>NC_089821.1:117423012-118130911 GCF_035046505.1 Tiliqua scincoides
TGTATCAGAGCCAATACTAGAATTCTTATTCAGTTGTATGAATGTCATCAAATTGGCCACTGATTTTTTTGTTGGTTTCTGATTTGATGGGTGACCTGTACTATTATATATTTAAATAAATGAATAAATAAAGTTAATGGTGGTTACATGAACCCTAGTGATGCCACTGCATTTAGACTGTGCATATGGTATTGTAATTTATTATGTATGGGCCAATATGGGAGGAAGTCCATCATGGGGGTGGTGGTGGTGGTGATGAAATGAGCTCTTGCACCAGATGACACAAATCCTGGGGACCCTCAGTGCCTCAGTCCACCTCCTGCATGACCCCAGGGGATGTTGAAGACATCGGTTCCCCAGGGGATGTTAATGGCCTGGGTACCAAATCTCTTAGCTATGCCACTGCCCTGAAGAACTTGAAGCCAAGGTACCTTCATCCATGAGTCTTCTCATCCCCCAAGATCTTCTAGGAGACTTTCTAATGGATCCTCTTGCTGTCTCAGAGCAGGTTGTGGAGAGAAGTTTTCTCAGTGGTAACCACCTCCACGGAATTCCCTTCCACATGATGTGCTAATAGGCCCCTTTCTACCAGTTTTTGAGAGGAGGCTGAAGACTTATAGGCAGGCCTTATCTTATCTCCTTTGGTCTGTTATTGATACCTGTGCATCTTCTTTTTTTTTTTTTTTTTTGGCCTTTTTTATATTGTTTGCTTTGCTGCCCTTTTGATTCTTAATCCCTCATTTGGATTGTTGTATGTCTTAACTTGTCAACTGTTGTTTGAGCCAGATTAAGTCCAATATAAGAAAGGTGAGTCTTTTAAATAAACAAACAAGTGAATGTGATTCTCCCTGCAAACACTTTGTGCCATCCCTTGCTCCAGTCTGCAATGAGGAAAATCACAATTGGAATGAGTGTGCTCTTTAATTCCCTCCTTCCTGCTGGAGTCTAAAAGGAGAGGCAGCAGGGCCATCAGGAAAGCAAAACCTGAAGAGTCTCTCACTGAAGAGCCCCACAGCCCATCAGGCATCCCTGAGCAAGTGCTTCCCCATCTTGAACTCAGTTGCAAAGCAGGATGCTTATATCAAGGATCTGAAGCAGAAGCAACATCAAAACCCATTCAAGCCAATTAATGCATGAAGAACAAGTGCCAGGCTCTAACCCAGAGACAATAAAACTAGCAGATCAGAAATAACCCAATGGAAGTATGCTTGTTGAAAAACCCAAACACCCCCCCCCCCCAATGCGGGGCATGCACACATTTTTACCTCAACTTTGGCTTGGTTCATCAAGTCCTCATGGACGGAGCAATGTGACCAGCTGCTCTCTTTGGTTCATGGGTTTTTTGGGTTCTGACCCACCTCCTCAGGTATTACTCATACATTTAGGAGACAACACATTTAGGAGGCTAGATGACTGGTTTGTCCTTGAGGTTCAGGTTCTTAGGGCTTTTTCTCTCCTTAGGCAGTAACTGCTGAGAATTTGTATTCTCTGATCTGGTCTTCCTCCCTCTAGGGCCTGGAGGAGGGGGGGGGGGTGATCAGGATATTTTAAGATAAACAGGGCTAGATGTAAAGTTACTTTGCATCTGGGGAGGGCAGTCTCTGATCCAGATAGCCAAGAGGGAGTGGCTTGCTGAAGGCAACCTAGTAAGTTTATAGTAGAGGTGATATGCATATCAAGGATTTCCTGAGACACAGTCTCTTACAGCCCAATCCTAAGCATCCTGGCACCCACTAGAGTAGCGGCACTAAAGTGGCTACCACCAGTGGCATAGCTAAAGATCCTGTAGCCTGGTGCCAAAGCTCAAAATGTTGCCCCAGAAGTGATGTCACAACCAGAAGTGACATCACACCCAGGTTTTTTAAAAAGTGAAAATTGGGAGGAACCCACCTCCTCCCCCCAGCAGCTCACCACCCAGTTGCTCTGCTACCACCCCCCCCAGTTAGTGGCATAGCTAAGGCATCTATCTGCAACCAAGAAGATTCTGTAGCCCCCCCCCTGCATGACAAAATCAAATTTAATTAAGTAAATAAAAAATTATTGGTTCCATGCTGTATCATAACATCTCATTGGCACTCAGAACAAACAGTCCCATAGGTCAGTTTGGAGTTAAGCAAATCTACTTTTTGTTCCACAAGTCAGTTGTGTTTTCATTTTCTGGTTAATTGGCCATAAGGACAAAAGATATTCCACTGCCATTTGTTTCATTGCATTCTGCATTAAATTACCTTTCTAATGATATATAATATGATGGTATTATTCATTCATATCAAGATTTTTACAATTTTGATGTCAATTCACTAGTTTCAAGCTCAGCTTGTTGCCCCCCTAAAGCTTGATGACCAGTGCAACTGCTACCCCCCCTGCACCCCCTTAGCTACACCACTGGCTAGAGCTGTATCTAACAGACACTGGGAAATTGCCAGGAGTCTCATCAGGGGAAGCAGTCTTTTGTCTCCTTCCCCCAGGGAAAGCCCCAAGCCCTGCAATGGGGCTTCTCAAGTTTGCACCAGCTGAGAAAGACTTGAGAGAGTCCATGTCAGGTTTTTCAACCCACCACGGAGTTTAGGTCCTGTTTTGCTAAATTCCCAGTCCAAGTTTCACCTAGAGAACATATGCCCACTTTAAGCTCATTAGCTCCCTTGTTTCCCAACAATTGCCCTAGTTCCACACTGCAGCACCGCACCACCAGGGTAGCTCACCTGTTCAACTTGCAGAGGTCCTCCTTCCTCCCCTCTCCTGCCAACTGCCACCACAGCAACAACTTGGTCCTCAGCAGATCTTGGGAGTGGCAGCCACAGACCAGTCTTCCCTGTGGATCCCCATTGCTATTCCAGCAATCCTCAGAAGTCCATCTGTCAGTTAGTCCATTGGTTGGTCAGCAAGTCCAGTAATCCATCAGTCAGTCCATTAGTTCCTCAGTCCATTAATCCATCAGTTTAGTTCCCGCTCCTTCCTTCTGCTCTCTCAGTCTCTCCAAGCTCCTTCCTTCTACACCCACCAAACTCTTTCTTCTTCAGGTGCTGCTTTTATCCCTTGATGACCTGGTTGCCTCTGGTGGTTGCAGCTGTGCAGCATCCTCACTGCTCCGTTAGAGCCCTGGGGTTAACCCTATGCTTACCTGCCAGAGCAAGGGGCCACTGTTGACACCACACCCTATCTCCTCAAGGGATCTTGCACATTTCCATTATAGGTCCCATCCCTTCCTCCCACTCTGATTCCTCCCTCTCCCTTGCCCTTGTTTCTGGTCTCCTCCTGCCACTCTGAGACTGCACTGCTGCTTGTCGGTTTCACTTACCCCGGGTGGTGGCACATTCTCCTCCTGTTGACA
Source organism: Tiliqua scincoides (assembly GCF_035046505.1). Taxonomy (NCBI): domain Eukaryota; kingdom Metazoa; phylum Chordata; class Lepidosauria; order Squamata; family Scincidae; genus Tiliqua; species Tiliqua scincoides. Next base: position 117,426,344 of record NC_089821.1, read on the forward strand.
CTCCCTACTCACCGGGTACCATAAACGTGCTTTACAGCACCCAGCACTAGTGCTCAGTGTTTGTCCTGGGAGCATTTAGGCCAGGATGAGTATCCCTTATCCAAAATGTTTGGGACCAGAAGTGTTTTGGAGTTTGGAATATTTGCTTATACATAATGAGATATCTTGGGAATGGGACCCAAGTCCCATAAGTACTTAACAGTTATAAAAAATAAAAAGAAAAAGAAAAGCATACCATTAATACAGTGCAAAAATAATGTGTTGAGGGTACCTAAGTAGCACAGCAGCAGCATCAGAATACGTGTCAGCTGTTAAACAGCAGCAACAATGACAGACAAAAAGTTTTAGATTTTGGAGTTCAGATAAGGGCTACTCAACCCGTTTAAGATGCCAGCTCTCAAGTGTGCACAAGTGGCAAAGGAAATTACAGTAATTGAGATGTACAGCAATAAAGGACAATGCGTCTGAGAACCTGTCTGCAAGGCATGTCCCTGAAAGGGTGCTTCTTACCCCCTCCTCAATACTTCCATAGGTACTCATGAAAAACTGAATAGCTTCAGTCCAATTTCAAAGCACTATGTAAGAATATAGTTCAAAACGTTTTAAGTGAGAACAATATCCTAAAAGGAACTGAATGCTGTCAACATGAGATTATACAACACATACACCAGTCTTATGCTATGATTCTAAGGGTGCAATCCTGACCAACTTTCCAGCACTGGCATAGTTTTGCCAGTGAGGCAGGTGTGCTGCATCCTGCAATTGTGGGGGCAGTCATCATGGAGGCCTCCTCAAGGTAAGGCAATGTCTGTTCCCTTGCCTCAGAACTGCATTGCCCATACCTTTGCTGGATAATTGCTTAGGATTGTGCCCTAGGTACCTTTATTATTAAGGGTGCAATTCTAACAGCCACTTGGGTGGGTGCAAGTTCCTTGTGCCGGCCCAAGAGTTTTGCAAAAGTGCTGTAAAGCAGTTTTATGCCACTTGGAAGGGAGTTAGGTCAGCGCCAGCCTCCCTGGGCCACAGTGGGCCCCTGAGGTTGGACGAGCTGTGCTGGCTGAGCTCGGCTGACGCAGGAGTCTGGGGGGGTGCATGGGAGGGTGGGAGGAGGCATGAGGGAAGCATTCCGTGGCGGGGGAGGGAGGACAGGTGGTGGGCATTCTCAGGGGGCAGGCAGGCAGGGAGCGGAAGCAGGGAGTGGTTATGCCGGATCCTGACCCCCGTTCCAGGGTGGCATGGAGCAGCTTATGGTGGCTCCATTCTGATTGGATTGCACCACCTCCTGAGGTGGCTCAGATCTGAGTAGACCCACTGGGGCCTCTGCAGCGCAACACAGTGAAGTGATTCCCCTTGCCTAGAGCTGTTCTGCTTTTGGACCCAAACTTGCGCGGATACAGCACTGGCCTTGCGCTGGATACAGCACTGGCCTGCCTGTTCTAGCGCAAGTTAGGATTTGGCTGTCTTTACTTAAAAATTAAATCAGATACTGTACCACTTAGCTGCAGGATCCCAGCATACTTTCTGGCAAATACATTCCATGGTAATAAAAAAAAAATTCAGTCAGTCAGACTGGGTTGTACCTGGAGATTTTTTTCATCTGGAGGAAGATGCATCCTTTGTCCCAGCTGAAAAGTATTACTCTGAAGCGGGGAACCATAGGTGTTCCAGGAACAGCCCAGAGTTCTCAAGAGTAGGGTACTGTACAATGAAGAAATAGAAATAAAGGTAGAACTACAGTGGACCATCAATATTTGGGGGGGGGCAGATTAGTTCCTGGACCCCCCCCCCCCCCCCCCCCACCCCCCCCGCAGATACCGATTTCAGCAGATAATCAAATCTGCAGACAGGCCCAGCCACTTGTCACCTCCCTGCACTTCAGAAGGCCTGCTGGAGCCTTCTAAAAGGCACTTCCAGTTTGGCAAAAATCCAGAAGTGCCTTCCGGATGCCTTCAGGAGGCTTTCTGAGGCCTGGAGAGGCAGTATGCGGCCTCCCTGTGCCTCAGAACACCTCCTAGATGTGACTGGAAGGCACTTCTGGTCTCATCCAGGTCACGTTAGGTCTTTCAGCGCGGACTGGCATTCACATTGAGTCAAATCCATGGTTGCTGAATCTGCAGATAAGGAGGGCCCACTGTACATTATGTGATGACATCTTCTTTCAATGGGTTAAATGTTGCTATTAGAACATAAGAACATAAGAACAGCCCCACTGGATCAGGCCATAGGCCCATCTAGTCCAGCTTCCTGTATCTCACAGCGGCCCACCAAATGCCCCAGGGAGCACACCAGATAACAAGAGACCTCATTCTGGTGCCCTCCCTTGCATCTGGCATTCTGACATAGCCCATTTCTAAAATCAGGAGGTTGCACATACACATCATGGCTTGTACCCTGTAATGGATTTTTCCTCCAGAAACTTGTCTAATCCCCTTTTAAAGGCATCCAGGCTAGACGCCTATTACTCTTTGTAAGATAATTATCTCTAAGTATTTACAGTATGTTTGATTTACACCTGCTTACTGCAAAGCTCAGCAAGGTGAAGTGGCAAACTTCAGATGGCAGATTGTAGGCCAGGTCCCAGAGGTGGCTTGGCACTTTGCCCAATGGCCCCTTCGCCATGGATGACCTGTAGAGGGAAGGAAAGGAAAATTGCAGCGTGAGTCCTCACAGAAAAGGAAGAAAGGGGGAGAGCTTTGAGAGGAAGAAAGGGACAGGTTGTTATTTCAATAGACAAAACAGAGAAGAAGAGGGAAGGGTGGAGGCGCTATTTGCTGCTCTGCTTCACGGAGCAAAATGTCATGTTATTTCAGTCTCATCTCTACTTTCACAGTAGCACTTCTACAATAGGCTGTGACTACTGACAGCCTGTGCTGAACTCAGTATAGAGCAGCTGACAGAAATCATGGGCTGCGACAGATCAAAGAGGTTTGTGAAGAGGCCGTAAGTAAAGCATTCCATACTCTGGGCACAGGGCTGGGTTTCCAGGTTGACAATAATTGCCCTAAAGGCATCAGAAAGCCAAACAAACATATGAATGTGTACATGTAAAATCAGTTGCATTATTATCTCCTAAACGACATTTAAGAATTCTATTGACACCAACCATAGATAACTAGGACGTGGTGGGGTTAGGTCCAAATCCTATCCAGTTTTCCAGTGCCAGTGCAGCCGTGCCAATGGGGTGTGTGGGGAGGCAGTCACAGAGGCCACCTCAAGATATGGGAATATTTGTTCCCTTATATCGGGGTTGCATTGCAGCTACACCAGTGCTGGAAAGTTGGATAGGATTGAGCCCTTAGTGCTAGAGAAAGTCTATTTATTTATTTCATTGCACATCATTTGTATCTTCCCTTTCCCCTTACATTTAAGGTGCTCAAGGCAGCTAACAAAATAAATGTTAATACAATATAATCAATGCATGATGTAAAATACAGTGCATAATATGATTTAAAAAATAGCAGCACAACAGATAAAATGAGGTAAAACTTAAATGACAAAAAAAAGGGAGAAGGCCAAATGGAGGATTTTAGGCCCTGCTGGAATGTCAGCATGGAAGGTGCAGTTCTTAGCTCAAGTGGGAGAGAGTTCCACAGCCACCGCACCACCACAGAGAAGGTCTTCCTCTTCATTGCTGCCATCTAATGGCAGCAGTCATAAGAGGATCCAAAGATGACCTCACAGAATAAGCTGTTTCACAAAGGAGTAGGTGCTTCACCCAATGCAAAACACTTTTCCTTTGCAGAATATCTACGTTGTTTTTTTCTCCAAAACAGAGCCAGTATGGCTTACAAAACTAAAAAAAATCATTAATGCCATTACAGTTGCAAAATGAAACACTGTAATCAATGGCAATAATTACATAGCAACCACAGCATATCATTAAGACATCACCTCTGGATCATCTCGCATGTCACATTCTTCAAGTTAAGTGTCCCTTAGCCTGGTCAATGCTTGGAAGGGAAACTATTCAGGAATCCCACAGAAGCTGTTTGATGCTTTCCAAAGGAAGAGCAGGATATAAGTTCAATTAAGGCACATTCTGTGTTAAGTATTAGCAGGGCTTTTTTTCTAATGGAACGCGGGGGACGGAGTTCTGGCACCTTTTTGCAGGGGCCCCTCCCCTTTGGAGGCATTCCAGGCAGGGGGGCAGCAAAATAGAGGCATTTGCTGGGTGGGTGGGCACCTGGCCCCTGCCTGACTGCACAATGACCCCCTCCTGCCCTCATCTCCAAGCTCTCACCTGAGCCCAGCCCGCCTCCCCTCCCCCCACGCTCTGCTTCCCAGCGCAGATTCCAAGACGGTGGAGGGCGCGGGGGACATGCGCTGACGCCGAGGAGGAGGACGGACCACCAGCCAGGGAGATGGGCTGCGGCACCCATGGAATGCCCAGGTACTGGCTTGGTGGCGGTGGAGGAGGAGGAGGGGAAGGAAGCTGGCTGGTGCAGCCCCGTGCCAATCTGTAGCACGAGCAGAGGCATGTCTACTCAGAAGTAAGTCTCATTGTGCTCAATGGGGCTTGCTCCTGGGAAAGGGTGCATAGCCTTGCAGCCTGAGAGCCCAAGCATGAAGTAAGTTCCATTGTGTTCAATGGGGCTTACTCCTGGGAAAGTGTCATAGCCTTGCAGCCTGAGTAGACAGGCAGAGGAGGGGCTCTGTGGCTGCAGTCCTCTCCACACTTTCCTGGGAGGAAGCCCCACTGTCTCTAGTGGGATTGACTTCTGAGTAGACAGGCACTGGAGGGGCTCTGAGGCTGCAGTCGTGTCCACACTTTCCTGGGAGGAAGCCCCACTGCCTCTAATGGGACTGACTTCTGAGTAGACAGGCACAGGATTGGGCCCTGAGGCTGCCATCCTATTCACAGTAAGCCCCATTCACTAAAGTGGACTTCTGAGTAGACATGCATAGGATTGGGCTCTTAGGCTGCAATCCTAGGCACTTTCCTGGGAGTAAGCTCCATTGACTAGAACGAAACTTACTTCAGAGTAGACATACCTAAGATTGGGCTCTTAATCCTGGCAGAGATATATATCACTTGCTAAGGGCAGCTGAAAAGGGATTCTACGTGTGTACAACGTGTTGTCCGGCCTTGCCAGAGATCCTCCTCATCCTTCCCCCACAAGCATGCCCTCCACCAGCCAGCGTTTGCAGCTCCTCTCCAGCAATGCACAGCAGCTGCTCAGGGCAGCAGAGAACATACAATTGCATGCCAAGCGCCTTCCCAAAGACACAGAGTATTCTGATACCTGAATTAAACCACATTTAATCGCTTGTTTGCAAACGTAGCTGTTTCTATGTGCACCTAAGGACCCCTTTCCTGTAAGAATTCCTTTTTTGTTCTTACTCCCACAGTTGCTTAGAGTAATTTTACTACATGGAACTCATGTAAGCCATTTTTCAGAATCCATTCACTGCTTCCTCTCTTCGAAGTACTGCCAAACTACATTCTACACGCTACAAGTGTACCTGTACAGTATTTTTCCCCATGTGTAGAAGAAGTAGCTAGGGGGAAGGGGATGTGGAGACTGACAGCCCGATCCTATGCATGTCTACTCAGAAGTAAGTTCATCTTTAGGGGGGGAAGCACATAAAAAATATTTTATTTCTCCAATAAAAAATGGTTTCTAAATAAATAAATAAATAAATAAATAAATAAAAGATTAACATTGTGAGTTCCTGCATGTTTTTATTTACAAAAAAAGCACTGAGTATTAACAATGAAAGGGCATGATTCCATTTCAGGAAGGCCTAACAGCAGACCTTCTACTTTGCATGTTGGAAGGTTTGTAGTCAAACCCCTGGCAATGAAAGATCACACACAACAGAGCTTGGAGAGACTTTAAAGGGACATAGCTCAGTGGCAATGTGGAAAGCTTTTGGTCCCATCTCCAGCATTTTGGGGATGAACAGATCTCAGCGGTCTCCCTTTCGAATCCATTTCCATGTCTTTCTTTTTTGTCCCTAGCTGCTGGCACATTTCTGATCATTCAAGAGGAAAATGCACATTTTTCTTGCAAGGTAGAAGAAAAATACTCAGCACCATTCCTGTGTTTGAGTTTGGAAAGGCACTACTTGTCCAAGCAGAATTCCAGAATCAATAATTTACAGTTTGCTTTGAAATGACAGATGACGGTTTCCTCTGTTTAGACCCAGTGTTTTCAAGCGTGTGAGCGTATGCCTCTAGAGGGACACAGCAGAAAGTGATGCAGTGACTGACTGGCCTGATAGCAAAGCCACCTGGTATTTCAAATGAGCTTTCTTTCTTTCTTTCTTTCTTTCTTTCTTTCTTTCTTTCTTTCTTTCTTTCTTTCTTTCTTTCTTTCTTTCTTTCAGCAAAGCAGACTAAGAGTTTAGGGCTTGCTCTAATTTTGATAAGTAGAAGTCCTAATAACCATAGGTCTATTCTACATCCCACTGAATTATGTGGTAACATCCTAATGAATGAAAAGGGGCTGGAGTGCGTGCATCCCATGAGCAGTATAGTAGTAGTAGTAGTAGTAGTAGTAGTAGTAGTATTAGTAGTAAAGGCATAACAAAGTAGCAACAATGATACACTGGAACATCTGTAAAATAAATGCAAGCTACCTGCAGCCAAAAACTGGTGAGTTCAACTGCAAAATTGAAAAGTCTTTGAAAATGAAGATGTCAAAATGTTATGGGATTTCCAACTACTGACAGACAAATATCTATCACACAATACACCAAACATAATTTTATTTATTTATTTTTGAGTTTTTTTCATTGTTTTTTATACATTGTATTTTTTCTCTCTCTATAAATTGTAAGCCATCTTGGGCATCTGCTTTGGCAGAGGAAAGGTGGGATAGAAATATTTTCAATAAATAAATAATAAACAACTGTAGTCAAGAAGAAAAAAAATCAAGTCAAAATCATTGGTATAGCAATACCAGGTGATACCAGAATAGAAGAAAAAGAACTGGAAAAAATACAAAAATTTACAAATAGAAAGTGAAAGGCTGTGGCAGAAGAAGACCAAACAGATCCCAGTGGTGATCGGTGCCCTTGATGCTCTTCCAAAACACCTTGAAGAGCACATGTTTAGCATAGGGGTCATAGATATTACCATCTACCAACTGCAAAAAAACAGCTTTACTGGGAATAGCTTACATTTTGCAACCAGTCACTTGGAAAATATTTTTAGACCCAATGCTAAATGCTAACAATAAATGCTAAATGTAAATGTTAATAGGAAGCAGAAAGAGTTCACAGGAAGTGAGTTGGAGGACTGAAAAGAACATGATGCTTATCATAGAGTTCCTAGAGCTTAGCATTGCACTTTTTTCAGCCCTCCAACTTGCTTCCTGTGAGCACTTCCTGTTAGCAAAGAGCCAGTGAGACACAGAAGAAGAGATAGGAAGGCTGCAATCACAAGCACATAAGTCATTTGTGCAATGGGGAGATTTTTGAACTGCTTTTTGTAGGGTTTGTTGCTATCCATGCTTTTCAGCATCTGTGGTGACAGCTGGAACCTATCCCCTGCAGATACTGGGGGTTGCCTGTACTACGTATATACATATACGTACATACAACCATTTCAGTGTTTGTTATGCTCTATATAAGGGGTGTCAAACCCGTTTCATGTAGTGTGCTGAACAGCATTCATGGCTCCTGCTGAGGGATGGAAGTGACATCATTAAGCAGGAGGTGATGTCATTAAACAGCTGATGGCCAGAAAGAAGAAGATAACATAGAAACTCATTAGCTGCCAATGACAGAAGAACAAATGTGCAAATCTTAATCCTATTTTCAAGATCTGGGAGAGCCCAATTATCACATGGGCTGCCCTTTTAGCAGGGCCATTTCTGTCACAGCAGCACTTTCCAGCTTAGCAGCTGAGAAGTGTTCTGTGAAGTGATGCCTTAGTAGAAGCAGCCCTGCTGAAAGGGCAGCCCTCATGATACTTGGGCTCTCCCAGCACCTTGGCAGTGTCTCCCTCTCTCACCCCTCTTGGTCTGCCATTTCTCCCATAGCATCCAAGGCCTCCTTCTTCTCTCCCTCCCAGAGCCTTGGCAGAAGCAGCATTGCTGAAAGGGTGGCTCTGGGAGAGCCCAATTATAACAGGGCCTGGATAAAGAGCTTCCAGGGGCTGCATCTGGCTTGTGGGCCTTATCTTTGACACCCCTGCTCTCTCTATATGAAACTTGCTGTACACTACAAGGCTTGTGCAAAACTAAAGCAATGTCTGAGGCCACAACAAGTGCTGCTTTGGTTACTAATCTGCAAAGTTCTGAGTTCACACATGCATGCTCACCACACATTCATTATAGCACCCTGTGATGACTTGCATGTGTGCCTGAACCATCTCAGATTAATTCCTATGGCAATCCCTTATGGAGAACATTCATCTCACCCAATGACAACTCCAAACACACTTCCTCGAGCCATTTCATCTTTTCAGCTGAAAGTCACCAAGTGTCAAATAATGAGTGATCCAGGGATCATTGCACAGTCACACAAGAACAATCCCTGTGCCTGATTCTAATTCTTGCTTCTCCAGAGGCACCCACTCCTGCTCGATTAATTACGTTTTGTGCAAATCTGTTACATGTTGGATTTGTTGGCTAAATGGGCAAATGTTATTCCAGTGTGATCCAATGCATGTTTACTTAGAAGTCCCACTGATTTCAGTGGGATTTATTGCCTAGCAACTGTGCCTTGCCTAGCAGCCGGAGACTGGCCCTCTCTTCATCAGGGATTGGTCCTGCACCTGGTCAGACAGAATCGGGCCATACTTATTTGTGAGAACACATCCTTCAGTCAAACTTTGCTCAAAATATTATTTCGACCAAGAAAATTATTGTCATCTTAGTTGTGTGTGTGTGTGTGTGTACACACATATATATCTGATGCAAGCTTATCAAGCAGTCACACTGTGAACAATCAAACAGAAGGTACTTTGTGAATGCTGCAAACTGGTTCAAGATAGGAAAATAGGAAGGCGATTAGCACCATGCAAATAAAACAATCTCCCTTGGATACCAACCTTGCATGCAAAATCCTGTTTGAGCCCCACATTTTCTCCAAACAAGAGTGGCTTCAGTGAGAGGCTTGAATCTAACAATTCCATGACTTATGGCTCTAGATTTGCAGAGAGATAGCAAGGCTCACAGCAGCTCTTTTGTTCTCAACTTAACAGTGGCTCCTGGTTGCTGTGGCACCATCACGATGAAGCACTTTGATTAGACAAAGGATTTAGAAATTACCCTAAGCTGGTTTTACTTACAAATAATACCTCTGGGGATTTGTCTATAATAACACTGTGGTTCTTGAGGAAATACCTCAATAGCATGTGTCAACATCCACCATAATGAGCATTTAAAAAAAGAAGAAGCTGTCCCATTATTTTTACAAAGCATGTTTTTATCATAGTAGTTGCACTTTGCCTGCAATACTGGAGGGGGCTACAAATTCAAATCGGAAGGGGCCATATATGCAGAAGGTCCCCAGTTCCTTTTCAGCATCTCCAGGATTTCCAATGGGAAAGACCTCCATTGGAAATCCTGGTGAACCACTTGGTGGTTTGTGTCAAGTTGGTGTCATGGTCAATCCTTGGGCCAACAATCTTGTTCCGTAGAGTGCAAACTCATAGCTTCAGATTCGAACTTCCTCCATGCAAGGACCTGGATTTTTAAGACCTTTTTGTGACTCAGGTGTCCAGCACATGCTTCGCATGCAGAAAGATCCAGTTGGAACAAATCCTTAACATCTTCTGGCCACAGAAAGCTGTTATTGGTTGCACAGACAGCTCTGGGCTATATGAATCAATGGTCTGGCACCATGCAAGACAGCTTCATGTGTTTACTTATGTGAACTCAAACCAGAAGATAACCATAATGTGAGTGGCATTGGAAAGGAAATGAGGTTTGATTTTATAACTGGACCTGAAGTGTGGAGGGCTTTGTCAATTCAGGTTGGCAACCCCAGTTGTGGAGCTCCATCAGTGTACTACATTGTTACAGTTACAGTATATGATCTGCCTTACATCCATGACAGTAATCCTTTGACAATTCTCCCACATGTTCAATGAACGCCCTTGAGGTCAATATGCCCTGGGTAGCTGTGTGTTTGGCATTTGTCTGTATGAGTAGAGGATTCATTCTCATGATTTGGAATCCAGGTAAAAGAGGAGCCTTCACTTTAATTGGAACGAGGAAGGAGGGGTTGCTCAACCCCTTTCCAGTGGTCTGTCTCCCTGGTCACCCCGTTAAGGTTGGCTTGTAGTTTCATGATGGTTGCCATTTGACATGAGGTCCATGGAAAGGCACTAACCCATTGAATCTCATTCTTTCCAAATAAAGAAAGTGATAAGCACCTCTCGACCCTAAATATGGTTAATATTATTTTTCTTGGATACCAGGTTTTCATTCAAGAAGGTCTTCAGCAAGGAGAAGGAATGAAACAACTTGCATGTAAGTTATGGCTTCAGGTATACAGGAATAGATTTTGATATCTGACCATCATTGCAACTGGAACATTCATTCATCTGTCAGACACTGGAGAATAAAAAGTATTTTTTTTCCAGAAACCAAGCAACCAACTGTCCATCAACTGGATCTCCATCTTTATCTAGTGTTCAGGTGGCAAATAATAGCACCTGCATTTTTTATTGCACCCAGTTCCTAATCAAATTATTTGACTGCTCATTGTTCAGAATCAGATCCCTTGTCTCACACACTTGCAGAAAACTAATTGCTGACCAATGAAAAGAGACTCTCAGATGAAAGTGGTGGCCAATACAGCATCTTCACAATTCATTTTACAACTTTTTCTTGATAACTGAAAACAGCAATGTGCATTATCCTGAAGTTCGGCTTGAAGTTTAGCACAAGGCCTCCGATATGAAAAGGTTTCTTAGATAGTGTTTGATTAGTGCCTGCTTTTGGTATTAAAGCACAAATCCTATGATTGCTATTAAATCAAATCCTTTTGCTGCTGCTGTGGGTACACTGATAACAACAGCTGTGGCTGGGCATGATAGTTCCCAAGTACCACTACTACCATTGCTGTCCAGTCCTCAGCATAATAGAGCTGAACTCAATGTGGTGGGACTTTCTCAATCCTAAAGAGTTCATGCCAGCTAGCCAATGAAGCACCAGTGCTAGCTGGTGCTGGGCTAGTGCCGGTAGAGCACTGGAGCTGTGCTCCTCAGCGGTTGCGTGGACCACCGGGAAGCAGAGAGATAGATGGGGGCATGGGGTGAGGTGGGGCAGAGGTGTTCTGGGGTGGGGGGAAACAGAGGGAGGATGGGGAGGTGGTGTGCCAGGGGGAGGGAGCAGGGTGGGAGGGAGGCGGGACCTGTGGGCTGTTCACCTGACACAGAGGGTCTAAATTCTGTGCTGACCCTCAGGTTGTCGTAGAATCAAGTAGCCCCATTGTGGGGCTATTAGCTTTACCCAGGAGAAGGGGATGAAAAAAGCAGCTGCAGCTGCCTGGGGTGCGCTGGATGCAACAGCAGCCATTTTCAGCACTGCTGCAGCCCTGCGTGCCAGCCAGCTCAGGATTGGGCTGCCCATCAGGGACTGGAAGTCAACCAATACAATGATATTCTTGACAACTTGGTCCTGCTTCACCATGACTGGTTGCTGGACGAAGCTCTTTCTGTCTATTTTGTTTCAGTGTGTGCAAGTATTTCCTTGTATGTGTGACTGAGAACACATTCTCGCACTCTGGTCCTACAAGCCCTGAACTATTTGTAGAAAACGAGCTCTGCCCTTCAGTGGTGTAAGCTGACTTATTCTGTGTTAGAGTAATGAGGTCTCACTGAGTTGGCTGAATTGTCCTTAGATTGTACTACCTGAGACCAGGTGATGCAAACCCTAGTGATGCCACTGATGATAGGACCTAGTCTAGAAGCCTTTATAAGGGAATTGAACAGATTGAACAGAAGCCTTCAATTGTATGGTCCAATGATATACATGCTCTGAAGTACTGGCATTGATTTGAATTGATTGCCCTTTCTGTAAGCAGGCTATGGATGACATCTTCTTTTAGGGCCACCTTTTTGATGTCAAAGCAACTTTTCTACTGCATTATGTCATGTTCTAAAAGTCAGTTGAATGATCCAAGCTACTACTTTAGAAAATGAGCTGTGCTTTAATGGAACAATGCAAACTTTCTCATGAAGCATTCACTGCTGTGGGCTCCACTGGCTTGAGCTTTCACACCAGGCAATGCTTCTTACCCAACCCCAACCACACAGATGCTTCAACACAAATAGCCATTAGCAGCGCCACTTTGTATTCAATTATCTTGATTCGCCTCTCATTTACTTTTGATTGTTTTTTTTTCCTCCAGGGTGACCCAGTGACCCCATTGGAATTCTACCCTGGTGTAATTGAGACCAAAATTAGGCGCAATAGTTTTATAAAAAGCACGCAGATGCTTTATAATGAGCCTTTTAGAAACATGGCTCTAACGAAATAACAATCAAGGACTATTAATTGTGCCACTTTGTGGGGGGGGCGGAGACACAACAGCTTATACCCCTGTTACACTGCTGATGGATTTTTTTTCCCCAACAGAACAAAACAAAGCAGATTTCTGGTTTAAAAACACACACAGGTTTTTCTTTTCCTGTTCCAGATAGATGATGATGCTTTCTGAAAACATAATGGGTTGTAGCCTCTCTTGCTGCAACACTGCATGGAAGAGAGCTTCTTGTAAAAGCTCCACTTCTATCCATGGAAGGAGCTCCTAGCCATAGAGCACCACAGTATGGAAACGTACCATCCAGTCCCGTAACATTCCCCCCACATAACTGACAATTTGCTATTATTTGCCATTATATTTACAACCTGTCTTAAGTCTTCCATTAGCGCAATCCACGGAGGTCAATACAATTCAACAGATGCAGAGTGTTCCTCTTGATCCAGTACATAATGCTTAGGAGGGAAGTGGAGGCTAGTGGAGGGGACAGGGAACACTGCACACATTCCAGCAGGAATTTAATCATAGGGTATTGATATCATTTTATTTGTATCTATCATGTTGTTGTTCATACTTTTCTTTCTGGGCGTTGCCACCTATGGTAAGTCTATAATGCAAATAGATTCAGTTAGTCCTGTGCTTTTGGGCTAATATGGAAGAGAGTAATGGCCCAATTCTGCCCTGGGCCAACATGCATGGCGCAAGCCTTTCACGCAGCATCCACTGCATCCTGCAAGGTGGCTGGTGTTCAGCCTGGCTGGGAAGCATAAGAAAAATTTTACTTACCTCCTTGGCCTTGGCTTGTGTCCCTATGGGACTCCTCAGAGCTACACCAGCTCTTTTGCTGCTTCCGGGGGTGGGGGAGGGGGTGTTGTGGGTTTCAAATATGGAGAGTGCCATGTAGGGTCCCTGCCCTGGAGGGGCCTGGAACAGGCTTGGCCCACCCCCAGGGAGGCCTCAGATTGGCTGGAGGGGAAGGGGTTCCCATCCCCTTGTCCTCCTCCCTAGCAGAGCTGCCAGACCTGGCCTAGGAGCAGGAGCTGTTCACCTCACAGCTCCCTGCTTCACACTGACTGCCTCTCATCCCTGGCCTCCCTGTTTTATGGAGCAAGCCCGCCCCCTTTGGCCCCTCCCCTTCCTCCAGGTGGGGCAGAAAAGGCCTTTCCTGTTCCTGGCTTGTTTCCTGTAGTGTTCCTTGTCTGCCCTGCCAGCTCCCTCTGGCTGGTTGGGGTGAACGAACCTATTTTGCCCCCTTCAAGGGCAGGGAAGTCTCCCCACCCTGGGCGTGGGATGCCTGCTCCAGGGTAAGTCGGGGGTCAGGGCATCTGGGAGGGGCCCCGACATGCCGCTACTGCTGAGATCTGCCCCATTCCACTCTCACTCCTGTACAATCTGCACCCCAGTCAGCAGCAACACTGCACCAGTGGCCAATCTGTGGGGCACTGTTGGTGGCACAGGGCCTTCTGGGCCATGCAAGGGCGCACCCAGAGCTTTTGCTACTGAGAGTGCGCCTGCATTCTAACTACTTCACAAGCGAGGAAGCAATTGGAGCACATGCTCTAGCACCCCTCCAGTTGGCGCCCAGGTCACGCGTCATGTTTCGCCGCAGTGATGGTATGCCTCAGGGGCCATGCACTGGCTGCAGTGTTCTCTGTCAGTGAGGTGTGCGCTGCATCCTGTGGTGGGAAGGCCTCCAAAAGATAAGGGAACTTGTTCTCTTGCCTCAGGGCTGCACTGGTGCTGGAAAGTTGGATAAGATTGGGCCCTCCGTCTCTTGTTTATTCATAGTGCATAACACTTATTACCCTGTCCTGAGTAATAAGAGCTTGGATGCTTTATCCCAGCTCTTCATGAATGACACAGGCAGTAAAAGCAGGAGACACTGCAAATGAAACCGAACAGAGATCCACCAAAGCATAGACAAAACAAATAAACTGAAGCCTGCACACAAAGCTCAGATACAGTACTTGTATGCCTTCTACGCTCCGCTAGACAATGTGAATCGACACATAGGACTGCTTTGCCACACATTTATTTTAGCTCCGTTCAAAGTAAACTCAAACCCAGTCAAATGCAGCAGGTCACTGTAGGGGTAAAGCTCTTTGGCATCATTCTGGGCCCCTTGGTATTCAGGATATTAGGTTTTTATAATCCCACTCTTAAATCTTCAGGCTGAAATGGATGAATGCACTTGGGGACCGCTCATTGGTCTCCATATAAGTCAATGTTACTCACCAATGACATGGAAGAAAACCACTTGTTCTCTAACAGCCCCAATCTATTCTTCCTCCTACTGAGATAGCAAGGCCAAAAGGGCTACCGCTGCATCCTGCATAGGAGGCAGTTGCAGAGGTCTCCTCTGGGTACAGGAACATTCATTCCCGTAAGAAGTAAGTGTGGAGGGGTCTACCTGGGCCTCTGCTAAAATGTGGTGCAGTTCTGTATGGACCCACCCAGGGCCTAGGAGAGGGTGGTAAAGGGGGTAATTTGTACCCAGGGTCAGAAAGGGGACTCAGGAGCCAAAAGAGGGGGCCCAGAAATTTTCTGGGATCTTACATTTTCCAGGCTGGGGGCATTACCATGGGCACATGGCGGCCACTACTCCCAAAAGCCATACACACCAGGCCCAGGAATGCATGCATTCCTTAACAGTGTCACATCTGGGAGGAAACTGACCTGCTACAGTAGCTCTTTGGCTTGTGGATCTGCTTACCGTGAAGGAGTGTAGAGGTACTCAGGGACACAGCTGTGGAACTGCAGCTGCTGCAGAAGTCAGTTTTGGTGTACAGATGACACTTTCCATTCTAGTGTGAGCCTAAATACAATGCTACTAATCTCCTGCAATGATTTTTTATATTTGAAAATTTTTAGAGAGACTTTGGAGTGTGTTCGGTTTTTCATATTACTGTAGTTAGGTGCCAATGCTGGGCAGGTAGGTACAGCTGAGCTCTGCATTGGGGAGACTAGTAGTCCCCATCTCTCTTTGGGAAGGGGCCCAAAAGAAACTTTGTACCCCCTGATAAAATTCCTCGCAGAGGCCCTGGACCCACCCCCTTCCCGGACCCAATCCACCCCACTTCCACCTTGTTCCATCCTTTCCTACCCCATTTCAGCCTCCCCTCACCCCTTCCTGTCTCCCCTGCCATATGCGCTGGAAGACTCTGGCTTTCCTGCTAGCATTCCTGCAGCAAGCCAATCTGTGTGCTGCCTGAGTGGTTTTTAGAACTGCCCCAAAGGAGTAGCCACCAGAGGAATGAGCATTCCCCGGATACATGTGCCCAATTGGGCTGAATCTTAGTTTTATGTTACTGCCCAGGCCCGCACTTAGATAATTCCACACCAAGTTATTGGTGAATGTACAATGCCATTGTTATTGTTTTGTGCTCTCCCTCCCAACATGGGGCACTTCCCTACCAACCATGCTCACTGAAAACAGGATAGTAACATGAGCAGCACCAGCATTGCCTCTGGGTATCAAGTTGCAGCAAAAGTCTCTTTGGCACATGATATACTCGTAGCCAAGATCAGGACAAAGAAGAAGAATCTGGATTCAAATCTAGTAGCAGAAATGCTTTGATCCCTGCAGCAGCCAGTGTAGTAGGGAAGGAGAGGCAATTCTTGGCTTCTGCCTGGGGGAGGCTGAAGAGGGCTTGTCAATGTACCAGCTGCTGCAGTTTTGTCTCTTGTTTCTAGGAAGGAGGGCACACGAGACAAGACTTGGACACAAGTTGTTTCTTAGATCTTAGCCACTCTTACAGCGCTTGCCTTCTTTCTCCTTTCTTTATTCCTCTGAGTGAAAGTGGGAGGCTGACTGGGTGCAGTGCCTAGCAGTTAGCACCCAGCACACAGTGGGCAAAATCCACACCAAGCACCTGATGCCCCAAGGCTGGATCAGGGTATGGAAGGGAATTTTGACTGCTGGGTTTTGTGCCAGTGTAGACAGTTACCTGCTGAGGGATACCTGCTGTTACTTGCTAAGGGATTGGGTGTCAGTAGAGAGAATGTCACATGGGATGCTGAATTTCTTGCTCTTGGGAGTTTCTTGCTCTTTCTAAGTCAGTGACCTTGCTCAAAGTCAAATTCTTTGCCTACTGGTCAAGGGGGAAGATGCTGTTGGAAAAGGGAAGATACTAAACAAAGGATATTGGCCTTTTGCATCCAGATGTTTTGCATCTGGATGACTCAGCAGCCCTTGGGATGCTGAAGCATCACCAAAAAGCTTCAGGGGAGGTCTAAAATGGTCCAAAATAGGTTAAACACTAGCAAAAATAGGCAAAAAAAAATTAGAGGATTTTCATCACACCTCCATTCTGCTCTCCCAGTAGACTCTTCAATAGAAGAAAGAATTCAAGAAGTCCTTAGTGCTGTCCAGGGGTAGGCTCTGTGATGGAATGATTTGTGAGATAGCCAGAAAAGGAGCAACATTAAAACTTTCTCTAACTCACTTCCTAACAGAGTTCCTGCTGCAGATGTCAATGCTACTGGCATGTCAGAGAAAGACCATTGTCTGAAACCCTGGGGAGCAACTGTCAGTCAGTCCTGAGCTAGCTGAACCAATGGCCTGGCTCAGTAAATGGAACAGTCATGTGTTCATTCATGTATATAGCCATGAGCTCCTCGGTAGAAGGGAAGCTAAACATGTAAGAAATATATATTTGCTTTCATAAGAAGCAGAGTAAGGCAATGAATGCATTTCCATTCATGCTGCAATAGTTAGCTCTGTTCTAATTGGTCCGTTCATGACAAATACCTTCCTATTAGCAGTAGGGATCCTTACTTCTAAATAGCCCCCCGCAGAGGCACCTAACAAGATACGTACATTTCTATGCGCTGGTACCATGTGTGGTGTGGTGTCTTTACTAATCAGGTAAAATCGGGCTTGTTTGTTTTTAGATTTTTTAATTATTGTAAATTGTTTTTAGTGATTGTTTTTAATGTTGTATTTTTAAAGTGTTTGTAAGCCGCCTTGTGTGCCCGTTGGGCAAAAAGGCGGGGTATAAATTAATAAAATAATAATAATAAATAACAATAAAAAGTTGGCGGTTGGCCCTGCTTGTTGAGAAGGGGTGGGGGGTGAGATTGCTATCTTTTCCCATCATTGATCTGTCTGCCATCTTTGACTAATAAGGATGCTTCTTTCTCTTTGAGAGACAATGGACTTTGCTTTTGTAATTTCTGACTAGATTACTTTGTATGGGACTGCGCTAGGAGATGACTCAGAGGCCCCACAGCCCAATTCTGAGCTGCCCAGCATCCAGAGGAGCAGCGGTGCTGAAATGACTGCCACTGCATCCAATGGCTGCCAGGCAGCTGCCAGCGGCTCGTCAGTGGGAGGGGACATTTGTCCCCTTCCCCTGGGTAAGGGAGGAGGTCCCATAATGGGACTACTCGACTCTGTGCCAGCTATTTAGCTGGCGCAGAATAAAGCAGCCCCGTGTCAGACTGGGAGGCCCAGCGCAGGGCTCTGGATCTGGCCCACTCCCTCCCCGCCCTGCCCTCCCCCCACCTCGGAACTCCTCCTTCTGCCCTACTCAGTGCTCCACCACCGAGCGTTCACCCATAGCTCCAAGTGGTGTGCAACAGGCCACCTTATGGCACGTTTTTGACACTCAGCGCTGGCAGAGGGCTGGTGCTGGCCTGACAGGATTGGGCCCTCAGAATGCTGTTTCCTATCTCAATATCAGGAAATAGGATATCAGGAGATGAGTGCATAACCATCCTGTTTGCACCAGTCCTGGTTTCCAGTTTTCTCTCAGGTCTAATTCAAGACCTTATTTTGACCCATTTAAACCCATAAAGCCTTGGGCAACAGGGGACCCTCCTAACTGAAGGATTGTCTCTTCCCAAATGAGACCGCTCACCAGTTGAAGTCTACCTAGCAGCCCTGCTAACTGTGCCATTTTTTGGCAGCAAGTATGAATGGTGAAGGTCCAGAAGTTGGGCTCCTACAGCAAGTCCCTTACATTTACAGAACCTCCTTCCTGCAGGGCTGAGAGAAGCAGCCGCTTCAATATGTTTTGGAATTATTATAAGGCACCCCACTTCCATCCAGCTTTCAGCTGGCTCTGTTGTTTTCAATGGTTGCTTTTATGCTGTTTCCAGTGTTATAACATTGTATTGTTGCTTTTTAAATTGGATTGTTGTCCTGATGTCAACAGCATAGAAATGTTCAGAAAAGCAATCTATACATATTTTGATAAGCGAATGAACAAAGAAGGAAAGGATGGGAACAGAACATGACTGATACGAATGAAGTAAAAGAAGAAAGGAAAGGCTACAATCCTAGGCATGGGTGTAAATCCCACTGAACTCAGTGGGACATTTTTGAGTCAATCGATAGGATTGAGCTGATAATTGGAAATAATCACTGTCGTTCCCAGGGGGGTTCTGCAGGTACAAGTGATCCCAGGTACCGCTGCCGCTACCCCAGTTGTGCTCCCTGAGGGCCGCCTGTGCCCACTGCCTCCCCTGGGGATATTTTGAGGGCTGGAGAAGCCACGTGATGCCTCCTTGACCCTAAGAAGGCCTTTCCAGAAGGCCTTTAAACATCACGTCTGGGTTTTGGCCAAAAACTGGCAGTGATATTTAAAAGCATTCTGGAGGCCTTCCGAGGGCTGGGGAGGCCATGCGCTACCTCTCTGGCCCTCAGAATGGCTCCAGGAGAGGCAGCAGGTGCAGGGGGGGTGGCACCTCCAGGTGGAGGGCAGCACCTCCAGGCATGCTCCCTGGTGACACAGTAACCAGGACCACCACTGGAAATATGGGATGGGGATTGTAATGTCAGAACTGTTGCAAGTGTTAAAGTCTCACCAAAGCATTAATGGCCAATCATAGATGTTTAAATCTGTATTTACTGAGGATTGCACATTGTTCACAGGCACAGTTATGTCCCTTTCTCCTTCCACAGACACTCAAAGTGACTTAAATAGGCAGCTTACAAGGCCAGACCGACTTCGCTTTGGCAGCAGAATCATGTCATTTGCCTTCAGACCATTCTCCGATTTTCAATGATTGGTCCCAACAGTTGTTTAATTGTACAAACACTTTGTAAAAGCCATTGTGCTGGAGAAATGAGCAAATAGGAATTAACATTAACATTTAACAAGAGTGTCGACTGGGGAGCTTCAGATTTAAAGAGCTGCCTTGGAGCAGATAAGCGCCATCCAAACAATTGATTCGTTCCACGTGACCATGAGTCAGTTTCACGTGACCGTTCCTTCCCGGCTACCCCACTGTGAGTTGTGTGTGAACTTGATCCCGTGCAGTCACATGGTGCGCCACACCAGTGTTGGCAGAGCTGCATAAGGTTACATCAAAAGCTAGCAAAAGAAACCAGTGAGACAGCAAATATAATCCTTTATCATGCTTTTCCAACACTGTTGTGTTTCAATCAAAGACGGTCTTTTTCCAAATCTTAAGAGGTGCCTCTGACACCCAGTTTAAAGGCTGTGTAAAATGTGTTTGAATGACTTCACAGTAAATGCCATTGTCCTGAAAAGACTCTAAGCAAGATAGCAATATTATTTAATGAGTTGATGTGCTCTTTCCAAATGTTCTGAGAAATGCTTGAAAAAATGCCACATTGTATTATTTTTTCCAAATAGATCTTAACTGCAGGCTATCCGTGATGAGACCAAAACATCTTGTTGAGTCTTTGAAAGGCTCTGCAATTTTCTGTGCCAAACCTCTTTTGTGATGACGCAAAGTCAGAGCATAAACCTTGGTGGGAGAAAAGTTTCTCCTGTTTTTCTGAAGCAAATGTTGCTATGATGGTTTCTAGTGTGTTGTATAATCTAACAGAAAGAGGCACATACAGAGGACAGTTGGGACACACTGTGTATAAAACGTCAGGCAGGGAATCTAGGTAACAAGCCAACTGATCACTGAACAAGGCAGGGCTTCTGCAAAGGGTATGTGAACCAAGGGTGTGTTTGTGAGTGTATTTATGCATACAGGTGTGTGTCGCTTAGTGATGTTCTGCCTAATGACTGACCACATACATGATGTTGAAGATGCTGTATTCCATGCTAGTCAATTTTATTCAGTTCATTCAATTACAGCCTATAGATGCTACAGATGCTGCATTGCATGCTAGCCCAGTGGTTTCCAAACTGTGGGTTGCAACCCCATTTTTGGTGGGTAGTGTAAGGATGATAGAAAGATCAGATAACTAATTGCCGGAAGCTATTAGAGCCCTGAAGCCATGAAGCTATTCAAAGCTCAGATAGCTGCTAATTACCCTCCAAACAGCTCAGCTCCTGCAGTTTGCAAGATAGCTGCTAACTGCCCTACAAGTAGCTGAGCTCCTGCAGTTTGCAAGCACGTGTAAATATGGGGAGAGAAATGTTTGTCTTTTTTCTGGTTATTATTACTCGTAAATGAATGAATGAATGAATGAATGAAACAATATTTTTTTTTCTAGTTCTCCTTTTTAAAAAAATCTGGTAAATCTAGGTGGGTCCCAAGTGGGCTCTGGTGCTAGGAAGTTTGGGAACCACTGTGATAGCCAATGTCATTCAGTTCTTCAATTGCAGGCTATAGATGCTACATATACTATACCACATTTAGTCACTAGATGGGGATGAATGTCCGCATAATGACAGGATCACTTAACAACAGGGATTGGAGAATGTATCCCAGTCATTAAGCGATGCACACCTGTATACGTAAAGGTGTGTGAATTGTGCAGGCGGTGCAAGAGATGTTTACCAGTTAGAAGAAAGTGCAGTCGACAATACTGAGCTAGAGGGACTAGTGCAGGGATGTCAAACTCATTTCATACACAGGGCATATAGCATTCATGGCACTTGCAAAGGGCTGGAAGTGACTTCATTAAGCAGATGGAGACCAGAAATAATCATGTTTCTCTCACTTACGAAGTCATTAGCTGCAGATGACAGAAGAGAAAATATGTAAACCTTGATCATATTTTCAAGATATGGGAGAGTGCAATTATCACATGGGCCAACCTTTCAGCAGTGCTACTTTTGTCAAAGCATCATGTCACAGCTTAGCAGCCAAAAGGTGCTGTGCAAAGTGACACCTTAGCAGAAGTGGAGCTGCTGAAAGGGTGGCCCAAGCAATAATTGGGGTCTCCTGACAACTTGGCAGCTTCTCCCTTCTCTCTTTCTTACCCCTCTTGGCCTACTTCCTCCATTCCTTTCCTCAACTTCTGAGGTCCCCTTCTGTCTCTCCTTCCTAATGCCTTGGCAGAATTGGCACTGCTGAAAGGTTGGCACTGGAAGACCCCAATTAGCTTGTGGGCTGCCCTATCAGCAGTGACATCTCAGCAGAAGCAGCGCTGTTGAAGGGATTGCCTTCATGATACTTGTGTTCTCCCAGAGCTGCCCTTTCAGCAGTGCCACTTCTGCCAACGCATCACTTCATGGCTCAGCAGCTGATTGCGGTGCTGGGAGAGTCCAATTATCACAGGGGCCAGATAAAGAGCTTCCAGGGGTCATATCTGGACTGCAGGCCTTATGTTTGACACCCCTGGACTTTTGACCTGATAAGGTAGTGTCAGCATCAGGACTTGTGGCCTGATCCATCAGTTCAGGAGTTGATCTGTGACAATCTCCAAGAGCAGAAAACTTAGAGAAAAGAACACCCTTGTCTATATGAGCCACATTAATAATGAGAACTCCATGGAATTTAAATTTATGTGCTCTATTCTAGTATTTTGCTACAGGCATGGATGCTCATGGTACACACAGAGTTCCATTACCCACAAGAGCTGTGCTCAGTGGTGTCACTAGGGTTGTGTCACCCGGTGTGCGAGGTTAGCGTGCCACCCTTGTGATGGACGCCCCCCCATGGAGTGAGCAGGGAAACACCCTAGGTAGTGGGTGTGCTGACGTACCATTGTGACACCCCCTCTGGTTTTTTGACTATAACTTTGGGTAGAACAGAGATATTTAAACATGGTTTGTTTCACTGCATTCTGCATGAAATTATGCATCAAATGATATATAACATGATAGCATTATTCAAAAATACCAAGATTTTAAAAATTTTGGCTAGTAGTGCTGTCATCCCACTGTTTGCGTCACACGGTGTGGCCTCACCCCCCCCAGCAATGCCCCTGGCTATGCTGCTTGCAACAATGGAAGAAAAAGTTCATGTGTGCATGTGCTTGGAGCCACTTTCTTCACTGACACAAAAGCAGGCCTCTGTGCATGTCAGGATGATGGGCTTCATCAGGGACAAGAGCATGACAGACCTTAAACAACTGAGAAAACTATGTACCTGTTTTTCAGTCCTCAGCATCTTATGTGTTCCAATGCAAATGGCTCAAATACATTCCCTGCAGTTTAAAAATGCATATATGTATGTATACATCAGTGTTTCTCAACCAGTGGTTGTTTTGCCAAATCCCAAGCCACTGGGCCTTGCAAGCCAGTCCAATCAGAGTTGCCAATAAGCCAAGTCACTGTCCAATCCGTCAGGTTCCAGGTAGGTCAGTCCAATCCGTCAGGGTATCCAAATCAAAGTCCAAAGCCAAAGTCCAATCACAATCCAGTCTTTCCCAATTCCATAAACCAAGTCAGTCAGTCTCCTCTCCTACCTCCAACCTGCACTCCTATCACCCACCACATTCACTCCTCCTACAACCCACCAACCCTTTCTGCCTCAGGTGCTCCTTATATCCCTGAGGGCCTTATTACCTTCCAGTGGCTCCAGCTGTGCAGCACACTCTGCTGGATGCCCAGGTCTTATCCTTAAAGGGGCCACTGCTGACACCACATCTACCTCCTCGCCAGTTCTTCCGCAATTCCAATACATTCCACCCCTTGGTGTCACAGTGGTCCCCTTTATCAATTGTCCATTGATTTCTTTCTTGGGCCATCCACCCCTTGGTCTGCCTCATCTTTTCCATGCTGGTTGCTGAAGCTCCCATATAGTCAAGTCCCATTCTATCCATCTCTGATCCCAATCTGTCCAGATCATGCCCCATCCCAGAGGGGAGCTTATCAATTCCAGTGGTCCTGCAGTTAAGTCCAGAGGCCATCCTATTAATTGCAGGCATGCTGGCTCCTCCACCTCCATCTGTTTCTCTCTCTAGGGCATCCCCAAAACTATGAAGCATTCCCATTCCATTTCTTGGGGAGTCTCTTTCAAACCCACCTCCAGTGGCAAAGCCCATTTTATTCATCCTGCTAAGCCCCATTCGAGGAGGATAATGGCCCAAACTCTCCATGCCATGGAAAGGGCCTTCCATTCCTCCCATTTTATTCATCCTAAAATCCAAGCCTTCTATACCCATTGTTCCAGGTCCCAAGTTGCCTATCCCCAGGCCCTTGGTCAAGTGGTTTGCATTAATAGGTATCCCTCCTGGTCCCAGCCCCATACCAATGCCCCCAAGTCCATGAGGAAGCTGCTGGGGTTGCTTTGGAGGGGAGCAGTCTCTGTTTGGTAAGGCTCGTACATCCATCTTCACCTGCATCTGTCTACCAAACAGCAACTGTCCATTGAACATGGAGATGGCCTGGACAGCTTCAATTACTTGCTCAAAAGTCACAGTGCCGATCCCTCGACTTCTGCCATCTTTGTCTTTAAAAATGTCTGCACGGACAACCACACCGGCCATGCTGAACACATCCTTCAGTTTCTTCCAGTCAACTTTGTACTTCAAATTGGCCACAAACACAGTGCTTCCCAATCTACCAGTCTGAAAAGAGTCAAAGAGGCCCTCTTTGCTGCTCCTGCAGCCCCACCCCTTTATCTCTAGTCCAGACCAGCACTTCAGTTCAACCAGGCGTCCTGCCTGTGCCTTATACAGGCTCTCTGCAGCCTTTATATCTTTCTGGGCATTTGCAAAGGCCTTCACATATGTGAGATTCTTCTCTCTTTCAATGCAAATTAGCCCTTTTAACTTGGCAACTTCCTCCCTCAGAATTCTCTTTTCCACATCCTCCCCACCTGACCCCCTGAGCCTTTTCAGGGAAAGGATGCCATATTTAATGAGTCCACCCATATACTGCACCAGCTGGAAAATGGTCCAAAGAATGCTCAAAGTAGCCCAGACATTCCATAATAGGGCAGGAGCATTTGCTTTCCATACAGCAAGGTCCAGGGCCTCCCAGAACTGCCAGAGATCCATTTGCTTGCTCTCTTGTTACACAAGGGGATACTACTTGCCTTGGGCTTGTACCCCACTCCGGGTACCAATTGTTTTGCCAAATCCCAAGCCACTGGGCCTTGCAAGCCAGTCCAATCAGAGTTGCCAATAAGCCAAGTCACTGTCCAATCCGTCAGGTTCCAGGTAGGTCAGTCCAATCCGTCAGGGTATCCAAATCAAAGTCCAAAGCCAAAGTCCAATCACAATCCAGTCTTTCCCAATTCCATAAACCAAGTCAGTCAGTCTCCTCTCCTACCTCCAACCTGCACTCCTATCACCCACCACATTCACTCCTCCTACAACCCACCAACCCTTTCTGCCTCAGGTGCTCCTTATATCCCTGAGGGCCTTATTACCTTCCAGTGGCTCCAGCTGTGCAGCACACTCTGCTGGATGCCCAGGTCTTATCCTTAAAGGGGCCACTGCTGACACCACATCTACCTCCTCGCCAGTTCTTCCGCAATTCCAATACAGTGGTACAGGTGCCACCAGTGGTACTTGAAGTGGTGTCTGGTGGTACTCACAGGACCTGCTGCCCTGCAGCAAGACCAGGAATGTGACACAACAAACAGTGGTAGGAAGCTCGGCTCAGTGCTCGAAAAAGCCCACCCACCCATCTTCCCATTTTTCTTTTTCTGGAAGAAATGTTTCATGTGCGCGAGAGAGTTCCCTTTCTCCCTTCATTGCAATGCCACCTTAGTTATTTTCAGAATACCAGCCACTCAGCCGTGCTTCAAGTGTCTTCATGGCAGGAAAGTCTTGTGTAATCCCCCCCTCCAAATCAAATCACACTTCTTGTTTTAGATCTTTCACATGCTGTACAAGGGATAAAGCAAAAATAAAAATAAAAAAACTCTCTTGCTGCTGATTTTTTTTTCTTTTCCCAAAGTGTCAGCTTGGCTGCTATTGATGAAATAAACAGACTATCACAGGTAAACATGCAGACAGGCAAGGTGGAACCATGGGAAATGGCTAACCGAAACAAAAAACTGTCATACCTCCAATGTTGCACAAACTCCAGGGTTTGGGGGACAGATCTTTCCCAGCCCTACCTGGAGATGTCAAGAATTGAACCTGAATGCAAAGAGACTACTGTACCCCGAATGGCAACCCTTTTCACATCCAAGCCACCTTATTTTGCTAAATAACTGAAACATGCTGTGGAGGGAAGCAAAACTCATTTGTATTTTCCCCTTGTTTATTCATCAGCTATTTTAGAGCAAGACAACCAAGGCAGCTTTGCTCGACAGGCCTCTCTGTTTTCCCAGACAGACAGTTTTTGATGCCAGGTAACAAGCTACAGGGAAAATGGCTGTTTGAACCTATGGAGTCTCTGCGGAACATGGCCCATAAATTCTGAACACGAAGATTGGTACACACCTCCTCTGGTAGCAACAGACAAGAGACAAACAACACTAAACCCATATTGTCATGTGAAAATTTCTGAGAGTTGAAGCCCATCCGCACCAAATAAAGGAAGCTTTTCTCTTTAGCAAAATATATAAGAAATATTGCAAACACATTTGAATGAAAAGAGGTTCACTTTTTCCCATTTAAAACCACCCTCCATGTTCTGTAGCTGTTAGCAGCAGTTACCGCTAATTATTTTCAGTTCTTGGTGAAAGGAGAAGCCCCTGCAATTTATTGATAAACTTCTATCTTATACTCATGTCTTAATCGCTTTTAAGCTTTGCTTCCCATTGGAATTAGCTGTTTATTGTTGACAAATATCCCCTTATCTTTGTTTTCCTTGCTTTTTTTCTTTAAAAAAAACACCAGACAGACTGTGTGTCAAAAACTGCCAGCCACCATATTGAACAATGAAAGCTAAATAATGTTCCTATTAAAAAACAACCAAACAAACATAAATGGGCTATTTTATTTTCTTGCTTCTTCTGGCAAACTCCATTGTGGCTCTCTGGATTCATCGCTGATGTTCAGTTCAATTAATTAAGCTTTGGAATCTCAAGAGGATGCTGCTGCTTGAAAAATGGGGGGGGGGGTGTTGAAAAGAAAATTCCTCAAAATGACTTTCTAATTAATATTAATAGAGAGAGTTGGAACTGTCATCCGCTCCGTTCAGTGAAAATTGATGTCTGTCATGTGTCCCTCCGGTAGTCACTTATTTGTACACATAAAATGCTGTCAAATACCGCTGAGCATTCATTGGAGTATGACATCTCATATTCTTGATATGTTAAAAACTGTCAGGTGTCTATTGTCAAGTGAATCCCCTTGCCGGGCTACTGGTTACTAGATGTCATGGAATCTAAAATCGGCCTGTGCCATTAAACACCAACTATGTTCTCATTTACTGACTGCAGACATTCCTCAGATACTGGATATAAGAAGGTGAAAACTTTACTGAAATTAGAGGATGGCACATCAAGGCATCTGTCTGGACAAAGCTTAATGGCTCAATCCTATCTAAGGTAGCTATGGACCAGGTTGCTGGTGAGAGGTAAATAAAGAATGATTCCAATGGGTCTCCTCAGATCTACTCCAGCTCATTGGCTGACATAAGTCTGAAGAGCTTCTGGGGATGGGGATGGGACAGAAAGAGGGGTAAGATATGGTGTGAGCAGCTGCCACTGGATTCATGGCCTTCCACCACCTCTGCCCTGGCCCTGTCTGACCTCCACCCCAATCCACCCCCACTACTAACTTACCAGTTTCTGTGGGTTGCAATCATCCATATGCAACCTCCTGGCCTTTGTGCTGGCAGCAGCTTTGTGGAGCTTCCGTTGACTAGCAGTTTGCAGGATATGAAGGCATCGTATCCCATGAATGCGACTGGGCCATACAACTACTAACAAGAAGAAAAATTAAACTGGACAAAAACAGCCCCATGCCCCCAAAGGGATGTCTACAATTCACATGCACTTCTACCAGGGCAAGGCTGGTATCAGAGCTGAGGATCCACACAACTTGGAAAGGCAACAGTGCACCCTTACAGGGAAGGCAGAAGCTCCATGCCCACTGCAGGGCTTTGTCCCTGGGCCACCAGTAACCTGGTCACCTTATCACTGGGGGTGCAGTAAGAAAATCCCCCAATTCCATTGGGCCACAACCAGTGATGCTGTTGAAGTCTGATACCTCCTTACCTTGCTCCAGGCACAGTTTGTTCAGACACAGAAGTACAGAACTTCTAGTATGCCTTACAGGCACTGTGCAGACAAAGAAGCTCCTTCATTTGCACGGTCTCTTTAAATCAAACCAGAAGTCCTGCACTTCTGCAACTGAAAAAGGCACATGAGGAGTGCTGTAAGCAGCTGCCTTTTTGGGGGGGAGGGGGATGCAGAGGTGGCAGATCAGTGTATTTTGTGTACTCTTCAGATGAGATGCTTGGAAAGGCAATTAATGCATTGCCACAAGTTTCTGTGTTACTCTGTTATTGAAAGCACGTGAACTTTTTAAAATGGGTATGTTGTTGACAGAACAATAGCTCAGTGACATACCTGGGGGGGCAAGGGGGAAAAAGCCCCAGACGCCAGGCTGAAGCCTCCCCAGCCCTCAGAATGCTTTCTAAGGGCATTAAAATGACACTTCCAGTTTCCTACCTGAAATGAGAAGTGATTTTTTTTGAGCCTTTGAGGCCTTTACAGGAGCACGCTGCCTCCCTGGGCCTTCAGATGGGAGGCAGGGTGTGGCAGCCCACCGGGGGGGGGCAGTCGTTCATCAGCAGGGAGGGGAGTGACAGCCTGCAGTCTTTGTCCCGGGCACTATTGCAATCAGAATTGCCACTGCTGTAGCTAGCTCCTCCTATTTATCCCATGAGCAGGGCATGCATCATGTATAAGTGTCCTTAACAAAACACACCATGTGAGTCCAAATGCCGGGGGAAATAAAAATCTTCCACCATTACACTCTCTAATCGTGTTCATCAGACCAGTCAGTAAACAATGTTGTCACAGTGACCAGTGCATCAACCAATTGTGCAGGAGGAATTACAAATACATGGAAATTACGCCGTGCAGACCATTGGGCAGTGGAGAGAGAGGTGGCGGCATGGAAGGAGGCGGAGGGAGGGTAGGGAGAAGGTGGGAAGGAGGGGTACCGGAGAAGAGAGTGGGGCAGGAGGGAGGCAGGACTAGTGGAGCAAAGCTGCCTGCCTGACACAGAAGCTCTTAATTCTACGTCAACCCTTGGGTCGCCATAGAACCGAGTAGCCCCATTGCAGGACTACTTGCCTTACCCCGGGGAAGGGAACAAAAGTCCCTTTCTCCCAAGGAGACACAAGTGCTACCTGCTGAGCGCACAGGATGCAGCAGCAGCCATTTTCGGAGCCACTGAAGCCCCACATGCCGGGCAGCTCAGGACTGGGCTGTGAATCCACCTTTCTGACAGCTCTTGCATGGTTCCATGTGAGAGTGATGTGGAGCAGCTATGAAGGTGATTCCATCCATATCATCTCAAGGAAGCATAATGGGCATCTGAGATTATTTTGGGAAAGCAGAGGACATCCCAGAACTGTGATGATAGTTCTCTGAAACTGGGATTTGCTTAAAATCCACTGAAACAATATAGCAAGGAGGAGTTTGAAAAGTACAGCTGCAACATTGGATCATTCCACTCCCACCTTTAATTATTCACTTTTTGCTCTAAGCTAATTGAGTATGCAATTAATGTGCACAGTGAAGCTGTGGTGTGTACTTATGGCAATGCATCAGGGATGAATTTCAGCTTTGGCACAAACATGACAAAATAATATTAATCACAGTGGGGATTTACCTCATGGCTGGCATTTGGCCTTACACACTCAGAGAAGCTGAGCTGATAGCTTCTGAATCTACTTTCAGTTCCAGCTTAGGGAACATAGCGGTACTTAAGAAAAATCTTACAAAAAGTAGCACTCATTGGCGTTGCTGAGAAATTTGCTCAATTTTGATATCAGAGTCGAAGGGGAGCATTTGATTCTGTCCTCAGCATTCAGCCTCTTGACACTAATCATGTGCAAGAGATTTATTCTCTCTTTAGGAAAATTCACTTCACAAAATATCTTTCCTGATGACCAAATGGCTTATTAGCAGAAATCTGACATGGTGGCAGAGTCCAAAGTCTTCTATGTACTTGCCTGTAGACTGGCACTACAGCAAAGGTTTCTGCAGTTCAGGGATACTTGCAGTCTCAGGGTAGCAATTTTGGATGCATAAATGGGGCAGAGGGAAAGAGTTAAGCCCTCTTCCCCTTGCTGAATGTCCTACCCCCAGGCCAGATGTTCAGGCTCAAATGGTGTTTGTGATAAACCCGTTGTGTGCAGTCTTGGTATATCACTGCTGAATTCAGTTTGGGGAGATCGATTGGAACAGCAGAAGCCATGATCTGCAAGGCATTCCGCTAATGGAACTTCTGGTGGCAATCAGAAATGGAGCACCATGGGATCGCTGCGCATGAGGGTGTGCAATTCAAAATAATAATAGAGGCTTCTCTTGCCGCTGTCTATCTATTACTTCAAAACCTTTACTGCGGTGCCAGTCTTTGCCTAATGCAGGGGTCTCCAAAACCCGGCCCGGGGGCCAGATGCGGCATGCGGCGAGCCTCTATCCAGCCCGCGGCCAGCCTCTTGTCCCCTCAAAGCCTCTGGCCCACTTGACCGAACATGATTAGAGCTGTGCTCTGGTTGCATCTGGAGGGTGTTCTAAGGGCCAGAGAGATTAAATGAATGAGCCCATTCATTCATTTATTCACTTATCTAAGTTCCATCTCTAATTTATTTATATACATTTTATATTTAAATTTTTTTTCTGGCCCTCTACACCAGATATTTGATACACCAGATATTTGATGAGGCCCTCTGGCCAAAAAGTTTGGAGACCCCTGGCCTAATGTATTGAAAATGATTTAGGGCATTGAATCTGAGTTCAAGCATTTGTCAGCAGCATCTCTTACACACAGATACCATTCACAGGACTGGTGTGACCCAGAAGGAGGAATGATGGATTTGACCAGGAGTCACATTCCATCCTGGCCAACTCTGGACTCACAAACAATATAACATGATAGCGCCTTACCTGTGCTTTTGAATACGGGCTGTAGCCAAACAACAGTAAACAATGGAGCAGAGTGTTTCCTAGAGGAGAAGATGCAAACAGGAAGTAGGTTACTGAATCCTTCCTTTGCTCTGTGTTTTGCCCCTTGCAACCTCTTTTACCAGGCCATTTTCCCTTCAACTGGGAACATTTTCAGTCTCTGGCTGAGCCAGGTAGAGATAAAAGCAGCTGGAGATGGTGTTTGGAAGCAGCTGACACTGGAAAAATTTGACCCCTCCACACCCACTTCCATTTATCTGGTGGAAATTTCCCTACTACCCTTCACTTTACAGATGGTTGGAGTCAGGGATTGTTACGTGAAAATCCCATTTTGCCTTTTAGTTGTGATTTTATATCTGCTTATGTTACTATGGACTAAAATATCATGCAGGCTTAAACTTCTCACACGGGCCAAATTTCCAAAACTCTGGTCAAGCCACAAGACCTCCACCTCCCTGTGGTTACTGTATTCATTGTATTGTTTTAACCCAATCACTGTTTGCAAAAGTGTCTCCTAACTCAATCACTGTTTAAGTACTCTATGCAAATTTGAACTGCCTTCCTGGGTTACTGTATTCATTGTATTGTGTAAGTTCCCCCCCCCCACCTAGGAAGCCAGCCATTGCTGATAACTGACTTCCTGATCCTTTCATTTTTTTACTTACTCAAAGCATCCTGCTGGGTAGTAGTAAGCAAAGCTACCATCCAGCTCAGCATGTTCTAAAAAACCCCTTTTTAAGAGAGGGCTGGTTGCCACACATTCTCTCTGGCTCCCCCTCCAAGGACACAACACATCTGTGTTGTATCAGAGGGTCCTCCACACAGGACTCTCCCCATCTACAAGACAGATTCTCTCCCCCCCCCCCATCTACAACTATCTCGCGTCTGGAACTCTTTCCCTTCTTCCCCCCCTTTTCCTCCCCTTCTCTCCCCATCTTTAGTTAGCAACTGGGTTTGGCAGACCAGGGACCCCTAAAATCCTCCCCTACAACCTTTCCTTTTTCTAATTTCCTCCGATGCACCAAATACTTTTTACATGCAACCACCATGAAAGCTAGGTACACTGGATTCAAGTGCTAGGACCAAGAAACATATACTTATTCATTTTTCCATGTGCATTATGTTTACCTTTGTGCTTTTGTAATAAAGCTATAATCTTTTATTAAAAGTTATTTTTCTCTCAGTCTCCTCTTTAAGCTAAAGGGAATTTCTCTGCATTACACTGTCTTGTTATCCAGCCTGCGATCCTGAGGTTCCAATAAGAGTAGTGTAATAATTCCCCCTAAACAAAACAGCCCTTTTGGTAACAGGATCTGCTCCTGTTCAGTTCTATCCTCAGTGGCAACGACCAACAATTAGTTATTATTATTTTCTCCACATTTCTATACTGCCCTTTCTCCAAGTAGCTTAGGGTGGTGTACATGGTTCCTCCCCTCTTTTTGTCCTCACAACAACCCTGTGAGGTAGGTAAGGGTGAGAGATAGTGACTGGTCCAAGATCACACAAGAAGCTTCATGGCTGAGCAGTGATTTGAACCAGAAACTTCTAGGTCTAGGTCCAATGCCCAAACCACGACATAGCCAGCCACAAGTTGTCGCCCACGATCGGTAACAAACAAGTAGAGTTGGAATGAGACTAGCATAATGAGACGAAAAACCCTAACAGTCCAAGACAAAGCCTTGCTCACCTGCCATTTCATGCTGTACATCTTATGACTAAATTGAGGGAAGGATACTCACAAATGTTATTCCACAAGGAACTGGGGATGGTAAATTCCTCTGCAGATAGTGTGCCTCAGAAGGGAGAGAGAAAAGTAATACTTAAGAGTGATGGAAGCTTTATTTTATATTTCTTTCCAACTTGAAGTCTGTGACTTTATTTATACCATGCTCCTGGGTGTTTTGTGTTTAGGGATGCTAAAGGAAGACGAAATTAATCTCAAGGATAACATCCTTATTGCTATCCCCAAATCTAATTTCACTGCTAAGAGTCTCCAAGGAGTTTTACTCCATGTTAATAAAAAGAAGGAGAATGTGTTGGAAGAAATATATGTAGCTGGGTTGTGTAAAAAGCAAGATAGGTGGAGACTTGGGTTGCCAGCTTATGAGATTGCAAGGGGAAAAAAAGGTTTGCAAATATGAAGGGGATTTGCAAGTAATAAAAATACATGTGAAAGCAGCTTTAAAAAAAACAAAACAACTTCATATCTTTCCTCCTGATGATACCAGTACTATTTACATGATCACAAAAGACATAAATATGTGCTTATGAGAGCAAATGGTTACATCCTTATTGCAAACCAGTACAGAGGTGGTTTGGTTACTGACTGATTGTATGTCTGTTATCCTACTTCTTCAGCAATTCTGGACCACCACCACCCCAGAGTTGGCTCATCCATTGGGCTGAACAAGCAGAGCACTAACTTTGCCTTCATGGCAATTTTTGCCTGTGGGCTCTCCTCCTGCTTTTAGTTCATAGCCCTGGAGATGCATTATGCATGTATGTGCACAACTCACGACTCCCTACTGGCCTCCTCTATTAGCTTCATAGAATCACAATTTGCCCAAGTCTCTCTGTGTGTGCAATCCATACCAAATCTTGCTCTGATCTGAATCACAATTCAGTTCATCTCTGAGAAATCAGCTTTTGAGCGACAACATGCACAGTAATCAAGGTTTGATATACAAAGTGTGCTGTCCTGTCCCTCCCCCCCCCACCATTATAACTCTCCCCATGTTATGTTTTTAACACTGGAGTGACTTGCAAGAACATTTCTCCATCATTAATGAATAATGTGGTAAGCAACCCAGAGCATTCATAAAATGAAAAGCAGATAGGTGCATCGACTAAGCTAATTGCCCCCTTCCCTAGATCTCACTTTTCCTAACAGTTTGCTTTTGATTTAATTTTTGCTAATGACATGTTATCACTTTGATCACCAGATTGAAAGCATCAGAGTCCTGCAATTTGCCATTGCCACAAAAGCCATTTTTCTTCTAAAATGGGCACTTGCTGCTGGCACAGTAGTATATTGTTATGGCATATGGAACTATTAGCATTGTAAATTTATCTCTGTACATGGCACAGAAGATGCATTAACATCCATTAGGTTCAGGTATAGGCAAAACATTAACAGCTACTGTTAGCTCCCAGTTGCATGGCAGCATCCTTCCAGTAATGGGTGTGATGTCTTTGAACTCGGCCTCTTATAGAAATGGGAGTTCCTCTGAACTTAATTACAAATTAATCTTGGCCAACTTTAAAGCTTCAAAACACAAGATTTAGCATCCATGCTTAGCTGGATTTTTTAAACAATGTCCAGCTCTGTTAAAATGTATAAATTATTACTTGCCTTTTAAAAATGACAATTTCCTTTTCCATTTGCAAAGGCTCTGGTGAGTCTTCTGATTGCATTTCATTTGTGCTTTCTTAACCCTTGGGTTGGCTCCACTGCCATCAAAAAGGCACTAGGGATTCTACGGAGCATTGAAGCCAGACCTATACATGGAAGTAAAACAATCTTCATTCAAAATAACTAAGAGCCCAGCCCTGAGCTTTCCAGTGCTGACAGTACATGCATAGTGCCGGCTCTGGGTGTTGCAAACGTGCATAAAGCACGTTTGCGGTACCTGGGAAGGAGAGAGCACCAGCACTGGGCCAAAGGATGTTGCACCAAAAAGACGTTGCCAAGGAGCCTGATCTCATCTGATCTTGGAAGCTAAGCAGAGTCAGGCCTGGTTAGTACTTGGATGGGAGACCGCTTGGGAATACCAGGTGCTGTAGGCTTATACCATAATCTTTCGAGACTGAATGTTGCCAACCAAGGAGCAGCTGCTGCTCAGTGGTGAGGTTTCTCAGGGTTGGGGGTAGGGTGAACAGGGGGTGGAAGTGGGCAGGGTGGTGGGGTGGATCAGGTCTGGGAGGGGGTGGAGATGGTGGCAAGGTTTGCTGCCATATCCTGTGCTCCCTTTCTGGCCACAGAGTCCTGCAAGAGTCTCCTTGGTTCTGTGTTTTCTCCCTGACGGGAGCAGAGCTGAGGAGACCCACTGGAGGGAGTAGGAACAGCATTTTCCAAGGTAAGGGAGCAAGCACTTCCTTATCCCGAGGAGACTTTGGTGGCTTCCTCACTGCCCATAGGATACAGTGATGGCCATTTAGGCACTGCTGTTCCTCTGGGCGCTGAGGAGCTTAGGATTGGGCTGCCCATGACCTCTGAATGCAAAGAAATGTGGCATTTAACCATATAGCCTCCTGCAGCCTCCTAAAAATGGTAACTTAGAGCCGTTACTTTCCCTCAATGTATCATCAGGAATTATGGACACTTGTGGCAATGACCCACTTCGATGACTGCATCAGCTGACTTATCTTTGGTCAGAATAACATTGGCATTCATGCCTATATTAACCATGTATTGTGATGTCATGGTGTTTGAAATTTCCCCCCTAGACACCAGTGGCAGCCAAAGTTGCAAAGCGGAGTAGCGAAGTCAGAACTTAAAAATATTACAGTGCAGTGTGTTACTACATGCGGGGAGGGAGGGAGGGAGGGAGGGAGGGAGGAAATTGATAAGAAACCTGCTCCTGCAATGTACAGTCAACTCTGGTTATCGGGGTAATTGGCGAGTGTGTGAAAATGGGTGGCTTCCCTAAAGCCATTGCGTGAGTTCAGGGCTGAGATGATATTTGTGACCTGGGGACTGGGAGTTTCACAGCTCATAAAGGGACGTGCAATCCTGGTTTGCTAGCTGGAAGAATTCTGTGCAGGAGCCATTCTATAACCTCTGTGCATGTCCAGAATGTGCAAGTAGACTTCCCCTCCCCCTGTGGTACCAACATAACCCTGGCAGGAGATGAGAATATCCCTAGAGATATTCTAGAAGTATTCTAGGAGATATTTATCTAGGAGTAAAGTCCATGGTACACAATGGAACTTCCTTCCGAAGAAACAGGCCTATAGGATTGCTCTGATTTTTGACATTTGTATTATCTTTTTAAAATCACAGCTTGGAAGCAAATAGGAGGTTTAAGGTCTTGTTTCACTGGGGGCAATATTAACCAATGGTGATATGTTTTTAAAAGAGAAATGTCTCCTCTCTTGTGCATCCAGAGAGCACGCTGTGGCACAGTTATTATTAATGTTTTTTTTTTTTTGTGCGTGCACAGTGTAGAGGGAGAAAAAATGATAAAGATGTTAAAAAGGTTCATTAGATTCTTAAAGCATTTGAATCACTTAGGGTTTTCTGGAACAAAGCAATTGTTTTGATTGTACAGCTGTCAGTGAGTCTGCCTTTGGATTGTCATCTTCACGGCTTGGCGGAAGCCCCAAGGGACTTGCTACATTTAAACTCCACCACCCACAATATTTCTGGTGTTTAGCAACTATTCCGACAAGCCTCCTGCATTTGCATAGAACAGAAAAAGAGGTGTGATATGCTTGGCGTGCGGCACTGTTAGAAGACTGCATAAAAGTGTCAAGAGGTGTTCCTGTTTAGCGTTGAGTGACTATTCTAAATCTTAGGAAAGGAACAAACAGGGGACATTGGAAGGTTATATAAGCAAAGCATGAAGAGCCAGGGGGACCCACGCAGGAAGAGTCATAAGCGCTCAACAATATACAGGTATAACCTAATTATCCATGGATTTTTCACCCGTGGTTTTATCTCAATGTGATGAGAAAGGAAAAAAGTCATTTAACATTAGCCTCGTTAATGTGAGAGAGGGAAGCCAACTGACAATCCATCAATTATTCTCTCTCCAGGCACTTAGAACAGCTTCACTCCAAGGTAAGCGACCCCTCCCTTCCTCCTGAGCATAATCACTACTTGCATTCTTTCTCAGTGCTGCACTCTGGGTGAAGAGAGGGGTCACTGGCTTGGAGTGAAGCCTTTCTAAGCACCTGGAGAGAGACTGATTGATGGAGTGTCTGCCTAATGTCTCTGTCTTACATCACAAAGGTCAGCAAGGTTGTTTTTAAATTGCCTAGCAAAGGGACATTGTTTTTTAAATGGATTTGCTTTAATGTGATTTTTGCCATCCACAGAGTTCTGAGAAAGGAACCCTCACGAATAACAAGACTCAACCTGTACACACATCCTGGCCCTTCTCCTTCCTTGCAGGTGAGATTGGGGCACTTTCCATAATCATGTCAAGGAGGGCAGTTTGGCCACTTCTCCATATGTGCTGCTAAACCTACTTGAGGTTTAGTGGCATGGGTAAGAATGCTGTTTGGATAAACCGTCTTCCCACGTGATTAAGGAACGTGTCCCACAGCACAGTCCTAACATGCTCTGGGACAGGCAGGCCGGTAGGCCTGTGCTGTATCCAGCGCAAGTTTGGTGCTGACTACAGGCCATCCCAGGACAAGTTCTTCCCCTTACCCCAGATAACACTGCAGCAGTCTCAAAGGGTGGTGCAAATCCGAGCAGCCTGGGGCTGGCCCCATAGTCTGAAATGATATAGTGATAGTCCATTCTACTAGTATAGTCCATTTCAGGGTTCTTTCTGCCTCTTTCTGCTGCACTAGGTACAGTCAGTTTGAACATGCAGTGGAATGAGATGGCAGTACCACCAGGTGCCAGAGTGGACTGCCTCACTTCATAGTGCGAGTGGAGGTGGTTGGTTGGCAACCTTCAGTCTCGAAAGACTATGGTACAAGCCTACAGCACCCGGTATTCCCAGGCGGTCTCCCATCCAAGTACTAACCAGGCCTGACCCTGCTTAGCTTCTGAGATCAGACAAGATCAGGCATGTGCAGGGTAACAGCGAGTGGAGGTGCCATTTTTAAAATTCTGCTCCCACATACAGTATACAATTCTCTGTAAATTGACAGAAGTCAGAACGTAGCATATCATGGGAAAAAATCCTAATGTAATCTGCTCCCGGGCGTTCTCTTTTCTTTTCTTTTAGATGTGTTTTCTTTTTTAATGGTAGGAAGTACTACAAAATGTGTTCCTCCACCTCTGAATAAACATGATCCATTCTAATATTTTGGAATGATACCTCCCCATTCTGCCGAATATGCAGACCTGGTCTGAATGTAAGCGAAAGGAGTGCAGAGGAAGGAGGTTTTTCCCACTTAAAGGCAAGCATGAATAAAAGCATCACTCCGAAAAGTCGATATCAGGGATGTCAAACTCATTTCATACAGAAGGCCTAAGTTAGCATTCTTGGTGCCTTTTGAGGGCAAGAAATGACATCACTAAGCAGAAAGTGACATCATTAAGCAGATGATGGCCAGAAATAAGCATTTTATATAAATTTTCAAACTTATTGTCAACTTTTAATTTACTGACAGCCCAATCCTATCCACAATTTCCTGGGAGTAAGCCCCATTGACTCTTATGGAACTTACTTCTGAGTAGACATGCATAGGATTGGGCTGTTAGGATACAATCCTCACCTACTTTCCAGCACTGGCATAGCTGTGACAGTGGGGCATGTGCTGCATCCTGCAGTTGGGGGGGGGCAGTCATGGAGGCCTCCTCAAGGTAAGGCAATGTTTGTTCCCTTACCTTGGAGTTGCATTGCCCTTATGTCAGTGCTGGAAAATTGGTTAGGATTGCGGCCTTACTCAATTAATTTGATTTTGTCATGTTAAAAATTTAACTGCTTGATTATGTCACTTCCAGCCATGATATCACTTCCAGGTTAAGGATATCACTTCCAGTTGGTCCTGAACAGATTGTCATTCTAAAAAACGAATCCCGGCACTAAAACGTTTGAGAACCACTGCCCTAGAGTCTTCAGGAATCGGCATCAATCTCCAAATAACTACTGAGAGCATTCCAGGAGATTTTAGCTAGGTGTTCAGGAATTTCCAACATGAACAGCCCATCCCTATACCTCAAGATATACCAGGGTACCTCTGCTTACACTGATGCAACGACAGCCTTGCTGGCATAGAAGTCTGCCTGTCAACTGATGCACCACTGATGCTTGCATAACACTTGAAAAACACCATGCTGATGAGGCTCAGAAGTCACTTGGACATTGCTGCACAGAGGCCAAATTAGGGAGGAGATTGGGGTGCAAAGTTTGGGACATAGGAGGGACAAGGTGGAGCTGACACATGCCATATCCTGATCCCCCTTCAGATGATGGACACAACCCCAGTGCTGGATAAATGCTACACTAACTGGTATAGGTAACTCTATAAGAAACAATGGGCAACAATGGGAAAAAAATAGCAGAAAGTTGCACCTTCTATCCACTCACTTTCCTATAATGGAGCATAGCATACATATACAGCATAGTATACAGACTACATTTGGCAACCAATGATAGCATAGCAACCTCAGTCAGGCCTAGGAGAGAGGGGTAAAGGGGGTAATTTGTACCCATCCCCAGTGTCAGAAAGGGGGCCCAGGAGCCAAAGGAGGGGGCCCAGAAATTTCCTGGGCTCTTATATTTTCCAGTCTCACTCAGACTCACTGCCCACATGGGATGCTTAGGGCGTTACTGTGGGCACATAGCAGCGACCACTGCCAGGAGCCATACACGCCAGGCCCAGGAATGCATATATTCCTTAACAATGCCATACCTGGGAGGAAACTGACCTGCTACAGTTGCTCTTTGGCTTGTGGATCCGATTACCATGAAGGAGCTCAGCCACACAGCTGCATTACTGCAGCTGCTGCAGAAGTCGGTTTTGGTGCACACAGGACACTTTCCATTCTAGTGTGAGCCTAAATACAATGCTACTAATCTCCTACAATGATTTTCTATATTTGAAAGATTTTAGAGACTTAGGAGTGCCTTTGGTTTTCCATATAACTGTATCTAGCTGCCAACACCAGGCAGGCAGGTAGACCTGAACTCTGTATTGGGAAGACTGGTAGACCTGGGCTCCAAAGACTATTCCGGCTGTGGCCACTTTCCCCCTGCCTGTTTTGCCCCATTCTGTCAACCCCTGATTGCTATCCTCCACTCTGTTTCACCCCCTCCCTCTTTGGGAAGGGGCCCAAAAGAAACTTTGTACCCCTTGATAAAATTCCTCTCAAAGGCCCTGACCTCAGTACTAAACCCTTGCCAAGGAGAATGCAGCTCAGATGAGAAGGTGTGTGGTATGGGGCTGAAGTTTTCTGGCCTCTGAAAAGGGGAACTTTGGTGATGGGAACCATGGAGAATAAAGGGAGGGCTCTGTGCACAAACAACCTCTTCACCCTCACAACCTGTATGACAAGATAGTTTGCTCACACTTGTCTTCTCGGGACTCTGACCAGCCATGCTGGCAAGTGCTAGCAATGAAACAAAGTTAGCTGGGCATGTTGCTTCAGTAGGAACCTGATACCCATCGACTGGCCCATGCAGTGATCCCTCTGATAGGTCCATATACCTCCCCCATAATGCAACCCATTCAGGGATATGCAGTATGATAGTACTTCTTGTCCAACCAGAAACTAGTCCCTCACGTTCTTATCAGCTTCCATGAGTTCTTTAAAGGTGTTCATGTCCCCTGTTTTAGAAGTTACAGTGAGAACTATATTTAAACTAAGGCAAGAGAGAGAGAGAGAGAGAGAGAGAGCTCTTAAACCAAAAGGCATCTCTGATGTGGGTGTGCAAAAAAAAAAGAAAAAAAGAAAAAAGATCCCATTGATGCTTTGATCCCTGGCTGCGGAAGCTTCAAATAAGTTCCTAATGAAACAAAAGTCATTCTCTGACATACACTCTCCCATTGTTTTTGGTGCCTTCTGATCTTGTAAGGCAAAATAGGTCATTGCTTCAAACTCCTGCTCTGAAAATTATGTCGTGAACAAACTGGGCTTCAGTCTATTGTGTGGCCCTGCACAATCAACTGCCAGGTTTTCTCTAAAATTAACCAGTAGTGGCTTGAAGATTATACCCAACCTTCTCTTGCCTCCTCCTTCCCTGCCTTATACTGAGAGACTGATTTTTTTTTTTAAATGAGATGCTATGACAAAAAATACTCTTTCTCTCTCGCGCCTGTTTGTGAATACAGGAGCCAAATTTGAAGAGTTTTGCTACGGTCACAGGGGTACAGAGTGAGGTGTCACATTAAGAGTGCAATCCTGACCCAGGCTTGGGCCGGTGCATGTCCCTTGCACCAACCCAGGAGGGTTGCAAATGTGCCGTAAGGCATGTTTGTGCCTCCTTGGGAGTCAGCTAGGCTGGCACGGAGAGGCGCGCTGGCCTGCAGAGGCTGGAACAAGCCTCCGTGCCAATGGAGGCACTGAGATTTGCGTCAGCCCCACTAGGCTGACGCAAGGTTCTGAGGTAGGCTTGAAGTCACTCCAGTCTCCTCAAACTTGCGCCACCTCAAGAGGTGGCATAAGTCCAAGGAGACCCATAGGGGCAAGGGCAGCTTGCCCAGAGGTTAGGGGAAAAGTTTCCCTTGTCTCTGGCTGAGCCACTTTTGGCCACTATCCTGTGCTGGATATAGTGGAAGCCTCCTGGCTTGTCTGTTCCAGTGCAGGATAGGATTGTGCCCTAAAGCACTGAAAGTGGACATTTGCAGGAAAGAAGCATGGTTGCCTACATTGCCTTTGAAGTGAATATCATGTGGTTAGATGTGCAGTGCCTTATTTACTTATTTTTAAATATTTATTACGCTGCTCTTCAAATCCACATATTCTCAGAGCAGCTCTCAATATATTGAAAGGCATCTCCATAAAGTCAATAAAAAATAGACAGTACAAGCACATTATACAGCACAGCAACCAGCATAGCCAATACAAACCAGAGTTAATCAGCACTCCTAAAAGGACTTATATACAGATTTCTGTCAGGCCATAAAAAGAGCCCAGAATTGGCACCAGGCAACCCTTCCTGAAAGGAAAATTACAAAGCCAGGAAACTAGTCTGGACAACAATACCTTTTTTTTGTTCAGTTGGCCCTATGCATTAAGAGTCATGTGCATTCTCAGTTTTGATATAGAAGGCTGTCATGATATTGCTCTCCAAAAAAAAAAAAAAAGATTACGGAGGAGAAGTATTTACCAAGTTACAACATATCATGTTGATTTATTTCTATATAAACCACTTTGTGAACTACTCTGTTGAAAAATGGTGAAGTATATGTATGTATGTATGTATGTATGTATGTATGTATGTATGTAAACGTGGGAATAGTTTTATCTGTTAACCACCCAAGTGGTGAGAGGGATTTTACTGTATATCTCCATACATTCAAGATATCTCCATACATTCAAGATAACATTCAAGGAAGCCTAGTACAGTAAGGTTCATCTTAGCAGTTGGTGGGGTTACAAACTCTTCTTTCTATAGAGGAAACTGACTCTCTTGACAAGGTTGCCAACTTTGTTTCTGGGATTCTGGCAGGACGGAATTCTGGGTCTTCTGCTATACGTATTATGGTGAATGGGGGGAGGGGGTACTGGATGATTACGATTGTTTTATTTTATTGTGTGTGTGTTCTGAATGTTTAATGTTTGTTTGTTTTGTATTTCTGTTATCTATGCCAATAAAGGTCTTATGTATGTATGGTGGGGCATTGCAATCAACTAGCTTGTTATGTGGCCATATACACTCTGTGATATATTGCCACTTGTCAAATAGGTATCTGTATCCAGCCAAGGAAAGCTACAAAACCAAGGAAGACAATTTCCTTATTGGGCCAACTTCTGTCCTGTTGACAAGAGGCAAATAAAAGAGAATAGTAATTATTGTAGACGTCTTACACATGCAAGCCATCGCAATGCCTCCTTTTCATGTGGGACTTGATTAACAGTGCATGCAGGGGTTTATGACAGCAGTGCAGATTTGTAAAATGGTGTGCACATTGTACTGGCGGTGGCCATTTTGAGTGCGTCACTGCAACCAGAAGCAGGGCAGGAGGTCCAATGGATCACCACAGGTAAGTGCGATGGTGGCAAGGGTGAAATGGAGTGGGGAGGGAAAGGAATGGGGGTTATCCCAGACGGAGGAGAGGATAGGGAGAAGGCAGACTGGGGATGGTATCAGCGACACTTCCATGCACCAATATCCTAACCCTGTCCTTCTCCCTTACCAGTGCTGTTACAAGCCTTGAACTTACACTTGGCAGGTGAAGTTCCAAGGAGACCCATGGAGGCAGTGGAGGCCTATCCAGAGTAAGTGAACTTTTCTGACTACTCCCTTTCTGACCTTTCTGACTACTCCCCTCCTGTGTTTATAACACTCTGTTGGCATGACTACATCAGTGGGGAGGGGATTTAGGTTGGATTGAACTTTAAATATCATTTTGTGGACTTAAATGTGAATTCCATTGATTTTAGAAACAATGAATAGATTTCTGCACCATCATTATATCTTCTAACAACTCTGGGAGCATTTCAGAGCTGAATGTCATTCAGATCTTACTAGCCAGTAAACTGAAATTACTCCAAAGAAAATCCAGATAGATAAATTAGCAATATGGTGTTCTTTCAGGTAAGCGAGCAAAAGGACTGTTTTGCTTTTTTTTTGCAGGAGAGGAAGGAGTGTGCTTGGCAGTGTTTGATTGTTATAGCATCCAAATTGGTTAATGCTAACAATTTATGATTGTGTCCATCACGGTCCATTTTAGCAGGTTGCACTTTCTTTTGCTTGCCCCGAGAACAAGGATCGACCCTGCCGGCGCTGCTCACAGAAGTTAAACAGAAGATGTTATCACTGAAAACGAATAGCTGGCCCTTTTATTTTTAAGGGCAGAAGCACCTTGTTGCCATGGTGATGGGGCTTGTTTTGTATTTTGAGACTGTAGGTGCCAGGCTCTGATCAAAAACTTAGCCAACGAGATGAAAATAGTGACCAGTTTTAGTCATGCTTTTGGTTCAAGAGCGTCTACAGCTTTTTGAAGCCACATTTGTGCCTTCTGTCATTTCGTGGATACTGTTCTCAAGGAACAGAACTCAGCTGATTGCTCCAAAATACTAAATAGATATAATTACAAAGTGAACGCCCATCACAATCATTAAGTATTTAATTCATAGGCACTTTAAAGCTAACATCAGGAAACAGTTAGAGCTCAATCCTACCCCCCCCCCCCAGCCCATAGTATACTGCACGTGTGCTGAATTCTATCAGATTGCTTGGGAGATGTAAATAAAAAACTTCCATGCCCTGCCCTAGCCCATCCTAACCCATCTACCCATTCCATGCTTCTGTAAGTACCTTATTTTTGCTCTTTACATTCTTTATCCTTTTAATAAAACTTCTTTTGTTTCTATTTTAAGCTGCCTGGCCTCAGTTCAACTCAGAGTGTGCTGGTTGCTCTGTCTTCCCAGCCCACCCGCCTTCACTATGGCCCAGCTTTGAAGAGTACACTTAGGGGTTTGGGAGCTTCCCATTCTTCCGTGAGGAGGCTCCCCAAAGCACCCTCCTCTTGTCTGGTTTTTCCTGGCCTTGGGTAGTGGCAGCAAGTACTGTCCTAGCTGAAACCCAGTTTCAGGATGAGATGGGGTTGAAAGTGGCTGCCAGTTTTAAGCAGGGCATCTTGCACCCACACATCTACTACTGCAAAGTATTTGTAAACAGGGTGCTTCTCGCCCCCTCCTCTTGGTGGTAAGGAAATTGGTCCAAAGCAAGCAAGACTGCTTGAAACATTGGCCGTGGAAAGCACTTTCGTAGTGAATTACCCAGCTGCAGGCTTGGAACAGCAACAATTCAGAGCTCATATTTGGACCGATGTTCCCATTTAATTGACTTTCCAGTAAACCATTCATAAAATTCACGACTGCAGCTGATCCCAGTTACTGCACTGCCTTTTTGCACATTTGTCTTGGGAAGTCTGTCCTTCAGCATAACTTGATGAAAGATATTACTTGACCCCAAAATCAACAAAGTGAATTAAGTTTTGCATCCTCAGCTGTATGGGGTGAGTGGGTTCAGGAACATCATGGTCAGTCAGTCACTTCTATGAAAGCATTGTACTGGACTACTTCCAGTCTTTCCAGCTCCAAAACTTGCATCCTTAGAACAGAAGCAGCTTGATCTTGGAGTGTTTGATCTGTTTTCTATCTTTTGAAGAAAGGCTAAGTGTTTTCATCCACAAGGACAGTATGTGACTTGGAGGATGAAGCTGGAAGAACCACAGGATATGATTTTTTTTTTAATTGCTGTTTCTCATGGTTTCCGTTAAGAACATATGAAGAGCCCTGCTGAATCAGGCCCAGGGTCCATCTAGTCGAGCTTCCTATATCTCACAGCAGCCCACCTGATGCATCAGGGGAGCACACAAGACCACAAGATACTTGCATCTTGCTACCACTCCCCTGCATCTGGCATTCTATTTACGCTTGCTCTCCCCAAAATGAAGAAACCAGACTGTTCTTCTTCCTTCCTTTACCAAACTTCTAGTTTATGGTGGCACTTTCTTGATT
Source organism: Tiliqua scincoides (assembly GCF_035046505.1). NCBI lineage: Eukaryota > Metazoa > Chordata > Lepidosauria > Squamata > Scincidae > Tiliqua > Tiliqua scincoides. The sequence goes on from NC_089821.1 coordinate 117,471,252, forward strand.
AAGATCAGGCTTGGCCTCTATATTTTGTACACTAAAAGCCTGGGTAATCTCGTTGTCAGTATAGACCTGTGGTTTTCAAACTCGCAAGGAGTTTGAATTCCGCAATAGGTCTTTGTGGGGGTGGGGGAGGCAGCGGCGCAATCCCCAGGATCGCGCCACTCAGGGGGGCTGCAGGGGTTTGGTACACTTGCCCAAGCCCCCTGCAGCCCCCCGGGGGTGCGGAGAGCCCTGCACAACCTTCGGCAGGGCTCCCCGGGTCAGGGAAGATGACAGCGGAGAAAAACACAAAACGGCAAGCGGAGCGCGATTGCCTCGATCTCACCTTCTCTGACCTGAGGAGCCCTGCAGGGACTCACGCCCGGCCCCCCCACAGCCAGGAGGGTGCGCCCCAGTCCCTGCAGCCCGGTCAAAAGGGGAAGTGGGGCGATCGCGCACCGCTTCCGGTTTAGCGGAGTGGGGTGCGATCGCTCCGCTGTCACCTTCCCTGACCCGGGGAGCCCTGCCGAAGGTCACGCAAGGCTCCCTGCACCCCCAGGGGACTTCAGGGGGCTTGGGCAAGTACACCAAGCCCCTGCAGCCCCCCTGAGTGTTACGATCCTGGGGATCGCGCCGCTGCCTCCTCCCTGCCTCCTGGTTGCCCCTGCCCCTTAAGGGGAAAGGGACCAGGACCCTCAGGCTGGGGTGTCGTGACGCCCCAGTTTGAATACCATTGGTATAGACAATACTGGGCTACAAGCTGTGCCATGCACTTGGACAAGCAATGGGAGAGAATCCCCTGTGTGTGCATGAAGTGTGCAAAGCACATACACAAGTCCTGCAACTGGGCACACCTATTCCCCCCCCCACCCATCACCCTGCTTAGTTTTCAGCTAGTGGGTGGGTGGGTGCTGGTTCTTCTTGGGCCCCTCTAGAACAGAATTCAGATTTTTTTTCCCCAAACCATATTTTAATAGGTGTTACCCTCTTGCTTCCTATAATGGAAAATGAGATTTCAAAGATTAGCATTCTGAATACAAAGCACAGATCTGCTGCAATTTGTTGTCATGGTAGTGTCTGGACTAGCCAAGTCTCTTTCTGCTGTGCATAATTTTTGTGGATATTTGTGGACCATTTTGTGGATAAAGGTTCATGTGAATTGGAGAGCCATATATATAGGATATACAATCTGTATCACCTTGGGGGGACGGGACGGGACACACGACTTTTTTTTAACTATCAAGAAAGAGCCCGACCATCCTTTATAATTAAACCATTGATAATGTGATTATAACTCTTCTTGGAATGGTTGTGGATCATGGACTAGCTTCTGAAACACTAGCTATATCCTAGCTACATTTATGTAGAAGTGGAAACCATTCCGCCCTGAAAAAGATCTTGCTATCCCAAGCAGTGCTTACTGTTCTTCCATGGCTCTGTGTTTCTTTCAAGCTGATCTGGGCATAAAGGTGCAGAATAATAAGCACCACTCATGGGCTGGGAGGGCTTTTTCCGAATCCGGTCTGCAGGACAGTATTTGGAAAGCCCTGGTCTACACCAGTGTTCTTCAGCTTGTGGTTAGGACCACAGTGCGGTCATGAAGCCTCTTTTGTGGGATCATAGCAACTTTTCAAAGTCTGCCCCATGACCACCATTCCCTCTTTCTGCTCCTAACCTATCTGGAAGACAGGGGCAAGCGGGGGGAGATCAGTGGCGGGTTCCCAGTCTGATTATTTATATATGGGGTTGTGGCACAAAAAGGTTGAAGACCACTGGTCTACAAAATCCAGGCCCAAGATTATTATTTTGAAGTCCTGTTGGTTTCAATGGAAGAGTCAAAGAGCTCTTTGTTTATGGGGGGGGGGGGAGCAAAAGAAAGAAATGGGCATTGTGGACCTCTTTTGCAAATTGGTTTTCCAACTATGCAGCTTGAAGACTTGAAATTGTGGACCTAAGCACAAAGTTTCCATGACCACCATCTTCTGCCTTTCTCCTCCTTGTGTTATGTAGAATGATGCTCCTGCTTGAGCCATCTTGTGCTATTTCCTCCACAAACACCTTCTTTGGTGCATCTCATGGCAAGACATGATCAGGATTGTTCTGTGACTTGTGGAGGTTGGTCTCTGGGTCAATCCTGCCTCGCTAATATGGGATAGTAGCATGAATGAGATTCCTTTTGTACACTTCTAGCACTATAACTCATGGATTCAGGCGAATTCAATTTGCTTTATATTTCTGAGAACATAATTCTGTGAGGAAAATTTCAGTGTAAGGAAGCTCCCCCCCACTCCCCCCCCTCCCCGTGTCAGGAAATGAGACATCTGTTGTGGTTAGTTTTGGCAAGAACTTGAGTTATGTGCTATATTATTGTATAATTGAAACATTCAACCTCTCGAGTGTACCCACCAAAAGCACATAATCTTCCCTGCTTGTTGAATTGGTTCTTCTTGTCTTAACATTGCCAGCAGTGAATGCTTTCTATATGGGGGAAATTTTGGCTCCAAAACAGCCAATTCATAGGATCCAACCAGCCACAGAACCTGGGGAGACAACTGTATTTCCACAGAATGACTGGATGAATTTCATTTCCTTTCTGGGAACTGTTTCGAGGCAGCTTTCCGTCCAACCCAAGATATTAGTTTGGAGGCTGTATCAAATACAAACTGCAACACTGGTTTTCCAGATATGAGCAGCCGTTAGAGCTCTGTGAATCTCATTCCTTACTTCACCTTGTCAAGATAAGCACAGTTCGGCAGAAACACCGTTCAGGCCCTCTGAAATCAGGATAAAAAGGGTCCGAGAATTTTGTCCATCATTTCTGGTTGATCTACCAAGACGTTGCTAGAACATTTCTTCAAGGCCTTTTGCCCGTCGACAGTCTGAAACTCAGATCCTTCTTCCTCATTTCTTGGATTCAGCCCCACCCTCACATTCAACAACTGCCTAGTGTGTTTAGTTCCTTTTCCTGAAATTCTGCTCATGAACTCATCACAGATAGGTGGGTTTTTCTAACATAATGAAAAGCTTTGCAGATGCATCTCTAATCAGATAAAGGTTTAGAGATGATGAGTCATCATAAGGGGGGGGGGGAGAAGGTGATTGCCAACAAGGAGCAGATGAACACTTAGCAGGCAGTGCCCTGCAGCAGAACTGTATGAACATAAAATCATAGGCAGAACAAACAATAGCCAGGTTGGTCTAAATCTGTAATTTTGGTAATTCTTCATCAGTGCTTGAATGATGGGGGAAGGGATATTGTAGTTCCTCTGGCTTCTTCCTGGTCTGACATTGGTCAGACCAATTAACCTGCCTTCCTGTAGGCTCCTAAAAACTGTAGTTAAGGGGGCCATCACAGAATATAAGGGTGCTGGGACCTCTCTGGCGATCTGTGATTCAAATACTGTTCTTTATTCAAATACTGATTTGGGTACAGAAAACGCACCTGCACCAATTCATGAGGAATACTAAAATATGGGATTAGCTTATAGTAATTGTTATTTTGCTTGCAGAAAAGAGGTAATGATAATTTAATAAAACACTAAGTTGATAAAGCACAATCTCCCCCTGCCCCCCAAAACTCCCCCTGCCTTCCTGCACTTGAATCATCTCTGCCACCAACTTACCAGCACTTAACTGTGGTCTCTGGAGCTGCTGATGCACATGCTTTTCTGCTGCCCATTTGTGGCAGCGGCTCAGAAGATGTGGCCGTAGCCTGGCTTTCACTCTACCCTTAAGGGCCTTGCACTGCCAGAATGCTCGATCCAGCAGCATAACTGGGGCCTAAGAGACAAATAGTGCAAATGTTACTGGTCCCATTTGGCAAATATTTGATTGGTGACTATCCTGGACTAACGTTCTTATCCTGAGGCAATTATATCCTGAGATATAATTGCCAGCTGGTGCCCTGGGTTTGCAGTCCAAAGCATACTGACAGGGAAGTCACTAATCCCAGTTAATAGCACTTACTTTAACATATTAAACATGCTTAAGGCTGAGCTGTAAAATACCCCATCTGATCTCACTTGCCCTGAATTGTGATTTGCTGCAGCAACTGTTATCCTGCACATGCCCAATCTCGTCTGATCTCGGAAGTTAAGCAGGGTCAGGCCTGGTTAGTACTTGGATGGGAGACCGCCTGGGAATACCAGGTGCTGTAGGCTTATACCATAGTCTTTTGAGACAGAAGATTGCCAACCATTTGTTGCAACATTCGTTTAATTGTAACTGGTGTCAGCTTCCCATCTGGACTCAATAGAAGATACGGTGCATGAAGTATCTTCAGAGTAAGTGCATAGTAAGTTGCAATGTGCTGTGTGAGCACAGAGGAACAAAAGGAACCTGGCAAAGCCAAAAATGAGGAAGAAAGCAAGAAGAGAGAGGGACAAAAGTGGTGCCAGGACGAAAATGGAATGTTAAGTAATGTGAATAGAAATGCCAAGTGCTTTTCAAATGTGTCTGCTCCAGGACCAACATTTGATTGATACTCGAGGGCATCTATTTTCAACCTTTTTCATCTCACAGCAAACTTCACAGCACACAACACACTTTCATCTCACAAGGCACTGAAATTGTCATGGCACACCACCAGTTTTTTTGACCATTGACAAGGCATAGCGTGCTGTAGGTGGAGGCTCACATCCCACAATGGCCCTACTAATAAATAACACTCCCCCAAACTCCTGTGGCACACCTGTGGACCATTTGCGGCACACCAATGTGTCATAGCACACTGGTTGAAAATTGCTGCTCTGGTGTCACCAACATCACATATAGAGTATCCTTTACACTCCTGACCAGGCACATATGGATAATGGTGTCATTCTTTCTGTTCATCTGTTTGCAATCCACTTCACTGACTGTGTCATGCCACGGTTCACAAACTATGTGTTGCAACCCATCAGTGGATTGCAATCCAATTTTTGGAACAGGAAGTGGCACCACGTGGCCAATGAAGTGCATTGTGCACTGGTGTGACCCAGAAGTGACTTCTGTGTTACTCACCATTTTAGTCTGCAGCATCCTGGCCTCAGTTGGTCCTGGATCCACTGCTGATGATGCAATGGGTCACAAAGGTAAGAAGTTTGAGGACCCCTGGTCTTTATTTCATTCTCAGGGCATTACCCTGATCGCCCAATTGAAGGGTGATTGGAGTTTGTTTAGTCTGGCCTGGAACACAAGAGTCTCCTCCCAGTGAGGGAGTGGAAGAGGGCTGGAGCTGGCGGCTATGGGGGGCCTGTTAAAAGGCACAATACCCAGCCCTCTTCCTCCTTTGCATGTGGGTGCCATGGGAACACCCACCCACCCGCCCTAAAGGCAGTCTGAGTTTTACTGGTTGCCATTTGGGGCTGGGTAGGAATTTTTTACTGCCTGCCAAGATTGGCCAAGGGGCAGGCAGTTTTTTTGCCTACCCCAGACTGTCATGGGCCAGGGGTAAGGTCAAGGCCCCCCCCCTTTCAAGCTGCCATTGGTCACTTTAAGAAGGCAGGTGGTGCGGGTTAGGAGGCATGAAGTGGACTTCGGGCATGCACCTTCAGGCGGCATAGGCAGGGCAGAACCCAATTTCAGTCCTCAGGGGCTCGGCGGCACGAGAACGTAGACCAGTCCCTGGCCGGGACCGCGGGGTCCACCTCAGAGGCTCAGCAGCTTGAGGTGGCATAGCCCATGGTCCGGCTGCCTTCCCCTTAAGGGACAGACATGGATGAGCTGCGCCACCCAACAACGGGGCGCGACTTGTAGTCGGGTGCATGCCCGCCTGGGGGCACATGTGTTCTGGTACCACCCAGAGGTCCCACCTCCGCACCACAGGGGACTTCGCTGCCTCGGGTGCTACAGGTCTCAGCCTCCTCTTCTGATGTAACTGCTAAATAAAGTGGCCCTTTCTCCCATACTTGTTGTCTCGAGTGTTCATTGGACAGTGCGAAAACAAACCACTATAAAGCCAGCTATGTTAGCACAGATTGACCATAGGCTGTTAGAATGGGTTTGCAGCTGATATGAAGCTATATTAACATGTGCTTTTCGATGCACTGTCATAGTGGACATATCCGGCACTAAATGGTTTATGAACTATGCCCCAAATCAATACGCAAAAAAGAAATAAAAAGTCTGGCCCCACAATCTTCAATCCCTCTGATGGTATTTGCAGAAAAATGTTCCATGATTAGGTGTTATCTTTGCTGGCTTGGTTCAAGCACCACACAATATACTCTTTGCATTAAAATATGATTACTTGGCTTCGAACCCTCCTCCAAATGGCAAAGAAATACTTTTCAAATGGAGCGCTTTGAAACAGAAAGAAAGAACCAAGATAAGTGAGTTACTTTTTCCACATACTTTTCACATACAAAATAACTTCTTTTTTCCCCATACCATGCAAAGAATCCATCTGTGGAATTGGATCACACTTGGTTATCTGCAGCATTTCAATAGCCTTTTATTTACCACTAATCTCTTTTCCTATTGCCTTTGCCTCATGTAGACACACAAGCGGCAGAACTCTGCCAAATCCCATTGCATTTACGGAGAGCTTTCTGCTTCCCATTCAAATGAAAAAAGAATTGTGTGTCAAAATACAAACTGTATCACAAATAGATATTGAAGAGATTGCGATGTAGGCAGCCCTATCCTACGCAATGGAAACTTTCTTCTCCTCTGCTCCCACTCGTTTTATGTGATTTCTATTACCTCCTACTCGCAGCAAATGATCTTCACATTCACTTAATTATACTCAGCCGTGGTACTTAATTCTCACTTAATCACAAATAATTTTATGATTAGTGTTATTACTGTATTAATATTTTGAACTCCTAGAGCAGTATTCAGCTGATGATCCCTTCCTGCTCTGAAAATATATTGAAAGCAGCACACAGTGCCCCTATGACAACATCAATATTATCCTGACTTTGGGGACTGGAAACAGATGGTGCAATCACACAACTACCTACCATGGGATGGTCACTCACACGTGCCATGTGGTGGTTCTAACTATGCAGAGAGACCATTTGTCATTTCAACCATGTGGTGAGCCCTGCTTCTGCAACCAGCCTGGGAACGAGGGAGTGCTGTGTGGCAACATTCCACTCATCATGTGATCAGAGGCCACAGCTCAGTGGTTTTCTGCATGATCAGAGCTGTTATGTCACATCTTTAGGATTGGCCACAACATAGTACATGAGCATGTCACTCTACCCTGAGGAACTCAGACTAAGCCCTTTCATGGGATCCAGATGACAAGCTAGGCAAAGCTTGGCGTGTGCTGTGAAAGTAGCTGGGTGACAGCTTCAATGTATGCCCAACGCAACAACAAGTTTAGATTTATCTTACCACCAAAATGTGGTGAAGAAATTAAGGGCCCAATTCAGACCCGTGCATGCTGGCTTACCACCACTGTCGCAAATGTGCTATAAGGCATGTTTGCAAGCCCTTACCGCAGGCCCAGTGCCAGAGCTATCCCAGCAAGAGCCTGCACTGGCTCAGCTCCAGCACTGGACTCGTGTTCCACCGCTCAGCGGTTGCCTGGACTGTTGGACAGTGGGGGTGTGGCGGGAGGTGTGGAGGAGGCGTTCCGGGGCTGGAGTAGGGGGGAAGGCACACAAGGAGGAGGCGTGGCAGGGGAAACAGCAGGGTGGGAGGGGTTTGGGATCTTTAGCTCTGTGTCAGATTGCGCAGTCCAACATGGGACTCTCTGATTATGTGGCGCCACAAAATTAAGTAGCCCATTGCAGGGCTCTTTTCCTTACTCGGGGGAAGGGGACAGCCATTGGATGCTGCACTGGATGCTGCAGCAGCCATTTTGGCACCGTGGCAGCCCCACACTCCAGGCAGCACAGGATTGGGCTGCCCATCAGCTGCATTATGAATTTCACAATTTCTCATCTTAAATGAAGCACTAGGCCTCTGAAACAAAGGACTCTGGCAAGAAGGCACCTTGACCACAGCAGCTCCCAAGCTGTGGAGTGGTTGGCCTATCTGCAGTGCCACCCACAGAATGGCCAGATGCAGTACTACTACGGTTCTTCAGAGGTGGCCCAAAGGACCAAACATGGCCTGACTGTTTAGAGCTGTATGTTTGGTTCCTCAATCTGAGCAATTTTGTCTCACTGAGCAGTAGCACATATATGCCTACCCTGCTCAACCTGGTACCTGACCATCATCCTGCCCTTGACTATGTCTCCTGCCTTTGGCCCCCTTTTAAACCCCACCTGTCTGTGCTGGAATCAGACTCCAGCTGCTGACTGACTCAGACCTCAGCCAACAACTGCCATTTTAGCATGCACTTGTCATATCTACTCAGGGCTAATTCACATGTCCAAAAAGGTATGTTGAGACTGTACTCTAACACCTTCTCCTCAGGACATTATCCAACCGAACTTACGCCACCGCAAATGAACTCTGATATAAATGGTTTGCTCACTTCTAGAAGTAGTCAGTTCCAGAAAACACTGAAAGAGACTAGCCCCCTTTTACAGACCTTCATTTGGATCGATGCCCTGATTTACACACTTCTGTTTCAACTTTGGAAGTGAGCCTATGTCCAGAGCTCCTTTTAGGTGTACCCTTGTGTGTACATAGGTTCAGTTATGTTAGGAAAATGTATGCGTTTAAGTGGGATCCATATGTTGCCACAATTACTTACAGGGTCTGCCCCTGGCCCTTTGGAGGTCACAAGCAGCCTGATCTCATCTGATCTTGGAAGCTAAGCAGGGTCAGGCCTGGTTAGTACTTGGATGGGAGACCGCCTGGGAATACTGGGTGCTGTAGGCTTATACCAGACTGAAGGTTGCCAACCAAGCGGCCTTCCAGCCTCCAAAGAAGCCTCCAGGATGCAACTGGAAGACACTTTCAGTCAGGTCTTGTAGGCCTTCTGAGTTGTGGGGAGGCTGCTCAGCCAGATGTGACCAGAAGCCACTTAAGTTCATGTCCAGGAGGTCCCTGAAGCTGCCCAGCCACAGTCTCAGCATCCACGGATATTCAAATCCAGGCCCACTGCATTATGTTTTGTCATGTATAGACATGTATGCAGAGAGAGAGCAAGAGAGAGAGACTTTGTGGGTGACAGAAGCCAAACTCAGAAGAGGATGATTCAAAGAGCTGAAGATGACAGATGCTGGTGGTTGATAAACTCACTCTGACTGCTTGGGAATGCTGAAGAAGTGGTACTTGCCCTGATTACATGGATCAGTGCAAAGAGCAAGATATAATAGCTAGCAACAGGGTTTCCTTGTTTCTCGAGAAGTACAAAGATACAGATAAGGGCAACATGTTGTTCAGTGTGAATATATTTCTTTACAGCTAGCAAAAAGTCAAGCAGAATGGGAAAAAGGAGCAATACAGAGCAAAAACACTTTTGGGCAGGGATAGTGGGAGGACTGAACTTTCCTTCTCCTTTCTCCATTGGTTTTTGAGAAAAAAAGAACAATGTCTTCCCAGACAACAACAAGAGGCTACAATGAAAGGGGCAAGAAAAAGGATCTGTTGAACAATAGACAGGAAACTGTGTAATAAAAGGATGTCAACTACATTTAAAAACATCATTTCCTTGTGGTTCTTTCTTCTGACTTAGAAGCAGCTTGTTAACATTTTCATTTTTGCAATCATTCACTCGCTCATTTCAGGAATAACTTTTCCACTTATCTGCTGTTAGGATTCCTGCTCCCCCCCCCCCCAAAGAAAAAGGCTCTTGATTCGATTTTTGGTGTGTCATAGATCCCCTGAGGCCAGGAAGCTATAGAATAAAATGGCTTGTGACCCAAAAGTCACTTCCAGGGTATGCCTCTGCACTCCCCATGTCATTGGCCATATTGTGCTGCAGTTCCAAAACTGTGACATACCAGTACATCGCACACCGTTTTATTCTGCAGCTTCCTGGCCTTGGTAGGCCCTGGATCCAACACAGACAATGTAGTGGGTTGCCAAGGTGAGAAATTTGAGAACCCCTCTTGTAGACTAAATGAATAGCATCTTTCATAATGGTAAATGCTAATAAGGTGATACTGGTAAAGTAATTACTGGGTTCTGTGGAAACAAGCTATGGCCTATGGGACTTGATCCTCCTCTGTTCTAAATTTCATGCTCCACCTTCAAAGAAAATTGTCAACATTCAGCAACAGGCCATCCGAAACCGAATGCTTACAGTTTATGAAATTCTGTTTCTGGTGCCCATCATTTTACTGAAGAAATCATTTTGCTGAAAAGGCAATAAAATCCCACAAACTTGGAGAAAGTCAGAACCTCTTCCTTAGACTTGCACTACTGTTTATGTTTCTTCAAGACACATCTTCCTACCTGCTGCTTTATGTTGCCACAGTCTACTTCAGTAGTATTAGGCAGAATTTCACCCTCATAGTGAAATCAGCACGGATCAGATCAGCATCAGTACGTTTAAGATGTACCAGGTTATGTTATGAAACATGGTGCTATGCCATAGTGCTGGTCCTGCGCTCCAATGTGGTACTATCCAAGTCTCTTCAGAAAACACAGATACAATAGTGAACATGTGCAACTTCTACTCATGTTAAATATTTTTGTGTTCACTATGGTGGTTCCAGCAGATACACTCATCACAATAATGTACTTCTTTCTCCATGGTAACCTTATGAACTGGCAACTGGTCACTTATATGTGTGATATGGTGACAAGACTCAACTTTGCATAAATCATTGGCAGGTAAGAGAGATCTGTTGAGATGCACGCAACTCTCATGCTGCAAACCTAGCCACAATTGGGTTGATTTCCTCTGCAAGTTCTGGAAGTAGGAATCATGTAACCAGGATGGCATAGTGGTTTGGGAGTTGGACTCAGACCAGGAAGATCCAGATGCAAATCCCCACTCCGTCATGAAGCTTCCTGGGTGAACTTGGGCCAGTCACTAACTCACATACCTCACAGGGTTGTTGTGAGGGGAGGAATCATGAAGCTAGCTAGCTAGCTAGCTAGATAACCAGGTAGCACATATGTTAATCAATCACACATTCTCATTATGTATTTGTCATTTCTTTCAGTTAAAACAACTCAGGAATGTGTTCAATCAAATGCCTTCATTGAATAGGCCATCCATATGGAACAGTTCAGTTAGGTGTCACTTCTGCAATGTTTGAGGCAGCAAAGATTTGCTTCCCAGCAAATCTGCAGAGATGCCGATGCTTATCTGTAAAACCAAAGACAGACCATTTTAAATACTGGGATAACCGATGAAATATCAAGAGCAACAACAACATTGTTGTAAATGTCAGCTTCAGATTTTTGTTTACATTTTGAGGTAAATCATACACTTGCAGAATTTGTTGAGGAATTATGTTTCCTGTGCTACACTTGCTTATCTCTGTAGCTTCTGGGTATCTAATAGTATATGTACATAACTTTGTTCTGAAAGAGTTTAAAATGCATACAAGTAGCTATAATTTATGTGTGTTCTATTCTACATTGGTCTGTTTCTTTATGTGCCTCAGAGCCCAATCCTGAGCTGCCTGCCTGGAACACAGGGCTTTTGTGGCGCTGAAAATGGCTGCCGCGGCATCCTAAGCACAACCAGGTAGCGGCTGGCGACTCCTTGGGGGAAGGGGACGTTTGTCCCCTTCTCCTGGGTAAGGAAAGTAGCCCTGCAAAGGGGCTAACCTCAGCAGCTCTGAGGCTGCAGCAGAATCAAAGAGTTTTCTGTCAGGCCATGTGGCCTAACTCAGAGCTCAAGATCTGGTGGAGTAGAGCTCTACTGGTTCCGCTCTCCTCTTGCCCCAATCTCTCCCCCACCACACCTTCTCTCCACCCTCTCTCAGCCGTCCCCCATCTCTCCCTGCTCCAGAATGCCTCCTCCCTGCCTCCCTTCACGCCCCCACCTACCTCTCCCCCTCCTAGCAGTCCAGGCGACTGCTGAGCGGCGGAGCACAGGCTTTCCACTGGTGCTAGCCTAGTGGAACACTTGCAAATGTACTTTATGGCATGTTTGCGACAGTGTGCGCTGTCGGCAAGTCAGCGCTTAGAGCTCAGGATTGGGCTCTAAATCTTAACTCCAGCTTAAAAATGGAGTTTTACGTTTTAATGGTCCAGTATGTGTCAGTCAGAGCTGGAATGCAATTTGCAGGCAGCTTAACAGACAAAGGAATGCAAATTACAACCAGCAAAACCAGTGGTTCAAAGTGTTTCAAGGGAGCCTGTGATTGGCTCAAATTTCTCCTGCTGCTGACCAGGCAGTGAAAGTAGAGATCAGGTAACAAATGATGTCTGCCGAGGGGGTAAAGCCCCAACCAAATGAAAAGTCTTTCTCTTCTTTCCTCTGGCCATTGAGAGTCCACATAGCAAAGTCCAAAGTCCAGCTGAAATGTCTGCATGACTTCCTCTTTGCCGACGATGCAGCTGTCACTACCCACTCTGCCAAAGATCTCCAGCAGCTCATGGATTGTTTTAGCAAGGCCTGCCAAGATTTTGGACTGACGATCAGCCTGAAGAAAACACAGGTCATGGTTCAGGATGTGGACTCACCTCCCTGCATTACAATCTCTGCGCATGAAGTGGAGGTTGTCCATGACTTTGTGTACCTTGGCTCAACGATCTCTGACACTCTTTCTCTCGATACCGAGCTAAACAAACACATCGGTAAAGCAGATACCACGTTTTCCAGACTCACAAAGAGAGTCTGGTCCAACAAGAAGCTGACGGAACATACCAAGATCCAGGTCTACAGAGCTTGTGTCCTGAGTACACTTCTGTACTGCAGCGAGTCATGGACTCTTCGCTCACAACAGGAGAGGAAACTGAATGCTTTCCACATGCTGCCTCCGGCGCATCCTCGGCATCACCTGGCAGGACAAAGTTCCAAACAACACAGTCCTGGAACGAGCTGGAATCCCTAGCATGTATGCACTGCTGAAACAGAGACGCCTGTGTTGGCTCGGTCATGTCGTGAGAATGGATGATGGTTGGATCCCAAAGGATCTCCTCGATGGAGAACTCGTGCAAGGAAAGCACCCTACAGGTAGACCACAGCTGCGATACAAGGACATCTGCAAGAGGGATCTGAAGGCCTTAGGAGTGGACCTCAACAGGTGGGAAACTCTGGCCTCTGAGCGGCCTGCTTGGAGGCAGGCTGTGCAGCATGGCTTTTCCCAGTTTGAAGAGACACTTGGCCAACAGACTGAGGCTAAGAGGCAAAGAAGGAAGACCCATAGCCAGGGAGACAGACCAGGGACAGACTGCACTTGCTGCCCATGTGGAAGGGATTGCCACTCCCAAATCGGCCTTTTCAGCCACACTAGATGCTGTTCCAGAACCACCATTCAGCGCGCGATACCATAGTCTCTCGAGACTGAAGGTTTCCAACAATGCATTGAGAGTGGAGTCTGGTAGAGCCTACCACCTGCCTGGAGGTGAGAGCAATGGTTGGTAGTTCCGTTATCCAGGTACAGTTAAGAAACAGTATTTAGCCAGACACCATAAGATTTAATGTTGATTTTAGTTTGTCTCTCTGTGCTGTATAAACTCATTCAAAACTCCTGGGAAGCTTGCTCTGATTTACAATGCATGCGTAAGATTCCAAAGCACCTCATTGCTGTTTGCTGGGGAGTGGTATGAATACAGAATTAATCTTTTTACCAAAGACAATTTTTTTACTGTTTTTTTCTCTTGCTCATTTGATTTTATTTCCTTTTTCTTTTATTAGCATTTTAATAAACTTTTTGCATATTATTTTGAGTCTTCCTGGTTCTGGGGAAAACCAGTGGATTTTCATATCACCTCGCTCTGTGAGAGTGATTTTAATCGAGAACCCTGAGGTGCAGTATTTTTCTAGGAGGAGGTTTCTGCCCAGGGAGCTCCTCTTGCTAGCCTGATCTCCTGAACTGGTGGAAGCAGATTCAAACTATCAAGGCTTTTCCCCAGTAAACTGCATCTCCAAACAAGGAAAGAGAGGGGAAGGGGAAGGGAATGAGCTCTAAGTGCTAGGCTCTACTGACCTGAATGAGAGTGTGTTGCTGGTGGCCTGGACCCTGCTTGAACCTTGACAGAATAGTACATATATAATAGTACATATATGTACAGAATAGTACAGAAAGCAGGCTATTCAGGTCTATGTCCACTCCATCCAGCTGAATTCCTTTACAATACAAAGACAACTAGCATGTGTTAACATATTGGCTAAGTAGGTGACCTGTGAATCAGGACTTCCTCTCACTGGTTTGAATCTTGCCTCCATATTGAACTCACAAGGTCAGTTAAAAACTGTCCTAAATAAGAAGGTCTTGAAGTCCCACCAACAGGTCTCCAGAGATTACACAGGCCTACAAAATTGAGGGTCAGAAATGTTTTTCCCAAACTTTATGGTGGTTTGATATGAATTTGGGGTGCCGATTCCAAAATCTGTTTTGCCCTATCACGTCTAGTTTTGGAGATCTAGTATAGCCTCATTAGTGAATAGTTCAAGCAGCTTCCTCATGAGGAAGCCATGGTGTAGGCTTCCTCATGAGGAAGCTGCTTGAACCATTCACTAAAGAGGCTATGCCAAAACTAGACGTGATAGGGCAAAACGGATGCCATTTTTGGAATTGGCACCCCAAATATATCCAGGAATTGGTGTAACGTTTAAGGAAGCAAAATGTGTGTTGGCCTGTGTTATTAAAGACAGGGCAGTCTGTTCAATAGGCTGTTGTAACAATGGAACAGGGCTCTGTGGCAGCACTCCCAAAATGGCCACTGACAGAGTGCTGCATGCTCCATCAGCAGCCATTTTATGACAGAAGAAGACTCTTTCACTGTCATAAATCCTTCCCCCTGTCAAAAACAATACCCCTGTTAAGAAAACAAGAAAAAAAGAGGTCAGTTTGAAGTGTCCCCACTAGAGCAGTATCACTAGAGCAGGGGTGTCAAATATAAGGCCCGGGGGACTGGATGTGGTCCATGGAACCTCTTTATCTGGTCCTTGAGTTCTCCCAGCATCACCATCAGCTGCTCTCAGCTGCTGAGGTGTCACTGCTGAAAGGGTGGCCCGCATAATAATTGGACTCTCCCTTATCTTGAAAATATGATCAAAATTTGCATAGTTTCTCTTCTGTCATTTGCAGTCGAGTTCCTAAGTGAGAAAAAAGTGTTAATTTCTGGTCATGACCTGCTTAATGATGACCTGCTGGTCATGACCTGCTTCCAGTCCTCAGCAGGTATCATGAATACTATTTGGCCATCTGTTATGAAATGAGTTTTAAATCCCTCTACTAGAGCTTTGCCCAGGAAGGGGGGAGGTATTAAACCACAAAACCTGGAATGCTCCTCTTCCTTCTCCTCCAGCAGCTCCACCAGTTGGGGGGGGGCACTGGAATGGTGCTGCAGAGTAGGCTAGCCTGGGCCGCAGTAGAATTCAGTCCTAGGTGTGATGAAGTCTCTGTTTGGGAGGGAGGTGTTAAATCTTATTTGGATATCCAATTATTGTTTCACAGCCCTGAATAATTACTTCTTCTATTCTGACCTTGCAATCCACGGCATATTTGTGCCTTTCAGCCTTAGGCGCCTATTAGTTTTCTGAGCAAAAGATCCAAGTAAAGGAGGTTTAAGTATCTAATTGAATTGAATTCCCTTATTTTAGGTCTATATATGCGGCAGAATGAAGGCTAGGATTGGGAGCTTGCCGAGTGGAGTGTTGTACTTCAGGCTGCAGGTTGGGGGGGGGGGAGTAGTTTTGAATGATCCTCTTTGGTCAACAAATTTCCTACAAGTTCCAAGAAAAGCACCTGCAGGAGAAAGGCAGTAGCCCACCACATCCCCTGCTTTGCTAGTTTTCTGCATACACGAATCCCCCTCCTCATTGGTGGCAGGAAGGGAAAATTAAGAGATATAACTCCCATCAGCATACCATTCTAATACTGTTCCCCCCACTTCTTTCTGCTGCATGTTTAGAGCCAAGCCTTGCATTGCAGAACTGACTGCTCTGTAGGGGTATTTTGAAAACAGGGGGTGGGAATAGCAGTAAGGGGAGACCTGCCTGATAGTCCTTTATCTGAGTGGGTAACAGTAACATCGAGCCTCAGAGTTCCAGATCAGTTGTCAACCAAATGGGGGTGGTTCCCTCTTGAGGGGAGGCATCATTTCACCCAGAGCCTCATGTGTAAAATAACCATCCAAAGGTAGAAAATTAAGGGGTGTATTATTATCAGCAAAAAAGGTCACATGAAGAAGGGAAGGCAGTGCACGAGCTGTCATCTAGTTTTGAGAGCACTGAAAGCCCCTTCTTAGTATTCATTCAGCATGTACTGTACATCTTGTCTCCATCTGAATGAGCTCCTGAGCAGGTAACAAAGCAAAGAGGATGTGAACAGAAGGTGCTGGCAGAAAAGTTTAGCAAATGGTGTGACACACACACACACACACCCTCCCTGTGAACTGGAACAAACAAATACCTTGAGCAGGAAAGTTCTCCACATTCTGCATACCATAATGATCAGATTTGTGTCAATGCCATTGCTCGACAGTGAGTTTAAAACTGAGTTTTGAATTAAAAAGGAAAAAAAGAACATTAGAACCAGGAGAATGTAGACTGACCTCTTTGTTCAGCCAACATGAAGCAGAGCTTTTCAAATACCTGTGCAGCTAATGCAAGGGAACCATATTTCTACATTTATTTTTTCAGAGAAGCATGCAGTTTACAAAATATTATGATTAGTGGCTTGAGATGATGTGACAAATTCATGGAGGAATTACCAATGCCTGTTATCTATCAAACCTAAAGGCAGGAGTATGTTCCACAATAACAGTGCTCCAATAAGTAAGTATTATTCTGATTACCTGAGAATCAGAATCTGATTATTCTGATTATTATGATGTCTTAATATGTTTTTATATGTTGTAAGCCGCCTTGAGTCCCTTTGGGGAGAAAGGCGGGATAAAAATAAAGTTATTATTATTATTATTATTATTATTATTATTATTATTATTATTATTATTATTATTATTATTACCAGATGGTGGGGGAATTCTACTATCAAGCTTTCCAGGGACACCTGGATGACCTGGGGTAAAGACCAAATACCTGATTTGGTCAGCAGGGCCAGCTAGGCAGGTGGAGATCAGGGGTCTCAATGCGTGGATGAGACGGTGGTGTAGGGAGGAGGGGTTTAGATTCGTTAGGCACTGGGGAACTTTTTGGGACAAGCAGGGCCTGTACAAGAGGGATGGGCTCCATTTGAACCAAAATGGAACCAGACTGCTGGCGCATAACATTAAAAAGGTGGCAGAGCAGCTTTTAAACTGATCCCTGGGGGAAGGCCAACAGGAGCCGAGGGGCATCCAGTTCGGGACTCCTCATCCCTATGGGATGAGGATGGGGAGGTTAGAGAACAACAAGACAAAGGCAGAGTAGGAGAAGAAATTGGGAAAGGTAGGGTGATGGGATGTGATAGACGGTTTGGCACAATGAGAGGATGCGGGGACAAAGGAGCGAATAAGCAGCGCATCCTGGGGCATTCCGTGTATAAATGCTTTTATGCGAATGCCCGAAGTCTACGAGCAAAGGTGGGAGAACTGGAATGTCTGGTGACAAGGGAAAATATTGACATAGTGGGCATAACGGAAACCTGGTGGAATGCGGAGAATCAGTGGGATACCGCAATCCCGGGCTATAAACTCTACAGGAGGGACAGGCAGGGGCGTGTTGGAGGTGGGGTGGCGCTTTATGTTAAGGAAGGGATAGAATCCAGCAAAGTAGAGATTGAAGGTGGGTCCGACTCCACCGTAGAATCTCTGTGGGTTAAATTACCAGGCTTGTGCAGCGATGTAATACTGGGGGCGTGCTATCGTCCTCCAGACCAGAAATCGGATGGGGACCTTGAAATGAGGAAACAGATCAGGGAGGTGACAAGGAGGGACAGGGTTGTAATCATGGGGGACTTCAATTATCCTCATATTGACTGGGTCAATTTGTGTTCTGGTCACGATAAGGAAACCGGATTTCTTGACGTGCTAAATGACTGTGGCTTAGAGCAGCTAGTCACGGAGCCCACCAGAGGACAGGTGACTCTGGATTTAATATTGTGTGGTACGCAGGACCTGGTTAGAGATGTAAATGTTACTGAGCCATTGGGGAACAGTGATCATGCTGCGATCCGTTTTGACGTGCACGTTGGGGGAAGAATACCAGGCAAATCTCTAACAAAAACCCTTGACTTCCGACGGGCGGACTTCCCTCAAATGAGGAGGCTGGTTAGAAGGAGGTTGAAAGGGAGGGTAAAAAGAGTCCAATCTCTCCAGAGTGCATGGAGGCTGCTTAAAACAACAGTAATAGAGGCCCAGCAGAGGTATATACCGCAAAGAAAGAAGGTTTCCACTAAATCCAAGAGGGTGCCCGCATGGCTAACCAGCCAAGTTAGAGAGGCTGTGAAGGGCAAGGAAGCTTCCTTCCGTAAATGGAAGTCTTGCCCTAATGAGGAGAATAAAAAGGAACATAAACAGTGGCAAAAGAAATGTAAGAAGGTGATACTGGAGGCCAAGCGAGACTATGAGGAACGCATGGCCAGCAACATTAAGGGGAATAATAAAAGCTTCTTCAAATATGTTAGAAGCAGGAAACCCTCCAGAGAAGCGGTTGGCCCTCTGGATGGTGAGGGAGGGAAAGGGGAGATAAAAGGAGACTTAGAGATGGCAGAGAAATTAAATGAGTTCTTTGCATCTGTCTTCACGGCAGAAGACCTCGGGCAGATACCGCTGCCCGAACGGCCCCACCTGACCGAGGAGTTAAGTCAGATAGAGGTTAAAAGAGAAGATGTTTCAGACCTCATTGATAAATTAAAGATCAATAAGTCACCGGGCCCTGATGGCATCCACCCAAGCGTTATTAAGGAATTGAAGAAAGAAGTTGCAGACCTCTTGACTAAGGTATGCAACTTGTCCCTCAAAATGGCCATGGTGCCAGAAGATTGGAGGATAGCAAATGTCACGCCTATTTTTAAAAAGGGAAAGAGGGGGGACCCGGGAAACTATAGGCCGGTCAGCCTAACATCCATACCGGGTAAGATGGTGGAATGCCTCATCAAAGATAGGATCTCAAAACACATAGATGAACAGGCCTTGCTCAGGGAGAGTCAGCATGGCTTCTGTAAGGGTAAGTCTTGCCTCACGAGCCTTATAGAATTCTTTGAAAAGGTCAACAGGCATGTGGATGCGGGAGAACCCGTGGACATTATATATCTGGACTTTCAGAAGGCGTTTGACACGGTCCCTCACCAAAGGCTACTGAAAAAACTCCACAGTCAGGGAATTAGAGGACAGGTCCTCTCGTGGATTGAGAACTGGTTGGAGGCCAGGAAGCAGAGAGTGGGTGTCAATGGGCAATTTTCACAATCGAGAGAGGTGAAAAGTGGTGTGCCCCAAGGATCTGTCCTGGGACCAGTGCTTTTCAACCTCTTCATAAATGACCTGGAGACAGGGTTGAGCAGTGAAGTGGCTAAGTTTGCAGACGACACCAAACTTTTCCGAGTGGTAAAGACCAGAAGTGATTGTGAGGAGCTCCAGAAGGATCTCTCCAGACTGGCAGAATGGGCAGCAAAATGGCAGATGCACTTCAATGTCAGTAAGTGTAAAGTCATGCACATTGGGGCAAAAAATCAAAACTTTAGATATAGGCTGATGGGTTCTGAGCTGTCTGTGACAGATCAGGAGAGAGATCTTGGGGTGGTGGTGGACAAGTCGATGAAAGTGTCGACCCAATGTGCGGCGGCAGTGAAGAAGGCCAATTCTATGCTTGGGATCATTAGGAAGGGTATTGAGAACAAAACGGCTAGTATTATAATGCCGTTGTACAAATCTATGGTAAGGCCACACCTGGAGTATTGTGTCCAGTTCTGGTCGCCGCATCTCAAAAAAGACATAGTGGAAATGGAAAAGGTGCAAAAGAGAGCGACTAAGATGATTACGGGGCTGGGGCACCTTCCTTATGAGGAAAGGCTACGGCGTTTGGGCCTCTTCAGCCTAGAAAAGAGACGCTTGAGGGGGGACATGATTGAGACATACAAAATTATGCAGGGAATGGACAGAGTGGATAGGGAGATGCTCTTTACACTCTCACATAATACCAGAACCAGGGGACATCCACTAAAATTGAGTGTTGGGCGGGTTAGGACAGACAAAAGAAAATATTTCTTTACTCAGCGTGTGGTCGGTCTGTGGAACTCCTTGCCACAGGATGTGGTGCTGGCGTCTAGCCTAGACGCCTTTAAAAGGGGATTGGACAAGTTTCTGGAGGAAAAATCCATTATGGGGTACAAGCCATGATGTGTATGCGCAACCTCCTGATTTTAGAAATGGGTTATGTCAGAATGCCAGATGCAGGGGAGGGCACCAGGATGAGGTGTCTTGTTATCTGGTGTGCTCCCTGGGGCATTTGGTGGGCCGCTGTGAGATACAGGAAGCTGGACTAGATGGGCCTATGGCCTGATCCAGTGGGGCTGTTCTTATGTTCTTATGTTCTTAACTGGAACTGAATATGTGAATTTTGAATATAAACATCCTGAGGCCATGTTTCTGTGACGGGTTACAATGAACAAGTCATTTGGAATTACCCCCATACCCCGCAATAAAGACACAGATGAGGTTCTTTTGTGGTAGAAGGGCCACTTTATTAGTTATTTATTAACAAACTTAACAACAGCAGCAGGGTCTAATTCTAGATTGTGCGGGTTCTACCTGGGGGAAACAGCCTGCCCATCTACCTCTCCCACTATGTACGAGGGCAAGGGCAAAACCATCCTACTCTGGGCCACGGCAGGTCAAGAACTGACGGGCCCTTCATCGTCACCCCAAGGGGTTGGGGTGGCTGGGTAGTTTGGCTGCCCAGGACAGGCCCAAAGCGCACTTCTGCAAACTCAAGCAAGGGGTTCGCCAGCCCACCTCACCAAGCCAGGTAAGCAAGCATGAGCACGCATGGCTATCACCCTCACCCTTGACGCCCTACAATGAACACCGGGGTTTCCTACCTGCCCCAAACCTGCACAACTCTTTCCTAAAGTGACAAGGGAAATTACCTATTTAATGCCACAACCCACTACTCCAGTCTGAGGCAGATAAAAAAACAACCAGCCCACATGCCAGTAAAAAATTCCTATCCGGCTCCCTGACAAGCAACCAGCTAGTCCCAGACTGCAGAGGGTAGGCTGGCAGGGGATCACCGTGAAGTCCCAAATGAACAGGCTTGTTTGGTGGCACCTCGTGGCCCCTGCTCCACACCGACTCCAGCCATTCAGCAGAAGGGAGCTCTTGCCTGTGCCTTGTGCGTGGGTGGGGCCAAACTCAGTGACGCGCTAAACACGCACCACTGGCCTTGCTGCTATCACAGGAAAAATATGTGACAAGCCCTTCTGTAATCAGGATGGTGATAATCCATATGGAATTTAGGGCACAATCCTAACCAGGTCTACTCAGAAGTAAGTCCTATTTTGTTCAATGGGGCTTACTCTGAGGAAAGTGTGGTTAGGATTGCAGTCTTAGTCTGTGTTGTGGATGTGGGATAATGAGGGGAGGATGCTAGCTTAGATTACTTAATCTCAGCATATCTCTCTGAGCTATGAGTCCATGATCACATCACATAGCACTTATTAAAAATGTCATTTTTGGATATCAAAATGATTGTTTATAATACTCCTCTCTAACATCTCTAATCCGTTGCCACAAAATATGTGATCTGATGAACTAGGTTATAAAGGAAAGCTGGGGGAGGGGCCCTACTTTATGATCCTGAGGTTGTACTTCATTATTTGAATGACTCCAGTGAATGCCTGTTCTTCTTGGGCATGCCCACATGCTGAGTTATCGCTGCCCTCTATTGGTGGCTGTCATAATTGACCTACCTATAGAAAACATGGGCAACAGTTCAGTTGGCTCCCAGAACGCTGCATGAACCATCACCAAAAATTTTGACCCAGGCCAAAACTGGGCTGTGGAAGCAAAGTGTTGTGATGTCACTACATAGTGGTACTGTTGCCACAAACCGTGCACCAGATTATGCTTGGCCGTGGTCACCAGGTAGTCATTTCAGGAATACCCTTATAACTTTCACTCTCTATTTACACGCAAACATACACCTTCAGTCCTGAGCACTTAAGTCAGTGACTTTCAACAGCTGTGCTGTGGCACTTTGGAGTGCAGGACATGGTCCACAGGTGTGTCACCAGAGTATGGGGAGGGTCATGGAGTCCCCTGCCTCAGCATGGGGTGCCTTGTCAATTGTCCAATAACTGAAACTGTGCCTTGACAAGCCTTGTCAGTGTGCCTTGAGTTGAAAAAGACTGAAAATAGTTGATTTAAGTTCTGCCATCTTGTTTGTGAGGCTGTGGTTCAGGAACCGATTTGGAAGGGAGGTTAAGAGGAGGATAGCAGGCAGAGAAGCCATCAAGATCAGGCAGGCAGGTAACTACCCGACATCTTTCTTTCCGATTCCACTCCTCAGGAAGACTCTGTAGGAGTTATATCTCTGTGTGGCTATCATTATTCACAATGAAAAGGGTCTAAGTAGTCCTTTGTATGCACACTGAGAGTATAAATCCAGTTGTTCTAAAAAGAAAAAAAACTAAAAGGATTCTTGTTTTGACAGCACTGCTACAATGATTGTAATGTAAGTAAAAAGCAACCACCACAAGCGCTCATAAAATATACTAATTTTTTTGTAGTCCACAAGTGGAATTGGGACTTTCCTGAATTTCATTCCTTGTGCCAACATTTCTTTGTCTCCTTCCAATTAAAATCCAAAATGGTTGTTCTGAAAATTGTGTATTAAAAAAGAGGTGGAACAGGGAACACATTGATATCATGACATTAAAAGCTAGGGGTGGGAATTAGTAACTGTAGGTAAGGGGTGAGAAGTCGAGCTGTCAACTCTCTTATTACAATGGCTATTGTATCCGCTAACCACATACCATGGCCAATGAACATTTTAAACACCCAGATATGTAGGGCTTGGGAATATTTTCAGTGCTGAGCTAATCTATTTGCTATAAATGGTGGCATAGAATATAATGGCTTGCCAGTGGAAAAATAAGTTTATTTAATGTAGCATGGAAACAGAGGCACAGATCGACTAGCTGACTTGCTCATCTATGCATGACTTATTTAACACTGTGCAATTATTTTCTCTGCTTAGCCATTAGTACAAACTGCATTGTTACGGACTGAGGAACACAAATATCATTGTGTACCAATCTGCTGATGGTATTTCATTTTTTACTTACCTTCCTTTCCGTGATAGCCAAACTCTATTCCTGCTCAGCCTTCTGTGGAATCTATTCTGACCTGTTTAGCCCTACTCTGTATGTGTGTATACTGGGAAACAGATCTTATTGCTTTCTTGTAATTAAGGGCACATAGGATTGCAGCCCACGTATATACAGGTGGACCCTTGTTATCTGCGAGGTTTCCATTACTGGAAACCATTCCATTAAGTTGGTGGTGGGGACATATAATGGGGGGGTCAAGGTGGAGATTGGGCCAGGTTAAGGGTGATTCAGGGGCAGGTCTCAGTGGTAACTGTGCACTCCAGACCCTATCCCTCTTTCCTGGCCTGGACTTGTCCCTGCCCCTGGAAGCTCCTCAGACTTACACCAGCCAAAGAGCTGATGTAGGTCTGAAAAGACCCATTGGGGATCAGGCAGCCTATTAAGTGGCTCATTAAAAAATTTTTTAAAATGTGGCAGTGTAAACAACTGTCTTATGCAAAATTCTTGTGTGGCTGTCTTATACAATCTGCTTTTGTACTGAAGGAGACCTGTGTGGATGTGTGGAACATTTGTGGGCTGGAATGATAAATGTTCATATGCTGAAGTTATATCTGAGGGGAAGCTGAGCACACATATTGAGAAATATCCAGCACTTCCAGGAAATGTATATAGCACATCTGGATTTTAAATGTATATAATTGATTTTAGATTGTGCTGCAAAACCACTATGAGCATTTTTTTTTTTACTAGAATAGAGGCCTACAAATTTACAAATCAATCAATCACCCTGTTACCTAAGCTTCTGGGATCATTGGCAAATTAATGTATTTCAAAAATCAATTACTTTAGTACCATTAACATTCTGTTCTATCTTCTGTCACAAACGTGGTATAAGAAATAGTATTTTTTTTCCCTATTTTACACACAATTTTGATGGCCGGGGCTGAAATCTTAAATATATTTACTCGGAAGTTTACTCCTCAGAAATCAATGGGATTTACTTCTCAGTCAATATAGTTAGTATTGGACTGCTGATGTTTAACCTGTTTCTCGGAAGCTTAAGGACATTTAATTTTTCCATTCAATTAAATAATTGCACTAATGAAATCAACGCCTGTCCATTAGTCATCCTCCTACATGAGTCTTGTCTGTATTCCGTAATGTATTGTTATGACTTTAGATCATTACTTTCTTAAACAAATGGCTCAACCTCCTCTCAGAAGACAGTGATTTAGAACGGCTTCTGGAGATCATTAACAAGAAGACACTATTTTAGTATTAAGGTTTAACTTTGTCCCCGTTGTGAATGCCCCCAAGCACATGCATAAGAAAGAATCATTAAAATATAAGTGGCTCATTTCTCCTTAATTTTGTGGGTCAAAATCAGTTTAACTTCTGTCACTCTGAAATTCCACCAATGAAGGGCCATTATTATACTGTTTATACAGGAAACCTTTGCTGAAGAAATTCAGTGCCTCCTGCCAGCTGCCAAGCCCAGGAAGCTAAAACAGGAGATCAGATATGTAAAGCAAGCATCTGATATGTAAAGTAAGGATTTTGCATTGAAAACACCAAAATGTTTCCACTAAGGAGCTGATCTTGTAATTAGAATGTTTACTAATGTTTTTATCTAAATCAGCATTCCAACATTTTAGAACATAATATGGTTCCATATAGTACGTATATAGAAACCATATAGAATATGGTTTCTTGCCCTTACTACTTTGTAAGCTGTTCTGCTTTTCTCCCTGAGAGCCATTGAAATATTTGAAGATTGACCCACCACCTCCTTAACCTACCTCGTTTCCCTGGATACACCAGCCAGTTTGTGTTCTGTCTGTTTTTGTTAATTCTTCTACATTTGTTTTCCTTTTCGAACTTCATTTGGTCTTGCTTAGTGTGCTCTCACTTTCATTTTTAGTCTATCCCCAATCTGGGCTGCAGGAAGCCCCCAGTCTCCAATGAGCCTCTGGCCCATCAGAGACTGTTGGAACCCATGTTGGCCCATGACTTGCCAGATGCGAGCTGTGAGCCAAGTTAGACCAAGGCCTTTTATAATCTCCATGTGTTTCTGCTTTACTCTGGGCATTATTTTAACCCCACCCCCCATAGCCTCTGAACAATTTAAGAGCCCAATCCTGAGCTTGGAGCTCTGGCTTTCCGTGCTAGCCCAGCGCTGGCCGGTGCTGGGCTAGTGCCAGGTGGGCACCTTTCTTCCGCTGCTCTGCGGTCTCATGGACTGCCAAGTCGTGGCATGGTAAGCAGGGGCGGGGAGGGGGTGGGGAGGAGGTGTTCCAGGGAGGGGGGAGGCAGGCGGAGGGCGGAGAGATGGAGGGGAGGAGGCGTGATGGGGAGGCAGGGTGTGGAGAAGGGGTGGTCAGGAGGCATGCTGGGGGGAGGGAGGGAAGCAGGACCCGTGGAGTTCTGCTGCACCGGATCCAAGGCGGTCGTGTGGGACTCGGCACCCTACATGAATGGCTTTACTTTACTGCCAACCTTTTGGTCAGCGGTAAAGTGAGTAGCCCTATTGTGGGGCTGCTTCCCTTAGCTGGGAAAAAGGGACAAAAGTCCCCTTCTCCCGAGGCGCCACCCGTGGCAGGCTGAGGCGTGCAGAATGTGGTGGGAGCCGTTCTCAGCACCTCTGCAGCCGTGTGCCCCGGGATGCTCAGGATTGGGCTGTAAGTCTCCATGTGTTTCTGCCTTGGCCTGTATGTTCTCAGTGTGCAGGAGGTGTGTGGCAAACAGTTCTCATGGTGGTTCTGCCTGCCTGTATTATCGTTCTCATGTGTATTATTAATAAACTCAGTAAAATTCATTCATTCATATACATTCCATCTCTATTATATTTATTTATGTAAATTTATTCAAATTTGAAATGTAAATTAATGCTTTTTTTACCGGCCCCCTTCATACTGTCAGAGAGATGATGTGGCCTTTCTGCCAAAAAGGCTTGCCCACTTCTGGTTTAGTTCATCAACTTATCTTCTTCTCTGAAATGGCCAGGGATGGACCGCAACTCAGATGACTCCAACTTGAATTGCGAAAACATACATTTTTTGCGACTCGTAGAGATGAGAGTCATGCTTGTGGAAAACTTGGGCACTGACTCAAGACTCAGGAGTTTTACCCTAAAAATGAAAAGACTCAAACAGACTCAAGTCAAGATTCTATTTTGTGTGTGTGCATGCTTGCTTGCTTTTTTCTTTTTGCTGTTTCCATGACTTGAATTGTTTCTTGAAAATACTCATACTCAAGTCAGAATGACTCAAAAAATGGCTACCCTTATGACTCATGGGTGACTCAAGTCAAGTTGGGCGGAGATTTGGGATTCAACTCTTGACTTTGTGCAGCGTCTCTGGCACATCCCTAGAAACGTCAGAATGCCAGATGCAAGGGAGGGCACCAGGATGCAGGTCTCTTGTTATCTGGTGTGCTCCCTGGGGCATTTGGTGGGCCACTGTGAGATACAGGAAGCTGGACTAGATGGGCCTATGGCCTGATCCAGCGGGGCTGTTCTTATGTTCTGTGTTCTTAGGAAATGGCTTTGCTGTGAGTGAGGTTATCTTCAGGATGGGGAGATTAATAACCTTGGTATGGTCCTCATGGAGAACTGCAGGAATTTGGAAAATGCTGTTTCAAACAAAGGTGACTTACAAAGTATGCCCCAGAAGCTTTAATTCTGCTGAATTAGCACAGGAGCTTCTGGGTAGTAAAAACCATCCAGCAACACAAGAAAATAAGCAAAAAATAAATAAATAAATAGAGGAGAAATTGGAGATTCACCACAACATTACAATGGTCATTACCACATACGGGCAAGCCCACCTTCACTCATTTTATAATTGGTTCAGCACTTGTGCACATTATCAAAGAATGTCGTGCCAGAGATCATTTCCCTCTGAATTCTAAACTGTGTTGCACATTTTTTGCATGTGTGTGCTTCCTTTCTCCAATGCCTGTGCAATCTTGCATCAACCATGGTGGAAAATGTTTTGTAAATTCCAGACATGGAACAAGAAATGGTTTGAGGTCTGAAGGAGGGGAAAGCAATCCCATAAAACAGTGGTTCTCACACATTTAGCACCGGGACCCACTTTTCAGCATGAAAATCTGTCAGGATCCACTGGAAGTGATGTCATGACCAGAAATGACATCATCAAGCAGGAACATTTTTTTAACAATCCTAGGCTGCAGTCCTACCCAGGATTAAAAGAATACACAGAGTAGCTTGATAAAAGTACAGATGTGCAACAAATGCAAATGCATTTCCCCAAATGCAGTCACATAGCATACTAACAGCAAGTCTAATATATTAAAAATAAAATGTTGAAATGAATGTGGACCCACCTAGTGGGTCCCAACCCACAGTTTGAGAAACACTGCCATAAAATATTTAAAAGAATCAATTGAGATAACTGATTCAGACAGTGATGTTATCAAACAAAAGTCAGAATGTAGTATTCTACATTAGTTATCAAAAAAAATTCAGCTACGTAGTATGTAGCTATGTAGCTATATGGCTGGGTGGCCTGGCCATATAGTTAACAGCAAGCAACAAGAGCTTCACTGAGAGTCATAAGGGGCATGACAAGCTTGCAGTAATGAACTTCAGTGCATGCATTTAGAATGCATCTGGCTTTGTAGTACATGTAGTTTCACAGTACTCATGAGAGTCTCAGCAAGGGGTTTAACTTGAACAGTAAAGTGACTATAGGAACAGTAAGTGGCTATGAGAAACATACCTTGCTGGTGCTTAACCAGCTGCAGTGATTGCTGATTTGTTTTCAAGTACAATTCAAACTTCTGGTGATCACATGTACAGTAAATAGAAGTGTTTGCTTCTGGTGAGTAAAATAGGATGACAGCCTAAGGCTGCAATCCTAACCACACTTTCCTGAGAGTAAGCCCCACTGAACACAATAGGACTTATTTCTGAGTAGACCTGGTTAGGGTTGTGCCCCAAGTCTTATTGAACAAAATGCTCTTACTTCTGAGTAAATAAATAACACTGTGTTACAAACACCTCTACATATAAAGCCTAAATGGATTGGGACCCGGTAGTCTTAAGGGCCTCCTGTTACATGAACCCTATGGGCATCTTTGGAGGTCTTCCAAGTCTCATTGCACTTTGTATCTGGTATGCTGTCCCCAGATAGGCCACCTTGATGTTATTGCAGTGGCAGGAAATGTTTATATTTGCTCTGGCCTTCCAACATCTATGTAGTGTATGTAGCTATGTTGTGCTGCTTCTTCTGGATTTTGGCATTAGGGTGTGGCTGCTGCTTCCATGATTTGATGATGCGATTTTATTATGGATTGTATTGTTTTATTTGTACCATTCATTACGCACTGTCCTGAGAGTTCTAACAAATTTTCAAAACAAACTTTAAACAAATTCATGTTCATATGCCTGATCTGTTGACCATACTGACGGTGGATGCTTGGAAACTTGTGTTACAGTCTGAACTACATACTGAACTAGAGAAGAACTTAGCAAGGGACAGTGCTCAACTTGGAATCAGCTGGACATTATGAGCTGAACAGATTGGTGTTCTGAACCAAGTAATTATAAATTTATAATTTATAAAATTTATAAAATTTATAATTTTAGTGACATCACAAAATAATTACTAACCATTGTGACAGTTCAGAAGTCACATGCTTACAGCACAATCTTATGCATGTTTACCCAGGTGTAAGACTCACTGTATTCATTGGGCCTTACCTCCAGGTAAATGTGTATAGGATTGCTGCCTTAGTTTGACCCAGCTAAACATTTCAGACTCTGGGGACCTAATTATCCAGATTGCTCAAATATTTTGGGCATGCGCCTTTTCAGCCACACTAGACGCTGTTCCAGAACCACCATTCAGTGCGCGATACCATAGTCTTTCAGGACTGAAGGTTGCCAACTCTCTGCACCTTCTCTAATCCAACATGAGACTTTCCCCCATCCTTGGAAGAATTCAGTGCTAGTGTTTCATCATAGCTTTCCAACTGTGCTAGAGCTGAACCAAAAGTTGGTAGAATTATTGAGACTCTCTTTTTAAATGCTATTTCCATTCTAGTGTTCCCCCTTCTGTAATGAGCAACAAACTCAATATCTATTGTCTTCTATTTCATTCTAATATTAAAAAAAACAAAAAACCATCTCTCATTTCAGCCTAATTCAGACCTGCACAGCTGGTTCCCAGGAAGCCAGACAAAACTAACTAGTCATGAATTGTGGGCTAACAAGCCTTCTATTTTTGCCATTCTAGGCAGGTACCCAAATCATGAATCTAACTGAGCTGTTTTGTGGCCACCAAACATGGCCTGTATGCAGCTTGGCAATTCATAAGTAGAGGTGTTCAAAAACGGTGTCATTTGCTTTACTCATAAGTAAGCCCATTGTGTTCAGTATCTTACTCACCAGAAACAAACACCTAAATTTGTAAGTTGTACAGATCTGCAAAACCTTTGACTTTTTGTAGCCATTTTTGATCCTCTGAACCTTCTCTAGCTGCACTGCAGTATGAAACACACAGCTCTGCTACAGCTCATGATACCATATGCAGGCTTAATTTTGTTTTTTGGGGGGAGGCGGAGGTAAAACATAGATGAGGTGCTTCAGTGCTACATTATGCAAGAAACAGGAAAGAACTGTTTGCCAGCAATTTCCAGCAATATATGTCACCCGTGTGTGCGCCTTGTCCTAATTTAAGCATAAAATAAAAACTGAAGTTATCTCCTAATGAAATTTATTAGCCATTTGCATCCCAGGCTTTTAAAAATAAAGCAGTCACAAATCATAACGCGTGATGTCTCTGGTGATTTCTATTCCCTAATTACCCTGATATCTGGCTTGATTAGTGCAATGCTTTGCACAGTAACTGGTTGGAACAGAGCGAGTTTTTATTTACTTCAGAAGAGCTCTGGATGTGATTAGCAGGAGTGCATAAACTCACATTAATGTGACAACTAATCAGGCCCATGGACAGAAACAATATATATTGTATATTCCCAGTTAAGTTCCTATTGGAAAATTCTTTCCATAGCAAGAGCCTCGGAGGTATTTGCTTTAATTTTCCTGTTGCATTTTGTAATTACCAGTAGATTGATATGCCTGTTACTCTAAATGAATTGTTTTTGTTCTGCTGGCTGGCAAAGAAGAATGTCCTCTTGGTAAGCAGATAATATTTCCTGTCATGCACTACATTTTTTGAACAAGTTTTAGTTTTGCCAGCTAAACCCTTGACTCAGCTTATTATTTTTTATTCAGAAATATCTTACAGCTGTCTTTCCATGTTACCTTCAAGACATCCAGTGGTCTAAGGCAGCACTCCCCAAACTTACCTCCATCATGGTGCCATCTGTATTGCAGACGCAACCAGACAGAAAATGTCCCGCGATGCCCCTGCTCATTTGTCTTGCTGCCCCAGAAGCTGCACCTCACAAATTGGGGGCCACTGGTTAGGGTGGAACCAGGAAGGAAACATCCCTCAATCTTTCCTCATCCAGGTCCTACATTTATTTTCACCCTGAAGCATGAACCCCACTTTAATTCTATATTTCATACGTTGACTTAGTCTAGCTAGAGCAGTCCTTTGGCTCTTCCTCCTTCACGGCCTGCTTCTTTGTACTTTATGGCAGGCTTCCTTCTTGGTGTCCATCTTTTTCCACCCCTCCCCTTCCCATTTTCTTTGGCATTTTCATTCTCTTTAGCATTACTGTTGTGATCCACAATAACTCTGGTCACAACCTAGTTCTGTGCATGGGTGGGCAAAGATCTTCCAGCACCCGAGGTGGAGTACCACATGCCATTGTCCTCTCCAAATGTCTCCCTCACTAGAGATATTCAAGCAGAAGCTGGAGAAGGAGATGCTGTAAGAGGATTTCCTGCCTAAGGCAGGGGGTTGGATTAGATGACCTGTTAGGCCCATGATTCTAACCAGGTATAAATGGCAACCACTTCTCCCCCTGCCCACACTTGCTGGACTGGAAATGGAAGAGGGGAATGTGTGAGGAAGATGTGTGAGGAAGAAGAGAGGTGAGCCAGAGTATCTTCCAGGAGCTACTGCAACCCACCACTTCCATAGAGTTTCCCTCTTTCTTTGCAAATCCAGAAAGCGGGGTGGGGGTGGGGGAGAAGCAGCCAGGTGACCAACCATCCTCTTTTTCCAGGACATGTCCTCTTTTTAAGCCTTGTGTCCTGGAAAACAACTCAAATGTCCTCCTTTTCCCTGTAAGCAGGCTGTGCATAGCCTTCTTGTAATTAATATGTAATCCATTATATGTAGTAAAGTTTTAAATTAATAATAAGTAATCTAGTGTTTAAATTAACCATTTGAAATCAATATATGAGTGTCTTTAGCTTTTCTTTTGCCATGTTCTACATTTTCTTGGGTGACCTACATTTTGGAATGCCTTGTCCTCTTTTGCAATTATGACATTTGGTCAGTGGAGGAGGCAGGTGCAAAAGCAGTGGCGCCTCTTGCCAATCTATGGATGATATATTGTCCTTTTCCATCGCCCCCATTCATTCCTTCTCTTTTGTAGAAATGAACAGGGCAAGTTCTCTTGTGTCTTACATTAAAGAGACATGGAGCTGGCCGTTTCCTTGTGTGATGCAAAGTATACACCATGCGTTGCCATGCAAAACTTCTGCTGCATGAATTATCTTCAAGGTTATAGTTGTGGTTGAGATTATGTATGTGAGCTGGTGTGAGAAGTATTTTTACATTTCAGGTATATGGGGTAGGGCTAAGGGGTACAATGGAGAGAATTAAAAACATTGCAGCTGCATTCCATTGCTCCCTTTCCTGGGAGTAAGCCCCAATGAACACAATGGGATTTGCTCCTGATTGTGCTGTAGGTTTATTAAATGTGGTGGGAAGCTAATGGATGCTTCCAGTGAAGTCAGATTTGGAATTGAGAGTCAATTGTTGACACAGAACATGAGAAGAAATAAAGTGCTCTTAAACATGTGCAGAATACACTTCCTTTGCCTGTGCTTATGTCATATGTTCTCATGGGATTCCTGCTCATGTCCTAGAGTTAATGGCTTTGGCTTGAACTTCTGGGAGGGGGGGGGAAGTTGGATGGTGGGACCCCATGCAAGGCACATGGAGATAACTGATGTTATCAGCCTGCACATCTGGAAAAGAAGGTACTGTATTTTTTTCCTTTTACATGGTTCTACCACCAGCTGCTTGAGCGATGGAAAAGCTCTCCAGACAACCAACAGAAGATGAGTTTTGGATCCCAGCCAATCTCTTTGTTTTAGTATTTCTGCCACTGTTTGACATGCCTGGCAGTGCTATCATGTCATTTGCCATTTCATATTTAGTCTGCAAAAAAAGAGAGTTCTTATGTATGGAGTACACGGCTTGAATGATTCCGATATAAAAAAAGAAAAACAAAAACCCTGAAAAAAAAAACTCTGAAAAAATAACAGGCAACTCTTGACAAAATGACAAGACATGCTGAACTTCCTTTGCCTGAACAAATCAGATTGACAGATTCCTTTTCCTGCCTGATCTCTGGAGCAACAGAACAAACACACTCTTACTAATTCGGTTTCTGTAAGGCATGTTGTGACTTCTCAGTTTTATCTATTCTCATTAATCAGGTTTCCTTTTGGAAGATGGAATGGATCGGAGTCACAATCTGCAGGGGCTTCCTGTCTGCAGCCAGACTTGCCCTTTGCTAAATAATTTGCCATTTCAGTGTCCTACCTTGTTATTGCCACCATTTTACATGAGAGGCTGCCACCCTCTGCGCACTTACCTGAGAGTACGCTTCTCTATTGCACACTTCCAATTAAAGTGGCATGAAGGAATATGCCCCATATCAGAATTCTTCACGTAAATAAATAGTTCAGATGCTTTGCTTCGGCATGTGCTGTTCACTATGCAGCAAAGGCAGATGTCTCATAAGATGAAAGGGAAGCCAAAACACAATTAATCTTCTAAAGCAAGCTAATAATATACAGATGTTTGAAGATGACACTCTGTGTGTGTATGTGTGTGTAAAAAACACAAACTGATATGGCGCAATCAACAAAAAAAACCTAGTTACAAGCAAGTTCCACTGAGATCAATGGGACTCTGGTTTGTTGTGATTTATTCACATTCCAGAATAAATTGGTTTCCCAGAGAAGTTAGGTGGGTCTAATTAAGAGTATATTGTGTCAATTCATTTGTGTTTATAACTTAGTACAACCCCTTCAGTGGGACAATGGAAAAGGAGATTCCACATATTTCCACACATCATTGCCACATCCCATCCAGCAGGGGGCATCTTCTCTGTAAGAATTCTGAAGGCAGACCACATTCAGCAAACTGCAGTTTTTCATTATTATAGCATTATTTTACTACTGTGGGAGATGCTGCAGAAGGACAACTTTTGCCACGCTCAGATCTCTTAATGAAAAAGAACCCCTGTCCCTAGTGAAGTATGGCCATGCTATTCCCAGCTCAGTGACAGATTTGCTGATATTTAAGCTAAATCTCTTCTGCTGCTCACCTAACGCATCTTCATTTTTCTCTCAGTGACCCCAGTAAGCCACAGTTCTTCCCTCTTCTTTCTGACAATGGTCATATGCGCATAGGAGCTACTGTTCTGCCTTGTAACTGAGTGATGCTGGAGAGTGGATTCCAGCCACACAACTGCTGCTGGTCACATCAGTCTTTCCCACCTCAGTAGCAGCTGGCTGGAAGAAGGACACAAATTATGTAAGAACGGCCCATGTAACTCAGCCCCATCAGCGTGGTTGAAATATTCACAGTATAAGCTGTGCGGAATTGGACTTTGGTGGAAATGCTCTCATGAGATTCTGTGTGTGTGCTTGTGTGCATGAACACACATGAAGACGGCCTTGTATATTTGAAAATCTAACATGCTTCTTCTCTGTATTGCCTTTCTTCCTAAACTGAACATGCTTTGTTATGTCTGTCTTTGCTCACAATCAAACCTGCTGATTCTCAGAAACTTCTCCATTCATTTATATCATGCTCTAAGGCAGTGATTTTCAACCTTTTTCATCTTATGGTACACTGTGAAGGCACTAAAATGGTCAAGGCACACCATCAGTTTTTTTACAACTGAGAAAGCACACTGCGTTACCAGTGGGGGCTGGCATCCCCCAATGGCCCTACTATTAAATGTTCCCCTCTCAAACTCCTGCAGCACACCTGCGGACCATTTGTGGCACACCAGTGTATTGCAGCACACACTGGTTGAAAATCGCTGCTCTAAGGTGATGATGTACAACTTTGTAGCTGGGGTGGCATTATTTTCTTCAGCGTCCCATTTATGCAGACTTTTTTTTTCCACATTTCTTTTTCCTTTTTGCAATGGAATTTTTTTTTTGTACCTAACTAGGAAGATATGTATCGCCCCAGACTCAGACTGCCGCTCTGTCCATTATGTTTTATGATATGCTGAATATGGCTCAGTCATCTCTAGAGATCGCAAGCAGGCAGTCTTAAGCAAACTCCACTATTTATTGTAGTTACGTAAAAAAACAAATGGCTTCAACACTATCATGGCTTTTTTGTGTTGGTTCCCAAGGCAGTGTTGTCCTAAATAGTTCCCACAGGAAGCAGTATGCTGCTTGAAAGTGTCTGCTAGCACTACCTATTGTTACATGAGGGAGCCACTCTGAAAGAAGTCCTCAGGGAGACAGAGCAAAGACATTAAATACGAAGTACCCAGCGGCAACTCCTATTGGCCCCAAACCCTGTGAAAATTGCAAGATGCTGTGCCTTCCCGTCTCCTTCCTGTTCTGTGGAGTGGAAATTTAGTGAAAACATAAGTGACTGATAAAATTAAGCATCTTGATATTGTAAAAATATTTATTGAGTGTCACCGTTCGGCTGATCTGTTCAGGTAAACTAGATTTAAATATTTCCTTTCCAGAAATCAGGACTGACACATGAGTTAAGATTTATTTATTGGTACAAGGGTATTTGCATCCTGGACAATTGTGCCCTGGTAAAATGTGTCATGGTCATTAGCATCCCTGGACATTTGTGTCTGGGTTTTGTTTGTTTTTTTAATCCTAGACATTTGCATTCCACTATAACTGGGCAACAAACCCCATGGTATATATCCTAAGATCAGCCCTCACCCTAACCCTACCTTTGCATTGAAAAAATAAAAAAAGTACATCTAATATAGATATACATATATTGGGACACAAATATCCAGGATGCAAAAAGGGCAGACACAAATGTCCAATACCAGGATGCATTTGACCAGGATGCAGTTGTCCAGGGCGTAATGGTCCTGTCACTTCATTTATCATATATTTACCTTACCTTTCCTCCAAGGAGCTAATGCTTTCAGCTTCATTCTTAGCCCAGTTAGGTTGCCTAGGCTTGGAAAGGACTGAGTTTGCTCAAAACCATTCAGAACACAACATGGCTGAGCATGGGTTTTGACTGAGATCTCAGTAGTCCATACCCAGTATTTTACTTACTACAACACACTGGTTTTCATGTTTTCTAGAAATATGTAAAAAAAACAATATTCTCATACAGAGAAGAGGTTTATTGTGTGGAGAGAACGCCCATCACTTCACACCACTAACTGACCAAAACACAGCTTAGGGTGGTACATCAATAGAAGGCTTCGCCCCATGGAAGTCCTCTCCAAATGTTCTATGAAACAGGGGCCAATTCAGAGCAGTGAACTTCTGGATCACTTCAATATCATCAAAGGTTCTGCAGGTCTTGGCCTTGTGCATTAAAGCTGAAGCAGGGAATGCCCCCACAAAATTCACTTGAAAGTGCCTGACCTTGGTTGTAATCCAATGCACAGTTTCCTGAGAGTAAGCCCCACTGAAGACAATGGGATTTACATCTGAGTAGATATTGTGCATCCTCCTCTTGCTTTTCATGATTTGAAAAATCTTTTCATTTCTCTCTTTCGAAGAAGAGAAAGGAAAAGGAAAGAGACAGAGCAGCAAAGTGGGAAGAGGTCAGACACACATAAATCAACATAGCAAAGGTCAAGATAATATGTGCAGTAAAAAAAAAGAAAAATGAGTCTGTCACTGCAGGTTGGGACTTAAGAGGGGTCTGATTTCTGGAAAGGTTGAAAGTCACTGACCTGGAAGCTGCATTTGCATTCAGGTCTAGCATTGGACAGTGTTCCGTAAGATAGATTTGCACTGAAGTTTGTGATAGCATCTCTTCAGGGCCCAATGCTATCCAACGTTCCAGCACTGATGCAACTAATAGGGTGTGCGCTGCATTCTGTGGTGGTGTGGGCAGTCATGGAAGCCTCCTCAAGATAAGGGCTCGTTTGGTCCCTTACCTCAAGGCTGCATTGTAGCAGCAGCAGCACAGCAAAGTTGGATAGGATTGGGCCTATATTTCAGTATCTAGGATATACATTTTATCCGTCTGCTGGATAAAAGCCTGTATCACAAAGGTAGTTTTGAAATGCTCAGCAATTCTTCCTATTCTTTGCCCAGACTCATTTTGTTATTCCAGAGCTGTGCATTAACATGGCAGATTTGTCTGAAAGATTAACGAGCAACTTCAAGGAACTCTTGGTGACAAAAATAAATAAATAAATCTGTCATTATGATATCTCTTTTCTTTGTTTCTGCTCAGCCTCACGTTCTGCAGGTCACAATGTGAACCTCTTACTGGAATGTTCCTTTCGGGCTGTGCCACCTTCTCTTCCATGAGTCCCTTTGGTCATCAGCAAAACAGGCAGTGACAGGAAGGCAGTGGGAAAAGTTAACAGGTAGGGAAGAGTGATTCCCATCATTTCATAGGTGCGCAAAGGTGCACTCATTTAGTGGCACAGCTACAGGATGAATGAGGGTCCACAAGTGTTACACTGGGTGCATAAGGAAGGGGAACAGCCTGAAGAGTTTATGCCATACAGTAGACTGGCTGCCAGTCAGATATATACCTCAATGCACCTGGCTTCAAAGTTTGTATCTCAGACAACTGCAATCAATAGCAGGAACTCTTTGAACAGCTGACCCCTGTGCTGTACTCTAACCTAGTTTTGAAGCCCTCTTTAATTTCATAGCAGCTGCCTGGTAGCATGGAAGGATTCTGCTCAAGAAAAACAATGCTCAAGTCTTCTGGGGTGCATGGAAGTCATGGCAGCTGAAACAAAGTCAGCATTTTGTATAGGTCTTGGTTGGTTTCATAATGCCTATGATCATACCATAGTTCTGCTCAAATGTCTTTGCCTCCTCAACAAACAGAACGTTAACAATAAGTCTTTAATCTTCACTTTCTTTTTTTAACACTAGTCCCGTTCAGAAGTTATGCCCCCATACCAGGGATAGCCTAAGACTTCCTTCTGCCCGAAGCGACATGCCAAAGCCTGCTCCTACTTACCTGACGATGTGCCAGTCCCTGGTCCTCCCATTCCCCAATGGTCTAGCTCAGCACTCCCCTCCCCTCCACATTTCCTCTGCTTTTGTGCCCCCTGCTTCTTTCTCCAAAAGGCATGGAAAGAGGAAGAGGAGCAGTGGATGCAAATAGGTAGACAGAGACGGCACCCTCTCCCCTGCACCTGAGATACTGCCTGAGATGACTGGTTCAGTTGGCCTCTTGGATGGGCCATCCCTGCCCCTTCCATTCCTGTATATTTGAAGTCTTCCTGGTAGCACACCTAGCTTAAGACTTCCCCATTGGGACTGTTTCAGGGTGGTAATCTTGGGGATCTCTCTACATGTTCTGCATTTGTTGCTGTAGGAAAACACTGAACATGGAGAGAATTGGGGGGGGGGGTCGGTACTTTGCCAGCATGTCACCTGCAAGGTCTCTTGTGTACAGGAACACATAGGGGCGAATTTCTGAACAGAGCTAAAGTCATGGCAACAACTCTGGTAATAAATATGTGTTAGAGTGCCACAAGGCAGTGTGTTTCAAACTGTGGGTCAGGACCCACCAGGTGGGTCGTTAACCAATTTTAGGTGGGTCCCCATTCATTTCAATGTTTTATTTTTACTATATTAGACTTGATGCCACCATGGTATGTGACAGCATTTGGGGAACTGTTACAGACCTGTACATTGAATAGGCTACTCTGTATATGCTTTTAGTAATGCTAGTCAATGGGACTTACTTTAACATCTTTTATACATCTTTTAGTTTTTTACAGGCGTGATTCCTCCTTGAACTGCTGTTTTATGCTCTTTTTATTCTGACTTTTATCTGATTACTGTTTTTATGGTTTCTCTTAATGTGTTTTTATCTGTTAAATTATGTTTTAATCTTTTTTTTTAGTATGTTGTAAGCCGCCCTGGGTCCCTTTGGGGAGAAGGGTGGGATAAAAATAAAGTTTATTATTATTATTATTATTATTATTATTATTATTATTATTATTATTATTATTATTATTATAATTATTATTATTATTACTTCTGGGTGCGTGTGGGTAAGATTGCAGCCTAGTATTGGTAAAAATTTTCCTGCTTGATGATGTCACTTCTGGTCATGACATCACTTCCAGTGGGTTCCGGACAGATTCTCATTCTAAAAAGTGGGTTCCCATGCTAAACGTTTGAGAACCACTGCCATAAGGTAATACAAAGCTTGCAATTCACTCAGTAAAGTCAAAATTATGAGCATTGTGGGACATTTCTATCAGGATGGAAGTGATGAGTCCTCTTGTCTTTCTCAGCATAGTCAAAGCTCTCACTACTATGGTGTCCTCCAGGTCCAACCTGCACTTTTTCGAATGTTCCTATGAAATTACAACATGTGAATACGTGCGTCTACTATTTGTTTCTGAACACTGTTCAGCCTGGGAGACAGGAAAGATTTAAAATCCCACTAACAGTGCATTTGTAGGCTTGTCTTAGAAGTAAGCCCCACTGAATTCAGAGGGACTTACCTCCTAGTCAAGTGTATGCAGGAAATCAGTAAAATAAACATTACTGATAAATAATTTTCATATTTCATGAATGATAATGCCTGGAAATGGAACTGTTGGTTTAACGGTTACAAATAACATGAATACAACTGCACTTCCGAACCACGAGGTGTCCAGGAATATGCACTGTCTGCTATCTGATCTGAATTATGGCCAGCAAGACATCATTGCTGGCTGCCTTTCCCCCCCGCCTGGTGCACCTGCCATCCTTCTCAAATGCTAGTGCCACCTTCCTCATTGTCTTCTATTTATGTACAGTTGCCTATTCTATTGGCCTTTATGATGTGATACTTATTAGATCATAAAACACTACCTACCGAACCCAATCTGCTAACGAAATAACTCGGAGAGCTTTTATGCAAACGTTTTTGAGTTGATAATGACTTTACAGTTACCCACAGTTACCTCTTTTGTTCCATTACAACTTAATAATACGAATAAAGAGCATGCCTTCAATTTTCGGCTAATTAGAACAACGATGAGTAAAAGCTTTTTTAGAAAATGACTGCACACTGCAGAGTGTGTTTGCTTCACAGTGGAGGAAGATTTTTTTTTTTTTAAAAAAAGAAAAACAACTCCTCTGCTTTTAAAAAAAAAACTTTTTCAGTTTAACTTTTCAGAATAACATTATTTTTTTTATATCTACCTAATGTATTGGATATATTACTAATACATACACCGTGAGATCTCTCTCCCCAAGACAACTGACTCTTAACAAGATTTCTTCTTCAGCCGGGCTCTGATTAGAGCTGAAGTGATCCATCTGTCAAGGAAGCTCAACCTTATTTAAAGTTTCCTAAAGATGAAAAATTGGAGTATCAGTGACTATCTGAAAACATCAACACAAGGTGATATGAATGCTGTCGGAGCCAGGAAAGTCTCAGTGGCAGCCTTGATAGATGGGAGCAGAGCAAATGCTTGTAAAGAATGCAGCTTCAAGAACATTCCTATCCTCATGCCCACGTCAGTGTATAATGCAGTGGGAAGGGAATGCGCTCCTCTCTTGTAACATGGTCTGTGCAGGAGGCTCAAAATTAGAAGGTGGTTTTGCGTTGCTTTTTTATTACCACCGAACAATGTTGCTAAGTGGCCCCAAAACAAGGAGAGGCTTGCATGTGATTCCGTAAATAGGCATTTGAGTAACTCATGTCTGTAAAAGGCATGAGAGGGAACATGAACCTTCCATTTATAAAGGGCTCTCTTCTGCTTCCAAAGTCTTATTGACTGTGTTCATAATGGCCCAAGCCTATCCCCTGCCAGTCCTTAGCTGATGGAGCGCGTGATGCATGCTGTGCTTGGGAAGGGGGAAGTCACCAAATAGTCCAAGAGATGTGTGTGTGTGTGTGTGTGTGTGTGTGTGTGTGTGTGTGTGTGTGTGTGTGTGTGAGAGAGAGAGAGAGAGAGAGACAGACAGACAGACAGACAGACAGACAGACATATAATGCCATCAATAGGCATTAGGCATCTGCTTTCCCAGAGTGATTGCACTCTATGTGGGGCTACCCTTGAAGAAGGGAATATTCTTGCAACATTAAAGTTGGGTGCTCTTAGCTAGGTAGAAATGAGGGTTATAAATTCTATTGATTGATTGATTGATTGATTGATTGATTGATTGATTGATTGATTGATTGATTGATTGATTAAATAGGGAGAATATGTGAAGCAAAAGAGAGAGAGGAGTCAAAATTCAAGCCAAGGGCGTATGCATTCATGGAGTCCATTCTAAGCCACTGTGGACCTGGGGCTGTCACGGCCATTCACGTGCAATTGAAAGGATCAGAACATGCTGTGATATCACAGGCAGATGGGTAGAATATGCATATGGATATGAATACTGAGTATTGTTTACCCTTGTAGCTATTCTCAACCTTTTTTGGATAGAGCCCCTTAGGAGCCCTTCTCAAGGTATTCTGTCGATTCAGTTACAAGGGGCCCCCTTCAACCCTTGGGACTCCTCACAGTTTTCCATTTTCAGTCTGTTGCCCTCTTCAAATGTGCCAGGGCTCCCCCGAGGGCCATATGGCTCCTGTTAAGAATGACTAGAGCAATCACCAATCCTAATAATTTCAATCTCAGCATAAAAAATGTATTAGTACTTCCCATACATCCATATCACGTGCAGCGCAATCCTATCTTGCACTGGAACAGACAGGCCAGGAGGTGCTGTATCCAGCACAAGATAGGGCCCCAAAGTAGCTCAGCTCTCCCCCTCCCTGTCTTCTCCCGCCCACCCCAGAGCCTTCTGTCAGCCAAGCTCAGCCGATGCAAGGCTCCATCCCTGAGTCGGCGTGGAGACTGGATTCAGTCTCTGAGGGCCGGCGTGCATCTGTGTACCAGCTCAGCCGACTCTAGAGGAGGTGCAAATGTGCTTTATGGCACGTTTGCGACCCTTCTGGGCTGGCGCAAGAAACTTGTGCCAGCCCAAGGGCGACTCTGGATTGCTCTCTTACATATATATAAGAATATTGTGCTTTTAGAAACAGTTTCTTTGCTGTGAACGACACCTCCTTTTGCCAATTGCCATCATTCCTCTGTCCAAATCTACTGACTTGCCGACGTCTGTTTATACAACTCAGAGAAACTCTGGGTCCCTTGCATCGAAAATAGTTGAACTAACATCGGCCTGATGAATGTTGCCATCTCAAGAAGCACAACAGCATCCCTGAAGCCATGGAATAATATATAGCACATTTTCCAAGTGACCAACCCAGAAGCTTAAGCTTCAAATCCTTTCCGATTCAGCCTGTTGAATAACTTGAGAAGAGAAATGGTTGCAGCTTTTGTCGCCAGATATTGTAAATCAGTCCCTCTGGCAAGATATTTTATTGCAATTCGCGTTTGCTTCTGAACAATGTTTTCAAAGAGTCTGAGTGGCCGTTAAGTTTACGTTCTCTTTTTCCATTTGACAATTCTATCCATTTTAAAAGTCAAATCCAGAGTTAAATAGGCCATTTAGAAAAAAAAAACCCAACAGAGACCATATTGACAGATGATCTTGGCATGGTTCTACTTTTCAAGTCATGGAAGCCCCAAAGCTTTCAAAGGTTGAAACATTTAGAACAGTGGTTCCCAACCTTTTTTTGGGATACTATCCCCTTAAGGAGGGTAGTGACCCAGCTGGGGACCCATAGGTGCCATTGGTACTTCTGAGTTTTGTGACTGCAACTGCTAAGTGCATGTAAATGAAAAAAGAAACAAATGATTTTTTTATTTACATGTGTTTGGCAGTGGTAGTGAAACTCGGAGGTGCCGTACAAATGGCACCTACAGGTCCCCAATTGGGTCACTTCCCTCCTTAAGGGGATAATGCCCTAAACAAAAATGCGCACACCTGCCTTGGGGGGGGGTCACGACTCCTTTGTTGGGA
This sequence comes from Tiliqua scincoides, assembly GCF_035046505.1. NCBI lineage: Eukaryota > Metazoa > Chordata > Lepidosauria > Squamata > Scincidae > Tiliqua > Tiliqua scincoides. The sequence goes on from NC_089821.1 coordinate 117,513,660, forward strand.
AACACTGATTTCAAAGCATGAGTCCATATGGATGACCACAGTATAATTGGTGATAGCTTGATCTTCTGGATTCCTCATCATCCTGCCAAGTTGTAAAGAGGATTTTACCAGACATCTAATGCAAATGCATGGGGAAATATGTGGCTCAATCGCTATATCCGCCCTCTTTCATTCCTGCCTTCTCCTTGCTGCCTGGGTGAGCAAGAGAGAGGCAGAGCAATCCTGTTTTGAACACTCTCTCAAAAGGCGAGTATCAGGACAATGTTGCTGTCACTACCTGCTTGTTTGGTAGCACCTTCATCCATGATTGCTGCAACTCTACAGAAAGAAGAGATGTGTTGCAGCTGCCCTAATTCTCTTCTTACTTGCTGTCCAGCAAGTGGGAATGTGATTGGAGCACAGGGTTAAGTGACTGGGTGGGCATGAACAAGGTGCAGGGCATCCCTCCTCAGTTTGCTACCTCTTCCAGCCTGATGCCTGAATCTGTCCATCTGACAGCTGTGCCAGCTCTATGCCCACTGTTGCGTCATTGCCCCAGCCATCTCCCCTTCCAGCAGGGTCAGGTCAAGTGGAGCACCGTGAGAATAGGGTCAAGTAGTACCACTTGCAATATAGTAAAATGCTACTAATTATACTAGTACTACTGCTTGAAAAGCACTGGTGTACAAGCTGTGAACCTTGAGTCAGTGGAGGTCATGTCATTGATCTGAAGAGAACTTCAGAAGAGAAATGGATAGATTCATTCGGCCCTAACAGTTCTTGTTTGGAGAGAAATAATTTCCAGAAGCATTTCATTGTATTAGCAAGGTGAGTTCAGGACATTTTTAAATGAACCTTAGAAGAGCATATTTTTCAAAGGGAATATTCAAGCTGGAAATCAACAGAATGGAAAGAACCCAATGTGAGACATAATATTTGTTAGTCTAGATTTGATAGTTCAGTCTATGTTTAACTTTCTATTGAAAATTACAGGCACACTCTCGTGAAAAGGCACACATTTTTTAGTTCCACTGATTTGAGTGGAAAAGTGTTTCCTTAAATTTTTCCTGTTGAAATCAATAGAATATAAACATTGGCTAGACTGTACCCAATGTGAGGACATAATAAAAACCTTGCTAGATCAGGCCAAAGACACATTTATGACCCAATCCTACTCCCCCCCCCCATCTTACTAGTGCAGCTGCATTGAAAAGGCAGTAGGGGTGGTGGTGATGGTGGTGGTTAGGTGGGAGGGTGTAGTAGGAAGCTTCAGAAGAGGATTTAAATCCCCTTTCCCCTCTATAAGCCTCCTGCCCACAATGGGGCTCCTTTGACCTATGCCAGCTCTTTAGCTGAGTAGGAAAAAGGGGTGCAGAGGCTGCTGCCAGAGGACATAGGCTCTGGCATGCACCCTTGTTGCCAGATCCCATTCCTCTCACCTCTCCATCCAGTTTTGCCTCTCCCTGGCCCCATTCCACTCTCCCGCACATCCCTCCTGTGCTCTGATGACACATGCAGGAAGGCTCCAACCTTGTGCACTTTATGGCTGCTTTACAGCAGCCAGCACTGGTGGAATACAAGTTTGCCAGTGGGGCAGCTCAGTAAGATTGGGCTGCCCATCCAGCATCCTATTTCAAACAGTGCCTTGCAGTGCTGCATCTGGGAAGGCTGCAAGCAGGAGGGGGAAAAAAAGCATACTTCTTGTTATGTATGTAAGTTATGCAGGATCGAAATCCTGCATAACTGATTGGCCCAGATTTATGGCTGGCCAATTGGGTGATGGATCAAAATCCTACTGTCGGATTGGCCCCCGGTTAATGTTTCAACTGCACCAATCATGGGGAGTCTGGGAAGAGCCAAAGCGTATAAATGCCAGGGGTGTTTGCCTTGTGTTTAATTGCCAGGTTCTGTTCTGAAGATGGAATAACCGTATTGAGCTGTTATCTCTATGCCTTCCTTTATTCACATGGACCCACTATATAACTCTTCTCCTCTGCCATTGCTCCCTGCAACTGGTATTTGGAGGCTTAGTGCTGCTGAACCTGGCGGCAGCGCATAGTAATCATGACTAGTAGCCATTGATAGACCTGCCCTCCATGAATGTATCCACTTGCCTTTTAAAGCTAACCAAGTTAGTGGGTGTCACCACACCTTGTGGCTAGGAATTTCACAGGTCCACCAGTTATGTACTGTATGAAAAGTACTACCTTTTGTCCAGATTGAGGATGTCCTCAATCTTCTGCCAATTCATCAGATGACTTCTGGTTCTAGGGTAGTGACAGAGCATGGGAAGTTGTAGGGCTATAATACTGCTTTATTAGCATGGCCACTTGCTCAAGAGGTGTGTGTGTGTGTGTGTGTGTGTGTGTGTGTGTGTGTGTGTGTGTGTGTGTTTTCTTTTTTAATTATTTTATCTGAGGTTGACTTAGCTGTCATTTTTGCTTTCTTAGAAATTTGTGCATTACAATTTTCTAGCATGGAAAAGGCCAACAATGAAAGTCAGGGTGCTATTTTCCCTATTATAAATGTGATTTTCAGCAATCAATAGGGCACATCAGGGACAGGTGCCTGCACACAGTCATTCACAGTTCACTTTTGAAATGTTGCCTCCCATGTCTGAATGGTTACAAATCTGTTAAGCACCAGCATTTATGGATAGCATTATTTCCACCTTTCTAGTTGGTGTTTACAGTGAAGCCAAAGCTGATGGACTACAAAGCATATTATGACTTTCCCATCTCCAGAGTACCTGGAAATGTTGATTATTCTTGGGGGACAATCAAAGCCCTTCCAAAGCAATTCAAAATCATGTAGCAGATTATTATCTATCACAGGTCTGCCGCTGACAGATCTTTATCAGTGACAGGGGGAAAAAAGCTAACAACATATTATAGGTGCACATCATTTCTATAGCACTAAAAAAATGCACTGTAGAAAATGTAGCACTGTAGAAAATGGCATGGTTGGACTTCACCCTGAGCTAGTGAAGAGATCCACTAGCTGGTTTGGAAACAGCGGGCTTGTGTTAGATATACATTCCAAAGTGCCTTGAAGTGCAGATCTGAGTTTACCAGTGCTGTGTTTTGAATGGGACACATTTTTGACTGTGTGCTCCCATGGCAACTCACCATAATTCACATCTTGATACTGAAGGATTAGGACTGGATCATGGCCTTATACTTTGTGATGGATTTTGTCTATGGAAACTGCCTTCACAATGAGATGATAGTCAGACTGGTGCATTGGAAACCTCCCTTTTCCCTTTGAGCTGGACATACATTAATAGGCTATATATGGCAGAATGGGCAAGGTGGGTGATTCCTCCCTGTTTTATTTGTTTGAAAGCAAACATAAGAGTCTGCAGGTGACAGAAATCCTCACCAGCCAAGCTGAGACAGAAGAGCCTTTATCTGAGAAAATTCCTTTTGTTTACAAGGAGCACCAAGGGAGCAGGTGAAGCTTAGAAGTCTGGGAATCCTTGATAAGAAGGATGTCCTTTCTATCTGTGCTTGAGATGAAATCTCAACCTGCTCTTTGAAAGGCAAGTTGGAAAAACTCAATTCACAATGTGTGATGAACCTGGAAGCAAATTAATTTTTCTCTGTGAGTCCTGGGCTATCTGTTTGCCACTCTATTCCTGCTTTCCCTCAAGCAATTAGCCAGAAAATCCACTCCAACACAACAGTCAGTGTGCCCACCTGCCCGTTATCCATCACTAGGAGCTGACAATTAATCTAAGAAAAAACAGTGCAAGCTCTCTTGTCTGTCTTGCACCAGCCAAGGGGGGAATATAGCAAACAAAGTTTTCCTCTAGATTCCAGATGCATCATATTTCTCAATAACCTGTCCCAAGAAGAGAAGGATGAGAGCCAGAAGAATAATTGCCAAGGCCATGAGTGTCAAGAGGTGAGTGATAGACCCACAGTTTTACAATAAGGTGTTCATAAGCACCTGCCTCTGCCTTGCACGGCAGAATCTGAACACTAATGGGTAAGAGCGACGTGTGCATTGGCATATACATCTTAGCAGAACTAACTAGTGTTGTATGCCTTTGCTTCTGTTACTTCTGTTTCTTGAACTGATTAGTCTTGCTTTCTCTTTCCGACTGGATTGAAGGCAATAAATGGTTTTTGTCAGGGTCCTCCAATAACAGGTTAAGGGGTGTTCTTGCTATGAGTTTTTGATCTGGTGTGGACAGAGGTAACCAGCTGATATGATACCTATCAATCACAGCACAGGATTTGCAGAAGTACTGACACTGCTTGTGAGTCACCCAACATCAGATTTACATGCCCTCCCAGGAAGATTTGCAAAATGGTGGGCTGTATGAAACTGGCTCAGTGAAGGTCGCACGGCGGACTGTATACAAGGTTTGTTCAGAGAGACTTCACTGTTAAGGAGAACTCAGCCTCCCATAATTGTAGGAAAGTGGTTATATCCACACAGTTTTGTAGTCTTACAGCCCAATCCTAACCTGTGCTGGAACAGGCAAGCTGTGTTGCATTCAGAGCTGGTTAGAAATAGGCTGGAGGTCAACTTGGGCTAAGAGGATATTTTTCCCCTTACCATATGACAAGCCCCAGCCTGCTCAATGCAGCTACTTGGATCTGTACCAGCAATTTCACTGGTGCAAATCTGAGCAGCCCATTTTAAGGCTTCAGGGCTTGGGAACAGGGGTTAGGTTTTGGCCTTCACCAATGTGGCTGATCCTGCTCCTCTCCCAGATCCAATCCACCTCCTGTTTCACCTTCCCCTGCCTAAAACAACACCTTCCCTGCCTCTGTTCTGCCCTCACGCCACCCACTCCTACCCCCTACACCAGCCTGCCTCAACCAGCGCAATCTTATCCTATACGAGGGTGAATTCAGACTTCAGGAGCTGGCACAGGCCTCTGCGCCAGCCCAGCAAACCCCATGGTATGAACTTGCTTTATGGCATGTTCGCAACACTCCTGGGCTGGCACAGAGGGCCTGTGTTGGCTCAGAGTACACTCTGGATTGCGCTTTTATAGCCTCATTCCTTCTTTCATGGTGATGGGGGAATGAAAAAAAAAATGCAGATGCTTGTAAGTCTAACAGACCAGAATTCATTTCTGTATTTTTGAATCATCATATCACACCCACCCACAATGATTCCAGTCAAAACAAAACAACTTCCCTGATGCACTGGCAAAGTGAATTTGTAATTAATTAATTCCTGATGTTTTAATGTTGGTCTTTCTGCTTACAGGTAGTGTTTTTTTTTTTTTTTCCTGCAGTCAAATTAAAACATACTCCACTTTAATTAAAAACACAAACCTTTTTATTGCTGTTGTAATAAGTAGGTATTATGACAAGATGGCATATATAATGAAGTGTAATGGAGCTGCAAGCTAAAGTAATGTATATCTTTGCAAATGTATTATAAAAAGGAAAGAAAATGAATGAAGTGTGGCAGGAACAGATGATGAGATTACAGAGCTCATAATAAAATATATTTATTTTAAACTCAATGCTGATTTTTTTTTTTTTAAAGGGACCTTTCAGATGTCACACTTTGCAAGTGCTTCCCTTCTCAACCATCTTGTACTGAAGGTTTCCAAAATTTCTTTTGGCAGTGGTGGAAGATCCACGGGTTGACATCCAGCTGGAGTACCCCGACATCCTAGGCATCCAGGTGAAGTACCCCAAGAACTGCTTATATATGTTAAGCAAATATTATTATTATTATTATTATTATTATTATTATTATTATTATTATTATTATTATTATTATTATTATTATTAACAGTATTTATATACCGCTTTTCAACTAAAAGTTCACAAAGCGGTTTACAGAGAAAAATCAAATAACTAAATGGCTCCCTGTCCCAAAAGGGCTCACAATCTAAAAAGATGCAAATGAATACCAGCAGACAGCCACTAGAACAGACAGTGCTGGGGTGAGGTGGGCCAGTTACTCTCCCCCTGCTAAAAAAAGGAGCACCCACTTGAAAAAGTGCCTCTTACCCAATCAGCAAATAATGTCTGAAATGTCTCTGATCAATTCACATCTTCCAGCATCTCTATAGACAGCATATTCTCCATTCTTGGTTAGGAGATGCTGCGAAATCACCTGTTGACATTGTCAGTTTGTGTACAGTATGATGATAATTTATGTAGAACTATTCAGCCAAAATAATAGTAATAATAATTGGAGTGGTTGACATAGCTTTGACATATCCTCCATGCCTGCTTCTGCCTGCTGCCCCGTTGAAGCCCAGTGCCAGAGGAAGCTCCTTTCACTGATGAGTCTCTTCCCCTTCCTCCTGGTTCACCCCCCTCAAATGCCACTCTGCCAGCTGTAACCACTGTAAATGTTAGCAAGCAGTTCTGGTTGCCTGGGCTTTCTGTCTCTTTCTCCTCACTTTGTCAGCTCACACTGTGCTGACTTCCGGCATACAGGTCTCGCCTGACTGCCTCACTGAGCCACCCTCCTTGCCTCCTCTATCTTCACCTGCAGCAGGAGCAACAGTAGCCGGCTCCCTCTTGCCCATTCAACATATTTCCATGAGCCACACACTATATTTTCCTTGTAAGCCACCGTTTGATGATCCCGGCTGTAGACAGTCATTTTGGTGTTACCTGGTGTGGTCTGCACCCCCTGCACTCCCCTAGTGATGCCACTGCATTCACCAGTCAACTCACATTCTTACAGCAGGGTTTTTCACATGTCAGCTGTTCTTGCCCAGCCCCCACATGCTAAGCATAGGCAGGAAAATCCCAGGACCTTCTTGTTGCCTGGATCAGGGGTGGAGCGAACTACACATTATTTACACTGTTCTCTTATTCTTACGTCAGTCTGACTTCTTTTGGCATACACAGTGGCGTCGCTATGGCAGTGCGGGGGGTGCGAACTGCACCAGGTGACGCGCAAAAGGGGGGTGACGCACACTGGGAGGGTGACACGCTAAAATCACGGTGGTTAGGAGTAACACCATCATGTTATATACCGTTGGATACGGAATTTCCAGCAGAATGCAATGCAAAAAATGGGAGTGAAATATCTCCTTTCTATCAAAAGGTATTTGCAAACAACCGGAAAACAAAAAATGCATGGAGCCCAATGGAAAGTGAAACCGAGCCATATTGTGCGTTTACTGGTGAGTAGGCAGTATGGTCCTGATCCAATGAAAGTAGCCCCCCCAAAAACACCCGAGAAGGAGGTCCCTCCCTCCAAGCTGACGAATGCATTGAGCCCTATGGAAAGCGAAATTAAGCCATATGGTTGCGTTTACTTGCAAGTAAGAAAACGTGCCTTGGCTCCTGGGCAGTTCAGGTAAAGGGAAATGTGAGGCCACCAGAATGATCCTGATTTGATGCAAATGGAGCTCAACAAATGCTCCAGAAGACAGCCCCTCCCCCCTAAAAAAATGAAACAGAGGCTTGACAGGATAAGGTGAATCTTTTTGTTTTAGGCTGCAATCCTATCTACACTTTCCTGAGAGTAAGCCCCACTGACTATAATGGAACTTACTTCTGAGTAGACAGGCATAGGTTTGGGCTCTCAGACTTGTAAAGCCAGGTGGGTCCTGATAGTGATATGCTTGAAATATAAGAACTTAAATTGAACTGGTTACTGGGTAGAGGTACAAATCTTACTGATTCATTTTTTTTTTTTTGGGGGGGGGGTGTTATTGCAGGCAGGCTACAGAGAAAATTCACTTGATGGAACAGGGCTGGCTTTCCCTTATTAATTTATTTATAATTATTTATTTTAATTTGCTTTATGATGGGTCCTGGACAGATTGTCATTCTAAAAAGTGGGTCCCAGTGCTAAATGTTTGATAACTGCTTCAATAAGGTGTTAGTAAGTTGACACCCTGGGGGGAGGTGACACCACTAGTGACCAAAATCACAGTTTGCAAAAATAATACCATCATGTTATATATCAATGTGTAATTTCATGCAGAATGTGAAGAAACAAACTGCATTGAAATATCTTTATTCTCTCAAAAGGTACAGCCAAAAAAAACAGTGGGGGCAGGGCTATGGTATATCACCATGCTCACCACCTGGGGTGTTGCCCCGCCCACTGCATGGGGGTGATGCACTGGCCTCCCGCACCGGGTGAAGCGAACCCTAGTGATGCCACTGGGCATACATACTAGTCATGGTGGTCAGGTGAGATAGAAAAACACAAAATTTAAGCCAGCTTGATTTAGACCTGATAGTGTTTGCAAGACTATCTCCCAAATATAATATCCTCCATATACAGTATATGATTTTCCCAAGAAAACCATCTCTTTAGTACAGAACTGGGACCATTTAATCTGGAAATCACTGATAGACAATAATCACAGGATCCCATGTTGCCAGTTTCTTATAGTCACTTTTCCAAGTGGAGCCACAGTTGATGAAATGAACAGGCATGAAAGCTTCAATAAAAAGTTAATTAAGAAAATGAGAAATGTTCTTTACTTGAACAAGTATTTTGTCAGTCGGAATAGGACCATATATTTTGGGGGAAGTTTGAAGCAGTGATTGGTCAGAGGAGCTTAGTGATGGTCTAAATGAAAGCCTCAGTTCTACTGTGCCATAAAAGAGCTGTAAAGGAAGGCCCATAAAAGAAAAGAAAAAAGTGAAAAAATGTGAAAAATATATTGAACACCATTAGGTTATAAAAACCTGGAAAACAGATGTATAGAGATGGTGCACGCTCTCGCTCTCTCTACCCCCTCCCTCTCTCTGTAATCTATTTCTTTTCTTCTTTCAGGAATGTGAGCAGAAGCAAAGTATCATACAGTTTCTTTCATCAGTAATTGAAAAAGTTTGAAAAGAAAAAAAAAGAAGCCCATGTGGATTAAAAAGATGTTATGAAGCTCAGATTCCAAGTAGTCCACTTAACAGTAGTTGCAACATTTTGTGTTTGACACATCCAAGGCAGGAATAGTGATGATGTTTGAGGGAAAAGGAAGTCAGTAAATAAAAAGTACCAAAGAGGGAACAATGAAAGCAAATGCAGAAGACGGGAGTTCAGCCGCTTGAAGAGGATGAGTCTGTGTGTGAGTCACAAAAACTCGATGGAAGGAAAGCAAAAGATTAAAAGGATCTGGGTCCTCACAAGTCAAGGTACATGAAAGAAACAAACAATCAAAGAGTTAGTATCTTGGTGTCCTGTTAAATAAGACAGTTAAAGAGGAACACCCCAAAGTATGGAACTTAAGATTTCTGTGGAGCTTCATTAGTGCAAAGGGAGTTTTGTCAAAGGCTGATGAAAACAAGGAGAGCCCAAGAAGCAGTCGTCTGAAGGAAACTGGAACATGCTATCATTCAAAGCAGACAAAATGAGTTTAAATAAGTTCATTTTCTTTTAAAGGACAGCACCTTAAAAGGTAGGAAAAGAAGGAATAGGCAGTGACAATGGCTCAAGCTGATTAAAAGTTTAAGGTTGCAAAAGGGAAAAGAGGAAGCAAAGACCACATTGTCCAATATATTGTGTCCTGAATGGAGCCAGTCATCTCATAGGTTGACCCACCTTCATCCATTGCTGAAAATGTGGAGCCCAATTGTGGACCCCAAGTACTTTTTCTGATTGTCATTTAGATCTACTGCCCATTACACCCCATTTAAGTGGTCGGTGTAGGCTTCTAACAGTTCTAATACTACAGAGTGTTGATTATTTTATTGGTCACATTTAGATATTACCCTTCCTCAAAGGAGCTCAGGGTGGTATACATGGCTCCATCCCCTCCTTTGGTTCTCAGAACAACCCTGTGAGGTAGAGTAGACTGAGAGAGAGTGACTGGCCAAAGTCACCCAGTATGTGTTATGTCTGAGCTGAAACATGAATTCCCATCTTCCAAGTCCATCCAGCACGCTGATCAATACACTGCACCATCTCTCCTATGCTAATGTTCTGAAACCATTCTGAGCCTATACCTGCGTTTTACAGTGATTAAAAAATATATTATAGTAGCCCCCCTCCTTCTCACTTATCTGTGGTTCACAAATTCCCGTCATCTCTCAAATGACTTATCTGTCTCTGTTTGCAGCCCTCCAATGGCTGTCTCCTGTGTTTCTTTTATCTTCTGTCTGTCTGCTTTCTGTTAGCCTCACACTGTTAGCAGCCCTCCAACCCACTTCCTGTTAGTGTTCGCCCTCCTGTCACAGTGCTGTCTGCGTCCTGTTAGCGTCATGTTGATTGCAGTCTTCCAACCTGCTTCCTGTTAATGTCGCACAGGGCAAACTGAGGTGTAGGCTCAGAATGATTTCAGAATATAAGCAGAGTACTGTATTTAGACTTGCAAGATGCGATTCACGTTCCAGCTCAGGCACAAAGCATACTGGGTGACTTTGTACCAGTTTATTTGTGCAAAGTCATATAACTATTCCTTTTCTGGAAGCAGAATTTTGACCCCCATCCCCTCAGAGAAGGTGTCTATGCTGCTGAGCATTTTTGTCACTTCTCAGTCCTTTGGAGGGGTCCATGCTGTGTTTTGGAGGTCTCTTTCTCAGTAGAACTTTACCCCAGTTTCTTTCCACTCCCCAAGCACGTGGCAGTATCAATGATGCTGAGCATTGTCTTCATCTTCCCACATGCCAAGTTACCCATCCTACTGTGCATTTTGAAGATTTCTTCACTATATAGACCCTCCTCAATTTTGTGGTGCTTTCTTCCCTGCTGAAAGCCCCCACATTATCTGCTTTTGTCAGGCTGTCCTGCAGTTGGGAAGTCTCTTGCTCTGGTAGCTGCCCTCCTTACCCTCTGAGCTACCTTCATGGGTCAAAGGAACACATTTTTGCTGTAGTTTTCTCCCCTGGAATCTGGAATTGTGCAATCCAGCCCTTGCTGCTTAGATGGACTTTGTACTCAAAACCTGCCCAGCAAAACAGGACTGATAATCACTCCTTCTCTCCCCCCACAATTCTCTAACACAGCCATTTTCAACCACTGTGCCATGGCACATTGGTGTGCCGCGAGTGGTCCACAGGTGTGCCACAGGAATTTGGGTGAAGGTCATTTATTAGTAGGGCCAATGGGGGATATGAACCCCCACTGGCAGCATGGTGTGCCTTGTCAATTGTCAAAAACCTGATGGTGTGCCTTGACAATTTTAATGCCTTGTCAGTGTGCTGCAAGATGAAAAAGGTTGAAAATCGCTGCTCTAACAGCATCTTTCTCTTTCTTTCCCTTCTGAAGCCATTTTTTGTGTGCATATTTCAAAGCTTCTTTCTAAATCACCTTCATCTTCTAGTTGACTGTGGAGGAAACTCAGATCAGTGCAGCCTCATTCAGTCACGGTCTTCCTCCATTAACCCCCACCTAGCTAAAAGCAGCCATTTGCAAGTATTTCTCTCAATCACAACTATTTAAAGCTCTGTAACTGATCTCCAAAGCAATGAAACTGAAAGAAAACATGCCTTTTCTTGTTTGCCTACATTTCTTCCTAAACTCTATCTTCCTTGAAAAACTCCATGTTATGGCTACTGGTAGCTGAATTAGAGGCACTTTGAGATTGTTCATACTTCTCACCCATATCGACAATCCCAAAACTGTCAGACACTGCTGAATTTGACCTCTTGCTGCACAAGGATTTAATTCCCCCAATTGGAGCTATTGTGTGTTTGTGCATGACATGTGCAGGAAGACACATGTACCGAATGTGTGAATGAACAATGTTGGCAACAATGTGTAAACCAGCCATTTGTAAAAGTGCAGAATACACCTTTCTCTTTATTCAACTGCTGATACCTGATAAAAAGCAGTTGTGAACTTGAAATGCTGTGTTCACAACAAAATTTGAACGCTTAGCAATACTGGTTCTCCTGCAGGCGTTCTGAAGGACATTTTCTTCCTCTTTATGGCTGCCCAGTCAATCAGTACTTGTATTGGAATTGTGGAAGATTTCCCCTGAGGAGATAGGTATATTGTCCAGACAGCATAGGGTTAAGTGAGTGTGCTGCAAAGCTGCAGCCACTTAGAGGCAACAAGGTCCTCAGGGATGAAAGCAGCACCCTAGGGGAGAGAGCAGTAGAAGAAAGAAAGAAAGAAAGAAAACAAACTAAACTGGCTGATGGACAATGAAGTGGTGGACTGACTCATGGACTAGATAACAGACTAAGGAACTGGATAGTGGACTAAGGGGCAATCCAAACTGCCTTGGGCTGGCCTGGGAGGGTTGCAAACATGCCATAAGACACATTTGCGCCTCCTCGGGAGGAAGCCAGGCTGGTGCTCCGAGAAGTGCTGGCCTGCGGAGGCTGATGGAAGCCTCTGCGCCAGCTTCCCCCCCAGCTCCTTGGGTCGGCTCGGATGAGCCGATGCATGAATGAAAGGTAGGCGTGGTGGGGGGAGGAGGAGGGAGAGAGGCATTCCTGGGTGGGGGGAGGGAGGGCAATGGACGACCCCAGAGCGGGTGGGTGGGCGGGAAGCAGGGCTGGGATCCGGCAGTTATACCAGATCCTAGTCCCGTTGCCAGTGATTAAGGTTCCAGTGACCTTAGGAGGGGGTGCAAATCCAAGGAGACCCATAGGTGCTAGCAACCCTTACCCAGGGGTAAGGGGAAGTTTCCCCTTGCCTCTGGCTAAGCCGCTGCTGGCCACAATCCTGCGCTGGATACAGTGCAAGCCTCCTGGCTTGCCTGTTCCAGCACAAGTTAGAATTGTGCCCTAACTGGCTGCCTGGCCAACTAGCTGAATGGAGACTGCTGAGTGGTGGAGAACTGAGGGGGAGCTGCTGCACCTGGAAGAGCTGCTGCTTTGAGAACTGGGAGGAGGGACCCTGCAGCCCCACAGGCAAGCTACCTACTGGTTACCTTCCTGTTGGTACTGGGGTACAGTGGTAGTTTCGTACGCTGATAGAGCTAACTGTGTGTGAGCCAGGGGAACTAATTAGCTTTAAGCGGGCACAAGTTCTCTAGAACAAGTTTGGAAAGGGAATTTGGCAAAACAGTATGTCAGGCTGGCACCCATTAGAAATAGTGCAAAAATCACCATACGGGGTCTAAATGCCACCAAAGGATATGCAGTGAGATATGTATATCCTGGGAAATGGTGACTCTGGCTAACGCATGAAAAAGAGAAGAGAAAAAGAAAGAGGAGAGCTCTAAGTTTAAATTAGTTCTGTTGCCATCATTGTTTCATTTGCAAAAATGAAAGGATCTGGTAGGAAAAAAACAAAACCTCACCTCTCCCCCCCACCTTTCTGGCATGATCCAGAGAAGAAGAGACGGAATCTGTCAGCAGCTTCCTTATAATTGGCTGCTGCTAGACCCTTGCCAGCCCACCTGTGGCTAATTTAAGTCTCCCAAGGTGGCAGCTATAATGAGTCAGCAGGAATGGAGGCACTCTGGGTAATTCTCTTCTTGACAGCACAGCCCTGCAGCTGAAGCCTGCAATTTGCTTGAGGCAGGATAGGGGCAATGAGGTTCCAGTATTTAACAAGGAAAACAAACCAGACCTGACTCTGGAGCGGCACATATGGCATAATGGGATTTTAGCGCAGGAGGGTCGATTTTAGGAAGAAAAAAAAAATTAAAACCAGCATTGAGATGATTATTGAACTTTTTGGGCTTTCTGCTATTGTAGAAAATTTAAAAAAAAAGTGCTTTCTGCTATGGGTTTTTGAATTATTGCTTATTGGTAGTTTAGAGATCAATAGATAAACTATAGAGCTGTGAATGGGGAAGTCCACATTTTGGCCTTGCTATAAACTTGGGAAGCAGTCTTAGGAAGTCAACCTCAGCCCCCCTTCCTACCTCCAGAAAATAGGGGGATAAAAATAAAGCTCTGCCTTACCAGGTTGCTAATGATAAAGCATGTCAAGTATTTTAAAAATTCTACAATGCTATAGAAATGCTGAGAATTTGATATTCTTTGATATTCCTTTAACAGTGCAATCCTATGCAAATCTACTCAAGAGTAAGTTCCATTGTGTTCAATGGGGCTTACTCCCAGGAAAGTGTGTAAGGATTGCAGCCTAATTCTCTTAGGCAACAATCCTATCCATACTTTTCTAGGAACAAGCTCTAGTGAACATAGTGAGACTTCTGAGAAAATAGGCATTGGCTTGTACTGTTAGGCTGCTACTGATGTACATTGAGAAGGGTCATCTTCTAAAACCCATGGTTCTCCAGCCTTGAGCTCAGCATCAGTGGATATTCAAATCCATAGATGTCGAGTCAGTGGATAAGGAGGGTCCACTGTACTGGGTCAGAGCAAGTGACCTATTCCCTGTGAGCAAGTCACGATGTACCTGAATTCTCATTTTACTTACCAAGCTGCCAGTATTTCCATAGTTGGTCTGTCTTTTACAAAGGAGGGAGAGATTTAAATGACTGTTTTTGAAAGAATGCATACAGAGTTGTATGTTGTCTATCACAGTAGCCCCAAAGGATAATATATACCCACAAAGCTGGTAAAATGTATTGGTGCTCATGTCAAGAAAGGTTAGAAGAAGACTGGGCCAACCACTTCATTTTCTATAAGGGGGGGGGGGGGACACACAGTCTGTTCACCACAGTACAGCCAAGCCCCACCTTCCAGATTCATGCAATCACACATATCCTGTGAACTGGGGAAAAAAAGGAATACTGCATATAATTTAGTCTATGATATACTGACTTCTTCGCATCATTGGTATTGACTGGGAATATAGGTAACCATTGAAGGCTGCAACCCAAAATACAGGTGGGCCTGCAGTATCAGTGGATTTGGGACCTGCAGATGTCAGTATCCATGGGTCCCTGAACCCGTGGATTGGACCCACATGGACCTATTTGTTCTAAGTCCTCCAGAGAAAGTCATTTTCAGTTTTTCATAAAAAACAGAAGTGACATTTTAAGGCTTTAAAGGCCTTTGGATGTTGATTCTAGTTTTTATGAAAAACTGAAAGTGAACTTTTAAGGCCTCTGGAGACCTTTGGAGGGCTGTGGAGGCCTCAGAACACCCTCTGGAGGGTCCCTTGGGGTCTGATCCGTGGAGGGGGGAGAGCTGGTTGAAAAACACTGATCTAGGTTGACCATGTACAAAGAAAGACGGGAGCCCTATATGCTTAATAATTCTGGAAATTTTTGCAGGTATAGCTTTTCTTGTCTCTGCTGAAGGTGAAAATACCCTGCATCCGGTATTTTGATCACTCTCCTGAAAAGTAACTACAATACGCATGAAGACATCATAATGCAAATTGTAAAAGAACAGCACTTCTTTTTCTTTAAGTCCAAGTAAGTTTCCAAGCCACTTTAAACCATTTCTGCCCAAACCTGCATACGTGCAGAAGGGGTCAAATGCGTACGCCTGTGGGCTTAATTTAGGTAAATTTAGGAAAATTGGTTAATTTAGGTTATGTCGGACTGCAGTTCTGCTCTCTGCATACTTACCTGGGAGTAGGTGCCATTAAACTGAATGGAGTTTGCATCTGAGTAGACACTGCTGCAGCATATATCCAGGATTTTTTTTGTTTGTACACATACAGTTAAGGAGAAGACAATCAGGTTTACTTGTATTTACAAAGCACACTTAGTGAACCAGACTTTATGGAGCTCCTCTCAAGTTGCAATGTATTGCCTTTATGACAGTATAATGGAATTGGTTGCTATTATTCACTTTTAAACAGACCCAAAACAGTGACAAATACACAGAGACTACCTAAAGGGACCCAACACATCACTCTATCAGGGAAGCAGGGCACCTCTTATAGTGACAGGCCACGCTTCCCTCCCCAAGTAATGTAGAGTTGACAGGTCTGCTAATGCCTGCCATATTGAGGCCACAATATGGCCTTATATACTGTCAATGTTGCCCTCTTGAGATGACAGAGTGAAATTAATCACTCTCCAATACCATTTTAATTCCCACCCTTAGAGATGATGTTGGCTTTAAATTTATAAAGGGGGCCAGCTTTAGACTTTTATACAGGGATATTTATCTTGCTGGGAAGCACAGCTGTTTTCCTACCTTAAACACAGAAAGCTGCCTTATACTATCTCCATCAGGTCAACAGTGACTTGCACACAGGAGCCTTTTCTACCTGGAGATCAGGACCATCTACATGTCTGCCACTGAGCTACAGCTCCTCCCTGTAAGGGCAAATAGTTTTGACTCCTGTTCAGGACTTTTGACATTTGACTGTCTCCTTATTTTGATTATTGCTACATGTTCCCAACATTGGGCTCCAAGTTTCTCCATAAATATTTATATATTTCCTATTTAAAAGCCTCCAACACCGTCCAGGTTGTCAGTTTGGCAGCCTTCACCCCTGTCTGACAGGAAGTCCATGTTTCAGAGGCTCAACAAAGAATTGAGTATCTGGGCACAGATTGCCAAATGGATCTAAAGAGGAGAGCTTGGCCTTTAGAGCAGCCTGTTTTCCTTCAGTTTGTTATCCAGCTTCCTCCAAACAATGCCACTTTCTTCTCTTCAAGGGAAATCACCATGTATAGAGGGACACGGGGACTCTGGAATAATTCAAATAAACATGTACTGTTCAAACCGCAACAGGTTTATCTTTGATAAATAATTCACTCCTGGCTTCTTCCGAGAGGCCTGCTTAGTGGCTAATGGGGAGGGGGCCTCTTTCTCAGTTGGCGTAGTCTTTTCAATGCCACCTCCTGAGGCGTAAGATCTGATTGCACCTTGAGGGGAGGCCAAGCTGAGGTAATTCAGTTGTTGAAGGAAATGCACAAAGGAAGCTATAACGGGTAGACGTGTGCCATGATAATTACAAATCTGCATACTTGACTGCAGACACTATTAAAGTACAAGCACCAAGTTCCCAGCTACTTTACATAATGGTTTTGAAGGGGCCGGCAAAACCCTCGCAAACAGCATTCCACACCAAAAGTGATGGGAGACACAAATAAATGTTGTCACAACACATGTCCTTCATGCAGAATATGGTGACAAATGCTTGCACTCTTACAGACAACATGACACTGCCTTGTTCAGTCCTCAGGGAGTTGCCTGCCAGTTTCCCATCATTTATCTTGAGAATCTGAATGGAGCTGCCTAGGATTAGCGCGATCATAACAGAAGGTCATCAAATGGTGACATTTTTTCACCCACCAATTTTCTGCATTTGGTTGACTGTCATTTTTGCTTCCAAAAGGACTTTATGGTGGTGCATTGCAGGTAACTTTCCAGTGGCATGCAAACAGCTTCTGGGATATAGGCTTCCCTTTCATTACGACTACCTTGTAGGTTTCTCCATTTTCCCCATTTTCTGGATTTTGCTCCATCAATACTCATATCTTGCAAATGAATTCACAAAAACAGACTAGTCCTCTTGCTCACATCAACAGACTCAGATTGTGGTAGTGGTCAGGAGTGTTACCTGCTCTACTTTGTGAGAATGATGTTATCTTTTATCACAGATGCAGACAGTGACTATCACTCATCTATTCTACTCATTTATGAAGTAGGTGTCCAGGTGCTGACCCTGGGGATTGTGAAGTTGCCGTGAGTTGCAAGGGCAGAGAAGCAGTATCAGTTGAGCCTATAACCTTGGTCAAAACAGCAGCAAGTCAGAACTCTAGCCCAAATTCCTCCCAAACTCTAGAGAGACAAACATTTAAAAAAAAATTATCCTCTCATTGAATACCAGATGTCAGAGTGAAGTGTTCTTTTTTCCTGACATGCTAGCTTTCTATGTAGAGGTGTGCTTTTTCATGGGGAGCCTTTCATCGTGTGGGACCCCATGAGGGTTTTCCAACCCTCCAGACTGGCCTGGAGTTTCCAGGAATTGGCATCAATCTCCAGGTGTCTCCTGAAAGCATTTCCAGGAATGTCCAACTTTATGTCATTTCAGACCCAACTGGAAAAACAAAACGCTTCAGGCAGTGTCTCAGTCAGAGCTGGCAACTCTAGCCCTCACCTGCAGCTTACAGTGGTACAGCCTAGTCCTAGTTTTTTCTACCTCCGGTGTAAGAAATTGTCCTAGTTTTTTCTACCTCTGGTGCACCTCCGGCTCTGTATTTGGTGTAACTACTTTTCTCGGTTCTAAAACACTTGCATTATATCTGAGCTGCACCATTTCACAACCAGGATTAGACATATGACAAGACATGACCAGCAAGATCAAAGCACTGTCTGCGGAGTCTGAGGGCTAAGCATCACTTGCAACTTTCCACACTATTTTGTACAGGTTCCGTATACCAGGGTATTCCTCTTTCCTCTCCACCAGCATTCTAGCAGCTTTGTAGATCACTACAGCTGACAGCTCAGAAGCTGTGAGGGAGAGCTTCAAACCACTCTGCTGTTTGTTCATCCCTTTGCTTTGCCAAAAATGTCCTCTGTTCTTTTCACAGAACTAGATGGAAACTTATTGTCAGTTTCTCACTGCATGTGTGTGTGTGTTCATGCAACCAACCAACCATGTTGCTTCAAAAGTTCAGTGTTTGTTTTCTAGAAACTTTGAGCACCACTGAGCCAAAACTCAATAAAAAGAATTCTTGTAAGCTACCTGGTTTTTTATTTTATATCCTGAAAAGCAGGGGATAAATCCCTAGATAAATAAAATAAATGAATGCTTAGCATTTTTAACATCTGTTGGCTTCAGTGAGAGAGCTAACCTACGTGGGAGTTCTGCTTACCTTTAGTGCAGCATAGAATTAGTGGCGCAGCTAGAGGGGATGCAAAGCACTAAGTTTTGAAGGAGCCTCACCAAAGCATGCAAGGGGCACCTCCTCCTCGTATGCCTCCATTTTGCTCCCACCACATGGAATGGCTCCAGAGGGGAGCAGCCCCTTGAACACTAAGCTGAGGCTCCCTGGCAAACTTAGTGCTTTGCACCCCCCTAACTATGCCACTTCATACAATAATCCCTGTCGCCATCTATAACTACTTAGAAATGAATCAGAAATGTGTTTAATTTCCATCAGTGCACATTTTAGCTTATTCTAATTATATGTAAAATCTGTGTATACAACAACCAGACAAATTGGGTCTGCATTCCTGTTTGAAAGTCGGGATCTTTTTTATACCCCAGTGGGCTAAAGCTGAACTGGGAAAATAGACCACTGAAACTGAAATGCATCAAATAGTTTATTGATTTATATAAAACACAACAAAGCAAATGGGATCATGGAGCAAATAAAAACACTAAATTGAACTGGAATTAACAAAGCAACAAATACAAAAATCATAAAATGTGATACATGAGGATAATGGGTTATAAGTATTAAAGTAATAAACATAAATCAAACTACCCACTACAGCATAATAAACAGCCTAAGGCTGCAATCCTAGACACGATGTTATGGGAGTAAGCCCCGTTGAACACAGTGGGACTTACTTCTGAGTAGATATGCATAGGATTGCACTGTAAGTAGGAAAATGTAGATATCTGTAGATGACTCTACAGGAAATGGTTTTCAAATCAGAAAGGTTGTGGTCATCACAATTCAAATGTTTTGCAACAGGTAGCTGGAACTTCACTGCCCAGGTATTCCCCCACAAAACATATGTGACACAGAAGATAATTGGGGCCATAATTTATTGAAAGTTACAATGTGGGCAGCAATTGGTAAATACAGCAGGTCCTGACTAAACGCCACCCCCTTGGTGCGGGCACCTAACTAGGAGGGGTTAGCTGACCTGTTGAAGCCCTCCATTTGGCTCACCACCCTTGCTCAGAATATGGGGTCACCTCACAGCTTCCTCACTGCCAACCCCTATAAAAAGGGTCAAAGATGCTGAATTACTGCCCCCCTTGAGCTGAATCACATCTAAGTTAGGCGTCCCAATTCAAGCCTGGGTGGTCAACCAGTTTGCATCCCCCATCCCAGCAGCCTCTGGGATCCAGTTCTGGTTTTGCTTCAACTCTTGCTTGCCTAAGGGCAGACACCAGTCCCCTAGTCCTCCTCCCTTCCCTGCACTATCCTGCCACATAGGAGGGTCTAGCTTAGAGCTTAACATTTCCCTACCTCAGAATCAATTCACTCAGAGTCTGCTGCAAATATGCCAGGAAGATGTTATTGCCCAGCTCAGGCATTTGTACTCATCACCCTTGCATAGAGAGGGCTGAGAATAAACAATCTGTGGAGGCACCTCACCATCCCACCTACTACCAACACAGTTTTCCCCAGTTGTGCATTTGGTTCTCCATACTCCAAGCACAGAAATGGCTGCAGGAGGCCTTGGTGCTGTGAAGCAGCCTTACGAGACCCTCTACTTCTGGCCTGCCGATAGCAGCCCATCCGGTCATGCAGAGAGAGGAACTATGCAATGAAGCCTCCTTCCACAGATGTGGATAGAGCTCCTTTGTTGTGATTCCTGATGCAGATTCTACAGTAAATTGGGGTTGCTCCTGGGAGGAAGGACAGTATAAAAATGTGAAAAATAGATAGTGCACAAAGGTCTCTTCTCATTTTTCCAGTGGGGGGTGGGGATTAGAATAGATCCTCATACAAGATTCCAAAACCAGAAGTTGGCAATCACAACAAAAGAGCTCAAACAACTTGTTGAGAAACATTTAAATGAAGCTGACATAAAACGAACACAAAACCCAAGTTATTTTCTGACCAGACAAGCTATCACTACTGAGAACTGGCCTTGCAAAACCACTGTTTAGTACTTGATGGCTCTTTTTTGTGACTGGGTTAGCCCATGCCAATGAGTGTGACTTTCTCTCCAGTAACTCCCTCCAGTAACAGGTAGCCCAATCCTAACCTGCCCTGGAGCAGGCAGGCTAGCAGGCCTGCCCCACATCCTACCCTGTACCCTGGTCTTGGAGCAGGCTCAACAGCAAAACAGATACTGAATATTCAGTACTTCTAATCTCATTTGAATTGTGTCCAGTGATTCTGGGTTGCAAGCTTTCCAAAACACATTCAGAATAGCCTCACAAAACGTTGTTGTAAAATCAAGTGTGATTAGTTTACCTCCTCTCCAAATCCTTCTGGCCGCGATGGATGTTTTCCACACGCTCAGGAATTTCGGTTTAATAGTGAGCCATCCAAACATGCCTGCAATACTTTTGGATCAATCTGGCTCTTAAGGGAGTTCTTTGGAAGAACTTGAACGGACTTGTCTGACAAGGTGACAGCTTCAAACCTCATTTAATTCATGATTAAAACTCTTGTTTTCCTCTTGGGCCAGCACCTTAAACAGGTTGCCATTCCCACCACTAACTGGGACTAAACTTCTGTGTCTTACACCATGCTGATTAATGCTCTTTTCTCCCTCCAGTAACTTTCTATGAATTCTGATTAAATGAATTCAAGCGTCGAGGCTCCTGAGGTGTTCTTATACAGTAACATCTCTTTCACTGTTTTTAATCTCTTTTTTGATTACATGTGGTGGCTCTTACAAGTTAAAGTCGAACGGCGTATTTTGATCTATTAAAAGCCCACAATCCAATTTTCCTTGGCTTTTGTTTATTGGGTGAAGATCAAAGACACCTGAGCCACCTGCTAAATAAGTAGACAATTACATGCAGTCAGTATGCCAAAACTTAATGTTAGGGACAGTCTGGCAGCCGTAGCTAGTCAAATAATGAATTAAATAAAATATTAAGAGGCCTTCACGTCTATGTCACAATTTTGAACAGAACTACTTAAGTTGTGGTGCTCTTTTGACCCACAGTTTGTTCGGTTTGCAAGGTAGAAATCATGGGCGCACTGTGGCATGGATGAGTGATGAGTGATATGATTTGGGAGGAACCAAATATTTACTGGTTTTTTTTTGTTTTTGTTTTTTTAAATACAGTGACAACTAAAGAGCAACTGATGAAATTACAAAAAAATGCACACTGATTCAGCTGATTGCTGGCACTCTGAGGCATAAATGAAGATAACCTTGTGACCCCCATAAGAGCCACTATTGGTTGATTTGTATATTTTGTTTTCTGTTAAAATTATCCTGCAATGACTAAGGTCACACAGAGGCGTCCCTGGGGTGGGTGCCACCCTCTGGGGCACTTACCTGGAGAAGCTTGGCATTCTGACAGTTCATGTGTGATGTAATGCCCTCGACACTCTGTGCTATTGCATCGCTTTAAATGCAAAGAAACTTGCCAATCGGCTGCCTCCATTTGACATTCTTTTGCCCGCTCTGGGCCTAGTCACTTCATGTTCTCACTGGTAGTTGTAGTTGGCAACCTTCAGTCTCGAAAGACTATGGTATCACGCGCTGAATGGTGGTTCTGGAACAGCATCTAGTGTGGCTGAAAAGGCCGATTCGGGAGTGACAATCCCTTCCACACTGGGACCAAGTGCAGTCTGTCCCAGGCCTGTCTCCCTGGCTATGGGCCTTCCTTCTTTGCCTCTTAGCCTCAGACTGTTGGCCAAGTGTCTCTTCAAACTGGGAAAGGCCATGCTGCACAGCCTGCCTCCAAGCGGGCCGCTCAGAGGCCAGGGTTTCCCACTTGTTGAGGTCCACTCCTAAGGCCTTCAGATCCCTCTTGCAGATGTCCTTGTATCGCAGCTGTGGTTCTCACTGGTGGGTGAACACAATTGTCAGCAAGAGTGCAAGGTGGTCAGAACTGGAGCAGACAGGTGATAGCTGAACAAAGGGCTCCAGCGGTGTGACACGCTCCTGAGGGTGACACTTGGTGTGGCCGATACATCCACACCTTCATTGTGATGACTCTGCAGGCACACACAGAAATGAAGTCTGCTTAATTGGCCACATTAGACAGATGCAGCAACAGGTCCTGGGGTCTGTCTGGTCTGAAGGTAGGCGAGGTAGTCATATCGCTAAATGGCTCTGGGTCTGATCAGTCCCTGCCTGGGAACTCCATCCCTGCCTTGTTGCGCTCCAGCATGGAAGAAAGGTAGAGTATAAATGCAATTAATAAGGGACCTGAATTGAGAGACATGCGTGGAGTGGATTGTTTGTAGCTATTCTGTGACCGTTAAATAGAGAGAGGGCATCTTTAATTAAGATCTGATCAAAGAGCTACATTTTAACATCTGCAATTAGCAATTTGTCAATTGCAGCAATCAGTCAATGAATCATTTGGTGGTTTTAGGCCTAGTTAAAAGGATGTGCTGTAATCTTGGACATTTTATTTAGTTGGGTATTCTATGGGGAAGAGCAGGGAATTGTAAAAGACCGCCAGTTAATTTTAGTGGCCAATGCCCATATAAAAGTAGCCTATAAATGTAAGAGCAGAAAATTATATTCTGTGAGTAATTGCCTGCAGTGGTAGTTTCCTGTTTATGTCTTGAATAGAGGGCATGATGACTGATTAATGTGCTTCTTTCATCAAAATTCCATGAAGTTATACCAGGGCTCAAAATTATGAAATGTTAAAATAAGTCAATGATAATGCTAGATTAGGGAGTCTTTAGGACAGGTTTAGTCTTTAGACCAGAGCTGGGCTACAAGGATATCTGCAAGTGGGATCTGAAAGCCTTAGGAATGAACCTCAACAGATGAGAAACCTTGGCCTCTGAGCGTTCTGCTTGGAGGCAGGCTGTGCAGCAGGGCCACTTTGAAGAGACACTTTGCCAACAGACTGAGGCAAAGAGTCAAAGAAGGAAGGCCCATAGCCAGAGAGACAGACCAGTGACACACTACACTTGCTCCCAGTGTGGAAGGGATTGTCACTCCCGAATCGGCCTTTTCAGCCACACTAGACGCTGTTCCAGAACCATCATTTAGAGCGCGATAGCATAGTCTTTCGACACTGAAGGTTGCCAACAAAGACGGGTTATTCCTGAGGAGACTCTCTCAATTAAGGCTGCATTTTATTTTTAGCATTCACACTGCATTACATCCCTGGGGTAACCCCAAGCAAGTGCATTGGCAGAAGATGCCATAGAAACAACTGAAGAAGCCAGCAGTGTGATGAAGACCAGGGAAGGGCAGTCTTTTTGCCAGATCCTTTGTTATTCAGGAGATGAGCGTGTAACGCTATTTCTGATGCATAGTGACATTACAATCTTCATGTCACAAATGTTATTGGGAATTTGTAATTGCTATGTCTCTTTTGAGTTTCTCCAGTTTTCCTTTATATCCCAAAATCTGATGAAAGCTACGTATTTTCCCAAATTTTCCAGTTTCCCCAGTTTCCTGGATATATTTGGTCCCCAATGATAGTAAGATAGGGCCCTTGTTAGGATACTGCTGCCATCTGAAGCCAAGGGGATGGGGGCAAGTGCAGGGCCTTTTCTGTGGTTCTTTTCTGTACATACATAAATGTGGCATTTGAGAGTCAGATTTTCGTTTTTATCCTTACATCTCCACTTTCACATTTCAATGAGCCTGAAAAGACTATCATGTTCCAAACTGCTGTTTTTGGAGCATCAACGCTGCAATTAGACCTTGGGAAAAGATGCTTAAAATGAAGCCATTGCCTTGATGGTTCCATGGTTTGTAACCTCTGCAGGGAAAATGAATGAACGGTTGAGAAAGTTTGAGGCATGTTGCCATCAAAATCAAGACAAGCTTGGGATGGGAGCTGGAGCCATGCATGGGAGAAGCACAGACAAGAATGAAAATACCTGAAATAAATCCAGGTATGGTTTGGCATTTGTTTCAATAAGATTTGCATTTCATGCACGGACAAATTCCTCAAATGGGCTTAATTTTACTAAAACTCTGCAGTGTTTGCCCTTCAAAAAGAGCATCTAAACGGCAGCATGAGCTGATGAGGTGCTTCCTGTTGTGCGTCTGAGGGAAATTTAATTGAAGAATAATGACATTTGTACTTGGCAAAATGTCCTTCTATGAGATAGCCTTTTGCCTAAGAAATGCGGAACTGGCATCATTCTCAGAAGCAATCCTGAAAATGACAATTTGGGAGTGTCTTTTATCTAGAAATTTGCCAATCAAACAAACAAAAAACAGTCCCCAAGTCAGAGCATCATTTGGAAGCAGAGAAGAAAGACTGAAAGCAATCCAAACAAACAGGACAGGGTCATATCTCTTAGATGAAATTCTCTTAGAGGAAATGTCTTCACCTGTGACATTTTTCCTATATGGAGTTAATTTCTTTATAGAAATAGATGCATACACCAGGGAGTGCTTCCATATTTGAGAATGGCATGATTGTTTGTTTTGCTATGATTATGTGCTTTTTGGAAGTCACTTTGCTATCCCACAGCCCAGCTAGGCCAATAAAGTCTCAGGGCTCATGGATATATATGGCCAAGTATTCTGGAATGCAGTTGTCTCCATGAATATAAGTGACTCGCTATACCTAGAAAAAACATCAAAAGTATTCTGCAGGCTCTTTCCGTGAAAGTGTTCCCAGGAATGAAACAAGACCCAGGAAGGCTACTTCCCAATTTTCCTGAACCAGAAGATAACTCAGGTGCTCTTTTCCTGTTTCTCAAGGTGTATCCTTGAGGAGGAGTGGGGGCCAAAAGCCCTCTTTTCTGCTGTGTAAAGATAACTTTTTAGTACCTTGATGAGACCTTTCAATATTTCTCCTACTTTAAATAGTCAGTTAGCTTACATATGCTTTACTTACCTGTAGGTTTTTGTTTTCTATACCAGGTGGCTGGGTGTTCTGGGCAAAGACCTGTAGTGGACCACCACAGTGCCCTTGTCCACCCCAATGGCACACTAGACACTACCACTGCCACCAGTACTGAGAGATCAGCCCAGCCGGGTGGGTCCTGATGGTTGTGAAGGAGCCAGGAAGCCCAATCCTGAGCTACCGTGGCATGCAGCTTTGGTGCCACCGAAAATGGCTGCTGCCAGATCCTGCATGCCATGGGCTGCCGCAGGTGGCACCTTGGGAGAAGGGGACTTTTTTCTCCCGGGGAAGGGAAGTAGTCCTGCAATGGGGCTACTCAATTCACCGCTGACCAAAAGGTCGGTGGTGAGGTAAAGACGTTTGTGTAGGGCGCTGAGCCCCACATGAACAAACAGAATCCAGTGGAGTGGAGCTCCACTCCTGCCTCCCTCCCTCCCTCCCTCCCTCCCTCCCCACTCCCTCCCCTGGCATGCCTCCCACCTGCCCTCACCCCGCCTTCTGCCTCCCCGCCATGCCTCCTCCCTGCTCTCTCTCTGCCCTCCGCCTGCCTCCCCCCCTCCCCGGAATGCCTCCTCCCTGCCTACCCCCGCCCCCGCTTACCATGCCATGGCTCAGTGCAACCACAGAGCGACCACAGAGCAGCAGAGGCCAGGTGCCCACCTGGTGCAAGCCTAGTACTGGCCAGCACTGGGCTAGCACAGGGTTAGCACTGGGCTAGTACGGTCGACAGTGCGCACTGGTGGTAAGCCGGCACGTCAAGCCCAGGATTGGGATCTTAGCCAGCACCTGAGACCTGTTTCTGCTTTCTCATTATTACATGATAAATCTAGTTAAAATAACTTGTGCTCATGTTTGACATGGTGATCCTAAATACAGTACTTAATATCAGTAGAATGTTTTTAGAATGCGGGAAGCTCATCATGAAAACTATCTTGATATATTCCTTACAACAATGCTCTTGCAAATGTGGCATAAGGCTACTCATGGCCCAATTGCATTTGGACACCCTGCTGACACAGCACAGATGCTGGTGCAATGTCCATCATATCCAAAGTTCATTCAGGCATACCAAGCCAGCGCAGTCCTCCCAGCAATGCTGGCACAGCCTCTCCCAATAACATTTTCCAGGATCCATGGATATCATGACACACTATTACCCGTCAAGTGGCATCCTGATGTAGGCATATCATAGGTGTAATGTCCATACATCATTGCTATTGGGTTCATGTGTCATTGGTGTGATGTCCAAGGAGCCAATGACTATATGCACACAGCCCCATTGCTCCCTTTTGGCAAATGGCAGAAGATGTAGTGGTTCAAGAAAGGAGTCTGCATGAAACGGGTGTGGTGTATGAGGAGACTTAGGTCTTGCTGCATATATATGATATATGATTTCAATAAATTGGGGCCCATTTTAAATCCAACCCTCTTGTCTCATGTATTGTTTCGGGTGTGTGTGTGGGCAATTGGCTGCAAACTAGGATGAAATCATAATATGAAGTGGGCCTTCACAGCATGGTTGCATTAACCATGGTTGAGCACTGCATCTGCACCAAGCAAACCATAGTTAATTTTGCTTACGGATGGACACAAAGCCCACCCACCTTGATTTGGAGTAGACTGGATCTTCCCAAGCCTTCATGGAGAGTTTATCTGAAATGAAAGCTTCTGAGCAAGTTTTGACTCTCCACTGCAGATGGGCAGACTGGGAACTGCCAATTTTAAGTTTTCTCAGAAAATGCATGCTCAGAAGTCTTCAGAAGTCAGGCATCTTGCAATTTAGCAAGTTTGGGAACATGTGGGATAGAGGTGGAGTAAAACTGGTATATAGAGGGCTGAGTCATTTTGGGATGCCGTGAAATTTGGAGAGGAGTTAACCTGAGTTGCTAATGGCTCAGGGCTTTCCTAATTATAGGAACTGGTTTCCTGATCCCCCAGTTCTGAAATCTTCCTTCCTTATTTTCCCCAGCATTCCAGTGTCCCTGCTAAAAGGAGACTAGCACATATTTTATCTTCTTTAAACAAATCATTCAGGGGCAAGGCTTCGCTTGACAAACTGATCTGTGGCTTCCTGCAGGGATAAGGCTACAAATCCTGGTTAGTACTGTTAACTATGGTTATGTGTTATGACTTGGATGGGAAGATTCTGCTGTTTGAATAGAAGTCACTTCTATCTCCATGGGTTTTTCTGGGTTGATTCCCGCTCTGTAGCCCTCTGTTCCAGAGATGGGCAGCCTTTGACTTCCAGTAGCTATTTTGGGGGTGTGGGAAGAGTCTTGGGAGCTGCCAAAATAAAGTGGCAGCTTGGGAAAGCAGAGCTAGTCACAAAATGATAGCCGGTAGTGTGGAGTCAGTTGTGAAATGATGACCTGAAAAACAATTTACATTTTTTTGTTGTTTTTATACAAAGCACACAGAAACTCAGTTGTGCACTCTGTTTACTATTTCACCCATGTTCCAGACAAGACTGGACTGGGATTTGAAGCTAGGTTTCCAGGAGCAGTGGAGAACGAAAGAAAAAAAATTCAATCACCAAGGCAGTGTCAGGGCGGGCACAAGTTTCGGAAGTGACTTAGATAGCCATTGGAGCTATAGACAGTGACCTTCTGCCTTTCCCTGTTCATCTATCCACAACCTTTGAACCAGTTTTGGGGGGCACATGAGCAGCTGGAGACAAGAGAATATTATGAAAAATCTTAGTGGAAATGCCTTTTCCTCATGCACTAGGACAGAGGTGTCAAAATAAGGCCCATGGGCCGGAAACAAGCCCGAGAAACTTTTTATCTGGCCCTCGTGATAATTGGGCTCTCTCAGCACCACGATCAGCTGTTAGCTGCTGAGCTGCAAAGTGATGCCTCTGCAAAAGTGGGGCTTTGGAAAGTGCAGCCCATGTGATAATTTTCAAGACACTCCCATATCTTGAAAATATGACCAAGGTTTACATATTTTCTTTACTGTCATTTACAGCTAATGAATTCCTAAGTGAAAAAAAAATGCTTATTTCTGGTCGTCATCTGCTTAATGATGTCACTTCCTGCCCAGGAAGGAATGGCATCACTTCTGGCTCTCAGCAGGTGCCATGAACACTATTCAGTCTGCTGTATGAAATATAAGAACATAAGAAGAGCCCTGCTGGATCAGGCCAAAGGTCCATCTAGTCCAGCTTACAGTATCTTACAGTGGCCCACCAAATGCTTCAGAGAATACACTAGACAACAGACACAACCTCCGTCCTGGTGCCCTCTCCTGCATCTGTCATCAGAGGCAGCCTACCTCTAAAACCAGGAGCCTGCACATACCTACAATGACTTGCAACCCATGAAGAACTTTTCCTCCAGAAATTTGTCCAGTCCCCTCTTAAAGGCATCTAGGCAAGATGCCATCACTACTTCCTGTGGCAAGGAGTTCCCAGACTAAATACAGGCTGGGTAAAGAAATATTTTCTTTTGTCTGTCCTAACTCTCCCAACACTCAACTTTACTAGGACCTGTACTAGGACCTTTGAATCCCAGGATGGGCAGAATTTTTGGAATGTCTGCAGTGGACCACTGCCAGGATCTAACCTGCTTGGAGAACACAGAAAACTTCCCAATAAATATTTACATTTAGACTTCATTTTCCACCTCCTTCATAAAAAAAAATATAAAAATATCCTGGAAAGCACACTTTATATTTTGGCTTGTAGTTTTACTTCATGAAGCAGATATATCTCCTATCCAAATTCCATTTGATGTGACAGTTGCTAGGGTAACATGACTTCCCTCCTTTAAGAGTGAAGTAAATGAGAGTATAAAATTCACATGCAGTAGATTGTCAGTATGTAAGTTACTGTTGCCCTGAGGCTGAAATCATTTACAAAGCCTCTGCTTTCAAAAGATTGCTATTTACTTTTTAACACATTACTGTAATGTACATCTGGAATATCCTCCCCCCCTCCCTTTTTGGGAGAGCTATTTTTCCTATGGTATCATTGATCCCAGCTGGTGTGTAGATGAATAGTAATTACTGACCATTTATGCTGAGGTGATGGAAGGCATAAAAGAATAGGGGGGGGGGGAAGCCTAATTTATTGTAGGAAAAAAGAGACAGTATAGCGGAGGTATATGTGCTGGAATACAGGACTCAGTTTCAGACAATTTGATATCAGAACTTAGTCTGTGACAGGTCTTTGAAGTTAGTTGAAAGTATCTTTGGCATTTTGTGTCTGTAAAACCTTTAAAGAGCATTCCTCCAGTCCCTGAGGAAATTGGGGCATTGTCCCTTAAGAGTATGCAGTGATGGAAATTTCTGGAAGGTTCCAGCTGGTTGGGTTTTAGCAGCCATTCGCATAAAAATCCTCTAGCAAGTTTCACTAAGCAAGGAGAACACTTCCTTGCTGTCAAAGTTTTTGCCACCCCTTATTTTTTTGCAGTGTGACTCAAAAATTATCCAGGGGAAAGGAGTGGCAACTATATTTATTCCATTTTCATGAGTGTATTCGCACTCCTCAGCAGAAGTGACATTTTACTGCTGAAATGAGTTTTTCATACAATTTACAGTGTGAACAGGAGAAAAAAAAACCCCTATAGTCTACCTTAGTAAATATGAAACTGGTTAAATGTGAGCCAAATAGTGCAATTAGACCTCATGGGGTGTTCATGTTAACTTTAGCAAGTTGGCAGGAGGGCAAAACGGTGGCAAAGAAAAGAAGCTTGAGGTTTCTGAAGGGGAGACTCTCTGTGGCTCCTGAGGGCAGGACTTGAACCAGTGGGTTGAAACTGCAGGCAGGTAGATTTAGGCTAAACATGAGGAAGAATTTTGAATCTTATGAGTAAGAATTTTGAGGAAGTTATTTAATATTTCTTTGTAAACTGCTTTGTGAACTTTTTGTTGAAAAAATGGTATATAAATACTGTGAATGTTAATAATAACAATAACAATAACAATAACAATAACAATAACAATAACAATAACAATAATAATAATAATTTCCTCATGCACAAGCTGCCTAGCACTGGAACAGTCTACCTCATGCAATAGTGGGTTCTCTGTGTTGGAGATTTTCGAGCAGGGGCAGAGTGACAACCTGCCATGGATGTTGGTATTAGTTGCCTGAACTGAGCATTGGACTAGATGGCCTCTAAGGTTCCTTCCAATCCGAACATTATAGGATTCAATGAAAGTCGGTCTTTTCTAACTTAAAATAAGAAGCAAGTGATGGCACAATCAGATTCAAACTGCGGCAAGGACAAACTACTAATGGCCATAGTGCCCTCCACTGCAGTTTTGCCTAGTATTGCTACCTCTCCACTTGCAACTTAGAGTTAAAACTAG
Source organism: Tiliqua scincoides (assembly GCF_035046505.1). Classification (NCBI taxonomy): domain Eukaryota; kingdom Metazoa; phylum Chordata; class Lepidosauria; order Squamata; family Scincidae; genus Tiliqua; species Tiliqua scincoides. The sequence goes on from NC_089821.1 coordinate 117,544,335, forward strand.
CACCCCATTCAATCTAACTGAGCTATTGTGTATGTGGAACTAGCTCCTCCATGGTACTTCTTGTGATACCAGTGGCTCCTTCATCCAGTCTGAACTGAGTTTCCGTCTTTTAGTCCTTATCCAGCCCATTGCCACTTTCAGGTACCATTTCAGCTCATCAACTTCTTTTTTATTTATCCTAATGTAAACCAGAAAAGAAAGCAGTATTGTCAGCTCATTGATGAGGCCTGCCTTTTCCAAAGACATTACTTCCCTTGCTCCCATTTGTGAGATAGTACAGCAGGAGGAACATACAAGGCTCCTGTGTGGTGATGCCCTAATATGAATGACTTCATGGTGCAAGTGCCAAATCTATGAGAAGGAATGCCATAAGGAACAATTGAGTTGTGCATGTAAAAATCAATATGCCATACATGAGCTGTGCCCCTTAAAAAGAAAGAAGAGAATCTTTCATGTCATAATGACTGAGACATCAGTTGGGAGAGCTAGTTGACACGTCTCCACTGACCCTCATGGAGCTATTCTGGCTGTGATTGAAGGTCTAAATTTTGATTACAGGTACTTGTGGAAAAATGCTATTTTATTGTTGTAGTAATGATTGTACTATAAAATTTTTTATTGCACCTTGTAACACCATTTTATATATATTACTGGAAGGGAACTTCTGAGAAAATTAATAGGGTTTGTCTGTCCGTCTACAATTGCTTAAAACACTCACTGCATTGCACAAAATATATTTTCATAAACCAGGAATATTAGCGCTGATTACACTCACATGCGCACATGCTTGTTTCATGTCTTGATCTGTCGTTGCATTGTGTGTAGGATGACATGAAAACTGACCAGGGTGGGCTGCTTCACACATGGAAGTCACTCCTTGAGAATGAACACGTCAGAGATGAAAATTCATGTCTAGGCCTGATCCACACTACTCAATTCTTCCACATGATTGTGTGCACAGACAGTGCATGACAATGTGGAGAAAGGTGGTCTTATAATTCTCTTAGATTTGTCACCCTTTGCAAACTGAAGCCCTGGCTCTGTCAGGGATGCACTTAGCCTGCAGGACTTAGGCCCAAATCCTAACCAACTTTCCAGCACTGGCATAGCTGTGCTAATGGGATGTGTGCAGCATCCTGCAGTTGGGTGTCACTCACGGAGGCCACCTCGAAGTAAGGGAATGTTTGTTCCCTTGCCTCAGAGCTGCATTGCTCTCATGTCAGTGCTGGAAAGCACTGACATAAGGGGTTAGGATTGTGCCCTTAGTGTATTAATATGGTGGGCTTTGTAAGCAGTTGCCCTGTGATTCTGCATGGGAAAGGAAATAACCTGTTGCATTGTATATCATTTCATCCTTCAGGTGGCCATGATACAGTTGGGAAAGTCTATCCCTGGGGATTTGGTTGCTATCAATGGATTGTTAAATTTTTGATAGGAGAAACAAATCATAGGTGAAATGGGGGGAGGGGGAGGGAGAGAATTTAGTGTAATTCCATGGAGGTACTTGGCTAACCAGTTCCCACCACCTCCAATTCTGCCAATCCCCTCTGTGTTTGTGGTATATTTTAAAGATTTGACTTCAGTAGCTGACTTCCACCCCAGGTAATTTAGCATGACTGTAACACTCATAGTATTGCATAAGTGCTAAGTAGTAGCTGTAGTATTCACAGCTGAAATAATGTATATTATTCAGTAAGTGCCTTCAGTCACTAGGCACTATCTGAAGTATATTCAAAAAACAACAAACAAATAAACAGCTACCCATGGGCTTACAACCCAAAGAAGCAGTAAAAGAAACAATAGCCGTAGTAATAGTATGAAAACCATGCCCTGTCAAATTCTTTGGAGCCACCACATATTTTTAGGTGCCATGCCTATACAGTTGCAAATCAGAATAATCTTTTGAGAATGGTGTGCAGGTGGACACCTCATATCCTGTCTCTGGACAGCGGCTTCCTGCCTGCATTCCAGTCAGTGGTGTAGCGTGGGTTGCCAGTGCCCGGGGCAAGCCAAGTATTGCGCTCCCTAACCTGTGGACCATTGTAATAGAAGTAAAATGAACTTAATGATAACGTATACAAATTTATTTAAAATTGCCTGGTTTTGATTTGTGTAAATTTTTCAATAACAGTATTGAAACGTACATTGAAATTTTTCTCAATTGACAGCATTAAGTCTTAATTAATGTGGATCTTGGGGCGCTCTGGAAGCCAGATTTGGCTAAGCCTGCCTGATTAGTTGATGAAGACTGCAATGCAGTCTTCTCTTCATCCACACGGCCCCTTGGAACCCTGGCCACACCGGCCTGGGACTCACTGGCTTCAGAGTTTCACATCAGCGCTTTCTCTCTTCTGTCAGCCCTTTGGGCTTGCAGGTGCCATTTGCATGTAGCTCCCCAGTGAGAGTCCTGCATCCCTTTGGCTTTTCACTGCTGTCATGAAGGGCAACTTCTCATCCTCCTCATTGTCCTCCCCATCTGAGAAGCAGCAGCCCAGGAGACAAGAGGCAAGGGCAGTGGCAGGGAAGGGCAGTACAAGGAGACCCCCTAGATGCTGCTTCTTCAGCTTGAGAATGTCCTTGGTTGAGACGCAAGCTAAGTGGCACCCATGCAAATGTGCCACCTTTGCTCACAGCCTCTACACAGACCAGCTGCTGGCTGACTCTGAGCCACCTCTGCAGCTGGAGCGGGTGTGTCTTGGCAAGGAGGGGCAAGGAGGGGCTGGACTGGGGCTGTGCCCCCACTGGAAGTTGAGGGATGCTGTTGTCCCCGCGGTTGTTCAGATGCACAGGGTGCCCTTGAGACTTGAGGAGGCCCTGGTGCAGTCTCCCTCAGAAGGACAAGGCCAATTCCAGCTTTTCAGGCCCCCCAGGCATAATTTTTTTTTAAAATGATGACGCACAAAAGCAAGACAGTGCAAAAGAGTGAGACATAATTTGAACGGTTATGTCATAATTTGAATGGCTATATAAAATTTGAACCAAATTTTATATCTTAGGGCACAATCCTAAGCCCTTATGTCAGTGCTTTCCAGCGCTGATATAAGGGCAATGCAGCTCTGAGGGAAGGGAACAAACATTCCCTTACTTTGAGGAGACCTCCATGAGTGACACCCAACTGCAGGATGCAGCACACGTCCCATTGGCACCACTATGCCAGTGCTGGAAAGCACTGACATAAGGGGTTAGGATTGCGCCCTTAGTTGCTTAAATTTGCAGCTCTAAGCTGCATCACATTTTGGTTCAATAGGGATGTGTATAAAAGCAAGTTGTGAAACATATCAAATGCCAAAAAAGGCATTGAAATTGGAGGCCCCTTTTAAGAGCCCCCCAGTTCCTACTTTTGATTGGCCCTGAGTGTGCGGGTGCTATACAACCACTGGACACACTGATGCTTGAAAAGGGGTGGGATGGGAGGGAGTGTCATTGCAGTGCAGCTGGGTTTGAAGAGCGCTCTAAGCATTTGTCCTGCAAGTATTTTCTAATGATGCCCAGTCTGAACACAATAAAAGACAATTCTTAGGAGGGCAGAAGGTGGGTCCAGAGATTGAGCTGTCGCCTTGCCTGAAGAACTCAGGGTGCGATCCTAACTCACTTTCCAGTACCTACATAAGGGCAATGCAACTCCAAGGGAAGGGAACAAACATTTCCTTACCTTGAGGAGGCCTCCGTGACTGCCCCCTCCCCCAACTACAGGATGCAGCACATGCCCCACTGGCACAGCTATGCTAGTGCTGGAAAGTTGTTTAGGATTGCGCTCTTAGTGAGATCAGCTTGGTCATGTCTTTAGAGGGGAGATCAGAAGCCACTGACAAGCCATTATAATATGTTGTGAGAGAATGGAATTGTCACTGCAGTGAGAGAGCAGAGGAGGGTGGTGGAGTCCACTGGCGAGAACGGATGGCAACTTGAGAACCTGCCTGGGCTTGATTTGTCTGTGGAAGCTCAATGCAGCCAGAGAGATGACTGCACTGTGAAGGGAAACATCTGGAGAATGAAGGGCTCTACATGAACAGAACAATATTTGCAAAAGCCCCATTTGGAAAAATGGAGTTAATGCCAGCCTGCTGATGTAGACCAGCCTGTAATACTGTAATAAATAAATACTGTGATAAATTAATTTTGCATATGAATGAATGAATGAATGAATGAATGAATGAATGAATGATCACCACTCTGAATGCAGCCCATCACCAATGCAATGTGGCCTGCCAGGGGACTGATCATCCATCGGTTTTTACAATCCCAGTCAGGCAATGCTAATAGGTTACCTGCCATCGATGGTTGGGGGTAATCTGCATTATGTTCAGCTCAGTGGGTCACAAGTTGTGCAGGTCCAGTAAGGATAGCACACCAAATCTGGAGTTTTCCAGGAATTCAGAAACCTGTGTTTTCCTTTGAATAGTCTGCAGCATGTGAATATGAGTGATTCCCATTTTCTGCCTCAAACCCTGCTCTGACTGCCTGTCTTGCTACTGCTGTTTCAAAGCGGCACTCCACACTCTGAGCCTCTTCTCCATTAATTGTTCATAACGCATGTGTCTGAAAGAAACATTCTTAATGACATCTCCGTAAACATTTCATATTGCTCAGAGCAGTAAGTGCTCGAGGAAGTTTTCTGTAGATTCTCCCTCATGGGGGAAGAAGCAGCCTACTTCATGGTTTTCAACACTGTACAGCGTTGGGACTTACTGTAACAGTCATGTATTTTAAAGTTACATAAGATTAATTTTTTATACCACTGAAGCAAATTGGCTTTGTAATTAAATTCATTTTCAATTGCATTTTTCTCCTTAATGGTATTTCGCACGCGTGCTCACACACACGCACGTAAAGGCCCCAAACTCCCCCTTTCTCTACTCCAAATGGATATAACAATTAAGGGGAAATGATCACTTTGAACAAAATAATTATTTTTCTGAGTCTAAATTGTTGGTGATTGGTTACAAATGAGGACTTGCACTTAAAGTAATGAGAAATACCTTTTTTCTTTCTTTTCCATGCATTTTGTGGCCAGCCAAGGAAAGAAAAGTCCTTAATATAAGGATAATATGCATAAGAGCAGTTATAATTGTATCAAGCAGTAGAACAAGATGGATACTCACCAGTGTTACATTCAGGAAGAAAATGGCATTAAACCTGCATTTTGTATGACGTGGGATGGGGGTTGTTACAGTGTATCTAATTTTGCATTTCTCCGTCTTTTGGAATCAGTGCTGTCCTTCATAAAGCTGCTGGGTGGGATAACGTCCACTGAAACACATCCAGATGCAAATTGGCCATACATTTGTATCCTGCTAATGCAGCGGTCTCCAAACTGGAGACTGCTGCATGCTGGAAAACCCTTTCCCGGAGCCAACTGAGCTCACTGTTCCACTGGAGAGCCTTCCCAATGTGCCTTTGATTGCTCCCAAACTGCATGCCAGCTAGTGCATCTGCTTAGAAATCTGGGTGCAAAGCCTTCTGGGGCAATGGAATGTGGAAGCGGCTGGCCAGTGCACAGTTTGGGGGCGATAGGAGGAGGCTCCACAGTGGAATGTAAAGCTCCATTCACTTGGGGGAAGGATTGTGACTGGCATCAGATCTGGCCTGTGGTCCGGGGTTTGGCACCCACTGGTCTAACGTATCGTCGCACTACAAATGGTTAACTGGGCAGATAAGGGCATTTGTAAGAACTACACCTCACTTATATTGTTGATTTCTGTTTTCTGAAAATTGGGCTTCACTCACCTCAGCAATCAAAATCCAGTGTGTAGACACCTTACAGATTCAAAATGACAAGAATAGCTTCAGATTGTTATCAGAAAACTGAATAATCAAAATGGCCTCAACTGTACCTTTATTAGCAATCAAAGCAGAAAGTATCAGAGCCAGCTCAGGCTGAGTCAGCATGGGCTATACGGGTGGCAGAAACAAGACCGTGGCAATGAATGAGAAAGGGTGAACCAACACCAGTGAGACCCAGGGTGGTGATTCCCCTGTTGTTCACACCACAGAGCATTTTTGTCATATTTCCAGTATAAGCCATAAGACTGATTAACGGGAACAAGGTCATCAGTAAATTGGACTCTGATTTCTGATGTCACCAGTTCATCTGATCCAGAACTAAGCCTGGATCAACTGATTTCATCAATCAGATATTCCCCTTCTCATAGTTCATCCCTGTCGCTTGCCAGGAATGCGGTAGAGTCGGCGGGTGTGCCAGGCAAAGACACTAACCTGCAAAAGAAGCTGTTATAGTAAGAAGGAAACATTGTAGTTTGGTGGTAATAAATGTGTTTTGCATGCAGGAGGTTCAATTTCTGGTTCAACCCAGGTAGGGCTGAGAAAGACTCCTCTCTGAAATCCTGGATAGTCAGTCAGTGTAGACCACACTGAGCTAGAAGATGACTCAGGAGAAAGAAGCTTCATATGAGTCAGAAGTCAGTCCTAGTCACATGTCTTGTTCTGGGCTGTTTTGGGTTTCGTTTTGACCTCGTTGTAGATGCCTTTATTGACTGATACTTGAAGTGATGCACTCTTTGAAAGCCTGCCCAGCAGTTCCAAGAGAGGGGATTCAGCACTTGCTGTGTGCTTCTTCAGCAATGGCAACCAAATCCTAACCCCTTGCTCTAAGCTGTCTCTGCAAATATAAAGGTCCCTGTTTCCAGGCAGACATCTATCGAAACAAAAGGATCACATATGTTCTCATTACTGGAAAGTCGCTACCCGTTTGTCTACTCAGCTTCTTGGCATGCTGGTATTCAACACTAAAAATGTATTGTGCCCAAACTGTAATGAAAATACCATCTTGTGTGCTTTTGTTCATTTTAATAATAGCAGAAACCTTTGTTTAAAAACAGGTCTAAAAAGGGAAGCAAATCTGTTGTACACAACAATTGCCTGTGCCATACCTATTCAGGCCTGAACCCATGAAAATTCTGCCTGCCTTAACAAATGACTCACACTAAATAAAGGTTGCAGCGCCAAACAAATACGCCATCCTGCTCCTTAGAAGTATTTGCTTTCAACGCATCACGATAAGGGCCTGATGATTGCGAAGGTTTCTGGTGGGAAGCTCCGTTAATATAGGCGATTGGCTTTCTAATGAGAATGATTATACAAAACAATGAGATAAATCCTGCTAGACAAAAAAAGTCAGTCTGTTCAGAGTTTTTAATCCAATTTAGTTTACAGAATGAGAAAGGTTATCTTTTGTCTTAAACAACTTGGGAAAAATAAAATGAATTTTAATTAGAGGAAGATTACTTGGGGTGACATGCAAATGAACGAAACAATAACCCAGCCAAGACTAACGGTAGAGAAGTCTGATAAATGCTTTTCCATTCTTTTTATTGTAAAGGAAATTAATGAGTCTAGAGTAATAATGAAGGACGGACACATAAATAACATGGTTTTTTGTGGAAGGGCATTGTGAGGCAAACAGACCCTGACCCTGTGTTCAGTAACACAAAACACTGCCTTCCTAAGAAGACATGGGGGCATGTGGGTTTTTGTGTGTAAAAATTTCACCAAGGTAATGATGACTGCGCTTGGAAATAGAACCAAAACTAACTTTTCCAGAAATTTCAGAAGGTTCTAGAGTGCCAGGGATCATCCCATACATGCCACAAGGTGAAGGGGAGGCGGCAATGAGAGGGAAAGGGGTTGCTCATGTACTCCTGGAACATTAGAATGACTATGTCATGAGCGCCTCATCCATTTGTTCCTGTGGCTGCACGATTAGAGCATTGCTCTGTGGAGTAGAGGCACAGATTTGATCTCCATTATCTAAAAATATTTTTTCACACTGCCACCATCCCACAAACAGATAGGATCTGTCTTTCAGAGGCTGCCTTTCCAGCTCCCGATGGGAACACTGAACATCCTTTCCTGACTGTCCACTGAGCTAGCAGCTAGTTCATCGTGTTATTCCCTATTATAGCATCAGTAGTGTAGCTATAGGGGAGCACAGTACTACATTTTGCAGGGTGCCTTAACAGAGGTGAGGGCAAAGCGACTGTGTATCTACTCTTGGTTGTCCTAGTAGCCTCTTTCTCTTAAAAAAAAAAGATTTTTCCCATAGTGGGACTTGAACCCCTTTCCTAAAGAGCTTATTGGTTTTCTGTACAACTCATCTCCTTGGGGGGTTGGATCTAGCTGACTGTTGTGAGTGGAATGGAAATCTTTTTGTTGCCATGTGTCCTTGGCATTTTCCCTGGCAAAAGGGCTGTTGCTGCTTGTTCTTGCTTGGGCTGCAAGACAGTCAGACTCTTGCCTCTAGACACAAGCAATTTTCCACCAAAGCTCAAACGCTATGGCATCTGCCATACTTGCTTGAGGAAGCTTTTTCTAGCAGATAGTGGTGTATTTTAGCTTTTTTTAAAGTTTCTGATTTCATATCCACAACAGGCAAATGAAAACTGACAACATCAGTCAACTAATGGCTCACATTTACGCATGTTCAATTATTGCAACACTCAGTTGTTAAACAAACATTCATCTAGAATATTTTCAATGACATTATTTTGTATTTGAGTCCAGTGGATGTCTTTTCTTGCTGCATTTCCCTTTAAAATACACATAATTAATGATCAGGAAAGGATCAGGTCCCTTCTTGCATGTACGAGGCCTTCTCGTAATTCACAGGCCTAGTTGTGAAAGTACATATATTTTTGCATCTGGTGAGCAATTGGCTTAAACTTGGGTACCGGGCACCAAGGACAAAAACACCTCCGGTTAAGGAACTCTTGTATACACATGTGCCAGCCATTCACATATAATCATGTGCTATTGTGTGCTTAATCAGCAATGTATTTCAAAGTGATTTTGCATCAGCTAATGGAACATCAATGGTATTACTCAGTTCCCCTCAATGATTTTGTCCACTAATGGCACAGGCCTCACTTCTTATCTAAGGCTCCTTCTGTTCAGTATTAGTCTAATGGGCACATAGGAGGAGATAGATGCACTCTGGAACATAGTTTCCTGTCTTTGGGATGCAAATATGATTATAATGAAAAAGTCAGCATAATTTGTTCTTGACAAATGGTGCTGACTCTGCCGAGTACCAGCTCAAAATCACCTTGTAACAGAATCCTTTATTCCTCAGTCTAGTAGAAGAACCTTTAGTGTATATTTCAGAGGGATGGCTGTGTTAGTTTGTCACAGCAAATGTGACAAAAAGTCTTGTGTGGCACCTTTAAAAAAAAACTCAATGACTATGACATGAGATGTTGTGGACTGCAGCTCACTTCTCCAGAGGCTATTTGCTGTGTCTTTTGTAGATTGTGCAACCCCTTTGAGATAGGAGACCAGTATTTCATTTCTTTTGGTACATAAACTCCACTGAAAACTTTTTTTCCTGTTGAAAAACAATATACGAATATTCTCAAGAGTAATCAGAAATAAAGTCATGTCAATCCCAATTACACATGCTTCTCTTCCTCCACTCCTGTAGCATGGCAAGCAAAATGGTGTGGCCTGCCTCCACAAAGGATGATTACCACAATGGGGACGGAACACAGTATACACCTGCACCCCAATTAAGAAAGGCAAGCAAGAGCAACTTGCAGACAATGTAAGCAGCAGCAATGGTGTGTGCAGGATGGCACCCAGAGCTGGCTGTGAGTTTCAGGAGCTTTCAGCAAACTGCCTTCCTGGGGCTTCATGAGGGCAGGCGGACTGTGGGGGTAAATGAGGATAGCAGAGAAGGAAAGTTTGTGCTGTTGGGGGGGGGGGTGATAAGTGGACTTGAGCTGAGGTAGCATGTGAGCTTGGACCAGGCCTGAGTCAGGGCTTTGAGTGAATTTCAGTCAATGATCCCATTTATTTTGGTAAGAAAAAGAGACTGTGTGAAGAGAGAGAGAGAGAGAGAGAGAGAGAGAGAGAGAGAGAGAGAGAGAGAGAGCCTCCTAATTATACCATCATACTGCAAGGAATCATTGAATCATTCACAATATATGGAAAGAAAAGGCAAATGAGTGTCTAATTCATTTGCAGGCTCTGCTCACATGTAGCCATAGGAATGTCATTTTGAAATGCTGACATTTCATCACACCTGACTGTGAAAGCCAAAAGGCCACTGCCTGCATTATTAAATAACTTGTTCTCGCTTCATACTACATTCCAGAAAGCTTGTTTATGCAGACAAATCATACTTAGGTTCAATTTACAGTTGGAAAGGAGCATATTTTTCTATGCACATTGTATGTGTGTGTGTGTACACACATGCACGGGGGTAAAAGGAGGTACAGAGTAATATGAATAAGATCATACTTTGCACGTAGAGCAACATGGATGTGAAAAAAATAAAACCCAGGGAAGATTCCGGTCTTACACTGCTTCATACGCTGCAATAAAATGGCCTCATTAAAAATGGAGAAACTTGCTCACTCGTTCCCTCGCTTGTTCAGCAAGGCATGTGATGGGGGAGGGAGATTGAGCTTATTGGTTCCGCCCCTGACATTCTTGTGTTCAGCTGAATGTAGGAAAGGACATGCAACAGTGCACATGTAGGTACTTCCATATGATCCAGAACCCTGTATGATCAGGGTTATGAATATGAACATAACACTGCATAACACAACAATTGTTTATGTTGAATTTTTAATGTTTCTTATACAATTCAGAGACACTGATTCCAATGGTAATTATAATTTTTTTTGTATCTTCATTTTTTTAAGTTATCTTAAATTCTGTGTTTTTATCCATCCTATTGCCTAATGCATTGTAATACGCATTTACGTACATAGCCCAATCCTATTCATCGCTAATGCAGTGGGGCCACACAGCCCACAGTCTTTACCCCATGTTGAGCCCCAGCCTGTCCAATGGAACTACTCACATAGGACTGAGCCATACCATATTCCTGCTTTTATAGTAATGTGTGACGGGAACAAAAACAGAAGCAAGTTTTACAGTTAATTTCTTCATTTCCATGCAATTCTACACACATTATGGTCTTGCTCAGCTTATCTTTGTGCCTTTCATGTTTATTCCTTTCTAAAACTTCCACCCTATCTTCCTACAAAACGTCATCAGGGCAGCTTACAAAATCAACAGTCAGTAAATACTTAATGCAGAATAAAATAAAACAACATTACAAAAGTCAAGAAACAAACCAAAATGAGTAGCAACCCTAGTTAACTAATTTAACAGCAGTTTTCAGAAATGAAATACAGTCATTTTTGCTTGCTGCTGAAAGGAAATGGTAGTGGAGCCTTCTTGGAGGGCTGTTCCACATTCCAAGGTAGTGGAGCCTTCTTGGAGGGCACCATCAATTAAAAGGCTATGTTTTCTGTGCCTACCACTGTATAGTGTGGAGAAGGGCCTCTGAATTAGACAGTAGTACTTGGGTAGGTTGGCATGGGGAAGACAGTTCCTGGAATGTCCTGTTCCCAGACTGTTTAGGGCAACTCTTTTCAAGTTTTTCTATCTCACAGCACACTGACAAGGCACTAAAATTGTCAAGGCACACCTTCAGTTTTTTGACAATTGGCAATGCACATTATGCTGCTGGTTGGGGTCTCACATCCCCCAATGACCATACTAATAAATGACTCTCCCCCAAACTCCAGGGGCATACCTACAGACTATTCACAGCACATCAGTGTGCAGCGGCACACTGGTTGAAAGTCACTGGTTTGGTGCTTCAAAGGTCAATGCTTTCTCTTGCTCTGCCCAGCAACTCAGCACAATAAGGTTTATTAGACTACTGTTGTAATATTTCCAGATATATCATGAACCAGAAGTGAACACAGGATAAGTGGAAAAAAAACTGTATTTGATATTATTAAAATAAAAGTTATTACAAGAATAGGAAAACATTATACATACGATCAAGTAAGCAAGAAAGAAAAATATAAAAGTAGAAATGAAATGCGTCACAGTTCTCTCTCCCTTTGATGTAAATTGCTCCCTGAGCTGACTCCTCCCCCATTCGCTAAGGGCAGCTCAAAAGGGCACTCCCCTCCGCTGGCCTTCGACCTCCACAGGGGCTGACAGCAGCCTCCTCCCTTGTGCTGTCACCCCCACCCAGCCTCCCAAGGCCCAGGCCAGTGCTGTCAGGCTGCATCAGGCAACCCTGCAGTGGCCCCACCTGCTGGGGATCTCCCCCGTGGCTGGCACGGGGACGCCCTGTTGCTGGTTCCTGACCCTTCAGGTGCAGCGGCGATCGGGAGGCAGCTGCACCACCTGGTGAACCCCTTGCGTCCACACACACGCACCCCTGGCAGGTAGGCCGCCCCTCCCTCGACTGGAGGAGTTGCATCCAGCTGGCAGCCCTCCATGGCCAAGCCCAGACCCACCACTGTAAGGCTAGAAGGCAGTAGGCAAGCTGGTGGGCGCAAGCAGTCTGTCCGGCGCTCCCCACCGCTCAGACAAGGGGGCTGAGGTGCAAACAGAGACCCCACAGTGGGTGCCAGCAGTCCGCTTGCACTCTCCACCACCTGGGCAAGGGGGCAGAGGCGCGAGTGGAGGACCCTGCAGGGGAGCCAAAGGGAAGGGCGTGCCCGTCGCCACTTGGCTGTGTCTTGCTTGGGACTGGCGGGTCTGGGGCAGGGCCGAACCTCAACACTTTTCAATGAAATGAGTTCACAAAGCAGTTTACACAACTAAGGGCACAATCCTAACCCCTTATGTCAGTGCTTTCCAGCACTGACATAAGGGCAATGCAGCTCTGAGGGAAGGGAACAAACATTCCCTGACTTTGAGGAGGCCTCCGTGAGTGACACCCAACTGCAGGATGCAGCACATGTCCCATTGGCACCGCTATGCCAGTGCTTTCCAGCACTGACATAAGGGGTTAGGATGGCGCCCTAAATAAATGAATCGCATCAGCATGCTAAAGTACACTTTATGTGCTTTAACATTCCTCCAGTGCATTCTCTGAATAAATACATTCAGTTCTACAGGGCTTATGCTCAATTAATGTACCAATACTAACCCCTTCCCCACTGGCATAATTAGTATTGGTGGAGGCTGCTTTACAGCTATTGTAAAACAGCATCCATCAATGAGTGCAGCAGGCCTGCTGGCAGGGAGGCCGCAGCAGCCTCCCACATGTTGGCATATCCATGGACACCTGCTGGTCCTGGTAAGCCCATGCAGGGAGTTAGAGGGACGTAGAGAGAGGGTTGACTGGGGTGAGCGGAGGGTGACATGGAGAGGGAGTGGACAGAATAGGGTGGTGACAGGATGGAAGGTAGTCTTATATTCCTATAAGAGGAGGAGGGCAGATCAGGCCTGAGGGACAGGATCAAAGATGCATGCTGAATCCTGATCCCCTTCCCAGACCTGATTGACCTATACAGAGCAATATGGACTTGCATTGGCAATTGAGCTGATCTACAGATCCAAGTTGCCCCGTAGCAGCTGCTGGGGCTAACCCCGGGACAAGGGGATAAATGGAGACACGGAGCAGCCAAAAATCCCCTGTAGGAAGCCGCACAAGCACTGCTGCACCGCCACATGGGGATTTGGGATTGCTCTGTGTGTTTATGACTGCAAGTCAAAATACCCTACATTTCAGTCCAGCACCAGTATAATTTTGCTCTTTAACAATCCTGTATAAAAATATAAGACTTAAACCATATCTCTGATAAAAAAATTCTTGCATGTCCGCTCTTAGTTCATTCAGAGAAATAAAAATTACATTCAAGTTGAGTTTTCTCACTGGATATTTGCGGATCCAGCTGCCAATCAATATGATTTGCCATTATTATACAAAAGGGGGATTTACATCAATCTAAACCTAGATTTCTAACAATTATACTTTCAAATTTCCTCCCTTTCTCATTCTTTTTCCATCTCTCCTCAAGTCTCCTAGACTCCTTTTTTGATTGCCTTTTTCAACTCTTTTCCACTTTATCATATATTGTAGCTTTGTTTCTCTTCCCTGTTTCCCCTTTTCTCCTCTCTGATAATATTTAAACTGACCCAAGAAGAGCAAGTAGCTTTGCTTTGCTCTGTACTTTATTATCCAGTAAAATGAATAAACTCCATTTGAGTATATAATTATAACCATTTGGTCTTAAGTCTTTCATAGTTTGTGATTTTTGCTAATGGAATGTCCCAGGTGTTATTTAGCCAGTCTGTTATTGATGGAAATACTACAGATTTCCAGTTTCTTGAGATTCCCGATCTTGCTCCATTAATTTTGGTACAATCAGTTATTTATTGACAGGAAGCACAATGCTACTTATGCCTCTGAAAAGTAATGCTGAGGAGTCAGGTGGAAGTTTATAACCCTTAATTTCCTCAATTTCCTATTTATTTGAGTCTAGTGTGTTTTAATTTCAGTGTACCACCAAAAAAATGTGTATGAGATCTAGGCCTGGACTATCTCATCTCCAATACATGTTATTATTTCATGTATATCTGATGGGCAAACTTCCTGTGCTGTGATGGAGTGGTGCCAACCTGATGCCTGGTGTATCTTGTGGTGGAGCTTTGGCCTCCAGAGGGATCCAGACAGTAAGCCCATGTCAGCCCACCGGGTATACTTGGAAATGCACCATCGATAATGCTGGCATAAGCCCATATGCATCTGTGAAGGTGGATTGGACCCTGGAAGGGTGTTCAAATTTGGTGGATGCCACCACTGCTGAACTTCCCCCCTTCCTGGGCCTGATCCACCTGCCTTCCCACCTTGTTGCCTCCCTATTCCACCCAGGGTGATCAGATGTCATAACTGCAAGAGGACAAGGCACCCCAAAATGTAGGACATCCAATAAAAAATGTGGGAGATGACAAAATAAAAGCTAAAAACACTTGTATATTGTTTTCATGTGGCAAATTTAAACATTATTACTTGATTATTAAATTTAAAATCTTTACATATATTTTATTAATTACAAGAATGCTGTGCGTTGCCTGTAGGGGCCTGCTCACAGGGAAAAGGAGGACATTTAAGTTCTTTTCCAGGACATGAGGCTAAAAAAGAGGACACATCCTGGAAAAAGAGGACATCTGGTCACTCTGATTCCACCCCTCCCCGCCTCCCTCTCACCTCCTGTGTGATCCTACTTGGGGTGTCAGGTGCCCGGTGTTTGTCACCACATAGAGCCAGTTGCTCACCACTTCTAGTAGTAGCCCGTGCACTCCAGCATGTCAATTTTCATTATGCCCACAAAGAGCAATACATCACCAGAACACCAGTTCCAGCGGTGTAATGCTGCGTTTGGATTGTGCTGTAAACTTTTGTAAGGTTAAATACCTCCTTACTATTGATTACTATTGACTTAGAGGTGAAATACCACCTTACTATTGATTATTTAGGAATAACCCAAATTTGTTTCCAAAGCACTTTGAATATGGTAGCACCTAGATTTTTTTTTTTCTCATTTAGACTTATATGAAGATGTCTTACTCAAAAACAAAGGGATTTTTCAACTTCTGTGCTGTTCAGTAAATCAAGCTTCTTCCTTACTTTGATTATATACAGCCTGAGAACTGTATTTATTATATGGAAGACAAACATATAACAACAGAAGGCAATTCCAGGCGAACCCTGCACTTTAGTCACATATCAGCCTCTTTTTGCTAGTGGCCTTCTGAATGGCTGAATGCACACGATTAACAAATAATGGGAGAAATGGCTCTCAATAGATAGATGGGGGTTAGATGGGGGTTGCCATGGGGGGGCAAGTGAAGAACTTTCCCCCAGGTCTCCCAGCAACCTGGCGCCAGCACTGACTACTCCACATTGTTAATTCAAATTTAGCATGCAAATCAAGGGTGTGGAAAAAATATGAACAATGTGTGCTGATTTGTGGAAACAAGAAAATTTATTCTGCTTTGAAAGATATGAATCTTTCACTCGCTATGCAGAGACTATTCTCTCTGGACGCAGAATCGAGTTCAAATTAATTGGCTCTTTAGCTGGATTATTTTGAAAAAGGACAAGAAGTCCCCTGCTTGCCACACACCATTTGTGATAATCACCAGGAAATCCTCATCTGTCTTCTCTTGAACCTCAAGAGTGTTAAAATGGGCAGGGAACACTTTTGTCTTATTATCTGACAGGGGGCTTTTCTTGATTAAATATTTACCATCTTCATCATATATTTACTAAAAAATACAGATGTTCGCTTACACACTGCATATTGTGGGTTTGTCAAAAGTAATATTTCATTACCCCAGTGCAGTGTACCAGTCTCTTATTGTAACTGGTGAATGTAATGTGCATTAGCTCTCTACAGAGGAAAACAATTTTTTACAGTAGATAATGTCAAAGAATTTCCTAGAGTACATATCTACAGTTGTTCCATCTCCAGGGGAGATTTGGGGAATTGTAGTTCTCACCAAACTACAAGTCCCAGGTATTATGGGGGAGGAACCATGATAACAAACCTCAAAGATATGTCTGTAACACAGAGAGATACATACAGTGTGACAATTTTTAGCCTTGATGTTGCATCACTAAACTGATGGATAAGGCAAGCCCCATATTTAAAGTATGTGAATGTTTCAAATTACATTGCGTGTGTTTCTACGCAAGTCCCACAAGTGGTTGGAACTTGACTGGGACACTAATGGGGGAAGAAGGAAATTGAATACTTTTAGGCCTCTCCAAATTTATTTTCCCCTTTTCTTCTGATTATTCCTTCCCTTGAGATGCTGATAAAGAGACTAAAGACTAAATTTTGGGTGAGTTCTAGCAACTCTACATTGTGACATATATATAGTCAAGCCTTGTTATCTACTGGGGTTCAGTTCCTGGAAAACCCAGTGGATACCGAATCATTGATCCTATGGAATCAGTAGGTTAGGGGGAGGGGTTGCTAACCTGGTCAGCAGCAGCAGCAGCAGCAGCTATCTTCAAAATGGCTGTGAATGGCTTCAGAATGGCAAGGATAACTTCAGAATGGCCTTTGTAGATGCTTCAAATTGGCTCTGAATAGCTTGAGAATGGCAGCGGATAGCCAAGACCAGCAGATGGCTCAAGGGAAGTTACACTCTTGTTCCTGCGGGAATAGAGTGCAGGATAGCAAGCACTGCGTAGTGTGATGTGGCTGCAAAGAAGGCAAATGCAATTTTAGCCTGCCTTAGTAGAACTGTAGCTTCCAAGTCATGAGAAGTCATGGTTCCACTTTACTCTGCATTGGTTAGACTTCACCTGGAGTACTGTGTCCAATTCCGGGCACCTCACTTTAAGAAAAATGCAGCCAAACTAGAGCAGGTTCAGAGGAGAGCAACAAGGATGATCAGAGGATTGGAGGAAAAGCCCTACAAAGAAAGGTTGAGAGAACTTGGTATGTTTACTTGGGCAGGAGGTCTGGCTCAGTTGGTAGAGCTGCCGCCTTGTATGCCTGAAGATCTGAGGCTGCCAGTTCGAAACAACCGGAAGTACCCGAGAACTGACGACACACTGATATACTGATGAGCTGAGCCTCGGTAGCAGAGAGGAGTTGCCATCAAGTGGAGCATGGGAGGCGAAGGGCCAGAGAAAGGCCAGACCAGGAAGGAATCCAGCTGGAATGAGGAGTTCTATGAAAGACTAGAACTATTCAATTGTAAAAATCCCTACAGGGGTTTAGAACAGCCTGCCTATGTAAACCGCCTTGGATTAAAGTCTGAAGAGAGATCTGAGGACCAAAGAAAGGCAGTATATAAATACCTGTATGTATAAATAAATAAATAAATAAATAAATAAATAAATAAATAAATAAATAAATAAATAAATAAATGTTTAGCCTGGAGAAGAGAAGGCTGATAGCTCTCTTCAATTACCTGAAGGCCTGTCATATGGAAGAAAGGACAAATTTGTTCTCAACTACCTCTGAAAATAGAGCTAGATCCAATGGGTACAAATTGCAAAAGAAAAGATTCTGATTGGATATCAGGAAAAATTTCTGCTGGTCAGGGTGGTTCGGATGTGGAACAGATTGCCGAGGGAAGTGGTGGACTCTCCCTCACTGGAGTTCTTCAAGCAGAGGCTCAACAAGCACCTGTTGGAGATGCTCTAGGAGGATTTCCTGCTACAGGCAGGAGGTTGGACTAGATGACCTATTAAGTCCCTTCCAACTCTATGATTCAATTTTGAAAGTCCCCACACCTGTGCTGATGACATAGCCAAATGCAACTGCACAGAAAGCATATGAAAGTTTCTGGGCAGTCACTGAACTCCAGAGAGAGAGAGAGAGAGAGAGAGAGAGAGAGAGAGAGAGAGAGAGAGAGAGAGAGAGGCTTCCTAGCAAAGCATCACTATGACTTGGAACTTCCTGTCAAGTGGACAGAAAAGGACTTTCAAGTTCATTTTCAATGTTATTACAGCAAGAATTGGAAATACACTTTATGGCTTGTGGTTTCAAGGTCTGTGGGGTACTCACTCAGACAGACCCTGAGAAGTTCTGCCCTCAGGTCAGTAATCAGAGACAGGGATGCTTGCAAACAACTTCCATTAAGTGCGACAAGTTCACAAGAATGCAATCAATTAGCCGCCAACCTTACTAACCAGCCTTCATGTTCAGAACTAGAGCAATAGCCAATGGGACTGAACCACACAGATAAGTATCAGAGGGGATCTGGACTGCTCCATGACAGACCACCTCAAGTCCCATTAAATATCATCTCTCTCTTATGCAGACAGAGGACTGCAGAAGAAGTCTTTCTATTTGCAGAAGAAATCTTTGGAATTAACCCTATTAAAGCAGAGTGGTCTGGTTTGTTTGGCCCAGTGTGAAATGCATATATTCACATGGATATTCAAGGATACAAATGAAAAAAAAAGTTTATATTTACCATGAAAAGCTTTTTTAAAAAAAAAACTTGAGGGTGAGAGGACAGTGTTTCATTTTCTACCAAGCAGATGTATTTTTAACTGCACTTCCCTGTAGAGCAGGGGTCTCCAAACCCCGCCCCAGGGGCCAGATGTGGCCTGCGGCAAGCCTCTATCTGGCCTGAGACCAACCTCTGATCCCCTGAGAGCCTCTGGCCCAGTTGACCAAACACAACCGGAGTTGTACTTGTGGGGTGGGGAAATGGGGGTCCATTTAAGTGTGTGTGCTTTATTTCGTGGGCTGTGTTGGTGCTTGGAGAAATCCTGGACATTTGAGCCCATTCATTTATTCATTCATCTAAGTACCATCTCTAATGTATTTATTTAAATTTTATATTTAATTTTTTTCCCCAGTCCTCGACACTGTACCAGATATTTGATGTGGCCCTTTGGCCAAAAAGTTAGAGACCCCTGCTGTAGAGGGATAGACTGATCATCAGCTGGAAACCGCCCATGAATTAAGGAGGGCCCAATCCTATTCTTACCCCCACCATAGCATGCAGTTGCACCAAAACAGGCTCAGTTACATGCTGGGGGGGGGGCATTCTGAACACTTGGGAGGGAAAAGGGAAAATTGGGTGCGAAAATTCCCTTACCCCTCCAAAAGTACATCAGCCACCAGTGGATCTCCTTGGACCTGCGCCAGCTCTTCAGTTGGCACAAGTTTGAGGAAACAAAGGGACTATGTCGGCGCACTTCGGATGGGATAGCATTCAATGCAAGTCACCTGTGCTGGGTTCCACTCCCTCTCACCTCTGACATACTCCAGGCCTCTTCCATTCCACTCTGCTCATCCCACCCCTGCCCCGATACACCAACCCTGCTGACTTACCAAAGTCGGAGGGTCTTTTCCTTGCTGCTGCATACATGGTTCTCTGTGACATCTCTGGTGGAAATCCAGAAGCACACAGCTATGTGCACTTTCTGATCAGCATTTGTGATGCTGTAAAATGCATTCGGCCACTACAACACTAGTTCTGGTAGCGGCAATGCTGCTTAGGATTGGGCTGTCAGGCATTTATGGATTGGGAACAGGACTATTTAGCAGTGTTAACTTGTTAAAGAAG
Source organism: Tiliqua scincoides (assembly GCF_035046505.1). NCBI lineage: Eukaryota > Metazoa > Chordata > Lepidosauria > Squamata > Scincidae > Tiliqua > Tiliqua scincoides. The sequence continues at coordinate 117,564,159 of NC_089821.1, forward strand.
TGCAGTACACTTGCCCTACCTGTACCACTACCAAGGCAGACCTAGAAATGTAATAGAAAATGGTTGCCATTTAGAGTGTGCAGTCCGGCAATAATATGGATGGACAGTTTGGGGCAAAAAGCTAGCTGGTGATTGCGCTTGAGTAGAAAGTAAACCAGCTATCCTTGGTGCAGCTCAAAGCCATAGTAATGCCTCCCACTCCTTTCTAATGGGCTGCATGGTGGAGCACCAGCGGAAACAAAGTCTCTCTGGAGGCTTGGAATCTTCCTTCTGCTGCAATGCTGCAGAGCTTTGCAACAATAAATTCTTCCTGTGGCCTGGCCTGATAATCAGCTAAATGTGCTCAGGGAGATATGGTACAGAATTATACATTCCAACACTCAATTTGATCACAGTGGAATCTCTCTTCCATGTTTCTGTTATTCGAATGCTGTAATGCCTGCATAATAAGGTTGTGCCAGAAATATCATGGGAGATAAACCTCCCTCCTGATACACGATAAGAATATGCAACATGTCCTGATAAAAACTTCCTGGCGCGTTTGAACTTCCTGAACAGTGATGGCTTCAAGCAGTAAGAGGCACGGTTTATAGTTCACGGTTTTCAAGAAACATTGAAAACGTTTTCAAATGGCTGAAAAGACATTCTCAGAAGTCTTGTCATCGGTGGTATTGAAGGCTCCTTGTTTCTGTACTCTCAATAAGGATGGAAGAGGGTTTTAAGGGGACCATAGGCCCTACAATGAAACCTGACAAAAGAAACTGGGGGGGGGAGAGGGAAAGATGGCAGGAGAGCACAGAGAAAAAATGGAAAATGAAAAGGGATAGTCATTTGTTTTCTGGGAGATGGGTAGCTATGAGCTAGGGTGTGGAACAAAGCGTTCCTGGTTATAGTGGTGCTAATATGGAATGCTAGGTCAGTCAAGAACCAAGGCTTCAAATATTGCCATGGAAGCATCAGCAAACATGCTAGATTTTATACACAGATGCAAGACATTTTGAACATTGTTATGAAAGATCCAAACTAGAATTATGCTTTTTACATCAACATATTTATAAAGTAAGCTCTCAAAGTTTTATTTTGATAATGACTGTATAAAACCATGGAAAAAAAAATACCCATGCTTATGGGACAGTGTTTCTCAGACTATGGAGCAGGATCCACTAGGTGGGTCATGAGGCAATTTCAGGTGGGTCCCCATTCATTTCAATGTGTATTTTATTTTTAATATATTAGACTTGATGCCGTGGTATGTAACTGCATTTGGGGAAATGTTACAGATCTGTATTTTTAACAGGCTACTATGTATATGCTTTTAACAAGATAGTCAATGGGGCTTACTCCTGGGTGTGGGTAGGGTTGCTGCCTTTGGGATGTTTGGGGAATTTTTTTAAACATATCAGCAACTGCTTGGGAGGGTTAGAATGCTTCTTCTTTATTTTAAATACATTTTAAAACTTATACTTACTTTTATTAAAGCTTAAATTTACTTACTTACTTCACTAATTAGATTTAATTTTGTTGTATGGGTGCGTTCAAAATTCTCCTGCTTGATGACGTCACTTCCTGTCAAGACATAACTACCAGGTTAATGACATCACTTCAAGTGGGACCTAACAGATTGTCATTCTAAAAAGTGGATTCAGGTGCTAAAAAGTTTGAGAACCATTGTTATGGGATATTTTCAGATTTTAGCTGAAGTGCAATATGAATTCTATAGCTGTTTTGTATATCTGCTCAAAGCTTGAGATTTGCTCTTTCATTAAATGTTTCATTCATTCATCTATCTTAAATATTTCAAGAGACATTAAGTTTTATAGAGAAGGTGAAAAAGGAAGATGGTTACCATCAAAAGGCCAGGAAGTTTTCCAGGGAGACATTGGATATGTGATAGAACTCCTCTTTTGAATATTTCTTCTTGAATATTTTGGTATAAGGAACATTTTTCTTGCAATGTTTGAGGTTAAAAACTATTTTGACTATATAGGTCAAACTTTAATACAATTAACTTCCTAGCTTCTCTGGTTTTACTTCCTTGGTTATTGAATTGTTTTTCTTTCTTGTGTAAAGGGAAGTCCTGCCTCAGCAATATTTTATGCCAACAGGCAGGGAAGAACTAGCAATCATTATATATATAGTTGGTCTTCCAAAAAGCTTTTGACAATTTCAAGCATAACTTTGACTTGAGGAAGTTTGAGTAAGCTTAGCAATCATGGGGTAAGAGGAAATGTCTTCCTAAAGCTTAATAACAAGAAAAGGAAACAAGAAGTAAGTGTAATCAGTAGTTCTCACAATGGATGGAAGTAAGTAGTAGAACCCCCCCAAACAAGGCACAGCAGGTGTACGCAGCATGTTTTGGGATCGCTCTGTGAAGACCATCACTGCCAGGCTTGTGGTTACAAAGAAAGAAAATACTTTATTGAACAAACTACATAATTAGATAGGAGAGAGAAACAGAAAGCCTGTTAGCCTAGCTGAGCACAGAGAGAGAGAGAGAGAGAGAGAGAGAGAGAGAGAGAGCGAGCGATGGAAGCCTACTTGACAATAACCACCTGCATACTAAATGAGACTTTCTGTAAAAGAAGAAAAGATAGGAAACCCTTCACAGTTCCTCCAACTAGATAAGTAGCGATATCTCCTCCTTTAGGTGCATGAGTCTTGTGCACCTTTCTCCTCTTCCAACAATATGTTGGAACGACTGACACTATTTGACCTGTTAATACGTTTTCTGTGGTTGGAGATGTGCAGTGAAATGGGCAGGCCTTCAGGTGACACTGCCTTATTTAGGCTGGTTGAAAAATCTTACTCTCCAAGAAAATCCTCCAAACTGGGTTAATGAACAGAATGGCAAATGAAGTTTAGTCCCTGTAAATAAGAGTACACATTGAGCAATAACTCTGAACTTCATCTATATACTGATGTGGCCTGAATTGGCTGTGACTAAGTGCCAAAGTATACAGTATATATGGAATGTGTGCAGCATGGTCAAGTGTTTTCAATTATTTTAACAATAGCTCTGGGGGAGGCCCAAAATGGAGGTGAAACAATGATTGGGGTGAGGGGCTTTTGGAACTTAATTCCAAAGTTCTAGGACTTTGCCCTGGGTTCTAATCTCAGTCATAGCCCCACTACAAACCCCCCACTACAAACCTTTTAATTTTTTTAAGCAATGTTTCTCGAACTGTGGGTCACAACTCCCTTGGTGAGGCTCACAGCCCCAGGTCGTTTGCGAATTGGGCCTACCCACCCTATTATTTCCATCTGGCTCCAAATTAGAGCCAAACGGATGCAACTGGAGGCCAGTTCCAGGTTGCGACCCACCTCCGGAAGCCGCTTCTGTGTTGTGTCAGGCCTGGGACAGCCTCTAGAGTCCTGAGTGGGCCTTGGAACACCTCTGGACATGACTTCTGTGTCACTTCTGGTTTTGCGAATGCAACTTCTGGTTGAGTTCAGAGCCAAGTTTTGGGTTGTGATAGCAGTGTTGGAGGCCAAGGTGGGATGTGGCTTTGGTAAGTTTGAGAACCACTGTTTTAAACATTTCTATTGAGAGCCTATGATAGTTAACTTCATATTTGGGGGCAACATTCCACTGTAAATGAGTTACTGGGAATAACAAGAGGAGAGGGCTGCTGTCTTTGAATGCTGCTATGGGCTTCCCTGTCTGACCACCGTGGGAAATTTGATGGTGCACTGGCATCCTTTGGTCTGACCTAGAAAAGGTCTTCTTATGCTCTTGTCTCCTTTTGATTTAACTCACTTGCAAGTCTGGGCTGAATCGGCTACATGTCTGTTAATTTCCCTTTGTGAAGCATCACACAGTTTGTCAGTATAAAGCAAAACTTGTGAAGGTTGTAGATTCAGAATTAAATCCAATTTCTTTCTTTCTTTCTTTCTTTCTTTCTTTCTTTCTTTCTTTCTTTCTTTCTTTCTTTCTTTCTTTCTTTCTTTCTTTCTTTCTTTCTTTCTTTCGCCTGAAGGAGAAGACACCTGCTTGAGAAATTCTGGCATTAAAATTCCTTTTTTGCTTTCATGTGGTTACTGTGCATTTTCTCTGGAGTATTAAATGAGCGCAATGCATTATAGTTTTAAACTTTGATGCTGCATTAAGATGAATACACACCTAATGAGCTAAGAAATTACCATCGCTGCTTTTGGCAGGGGAGGGGGATAGAATTGCACAGAACTCGCTAATAAGGGCCAGGGTGTGTGCTCCTTGTGTTTCTCATGCACTAGTTTCACTAGTTTGGAAGAGGATCATAGTCAAGCACACAGATACATGGAGAGTCCCCTCAACCTTCTCTTCTTTCTCTTTGTTTGGAGTTGCATTCATCATTTTTGAGCCGATCTATACATTCATAAGAAGCAAATGCAAAATCCTTCCAGAACTCTACCACTGCAGAAGATGGGTGTATATGTATGGTCACATGACAACACACTCTCTCACAATAAAACAGAACAGGTGAAGAGGATCCTGGGACTGGAAAAGGATGGTGTAGTGGTTTGGGAGTTGGATTTAGACCTAGAAGATCCAGATTTCTAAGAAATTCCAGCTCAGCCATGAAGCTTCCTGGGTGACCATGGGCCAGTCACACACACTCCACACACACACTCTCCCTCTCAGCCTCACCTATCTCACAGGGTTGTTGTGAGGACAAAAGAAGGGAAAGAACCATGTACACCACTCTGAGCTCCTTGGAGGAAGGGTGGTATAAAAATGTGAAAACATAATGCTGCAGTGGGTAGCGCATTCACAGCATGGAGGAGATGCAGACATAGTGATGGAGAACATGCATGCTGGTGTGCATGCCATCCCAAAGGGCAATGAAATAAGGGCACTGCTCTGGTTTCGGTCAGGACTGAGTGGATCTCAGAGCAAGTTTGGGGAAAGGCTGAATCCAGCTGTTTTTCCTGGGTCCAGGGACAGAAACCAGCAGTGTTTTGGCAGGAATGAGGGTGGAATTGAGCACCTGGGGACAGGTCTGAAGGCAGAGTTAATGTTTGGAATGGGTCAACCACATGGGTTGTATTTGGGAGTTCACCACAAAGTCTATTCATTTACATTGTAAAGGTAAAAAAAAAAAAAAAAAGACCATGCTAAACAGAAAAACAAAGATGGTTGTTCCCAGGACAGAATGGGAAAGCTGGTCTCACCCCCACTCTCTCCCCCAATCATTGCCCTGCATTCCTCCTATATGTGTAGGGGGCAGCACTTGGCAAGGGAAGGCCTTCCTCATATTCATCCAATTGGCTCATCCAATCACGACAATATCCAAATTTTACCTCAGGAAATAAAAAGAGGGGGGAGGAAGGGGGAAAACACATGGATTATTTACTGGACAGAATAGTACTTCAGCTCTATAAAAAAGCCAATCCAGTAATTTAAATCAGCACTCATTTAGAATATGTCCTTGTTTTCTAGATTGGTTGCTAGGAAGATGTGACAATCATTGGTGTTTCAGCCAATTATATTTTCCACTGTCATTCATGGTATTCCCTGCCTGCCAACTGGATTACAGTAAGACTTCATTCATACGGTGCTCTGTGAGGATGGATATGAAGCTGAGTTTCCCCTTTGGGGAAACGGTGTGACAATAAGTTGGCAGAGGACAGAACAATTGGAAAGCAGCACAAGAAAAAAATCCAATAAATGTGTTTCAAATTAAGAACATGGGAAATAAAAGCATTTGCCGCTGACCTTCCTTGGAGAGAAATCTTCATAGAACAAGAAAGGAGTCCTGAATAATGAATGAAAGAGAGGGTGTGGGTGCATGCATGCAAAAGTACTGCACTTTATGTCTTAGGTCGGTATTCTGATATTGCCTGATCCTGCAGGTTCTATTAAACACACAAACATGCCTGATCATCTGTCATTAACATTCAGTGTCAGTAGTTGACATTAAAAAGCCAGTCTTTGAAAGTCTGCTTGCACTGTGAGTGGGGTCACATTATGCAGAGAAACACTGATCTCAATTTGGCGGCATGGCTGCTTGTATGGGAATCAGCCCGAGTGAATGCATTCTGCCCTGGTCCCTTAAAAACAACCCAGCCTTCCAATTTCCCCCCTCTTCTCCTTCCCTTATTCTAGGAGAAACCCTATTGCAGACCTGGGTTTACAGATCCCCAGCCAAATATGCTAAATATGACCTTGTAAATAAATCATTTTAGTTGCCAACACCTTGATGAAACCTGCAGGCAAGGTGGTTGCCAACACTGCTCATTCACATACATACGTATCGATTCCTACATATGTAAGGCATGCACACACTGTCAGGTCTGGCCGGCCCAGAATTAGACTCAAATTGGAGATGCTGAAACCTGTGGATAACGGAATCCACAAGTAGGGGCCATCAGAGGACATTCAGCGTGACCGGAAGTACATTCCAGTCATGTCCAGAGGTGTTCTGTGGCCTGCAGAGGTTGTGCATGACCTCTCTGGGCCTCATAAAGCCCCCCCCCAACTCTGGGAGGCGTTCTGAGAGATTACTGATATTTATGTTGCAATCCTATGCACACTTTCCTGGGAGTAAGTCCCATAGAACTCAATGGGATTTACTTTTGAGTAGACATGCATAAGATTGCGCCTTCAGTCTGCTGGTTAAACTAGTGTACATTTTACTTCTGTACTGGGCTCCAGGTTCCAGGAAAAGGGAGAAACAGAATGAAAGCACTCCTTTCGGGCAGAGAAACTGAGCGTGAGGGGGCTACCAGTCTGAGAGGCTTTCCAGAGTGGGACAAGCTTTGCAAAAGTGGAGAGCATGGAAGCTATCATTGGGGAAGAAAGTGTTATATATGCAAGTTATGCAGGATCGAAATCCTGCATAACCGATTGGCCCAGACTTATGGCTGGTCAATCGGATGGTGGATCAAAATCCTACGGCCCAATTTGCCCTCTAGTTAGTGTTTCAACCGCACCAATCATGGGGAATCTGGGTGGAGCTAAAGAGTATAAAACCCAGGGGTGTTTGCCTTGTGTTCTCATTGCCAGGTTCTGTTCTGAAGGTGGAATAAACGTATTGAGCTGTTATCTCTACACCTTCCTTTACTCGCATGGACCCACTATATAACACTGACGATGAAGGTGGGATTTGATTTTTCTATATAAGAGAAAGCACCATAAAAGGGAGGAGGTCTCTATGGGGAAGGAGCCCTCCAAAACAAACAACAGCATGGGCATCTGTCTAGAACAGCGGTCTCCAAACTGCAGCCTGAGGAATGCTGGAATATTCATTCTGGTTGTGCCGCAGTGGTGGTGAAGCTGTACCATTCCACCCTCGGCCATCAGTTTTTGTTCCAGATCTCCTCATCCCTGGGAGCTGCTTCTGCTGCATGTTGCTCCAGAAGGCTCTGAGCCCCAATTTCCTAGGCAAGTGGCTCCCTGGTACGAGGTTCTACAACCATCCGGCACAAAAACCGGTGGCTGCGGGATGAAACAATAAGGCTTCACCACAGCTGTGCTGCACCCAGAATGAATATTCTGGTGTGCCAGATCCAGCCCATGCTCTAGAACAGGGGTGTAACACTCATTTCATACAGTGGGCCGAATAGCATTTATGATGCCTGCTGAGAGCCAGAAGTGAGGTCATTTGGCAAGAAATGATGCCATTAAATAGGTCATGACCAGAAATAAGCACTTTTTTCTCACTTAGGAACATATTAGTTGCAAATGAAAGAAGAGAAAATACACAAATCGTATTTCAAGATATAGCAGAGCCCAATTATCATGCAAGCCACCCTTTCAGCAGTAACACCTCAGCACTGCTCAGCAGCTGAGAGCCCAAGGGCCAGATAAAAAGCTTCCGCGGGCTGCATCTGGCCCCTGGACCTTATGTTTGACACCCCTGCTCTAGAACAATGGTTTTCACACATTTAGCACTGGGACCCACTTTTTAGAATAAGAATCTCTCAGGACCCCATGGACGTGATGTCCTGACTGGAAGTGACATCATCAGGCAGGAACATTTTAAACAATCCTAGGCTGCAATCCTGCCCACATTTACCCAGGAATAAGTCCCATTGATTATCATTGTTAAAAGAATACAAGTGGTAGCTTGTTAAAAGTACAGGTCTGTAACATTTTCCCAAATGCAGCCACATCCCATGGTAGCATCAAGTCTAATATATTAAAAATAAAATATTGAAATGAATGGGAGCCTACCTGAAATGGGCTTGCAACCCACCTAGTCGATCCCGACCCACAGTTTGAGAAACACTGGCTCTAGAGGATTGGGAAATGACAATGTTTTGCTCGCAGAGCAGGGGTAGTTATTGGGCTTTGCACAAAGGAAACAAAAATGTCCTAGGTGGACAGTAGCTACTGGAAAAACCAGGAATTTCCTGGACTTTACATCTGCCCTGGCTTTCACCAGTGAAGAGGAATGTTACATTTTGATGCAGTCTTCCTCCAAGGAATTTACAGAGAGGCTGTTGATTTCCCTATGGATATAATATACATTATACTTTCTGAACAGTGGCTACAATCTCTTGCCATGCTTTGATTATTATTTTTTCCCTTCAGGGGAAGGGAAAGTCTTATGTAAATATGATAATTTCAATACATAATGTTATTTTATTAAGATGCAGATGTATTCCTTATTCTTGATCATTAGTTAGAATTAGTTTTTTGTTAGGTTATTCCAAAATAGAAATCTATGGGCCACTTCAGATGATGCTTATTCCCCCAAATGAGTTCCATGTCCTAAGAGATGCATGCATGCATATTGCATACACATCCTTTACTTTCTGGAGAGTCCCAGGCCAGTTTTCTATTTTGCATAGGGACAGTTTAGATACACTATTTGGACCTGTGTGTGCCTCCCCCCCTATGCACTATTTAAAAAAAACTTGGATTTGCTTCCAATTGCCCCCCCCCCCCCACAAATGGCATGCAGGGTGGGCAAGCATTTGGGCTACGCACCAAGGATGGGCTAAGTGCTGGGCAGCCCAATCCTAAAGGCAGTGGTACCAGAAGGTGCAGTAGCACCAAAGCAGCTGCCACTACATCCTGTGGTCCCAATGACTATCACTGGAGGTCTCCTTGGGGGACGGAGACTTTCGTCCCATTGTCCCAGGGAAAGCCCCAAGGGAAAGCAATGGGGTTTCTTAAGTCTGTGCCAGCTGAGAGCCAGAAGACCCTACATGGCCTTGTGCTGGGCCAGAAGGCCCTACATGGAGTTCAGGATCAGGCGGAGTAGAGCTCCACCAGTCTTGCCCCCTCCAGCCCCCGTTCCTGACCCCACCTTGCATCCCCCCACCCTGGAACGCCTCCCCCTGCCCCCAAAGCTCTCACCACCACCTGGAGCTCTTACCTAGCTCCAGGTGGCGTCTGGCTGGTCCTGGGCTCAGTGCCGACTGGTACTGGGTCAGTGCTGACTGGGTGCAGGGTGTCACAGGCATGCCTTATGGCAGGTTTGTGACACAGCACTGGGGCTGGATGTCAGTGCCAGTGCTGGCCCAGTTCCTAATTGGGTCAAAAGTCCCCTACCTGCTCCTGCTGTGGTTTATGGCTATTTTGCAAACCCTTCCCCTGTGCAGTTTGTTTATAGTGGTTCAGCCTAAGGCAGCTTCTTAAGACAATATTCTTTTTTGAGAGTTATATTAAAATAGATACATAAAAATAATAATGAAATGTGACTGCTGATGAGATGACTTGTTTTTGCACTTGTCACACTCGGACACGCTTGGCTGCTCAAGATTCACACAGACGACCCAAAAATAAACATTCATTCTGCAGATACAACTTAGTTTAACAGGTGGGCCCCTCTTTTTCCTAGATCCATTATTCATTAGGGAACTTGTCCCTTGGAAGAAAAAAAGAAGAATCAAGTGTTGTTAATTAAGCATATCAACTGGCACTGATACTTGAGCTCAAGCTCCTTCCCTACACAGGAAGTTTTGATAAGTACCAAAATGCAGAAAGCACCACAGGTGGATATTAAAATCATTTCCATTTCCTTCCGAGAAATGTTACAATTAGCGCCTTTGTTTAAAGAGCAAGGAATAAAAGATGAGTGAATGCTAAATGCCTTGGCACAGTAAATAAATATGGGTTTCTTCTAAATCACAAACACTAAAGGTAGTCAGAAAATAGAGACAGCCCAGAGTGAGCACTGAATGTGTGTCGAGCCATGGTCAGTTTCTATGGCAGAGGAAGCACAGCAAATAGATTATAACCTGTTTCAGAATAATTTTTCTCTTGGAACTAGGCACAGTCACTGACATCAGCAGGGGAGGAGAGCCATTCTGTCCAGTCCCTCTGATTAAGAACAGAACTTCTATCAAGCCACCTGTGCTTAGGAAGAACTATATAGCAGATGCAGCCTGGACCTCCTGACTCCAACATTGTGATTTGCTGCGCACCCACATCTGATAGGGGTGTGTGCTTACAGGCTAAGGTTGTTCTTTGCTTTACTGCCAAGGCAGCCATAACTTTATTCAAATGTTTTGTAAGCCACATTACGCTTTGTGTGTGTGTGTGTGTGTGTGTGTTTGTGTGAGATATATGTATGTATTGTGCAACTAAAAAAGGAGCCAAAGAGGGCAACCAAAATGACCAGAAGATTGAAGCATTTTCCTTGCAAGGAATTGCTACCAGTCTGGGGCTGTGTAGTTTAGAAAGAAAGGTAACTCAGCAGAGGACACGACTGAGGCTTCGAATATTGCGCATGGTGCTGAGATAGTGGACAGAGAGCGAAGTCCTTCGTTTCTCACCACACGAGAGCCAAGGGTCATGCAGTGAACTAGATTGGTGGGAGATTCAGACCAAATGGAAAGTCTGCTGCCACAAGATGCTGTGATGGCCACTAGCTTAGATGGCTTTGAAATGAGGATTGGACATATTCGTGGAAGATGAGTCTATCGATGTTTACTAGTCATGATGGCTTATGTGCCAGCTCCAGGTTGAGAGGCTGTATGCCTCTGGATACCAGTTGTGGAAGAGCAATGGCTGTTGCCTTCACCTCCTGATTATGGATGCATCTAGTAGTCATTGCAAGAAACAGGATACTGGACTAGATGAGCATTTGGCCTGATACAACAGGGCTATTCTTATGCTCTTAAATAAATAAATAGTAAGAGAAAATACAACCATCAGTTCACTTAAGAATATAAGTGTTGAGCCTGACCACTGATCTCTCTTGACAAGGATGCTGTCTCCAACAAGGTCATCCCCAGCATCAAAAAGAACCTGCTTCTGTGAAGACATGAAGATTTGTTTCTGAGCTGTCTTCTTGCTTGGTGTGTAGCCAAGACCTGCATGATGTGGTCTGATAGTCCCATTTCCATCTCCAGCATACTGAGCAGCTTGCGATTGCATTGGGAAAAGCCAAGGATAATTCCAGTAGCTGGCTTTGATGCCATGGCAAGAGCTGAGACCCAGAACGTCACACTGGGCATTGCCAGGATGCTGTGCCACACAGCTTCATTACTGCTTCCCACAAGTAATATGATTTCCTAATATATTATCCAGGCCGCTTACTAACTGCACAGCTAGCCAGCTGGCACCAAACTGGCCAGAAATTGTGAGGCAGATACTCGAGGTAGCCTGGCACAGGAGGTGCATCTAAAGCACTTGTGGATAAGGCTTTGGTTTATAATCACCTGTCACTGCCTTAATTATATTCTCAGATACCAGAGCGGCAGGAGCTTGTGATTCTAGATGATCGCAAATCAGTCCATAGGTTTCATAGCTCACCACGATGAGGAAGATAAATTTTAACTTTGTCTCATTGCCTCATTCATAGTTAGCTAACAAGTAACTCATGAGTTTACTGCAACATAAAAGGGAATGAAAAAAGCTTCTTCAAATATGTTAGAAGCAGGAAACCTGCCAGAGAAGCATTTGGCCCACTGGACAGTAAGGGAGGGAAAGGGGCAATAAAAGGGGGAGACTGCAGAGAAATTAAATGAGCTATTTGCATCTATCTTCACAGCAGAAGACCTTGGGCAGATACCACTGTCAGAACAGCCCCTCCTGACTAAAGAATTAAGGGCGCAATCTTAACCCCTTATGTCAGTGCTTTCCAGCACTGATATAAGGGCAATGCAGCTCTGAGCTGCCTGGTGCGCAGGGTTGCAGCGGTGCCAAAAATAGCTGCGACTGCACCCCAAGCACAACCCAGGCAGCGCATTCCCCTTTGGAGAAGGGGACTTTCATCCCTTCCCCCAAGAAAGGCGAGTAGCCCCGCAATGACGCTACTTGATTATATGGCAACCAAAGGGTCAGTGTCGAATCAAGATCCTCTGTGTTGGGCCCAGAATCTGGTGCAGCGAAGCTCTAGTGGTTCTGCCTCCCTCCTGCCCTGCTTCCTTCCCCCTGGCATGCCTCCTCCCCATCCTCTTCCCATCTCCCCCACCCTGGAATGCCTCTTTCCTAGCCCTCCAACACCCCCACATATGTCTCTGCCGCCCAGCAGTCTGTGCAACTGTGGAGTGGTGGAGCAGCGGTGGTCCACCTGCACTAGCCCAGTGCTGGCCGGTGCTGAGCTAGCACCAGTGCTGGACCAGCGCTGAGGGCTGCAGACACAACTTACAGCATGTTTGTGACCGTGTGCGCCAGCGGTAAGCTGGCATGCATGTTTAGGATTGGGCCCGGAAGCTTATTCTGGACCTTTGTAACTCTCCACCTGTTTACTCAGGTCACATAAGGTTGCCTAGCATTAGTGATTCGCTTGCAAAGAAACTTACAGTCTTGTTTACAGAGCATGCATTTCAGGTGGTCCTCTGCTGATAAAATAAATATTGAATTATGGTGTACAGAACGCCAGCGGGAAATAGATAAAAGATTAATGACATTTCCCCCTTTGCAAGTGAAGGATATGATTCCAGGCACAATAATCACAAAGGCCTTTGGCATCTAGTATATGCGAAATCTGGACACCCTTTGAAGTCTGAATACAGTATAGGTATTTGTTATCTCTCTCTCTCTCTCACTCTCGCTCTTGCTCTCTCTGCTAAGAGTCAGTTACAGTAACACAAGTTTCAGAATCCAAGTCTTTTAGTTGTGGTTCCTGAAATTTTGCCCTTGATTGTGTTTTTATCGAAATCTGAATGCCTGTGATGGAACAACTGGAGATGTATTAAAGAACACATTCTTGATTTAGGCTATGATCACATTTGTCCCCTGATTTTAATATTTTGTGGGATTAAAATGAAAATGGAGTGGTGTTTTGTTTTTCTAAATATATAGTCAAGCATGCCGATTGAATTAACTCTTTTTCTTAGGAGTTTCTTTCTGTGGCTTCTTAATTTTATCTCATTCAATCTCCAGGAACTCCGAGACACAAGAGGTGTCAGTTTCAACAATGACTAGCCACATGCCAAGAGGTCATCTTGGAGGACAGAAAAAATTGGCTGCCTTGTGAACTGACCATAGGTGAGAACATGCATTTCCGCTGCTAGTATTACGTTACCAATTAAGTGGAATGTGCTGTCCTGGCCCGTTCTTGGAAATCATTTGCTGAACTTGATATGTAAGAATTAGCAGGTGATGCTTGTCACATAATGGAAATAACCAGCATGTTATTGCTAAAGCATGTAAATGAAGCTGCTGTTAAAGGCACAGGAGCAAGGAGTGGCAGGAAAAAGATCTGGGAGCTCTACATGGTATGTCCAAAACAGAGTAAATAATGAGTCTCTCAGCATGCGTGCTTGGCTGTCTCCTTGTCAGTTCCAGTTCCTTCATTCCTGTCTCCTCCATTTTCCCATGGAAGACTAGAAACCAATATGTCGAGGAGCGACACACTGCCACTCGTGGAGGCCGGCTTATGCTACTTTTTCTGACCCATTCAGCAACATGGCACATGTTGCTTGGAACAAGGGCAAACTAGTGTCGTATCTGCTTATTGATTTCAAATACAGGTTTTACTGCACAGACATTGCTAGAATAATTGAAACATGTAATGATGTTCAAATTATTATCCTGTAATCTTCTTTTTTTAAAAAAACAATCAATAAAAAACTAACTTTAGAGGATATTCTCTAATGAGACACTAACAGCCCGATTGTAACAGGCCTGCCTGCCGGCTGAACATGAACATCTGCCAGAGGATGTGACATTTCACTGGCACACGGGATGAGGTTGCCAGTGCAGATGGCTGGCAGCGTCACCTGCAGAGAGGTCTCCTAAGCTGGCAGCTGGTGCAGGGGGAACTGAGCAGGGACTGAGAGGGATGGGTAATTTCTTGGTGGGGAGAGGGGCAGGTGGGAGGCAGGATGAAGTAGGAGGAGCGGTTGAGGCATCAAGTCTGAAGCTAGTCTGGCATCTTTATTAAAAAGAAAAGATGTATTTTCTATTCAAAATATAGTCCATTTACCTGTTGTTGTTGTTGTTGTTGTTGTTGTTGTTTAAATTTAGAATATTCAGCAAATTTTAAATTTCCAGGGGGAGGAATATCTCCTCTTTCTCCGCCTCTCCCACAGATATCTTACAGTGATCATGGCAGACCCATGCCCATTTGGCTGAAAGGTCTCCTTCCCCATAGCCAATCACCAATCAAATATCAATCGTGCTCATTTTGCAATTCTTGGGATGGGAAAAGCATTAGTTGTCTGTAGCAGTGCTTGTCAATGTTTGTCCTCTGCTGCACCACTTCAGATGGTCCGCCTATTCGAAGTACCGCCAGAAGTAACTGGTGATGACATCATCATCAGCAGAGCCACTTTTGCTGAGAAGGAGGGAGAAGGAGGGAGGAGGGAGAGATGGAAGGAGGCCTCAGAAGGCAAGGAACTCTTGGGAAAGGGCATACCAAGAGGGGTGGGAAACACTGCTGAGGAACTGGGAGAGCCAAATTATCATGTGGGCTGCCCTCGCAGCAGCACTACTTCTACTGAGCCGCAAAGCGACACTGTGGCAGAAGCTGCACTGCCGAAAGGACGACCAACATGATAATTGGGCTCTCCCATATCTTGAAAATATGATCAAGAGAAAAAAAAATATTTTCTCTTCTGTCATTTGCAGTGAATGAGTTTCTGTGTGAGAACCAAGTGCTTATTTCTGGCCATCATCTGCTTAATGATGTCACTTCCTGATTAATGATGTCACTTCTGGCCCTCAGCAGATGCCATGAATGCTATTCGGCCTGCTGTATGAAATGAGCTTGACATACCTGTGATATAAGAAGTCTTACTATCATCACAAAAATAACTTTCTCTAGCCCCTCCCATTTTATGAACTGCTCCCATTTCCAAGCAGCTGGCTTCTGGGCCTTCTGCAGGAACATTAATATGAACAATTCTATTCCTGACTTTCCAGCATTTTTCTGCTGCAAGGCTTGCAGCAACTTTGAGCAGGAAAGCAGCATGGAAGGAAGGGTTAAACACCTCCTCCCACACTGCTCTAGTCAAATTCAGAGCTTTCAACTATTCTTTTAAAGTAAAACTAAAAATGCTGGGACATCTAATCATTTACCTCCTGCCTGACATGCAGTGTGGCCTAAACACTATAATGAGCATTTATGTTCCCTCTCCCCTTTTGCCCATATTTAAAATTCTTCTTTCAGGTTCCATCCAGGCAGGTATGTCAGTAGCTTGGAGTAGCCACTGGCCATCATAGACCATTAATCAGAACCATACTGCTCATCCACAGGTACCAAACTCTACAAAAAAAACCATCCAGAGGGAGAACATTCTGCATAACCAAGAAGCTGATTTACACAAACACATGCACACACACACACAGATCCTGTCCTAGTGCATTCCAATAAAATATGTTTTATTCCAGTGTTTCTCAACGTATGCTCCTAGGAGCCGCGAGGCTCCCCAAGACCCCTTCAGGGGCTCCATGAGCACACCATACTTGGCTGCCATCTGCTTTGCGTTGCATCACTCTGCACATGCCCCAGTGCCCTGGGCCTCCCCGACACTCCATTTAGGAGTATAAAGGGCTCTGGAGACGAAAAAGGTTTGAGAACCGATGCTTTATTAGATTTTGATTATACCTTCATGTTTTAGTAAACAGCAAAAGCACTACCCACTAGTATGATTTTTGGTTTAAATATCTTCCTGTGTGCGTTTTCCAACCCAAAGTAACTTTGGAATCAATAACATTAATGTTTCATTGGAATGTAAACTTTTTAAAAAGGTTCCTCTGCTCTCCTTGCGCCGTTAATATAATGGACAAAGTGAGTGGTACTTTCCAAAGTACTGAAGTTTTCTTTCTCCCCCTTCCCCACATTTCTCTAGATGACATCCAATGATAATGGCCGTAACATGATGGGAAATTAATTGAGAGAACATTTCGAGTCTGCCATAATTTTATCATCCATTCTACAGTCTGCTATTAGCAGGAATCCAAACCCCCATGGGTGTTTCAAGTGAATCTTTCTCTTAGCAGAACTCTCAGTCTGGAGGTCAGGGTGTTAGCTCCTTCCATCAGCCAGGTGTCAAATCACTGTCAAAAAGAAATTACTGGGGTATTCTTCTCTCTCTCTCTCTCTCTCTCTCTCTCTCTCTCTCTCTCTCTCTCTCTCTCTCTCTCTCTTACCGTCTAGCCTTGTGTGTTGGGATATAAGATGATTTGTAGCTCGTCATTGGGGACCAGAGAGTGCTGGTGGCCATTTGAAGCCTCTTTCGCAGAGGTACTTAGTGGAATCATTATGTGTTAACTTGCATCCATGCAGCTGTGTTGGTGATTGAATGCCCATTATCCACGTGAAAGTGACATTACAAGACTGTGGATTCTGAGTCATCTGTAGCTGCAGCACTAGCTTACTACATCACCATATGTTATCAGAAAGTGGTGATATTTGCTGTAAATATTTGCTGTAAAAAAGACTGCACAGAATCCTGTTGGCTTCTCTCCACACCACTGCTTCTCCACTGCTTCTTATATTTGCTATAAAAAAAGACTGCACAGAATCCTGTTGGCTTCATGCCACTGCTTCTCCACTGCTTCTTATATTTGCTGTAAAAAAAGATTGCACAGAATCCTGTTGGCTTTCTCTCCACACCACTGCTTCTCCACTGCTTCTCCATATGCTGGCACAGCCAGGCTGCATGGGGGCAGCTGGAAGTCTCTTTGGAATATTTTCCCTTTTACTATGAGTAACACTACTTGGATCTCCACCAGCAATTTAGCTGGCAGAAGTCCGAATGGCCCTGTGCAATGCAGGCAGGCTTGGGGTGGGGATTAGGATATGGCAGAGGGCCAAAGATTAGGACTTTGCCAGTCCCACACCCTCCTGGGCCTGTTCCACTGTCCCCTGCCCCAAAATGCCCCTCCCTGCCTATGGAACGCCTTCTGGCCACCCATTCCTATCCTTGTGTCTCTTCCGTGCAAAACTCACCTCTGTTAACAGCCCTGGGACTGCAGGCCAGTGCAGACCTTCCCATCGGTACTGCCAACTCTAGAATAGCTGCAAGTGTGCTTTATGGCACATTTGCAACAGTCCAGGCAAGCAGTTTTCTCTGTAATCGCATCTTCTTCCCCAGTCATGAAATCATGAAAACCATGGAGCTTCAAAACAAATCACAGCGCTTTTGCTGCGAAGGAGAAGGTTTTGTATATGTACAGTTAGATTGCATCTCAGTATCCAAAGCTTATGTCTTTATATTGGCTTTATGTCCCTGAAACTGTCTACATGGTCCTGTTAAAAGTGATCCCTTTCTTGGCTTGTCCACTTTTGTCTCAAAACTTGCGTTTGACAGCCATGAAGGGAATTCATTTTAATGAGTTATATTTTTTTAATGGCTGCAACCGCTATATCTCTGAAGCATAAAAAGTGGGGCAGCAGCAAGGCAGTCCAGCATGAAATCAAACTTTTAGCACAGTCTGTAGGGGTGTTGTCAATCTGCCTCTTACAGCTCCATATGTCAACAAGATCATTATCCTCAGTACCTGCTCTGTTCTGCCACTAATGTATCAGTATAAAATAATGCTGTACAAAATTACGGCACACTCTCTCTTTAAAAAAAAAAATATGAGATTGGCTGTAGAATTTATGGCACCCTGTGTAGAAATTTGGAAAGCAACGGTAACTTTTATCAGCTTGATGGGGGCGGTTTCCTTTCCAAAAGAACTGGAGAAAGATGTATCAAAATAGCATCACCCAAGCAGCTGTGCCGGCATTCTGCAAAAGTGCTAAGAGAGGAAGTGTGACTAGCTTAGGCTTCTCCTTCCTACTCATGTTAAAAGCACAGAGATGTGTGCATGGGGAGGTGTGCATCTCCCTTGTGAGGAGATGCTCGGTCCCTGTATTGGAAGAGTGCAGATGGTCCCTCAACTTCCAAAGAATCTCATGAATATTAATCAACGCTGTCCTCAATGCAATGTGCAAGGCGACTTAAAGCCTCTGGAAAGATGAGAAACAATGGATGAGAACACTTCAAAAGAAAGCAGTGTATTCAAGGAGATGATATCTGGTCTCCACATCTGGCACTACAGCAGGCCAGCAAAGGGAATTCATGCCGTGAATATTCAGCAACCGTGTTGGAAGCACACCATAAAAGGGCACTATTAACCTGGCAGAGGTGGGGAGTAGTCAACAAGCATCTTTCTGGAGAAATCACCCATATCAGTGTGATATCTGTGTGTCAGCTTGCTGAAAGTTTTCCATGTAAGTAATGACTCGCTGCAGTCTGAAACACTGCCATACCTGGGGGGGGGGATTTGGGAGGCAAATGCCCTGGGTGCTACACCTGTGGGGGTGGCATTGCCACCCATGCCCCTTTCCTCCACGCGCCATCTGGGCCTCATGAAATTCAGGGAGGCCTTACGTGGAGTTCTCTGGTCCTCTGAAAGCCTTCTGAGGCCTCCCGAGGGACTTTAAACATCACTTCTGGTTTTCCATCAAAAACCTGGTGTTTAAAGGCCTTCTGGAGGCCACCCAAGGCTTTCAGAGGGCCAGAGGACCCCATGTGAGGCCCCAGATGTGACCGGTAAGTGGGGGATGCCCTGGGACAGCCGCCTTCTGGGGGGAGGGAAGCATTCTGTTGTCCTGGCCCTGGGTGGTACGTGGGCCAGGATCGCAACTGGTCTGAAATTAGAAATATGTGAACTGGATTTTTAATTGTTTTGTATTTTTAATGTTTATTTGTATCTTTCTTTGTTTGTATTTTAAATTGATTGTTAGCCGCCTTGGGTGCCCTTCGGGGAGAAAGGTGGAATAAAATTCTAATAAATAAATTTAAAAAATCACACTAGATTTTGAACCTGGATTTCTCAGGATAGAGGGGAGAGCATGGAAGGCATTTGTACTGTGAATCATATTGCCTGCCATTCCTTAGCTCTTGGGATCTTTGTCCAACAAATACAGCAAATGCACTCTGCTGTTAACCTGACATACATTTTGCACTCACTCAATACACAGAGATATAGATTGTTGTGGTGCTTTCCAAATCTCTGCAGACCCTGCAACAAGATACTTTTGTGATCTCTCTCACCTCATATTTGCCGATGCACTTTGAGCTAACATTTTATGGCAATTACCACCTGAAGGTCAAGATAATCACTATAAGAGCTGTAATGTGTGTCGCCTTTTTGTTCTGAAGAGCAGTTATGTTTCATACTTGATTTATAATACAGCAACAGCACTAGACACATATCAGAGAGCACTACACTGCCTTTGGTCTGTGCCTGACTGACCCTCTTCACATACCCTGTCCCCAGCAGCTGCATTAGTAGTCACTTCCCTGTGGCACTTTCCCATACAGTTGTGGCATATGTGTAAGTACTTGGCAGGGCATTCCTAACTTGCACTGGAACTGGCAGGTCTGTATCCAGCGCAAGTTTGGGCTGACTGTGGCTCAGCCAGGGAAACTTTTTCCCTTACCCTGTGGAGAGCTGCAACAGCCCCAATGAATCTACTCGAATCTGCGCCACCTGATGAGGTGGCGCAGATCCAAGCAGAACGGAGCAGTCAGGAGCTGCTCTGCACTGCCCGGGAATGGGGATTAGAATCTGGCATAACTGCCTGGTCCTGGCCCCACCTCTTGCTCTCTGCCTGCCCGCCCACGGCCCCCTGCCGCCCACCCTCCCCATGCCCCAAAATGCCTCCCTTGTGTCTCCTCCTCACCCTCCACCTGCCTCCTTGACATTTGCGCTGGCTGAGTTCGGCCAGCATGGACTTACTGCTCCTTGCCATGGCTGGATTTGGCCTCTGTGGGCCAGCACACCTCCATGTGCCGGTGTGGCTTACTCCCACGGAGGTGCAAACATGCTTTACAGCATGTTTGCAACCCTTCCAGGGTGGCACAAAGGATTTGTGCCAGCCCAACAAGTGCTCAGGATTGCTCTCATAGTCACGTAGGAGGGGCTGATTGTCTGGGTTCTTCTGGTCCAGTCACTGCCCTCCCTTCTAGCGTGGTAGTGAGTAGGTGGGAAAGACTCACATGATTCCTCTGCCACAATGTAGTTGCACTATTTACACACATAGTCTAGTAAGATGTGGTTCAGCACCACAAGGAACTAGATCCCACACAGCAGTACAAATTACTAATAGCAGGTATTGCAACATAAAGCTCCTGCAGTTAATTATGGTGATGATTTAAATTACACAAAATGAACCCTGGACAAAATCATGTTGAACTTAGACACTGTTAAGGCTGCATACTAGTTTGGACAGAGGTCCCAACCAAACATGTAGCACGTGTTTAGTCACATCTATGGGTTTCAGCTCATGTGGGGTTTGCAATGTGTTCCCTGCAATTTAGACCCTGCATCATGGCAAAAGCTGTGCTAGGGCCCAATCCTATCCAATTTTCTACTGCTGGTGCAGTTGTGCCAGTGGGGTGTGCATTGCATCCTGTGGTGAAGGGGCAGTCATTGGGGCCTTCTCAAAGTATGGAAACATGTGTTCCTTTACCAAGGGA
Organism: Tiliqua scincoides; assembly: GCF_035046505.1. Taxonomy (NCBI): domain Eukaryota; kingdom Metazoa; phylum Chordata; class Lepidosauria; order Squamata; family Scincidae; genus Tiliqua; species Tiliqua scincoides. Next base: position 117,584,961 of record NC_089821.1, read on the forward strand.
CTGCATTGCGACTACACCGGAGCTCAAAAGTTGGATAGGGTTGGGTCCCTAGTCCCTCCTTCTGCACTGCCATCATCCTTTAACAGACTTCCTGTGTTTGCATACATCCTAGCAGCACTTGCCAGTCAAAAGGGGTGGGTTTCCCTTTTGAGGGCAGTAAGATGAACATTTGAAGTCTGCCCCCCAAGCAGGAAGAAGACTGAAGCGCTGTGGGCTTCCCCCCCTTCTCTTTCCACTCCGATTCTTAGCGGACAGAGCAAAAGATCAAGCAGAAGCCATGTTTGTTGCTGTCTCTTCTACTCAAGCAAGAGGAAGGGATGGCTGTCCTTTGAAGCTGCCCTTTGAAGCTGAAAATAAAGAGAGGAGGAGCTGTGGTGAAGGCACCCTCATCTACCAAACTCTTGGATGCTGAGAACTATGTGGGTTTTGTTACCATGTGTTCACAAACCCACGCGGAAGGCTCCTAACTCACAGATAAAGAGGTGGAAATGGTACTTGGATATTCTGTGGCAGAAATTTTCTTGTGCATAAGGAAATCTATGTGGGTTTTACATCCAACTGCAGTTACTCCATGGGAAATGTATGTGGGTTTTACATCCAACTGCAGTTACTCCATGGGAAATGTTCATTTCTGCATATTTTGTCTGGGCCTGTGGAGAAAGTTAAGCATGATATTAACGCCTGCACTGAAATAACTGTGATTTTAAAAGAGCAAGGCCAACCTGCCTACTTAAAAAAAAAATAAAAAAATTGTTCAGCATTATTCAGTATATGAAGTGATTTTCTCATGTGCCTCATTTTTTTCAGATCTCTCATTTTGCCGAATCTCCTGTTCTCAGTCGATTAAACATTAGAACATGAAGGCTTAAGTATACATGCTTCCAGAAAGCGAACAAAATGTATCCTTTTCTTCCAAAGAGCCCCCCAAATATGTGCAAGTTCAGTAAAAAAAGAAAGATGAACTCCTGTCTTCTTGCAACAGCGAGAATAAAACAACTGTGCAAAATAGGTCATTGTTATTGATGCTTTACAGATGTGGAATTAAGGCTGGGACACAGATCTAAGACTGTGCCCCTCCCCTCTCACAGGTGCCATGAGGCACCAACTGCCATATGAGGAAGAAGAGGAGAAAAGGATGAGAGGAATTTATATTTTTGTGTTTTTTGTCAAGAAGTTGCTCCTTGACTTGACTCTAGAGCTGGAAGGGAACCAAACACACCCAGCTTGGATTCTTGGTAACAGACTAACAGTCCAATCTTATGGTTGGGTAGTGTTGGCTCTGAGTGCCATAGAAGTACCATAAAGCATTTTTTTTTGACACCCAGTAAGTAAGTGGCACTGATGAGAAGGCCAGAAGGCCTGCACCATCCAGCAGGTGCTGCATCCTGCCCAATAGGTACCAAGGCAGGCAGGTTTTGTGCCAGGCAGTGGATAGGTTGTGGGCTGGAGGCAGGAATGGGATGTTTCAGGGCAGGAGAGGGTGGGAAGGGGGTGATTTAGGCCCAGGAGGTCTCCGCTGCATCCTAACCCCATCCCAGGTCTGAAAGCCCTACACAGGGCTACTCAGGGCTAAACAGCTGGCGCAGATCCGAGTAGCCCCATTGTGCAGGCTGTGGTGGTACATGGGCTAAGGGAATGTATGTCCCCTTACCTGTGGAGACCTCCTGCTTGCTCAAATCCAACCCCGGATAGAGCATGGGCGCGGCAGCCCTGCTGCGCTAATATTGGAGAGGACTGGACTGTAATTCATAGCAATCTCTAACATATTAATTTATAGCAAGGTTGCACAACTTGTAACCTACTTAGGCTGCAATCCTAACCTCACTTTCCTGGGAGTAAGTCCCACTGAACACAATAGGACTTACTTCTGAGTTGACCTGGTTAGGATTGTGCCCTCAACTGAAAGCAGCTCACCATCCTCCTAGGGCTATATAAGGCTGCAATGCACACTTACTTGAGAATAAGTCGTATTGAACGCAATGGTGCTTCCTTCTGAGGAGGCATGAATAGGATTGTGCCCTAAGCCTCCTGTTTTTGCTTACTGATTGGGCTTGTCTAACATTTGGGAATGTCTCATAAATGGATAGGGGCAGATATGATAATCATTTAACACAATAAGAATGTAATCTAGAGGGCTGTGGGAGGCATCTTTAGGCACCTGGGTTTGCAAAATCAGGGGGTTGTGGAGTCTAAGGAGTCTAAGGAGCTCAGATTATTTAGTGATGACTCTTGTTACAAAGATATTTTTCTCTTCTTAACTTTCAAGCAGAACAATGTTCAACATGCTGTCTTCCACATTTATAAATAAATCTTGAGGTCCGTCATTGGAGAATGTATATTCAGATTTCCATGGAATGTTTCTGTGTTAAACAGACATGCATCCTAATTTGCCCATCAAATTCCAATTAAATTTAACATTTTAATTTTCAAGATGGGTGAGTGGGGAATAGTTACAAAAAAGTAGTGGACACCACTGAGCTACTTCAATGTTATCAGTGGCATCACTAGGGTTCACGACACCCGGTGCGGGAGACCAGCGCGTCACCCCCATGCCATGGGCGGGGCAACACTTCACGTGGTGGGCGTGGTGATCTACCATCGCACCGCCCCCACTGGTTTTTTGGCTGTACCTTTGGATAGAATAAAGATATTTCAACGCAGTTTGTTTCATTGCATTTTGCATGAAATTGCACATTGATTGATATATAACATGATGGTATTATTTTACAAACTGTGATTTTAGTGATTTTGGTCACTAGTGGTGTCACGCACACATACACGCACACACGCACACACGCACACACGCACACACACACACACACACACCCCAGGGTGTCAACTTACTAACACCTTATTGGAGCAGTTCTCAAACTTTTAGTACTGGGACCCACTTCTTAGAATGAGAATCTGTCCAGGACCCATCATAAAGCAAATTAAAATAAATAATTATAATTAAATTGAAGTAAAACAAATAATTAAATATGGAGAAAGCCAGCCCTGTTTCACCAAGTGAATTTTCTCTGTAGCCTGCCTGCAATAACGTCCCCCCCCCCCAAAAAAAAAGAATCAGTAAGATTTTCACCCCTACCCAGTACCCAGTTCAATTTAAGTTCTTATGTTTCAAGCATATCACTATCAGGACCCACCTGGCTTTACAAGTCTGAGAGCCCAGTCCTATGCCTGTCTACTCAGAAGTAAGTCCCATTATAGTCAGTGGGACTTACTCTGAGGAAAGCGTGGATAGGATTGCAGCCTAAAACAGAAAAAAATTCACAGTACCCTGTCAAGCCTCTGTTTCATTCTTTTTATTGGGGGGGGGGGCTGTCTTCTGGAGCATTTGTTGAGATCCACTTCCATCAAATCAGGACCATTCTGGTGGCCTCACATTTCCTTTTGCCTGACCTGCCCAGGAGCCAAGGCATGTTTGCTTACTCGTGAGTAAACGTGACCATGTGGCTTAGTTTCGCTTTCCATAGGGCTCAATACATTCACCAGCTTGGAGGGAGGGACCTCCTTCTCTGGTGTTTTTGGAGGCTACCTTTATTGGATCAGGACCATTCTGGTGTTGTTGGTGTTCCTCTCAGCCTGCCCTTTCCAACTCATCAGGGAGCAACCAGCAGTAAGTTTCTCTGCTGGCTGGCAGAGCAGCTTTTTAGGGCAGTGGGAGGGCGGGAAGACAGGGGAGGGCAGAACTGAGTGGAGGGAGGGGAGGCGAGGATCAGACCTGGGAGGGGCAGGGATGGTGGTAGACTCTGCCACCGAATCCTAAGCCCTTTCCCGGCCTGCAGCACAGCTCCAAGAAGACCCATTGGGGCTCCTAGGGTTTACTCACAGTAAGTGATTTCCCCTTACCCTGAGGAGACTCCAGTGCTGCCCCAGCCCCAAAGGATGCAAGGAAGCCATTTTGGCACCACTGCATCACTGGGTGGTGGGGCAGTTTAAGGCTGGGCTGCAAAAGTCATAGAATTTTGAACTAGACCCAGAAATGCATTGGCAGCTGGTACAAGAGAGGCGTCCAACTGCCTCACACCCACCAGTATTCTTGTGGCTACATTTTTAGCCAAATGACTTTCCTGTACTATCTTCAAAGGCACTGAAGGCAGTACATACAATGCATTATGGTAACGTAAGGTGAACATGATCAATACATGGGTCATTCTGGCTAAGTCCATTCTTTCTCGGTAGAGCCACAACTGTGAATTAGCTATAGCTGATAAAAGACATTCCTGATGACTAAAGTGACTTGTAATGAGGTGTGAGAAGTAGCCACAATCAATGCTTTAAAGTACCGCACTGGTTGGCAACCTTCAGTATCAAAAGACTATGGTATAAGCCTACAGCACCCGGTATTCCCAGGCAGTCTCCCATCCAAGTACTAACCAGGCCTGACCCTGCTTAGCTTCCGAGATCAGACGAGATCAAGCATCTGCAGGGTAACAGTATGAAACCTATTTTTTTTAAAGTAGTGATGAATCCCAGAGTATGACTTTGAACCTCACTGTGAATCTTGACCCCCAACCCTTGAAAATCCTCCCTCTGAGACTGAAATAGATCCCTAATCCCTAAGGCAAGTTCGCCTACTTGTGAGTAAATGCATGCTACGGCTCGGTTTCACTTTCCATAGGGCTCCATGCATTTTTTGGTTTCCAGGTTTTTGCCAATAACTTTTGATAGACAGGAGATAGTTCACTCTGGTTTTTTGCATTGCATTCTGCTCAAAATTCTGCATCCAATGGTATATAACATGATGGGGTTACTCCTAACCACCATGATTTTAGCGCGTCACCCCCCCAGTGTGCGTCACCACCCTTGCGCGTCAAATGTTGCATGTCACGCGGTGCGTGTCACCCGCATCCCCCCGAGCGACGCCACTGAATGTTATTCCAAAAGTAATTCTTATTACTTTTACTAAAATGGAGTTCATTAGTAGTTAAAGCTACTGTTTCTGTAGCAGGTAGTTGTAGTTAAACTTCTTCTCAAGTAGTTAATGCCCACCAGTGTTTCCATCACAGAAATGAAAGAGAAAGACTGTGAGTGGGACATATGTGCATCTACGTGCATACAGACCTTTGGAGGATGACTTATGTCCATGACTAAGTGCAAGTTAACAAACATTTCAAAGCATGGTGCCATCCTTGATACCACCACTTTGAATGAAAAAGATGCCTACTAGTAGGAAACGATATTCATGGATTAAAATCCCTAATCGATGACATCAGAGGTTTTAAATGCTTAAAAACATTTTGGTCCAAAGGTCACTATTATTTTGTAAACCCAGAGTGACTCCTGTTGTTGAAAAAGAACCACAATGCAATATAGATGTCTATGAACTTTAATGAAATAATGCCAAAATCAATGTACTTATATATACGTTGTAATTTTACTCCCAAAATCAATTTTGAAAAAAAGGAACAGAGAGACTTTTGCTATAATAAACCATTTCCCCCTTGTTCTGTTATGTACTTACTGCAGATTCCCATATAGTGAAAATAATAATGATAAAAAATTTTCTTTTTAAAACCCATTCCATCAAGCTGCTACCTCTTTCTTTATTAGTATGGCAGCATTCAGGTGCACAGTATTTGCGAGAATACTGGCCTTAGGTAGCAATATACTCTTCTTGTTAAGTTCTCATTTCTGGACTTCAGTGCCATCTCCCAGGAGACACCAAGTTTTTCCAGTAGCTGCTACACTCATCCTTGCTGTAAGCATCACGAACAGGAGAACAAACTGTTCCTTAAAGGAACAGAGCCCTCTAAAAGGGTAGAGCCAGATCTTACAGCCTCTTTACGCAACCATTTTATTTCACTAATACAGTACCACAAATCATATTTATTTTAAAGGATAAATCAGAACATTTCTGCTAGAGGATATTTGGACCATGCTGTTTTGAGCGATTGCCAAGAGAACTATGGCCACTCATTGATAATCTCCCATTAGAGAACCAGTGTGGCACAGTCACTAGAGCAGTGGCATAGCTAAGTAGGTGCAGGGGGTAGAAATTACACCAGGCAACAAACTTTAGAGGGGCAACAAACTGAGCTTGACACTAGTGGCCAAAATTGTGAAAACCTTGGTATGTACAAATAATACCATCATGTTATATATAATTGGAAAGGTAATTTAATGCAGAATGCAATGAAACAAACTGCATTGGAATGTCTGTATTCTATCAAACGTTATGGCCAATTAACCAGAAAATGAAAACACAACTGCCATGGAACAAAAAGTGAATTCCTTTATCTCAAAACTGACTTAGAGACTGATTGTTCTGAGTGTCAATGAAATGTTACTATGATACAGCATGGAACCAATAAGGTGTTAATATGAGTCAGCTCTCATTTCCATGTAACATAATACAGTTACCCCTGTTAAAGGGTAAAGAGGCACTTTTTCAAGTGGTGCTCCTTTTATATTTAGCAGGGGGAGAATAACAATCCCTCTTCACCCCAGTACAGTGTCTCTAACCAATAAGGGGCACACTTTTTATTTACTTACTTAATTTTATTTTGTCATAGAGGGAGGACTACAAAATCTTCTTTGACCCCGTGTAACAGATAGATGCCTTATGTATACCACTGGTTAGGGGGAGTTGGCAGAGAAAGTAGATGGCAAGTTGCTGGGAGGAGGAGGCAGGTCCCCCCCCCCCAATTTTCACTTTTTAAAAGCCTGGGTATGACATCACTTCCAGTTGTGACATAACTTCTGGGGCTTCATTTTGAGCCCAGCACCAGGCTACACAATCACTAGCTACGCCTCTGCACTAGGGTGTTGCACTTGGATCTGGAAAATCTGGATCAAATCCCTGTTCAGTAATGAAGCTCACTGGATGAACCTAGACCAGTCATTACTTCTCTGTTTCATCTATCTCATGAGGTTGTTGTGGGAATAAAATGGGGTAACAACGTCTGTGACAAATGTTGCCACATCTTAAAAAGGACATAGTGGAAATGGAAAAGGTGCAAAAGAGAGTGACTAAGATGATTACTGGGCTAGGGCACCTTCCTTATGAGGAAAGGCTACAGCGTTTGGGCCTCTTCAGCCTATAAAAGAGACGTCTGAGGGGGGGCATGATTATGCATGGGAAGGATAAAGTAGATAGAGAGATGCTCTTTACACTCTCACATAATACCAGAACCAGGGGACATCCACTAAAATTGAGTGTTGGGAGGGTTAGGACAGACAAAAGAAAATATTTCTTTACTCAGCGTGTGGTCAGTCTGTGGAACTCCTTGCCGCAGGATGTGGTGACGGCATCTGGCCTAGATGCCTTTAAAAGGGGATTGGACAAGTTTCTGGAGGAAAAATTCTTTATGGGTTACAAGCCATGATGTGTATGTGCAACCTCCTGATTTTAGAAATGGGCTATGTCAGATGCAGGGGAGGGCACCAGGATGCAGGTCTCCTGTTATCTGATGGGCTCCCTGGTGCATTTGGTGGGTCTCTGTGAGATAGAGGAAGCTGGACTAGATGGGCCTATGGCCTGATCCAGTGGGGCTGTTCTTATGTTCTTATGTTCATCACATCTTTGTTTTAGAGTTTAGCATGTTATTCAAACCACTTTCAAAGAGAAGTCAGAAGATTTCCCCTTTCCTGGTTGAGGACTGTCTCATACATGCAGTTGCATGGTTGGTGGTGCAGTAGGGTTCTCAGGAAGTGTACCACCTGAATTTCCATGTGGGTCATCATTTCACAGCACCCCTACATGTCAAAATAATATGCATGAGAGACTCATATTGTATAGTGAAGGGTTTTCCAATTGGGTTCTTCAAACATACAACATCTCATGGAAAAATAGAGATATTGGAGAATTTCACCAGGCTTGAGCTCGGAAATGGATTCTTAGAGTCTGGAAAATCCTTCCTTTGCCAAAAAGCGTAGGCAAATTTCCACCCTTCTGAGAATTCTTCAGAGCAACAACAGAGAAGAGAGGGAAAATGCTCAAATTAGGGCCCAATCTTATGGGTTTGCTCTGCCACCAAAATTCACATTCAGGCAGTGTGGGGTTCATTATGCAGTCGCAAAAGGAGGCCTGACATTCTGCACAGGCAGCTGCATGTCAGTGACCCCTGGAAAAGATGAAGCACCACTAAGTCAGCTCAGGGGGGCAGGTGGGAGGCAGGGAGGGGGAGGAATGGGACAGAGACTGGGGTAGGAAGGGGTGTATGTTAAGTCTGGGAGAGGGTGGAATTGGTGGCGGCCGCAGCATTATATCCTATGCCCTTTCCTGGCCTCATTCGGCCTTCCTGGGTCCACGCAGACATGTGCCAGCAAAATTGCTGGCACAGTCCTAAGTAGACCCATTTGGACAGCGGAGGCTTACCCCTGGGCAAGCGAACAAATGTTCCTTTACCTGCAGGAGACCTCGGGGACTCCCCTCTCCCTGCAGGATTTGCTCCAGTGGTGCATCTGCAGGGATGTTTAGATAAGATTGGGCTGTTAGTGTGGCTTCTGCCACCCTTCTGCTCACTCTGCTGCAACCCCGCTATTGCTGAAAAGTGGGAAAGAGAAAGTGGAGGATTGACAGAAAGATAGGACAGACTTTTTCTAAGCTGTCCCAGTGGACTTGTTTAATTAACCACGTTCCTTCCTGTTCTTGAGGGAAATAACTCAGAACATTTTTGAGTGAATCCAGGGCAACCTTCCAGCAGCATTCCCATCTCTATGTGAACACAGGGGTGATACAAATCTCCTTACCGTGGCAGTAACACAAAGCAAGTGGCAATCATAATCACAGTCATAGCAACAGGAGGTGGCAAACAGCTTTATTTTGACTTCATGGAAGTAACAAGACATATACCCACCTTGCTTTAAGTCTCTCCTTTTTTTTTTATACACTAACAGCCTAATCCTATCGCCCACCACACTTTTGCATGCTGCCACACAAAAAGAGCGCATGCTGCATATTATGGTGGAAGGCAACCGTAAGGCCAATAAGAGGTAAATAAAGAATTTTATTTACCTCTCAGTAGGCCTTCTGGCCACTTATGGGTCTTCCCAGAGCCACATCAGCTACGTAGCTGGTGTAAGTCTAAGGGGAGGAAAGGGGCAGGGCAGGCTGGAAAATGGGTGATAGGATCTGGTACTTTTGCTGCTGTGAGCCACTCTCTCCAGCCTGATCCCTGCCCCTTGCCCGCCATCATTCCCACCCTGAACTGCCCACAGCCTGCCCACAGGCTACCCACTGCAACCTTACCTGGGCTGGGGAAGCATCCAGGTGAATCTGGCCCATATGCGGCGCTGCTGGCCATCTCTGCCAGTGGCTCCATTGTGTGTGCCTTCTCAACAGGGTTACGGCTATGAGATCTGCAGTCATAAGCCCTTGATAGGACTGGGCTGTAATGGTCTTTCCTGTCTTCAGGAAGTAAGGCGCATTATGCAAGAGAATGCATTACACACGGTACCTCCATGTACCTAGCATGATACCACCAGCTGTAATTTGCTCAATTTATAATAGGCCCCAAAATGTAGCAGTCGAGGTATTTCTGTTTCTTCACCTACTCTGCAGGCAGTATTTCACACTGAAATTTTTATAAGTCTGTCATGTGCTGGATAATCTCCCTATAAAATATCCTAACCGTATAACTGTAGGAACGACTGGATCAGAAATAGCATATTGATCATACTAGACTGTAAATAGAACCCGACAAGAGGATCAATAGCCAGCTAGGTGCACTGCTACTAAAGTGAGTGCAATTGAATCATTTTTAGCTCTTAACTTCAGGAATTTTGATTTCATTGTTTAAAGCTGAGGGAAAGACTAGGGGAAAAAAGCATTCCTGCACAAGTCTACAGTATTTTTACAAGGAGAAATGTGCAACGGAACCCTATATACACACAATTTCTGTTCTAGTATCCGACAAGCTGCTATCTTATGTCATAATCATTTAAGCTCATGTACCCTGCTGTAAAGCTTGACGGGCAATAGAGACAAGCATTGTTACTCTCAGTGTGTGTGTGTGTGTGTGTGTGTGTGTGTGTGTGTGTGTGTGTGTGTTTCACCCCCTGCATTTTTTCCCTGCATATCTAGAGTTACAGTCATTCTCTTTCACAACACTATGGTTAAGAATGCCATGGCCAATACACCCCAAGTCATTTTGGCATCCAACATATAACTTTTATATTACACCCTTTCTATAGCTGAAAAAAGGAAAGAAAAAAAAATCAAACCCTAAGAAGCACTCATACCTCCCCCTACCCAGCGGTCCATTGAGCATCCCAAACCGTTTCTCCTGAAGTTTGGGATTCTTGGGAATGGGATGGGGTGTGGGTGGAGAACGGTTTGGGGAGTGAGAAATTCTCAAAAATCAGGCAGATTGTGGGAGCCAGAGGAATACTGGGATTGGATCCTGGTACTTCTTCCATGTGCTTCTTAAGATCCAACCCAGTATCATTTAAATAAATGACCATTTGTTGTCCTTCAATGAAACCCAGCACTTGCTGCCTGAGATAGATGCTTCAGCTTATGTGGGCCAGATTTTGCAAACATTTGCGGTTCACTTCAACTGGGAATTGATTTAGTTGAAGGGAGGATTACCAAACAGATTTCCAGTTAATCAGCACATGGCACCTGTAATTGAAAATATCATGCAGAAAAATTATTAACTCCTTGGCCTGTTACGAACCCCTTTTTGGACTTAATTGTACCCCACTCAGGTTGGCCAAGGTTGGCCAAGAGACGGCCAGCCCAATCCTGAGCTGCCTGGTGTGCCCAGGCTTGGCGGCACCAGGAATGGCTGCTGCTGGATCCTGTGTGCCCCAGGCTACCGCGGGAGGTGCCTCGGGAGAAGGGGAATTTTGTCCCCTTCTCCCGGGTAAGGTAAGCAGCCCTGCAATGGGGTTACTCATTTTACCGCCAACCAAAAGGTCGGCAGTAAGGTAAAAGGGCGCGGAGCCCTCCCCGGGCGCCTTGGATCCTGCAGAGCAGAGCTCCACGGACCCACCTCACTCCCTCCCCCTGGCACACCTCCAACCTGCCCACCTCCCTGCATCACGCCTCCCCCCTGCCCTCTCTCCGCCCCCTGCAGGTCTCCCCCCTCCCCGGAACGCCTCTTCCCCGCCCCCATCCCCACCCCCACCTACCGTGCTGCGGCTCGGCAGTCTGGGCGGCTGCCAAGCCGCAGAAGCTGAGCGACTGGCCCGTGCTAGCCCAGCACCGGCCAGCGCTGGGCTAGCACGGGTGAGAGCTCGGTGGTGAGGCTAGCAAAAGTGCCTTACAGCACGTTTGTGACAGTGCTCGGCGGCACAGAGCCATGCTGCTGAGCACAGGACTGGGTTCTTACAGTGCAATCCTATGCATGTATACTGAGAAGTAAGTCCCATTATGTCAGTGAGGCTTACTCCCAGGAAAGTGTGTATAGGATTGCAGACCGAGTCTCTTAGCTCTGTGATATATTGAAGAGAGGAACAGGACTTGTCTTGGGGGGGGAGAGGGGGGGTTCATCCACTCACTCCATACTCAGTTCAGAATTTCTCCTGAAGACTGGCTCACTGAGGGAGAACCCGCAGAGCAGCGATTTTTCATCTCAAGGCACATTGACAATGTGCTAAATTTTTCAAGACACATCATTAGTTTTTTGACCATTGACAAAGCACACCATGCTGCTGGTAGGGGGGCTCAAATCCCTCAATTGCCCTACCGATCCTCCCCAAAGTCCCATGACACACCTGCGGACCATCAGTGGCACGCCAGTATGCCATGGCACAGTGGTTGATAATCGCTGCCATAGAGGCTTGGGGGAAATTTTCTGACAGAAAATGTTAAAACTACTAACAGGGCTCTTCCTTGCAAACTGTATCTACATAACCTTGAGCATTTGATTAAATCATTCCACCAGGCCAGGGGTGCCCAAAACCTGGCCCTGGGGCCACTTGTGGCCCTCAAGGCCTCTCAATGTGGCCCTCTGGGAGCCCCCAGTCTCCAATGAGACTCTGGCCCTCTGGAGATTTTTTGGAGTCCACACTGGCCCGACGCAACTGCTCTCAGTGTGAGGGCGACTGTTTGACCTATTGCATGAGCTGTGGGATGAGGGCTCCCACCACTGCTTGTTGTTTCACGTCTGTGATGCAGTAGTGGCAGCAAAGGAAAGGCCACCCTTGCTTTGTGCAAGGCCTTGAGCTATTGCAAGACCTTCATTTATTTGTATAAGTTCATCTTTAACATATTCATTTATGTAAACTTATGTAAATTTATTCAAACCTGAAATGTAAATTAATTATTTCCCCCCCCCGGCCCCCGACACAGTGTCAGAAAGACAATGTGGCCCTCCTGCCAAAAACTTTGGACACCCCTGCACCAGGCCATTGGTTCACGAGTGGACGTTTTCAAGCAGATGCTGGATGGCCATCCATCAGAAATGCTGTAGTTGCCTGTGCTGAGCTAGGGGTTGGACTATATGGCCTCCAAGATCCCTTCCACTCTGGTACATCATGATTCTATGTGATATCCATATTTGCTCAGAAATTTTTAGGATCACAAACTGCCCAAATCATCCTGTTCAAAGGTTTCATGAATTAAAACTTGTAAATGTTGACTAGACAACAGCGGTGGCGTCACTAGGGGAGTGCAGGGGGTGTGGGCCGCACCAGGTGACACACACTGGGAGGGTGACATACTAAAATCATGGTGGTTAGGAGTACTACAATCATGTTATATAACGTTGGATGTGGAATTTCGAGCAGAATGCAATGCAGAAAACGGGAGTGAAATATCTCCTTTCTATCAAAAGTTATTGGCAAAAAACCAGAAAACAAAAAATGCATGGAGCCCAATGGAAAGAGAAAGCAAGGGGTATCACACGTTTACTCGTGAGTAGGTGAACATGCTTTAGTCCAACTGAAAGGGCAGACTGAGAGGAATCCAACAACATCAGAATGGTCCTGATCCAATGAATGTAGCCCCCAAAAAACACCCAAGAAGGAGGTCCCCCCCTCCAAGCTGGTGAATGTATTGAGCCCTATGGAAAGCAAAACTAAACCACATGGTCACGTTTACTTGCAAGTAAGCAAACGTGCCTTGGCTCCTGGGCAGGTCAGGCAAAGGAAAATGTGAGGCCACCAGAATGGTCCTGATTTGATGCAACTGGAGCTCAACAAATGCTCCAGAAGGCAGTGCCCCCATAAAAAGAATCAAACAGGCTTGACAGGGTAAGGTGAATTTTTTTCTGTTTTAGGCTGCAGTCCTATCCACACTTTCCTGGGAGTAAGCCCCACTGACTATAATGGGACTCACTTTTGAGTAGACAGGCATAGGATTGGGCTCTCAGACTTGCAAAGCCAGGTGGGTCCTGATAGTGATATGCTTGAAATATAAGAACTTAAATTGAAATGGGTGCTGGGTAGGGGTGAAAATCTTACTGATGCTTTCTGGGGGAGGGGTGTTATTGCATGCAGACTACAGAGAAAATTCACTTGGTGGAACAGGGCTGGCTTTCCCTTATTTATTGATTTTACTTTAATTATTAACAGTATTTAATTTATCATTATTTGAATGAATGAATGAATAAACCTTTATTAGGCATAGATAGAGAAATCATAAAAGCAAACATAATTAGTCCTAATCCCATTTATCAAAATGGGGTTAAGATACTAAATTACTAATAAAACATTTATGGTTCAACATAGAATATCAACATTTTTGACAAATTACATTAAGAAGGCTTAGAAATCACCTACAGTAAAAATTTAGAAATTCCCTCTAGCACATCTGGTGAGCAGTCATTTAGGAGACACTTCAGTTTTGCCTCATCCGAAAGCCCATTCACTTTGCTGAGAGGTGGAGTCATGTAAGTGTGGCGGTATCTAGTATGCCGAGGACAATAAAAAAGAATGTGTATGATTGATTCAACATTCTTGATGTTATCATTATTTATTTTAATTTGCTTTATGATGGGTCCTGGACAGATTCTCATTCTAAGTGAGTCCCAGTACTAAAAGTTTGAGAACTGCTCCAATAAGGTGTTAGTAAGTTGACACCCTGGGGGGAGGTGACACCACTAGTGACCAAAAGCACTAAAATCAGAGTTTGGAGGAATAATACCATTATGTTATATATCAATCAATGTGTAATTTCATGCAGAATGCGATGAAACAAACTACGTTGAAATATCTTTATTCTATCAAAAGGTACAGCCAAAAAATCAGTGGGGGCGGAGCAATGGTAGATCGCCACGCCCACCACCTAGAGTGTTGCCCCGCCCACTGCAGGTGGGTGACACGCTGGCCTCCAGCACCAGGTGATGCGAACCCTAGTGACGCCACTGGAGAGCAGTCTTGTACATGACAATGAAAGGAAGTATCAGTAGCCTAGATTTCCTCTTCTTTATCTCTTTTGGGCAAAGTACTCTACTTTTTACATTTCAACCATGAGGACGGTGCACAAGCTGTCCTCACATTGGAAGTTCTTACATCTCCGACCAGGAGGATCCCATATTACATGACCCAGTGGTCATATGTGGTACTTACAATGACCCATAATATGGCACTTATGCTTCCTGTGTCTTTAGTTTATTGTAACCTCTGAAATCACAATGCTAATTCTGTATAGGCAGATTCACATGGGGGGAGGGGGGAAACAATGATAGCAGAGAAGCAATTTTTTTTATGCAGTTTCATAATACCATCTCTTTATTCCTCTGGAATATTCATTACTGGCATTTCAACTTTGTCTCCATGTTTCTAACTTTGGTGATTGAGACTTTAATCTTTGAAGCTTTATATGCTATCAGCGCTGAAGAATAATAAATGTAAATGTAACATTTAGGCCATTGGAAATGCTTTTTTTCCCGAGAAAGCAGTTCAAAGAGAACATCAGCTTGAAGCTATTGGTGAGATGGTGAAGTCTGAGGCAGGAGACCAAACTGTCTCCTAACTTCAAGGCGTCTTTGCATGGGGCTAATTAAAAAACAAAGCCATTGGACTGGTACTGATTAGCTATTTACGTTTTTGATGAAAATGTTCTGAAGTAACGTTTTGATCTCTAATTAGAGATGGCCTCCACAAGCCATTCTTTCCTACACTTTCAACAAGAAAAACTGAGTAATCATTCATTCAGTTGGTTAAAATAAATACCACAATGCTCTTAGATCTCCCTGGATGAGGCATTTTAGTAAAAGAGGTGGGGGGGGGGGTGAGGTTAGTGACGGTACAGCTACAGCATCTAGTGCAAAGAACTACCACTTTAAAATATTCCCATATCTCACAAGTAGAAAATAATTTCAATTTTAAGCAGCAATAAATCATGACGTGTCTTCTTGGTTCTACATAACCTGTGCTAGAGAATTAGCAGCTGCTTGTAAAGAAAAATATGCCCAAAGGGGAGTAAGTTATGATTGATCATTTCTTGACATGCTAGGGTAGGGAAGATAATGTTCCCCTTTAGTTATTGATGCAATTTGATCACATCCTGTTGTCTCAGAACATATGCTTTACTTTTTTTTTTGAATCATATTTTGCCTTTCTCAACAGAGAATTTGATGAGAACAGACTGGTCCGTAATCCAGTTAAACTAAGAGCCCACTCCTATGCATGTCTGCTCAGAAGTAAGTCCCATTAGAGTCAATGGGGCTTACTCTTAGGAAACGATGGGTAGGATTGGGCTGTCAGGCTGCAATCTTATTCACACTTATCTGGGAGTAAGCCCCATTGGCCATAATGGGACTTACTTTTGAGTAGACATGCATAGGCTTGTGCCTTAAACTACCTGGGTTTGACTTCCAAGAGCCTTTTAAAATTTATTTAAGGCCCAATGGCATAATCTGATGCACAAAGCAATAAGTGGTTAGGATCACACTCAGGACCTTGAGATAGTGCAGTAAAACATCCCAGTGATATCTGCTGCTGCAAAACAATTTGTAACAACAGTGACAGGACCATTGCATCCCGGACATTTGTGTCCCAGTTCATGTACGTGTATTTATATTGGATGTACTTTTTAAATTTGTCAGTGCAACAGTAGGGCTGGAATAAGAGGCTTAGGATATATAACACAGAGTTTGTTGCTCAGTTATAGTAGGATGCAAAGAACCAGGACATACAAAAAAACTAGATGTGATGTCCAGGTATGCCGATGACCGGGACACATTTGACCAAGATACAATGATGATGCAAACATCCTAGTACTGGTTCAGGAGGTAGGAGGCAGCAGGTGGAGGAGAATGCAGCCAGCACCATGGCAAGCAGTTGGTGGTGGTGCAGACCATGTTTTAGACACTGCAAAGCTTCCTGCAGAATTGACACCAGACATTGCTGCTTATACAAACAACACAGTACATTCAGTAGGCTCATCTGCTATTCAGTTCACAAGTCTACTCCACTCATTCACTTCATTAGTGAAAGAGTACTACATTTTAACATATTATTTCAGATAAGTGTATAATCATTACCCTGCACATGCCCGATCTCGTCTGATCTCAGAAGCTAAGCAGGATCAGGCCTGGTTAGTACTTGGATGGGAGACTGCGTGGAAATACCAGGTGCTGTAGGCTTATACCATAGTCTTTCGAGACTGAAGGTTGCCAACCAATCATGAGGATTGAGTAACTAATAATGGCCAATGGGCTTTCTGTCACCCCTTATTATTCTATCCAGCAACAATTACGATGGGTCGAGCTCCCAAGATATAAACAGTCCATAAAAATTAGAAATGGATGGTAACCCTAAGGATTGGTCCATGGAGACACATCAGCTTTACAGACTTAGTTCTGACTCAGACATGATTTGCTTGTGTAAATGGACCCTCACAGAAATAACACAACTACACTTCACCTCATAGCAGCTTCAGGGCAATGAAGAAATAACATTTAGAGCCCAAGCCTATACATGTCTACTCAGAAGTAAGTTCCATTATAGTCAATGGGGCTTACTCCCAGGAAAGTGTGGATAGGATTTTAGCCTTATTCATGTACTTAAGAAGGAACTGCTTAAGGACAAACTTTAGCTCTTTTACTTAAGAAGGAACTCAGCACAGCTGTATCAGCGCTAGGGAGATAGGATTGGAGAGCAAGCGACACCATGTCGAAACAGAAAGCAGCAAAAGTGCAATTCAGTGCCACAGATTGAGCCAAGATGACACACGTAACAGTAAGGAGATCCACCTTCTCTAGAAAGGGGCATAGTTGGTGAACTTCTCAAAGCTGTGCAAAGATTGGTTACAGCTGCTGGCCAGGTAGCCATGAAATAGATGCATCTGGGGCCTGGGCCACACTGTAGCTTAGCAGTTCATTCCCTCTCCCAGTTTACACCTAGTAACTTGTCATTAAGTGATGGATAACAGAGGTTCCAGAAGATTTTTCCAATCACCTGCATCCAAAATCATTCAACAATTCATCCAACAATCACCTGCATCCAACAATTCTCAAAATTATTTGGGGGAAACTGGGACAGTTATGCCAGTAGAAAAGAGATATGCTTGGAGCATAGCTAGACCTGAATATACACGAAAATGTACAGCCTGACAAACAGGGCTGGCTTTTAGGCAATTGGAGAGATTTCACCCAATTGGGCCCTGAGCATGTTAAGGGCCCCGCACTGCCCTTCCACCCACCACTGCTTCCAATTGGTCTGAAAATGGGCCACTTTGGAAGCAGCTCCCATCCACTGTTTCTTCCAGTTGGCCAGAAATTGGTGCCATGCACGTGGCAGCATGCTTGCCTTGCTTTTTCCACGCCCTCGCAGCTCCCGGCGCCATCCTCACTCCTGTCTTGGTCCAGAGCAGGCTGCTGTGGATGGGGCAGCAATGGTCAAGAGTCGGGGAGCGATGTGGGCTGGGGGTGTGCTCCCTCCTCTCTCTGGCTGACCTCCCAGGTGCTTATTCTGCACAAATACTAAAGGTACAGGAGTCCTATCCGCCTGCATAGAAGTAACAGATTTTTTTTTTCTTGATCTGGTTCCATTCAAGCAAAGAGCTAAAAAAATTAGTAGAGGGTGCCCTGCAAAATTATGGGGGGGGGGGGATGCAGCTCCTAAAGCCTACCCTGCTGCCAAG
Organism: Tiliqua scincoides; assembly: GCF_035046505.1. Lineage (NCBI taxonomy): Eukaryota > Metazoa > Chordata > Lepidosauria > Squamata > Scincidae > Tiliqua > Tiliqua scincoides. Next base: position 117,602,944 of record NC_089821.1, read on the forward strand.
TTACCACTCTTTCCCATTTTTGAAAAAAAGTGTTCATCGGGGATCCTAAATCTCCCCATACTACCGTGACCTAAACAGTAACAGAAAAGCAATAATCATTTAGTTGATTTCAGAGGATGTATCTGTAGCTCTTCCAGCCCACACATTACTAGAATTAAACAGAGATAAGAAACCCCTACAGTTAATTCGGAAAACTTTGCATTTTTATGGTTTTGGCACAGATTCCACAGCCCAGGCAAGCATACCAAGGCCTCATTAATATTCCAAGTGATTTTTAAGTTAAAAAAAGCTATTTAAATTAGTCTTGTTCCTATTTGCTGTTAATTTCCTATGCACACAAAAATGGGAAGGGTCTCTGATGTCTTTCCTAATTCTAGCATTTGGTGCTGTTACAATACTTTAAGCAAGCCAATTTTGCTTAAAGATGCACACTGTGTCAAAATAATCCCCCAGCATCATAGTTTGAGCTTTAAGTCTGTTCTAAGATCTACAATTTAAGTGTCTTACCATAAATGTCTGGAGATTTTCAATACATTGGGTGCCCGTATAGTATCAAACAGAATATATGGTGCTGTTTATTGGTTCTATAAAGCTTTTCCATTCCAAAGCACTTTATAATTTTTATAGTGTTTGCCTTTACTATACAGTATATATAAAAAAACTACCCCAAAAAGTAGATTGCTATTATTTTCCTTCTTGTATATGGGAAACCGAGACTAAATGTTGTGCAAATGGCAGTCTAGGCAGTGGCATCACTAGGGTTTATGTCATGTGATGCTGGAGGCCAGTCCGTCATCCCTATAATGAACCTCCTTCCATGCAGTGGGTGGGGAATTCGCCTGGCAGTAGGCATGGTGATGTACCATCATCCCGCTCCTGGTGGCTTTTTTTGGCTATAACTTTTGATAGAATAGAGATATTTCAGCATGGTTTTTTTCATTGCATTCTGCATGAAACTACACATTGATAGATATTTAACATGATGGTATTATTCAAAAATACCAAGGTTTTAAAAAATGTGGCCAGTAGTGGTGTCTCCCATGTACGTCACCCAGAGCAGTCCACACACCCCCTGCACCCCTCTAGCGATGCCACTGAGTCTAGGCTGAACTTCAAGGGAACATGATGTTGCTCTTTATGTAACAGTGCCACCTCAGAATGCCTCCATTTTAAAATCTTCACCAAATTACTAAAATCTTCACTGAAATACATTTTAAATTCAATTTTTTAAAGTTCCTGATATCAGAGCATGAACATAAGAACATAAGAACAGCCCCACTGGATCAGGCCATAGGCCCATCTAGTCCAGCTTCCTGTATCTCACAGCGGCCCACCAAATGCCCCAGGGAGCACACCAGATAACAGGAGACCTGCATCCTGGTGCCCTCCCTTGCATCTGGCATTCTGACATAACCCATTTCTAAAATCAGGAGGTTGCGCATGCACATCATGGCTTGTACCCCGTAATGGATTTTTCCTCCATAAACTTGTCCAATCCCCTTTTAAAGGCATCTAGGCTAGACGCCAGCACCACATCCTGCGGCAAGGAGTTCCACAGACCGACCACACGCTGAGTAAAGAAATATTTTCTTTTGTCTGTCCTAACCCGCCCAACACTCAATTTTAGTGGATGTCCCCTGGTTCTGGTATTATGGATGGATTTTGAACATGAAATTTTTCACAGAAATGTGAAAAAAGACTGTTTGGTTTTTTGTGATGTTTAAAGATACATTATTTGATTGGATAAATGAAGGAGTATAAAACCTGCTGTTTCATAAATACCATTGCATATCAACAGGGGATTGGACAAGTTTCTGGAGGAAAAATCCATTATGGGGGTACAAGCCATGATGTGTATGTGCAACCTCCTGATTTTGGAAATGGGTTAAGTCAGAATGCCAGATGTAGGGGAGGGCCGCTGTGAGATACAGGAAGCTGGACTAGATGGGCCTATGGCCTGATCCAGTGGGGCTGTTCTTATGTTCTTATGAACAGTCAAGTACTGAATACTGCTGCATGTTGGTTTACAGGTTCTGTATATGGCTACATGCTATCTGTTAAACACTGTCAAGTGTCAGCTGCTGCTAAACCAAAAATGTTGACGTTACCTATTGCATATCACAGAGTTTCAATTACTGATGCAAAGCACAGATCATGCCATGAACATTTGGCATCAACATTTGTAGGGAAGATATTTTCAGGTGAATAAATTTCAGTTAAGAAGTCAGGGCAAAGGCTTCTAGCTTAGCCACACACCCCCCCCCCCCAATTAACTAACCATTCATGTGCAGACAATTTTTAGTTTGGGGCCTTTTTGATAAGCACTTTCCCATTTCTTTTTTTGATGTTATATGGCTGTATGAGAATACTTTATCACATATTTGTTTGAGGTTTAACTAAAGTGCATTTTCATGCACACGTACTGTAGTCTAGGTGCCAGTTTCTCATGTTGCAATCATTTATTCCCGGAGAGTGAGTGTGAATTAAGCAACCATTTTGTTGGACCAATTGTACTGGTTTTTCTAGGAAATATCAGTTATATGGGAAAGACCTATGTGACAGTCCATTCCCATGAGGCTGCTGAAATAATATGTACTCGCCAATGCTGTAGGACTGCATGATGGAGAGAATTCTCTCTCTGTGTGTGTGTGTGTGTGTGTGTGTGTGTGTGTGTGTGTGTGTGCATGTGTGTGCGTGTGTATGCTGAGATGGAAGTTTTACGGTCATTGGTGAGGAAGCCAAGGCTTGCTAACCATTTGCCATCTTTCTCATTCTGTGGCGCGGGATAATGCCATCCAGCTGATTACTGCCCTTGAATATAAGAGAGTTCATAAAATGCTTTGGGATCCTCTGAGGTAGAAGCAAGTCAGATAATATTAAAAATGTAAGAAATCTTGAGATAATATCATTTCACTTTTCAATTCCATGGCACCTTTCATCCCCAAGGATCCCAAATTGCTTCATAACTATACATAATGGGTGCCATTAAAATTTTTATGCTATCTGCAATGCAGCGTTCACCTTCCTGGTAGAACTTTCTCTACTTCGACGTGGCATATTCCATTTAATGACAGGAAGAAGGGTAGCAAAAGAAAGTCTGCAGTTCTCTCATGGTGTGCTGTGGACTAGTTCCTCCATTTCCCGTGTGAGAGATGCGGAATCGGTGGTTTAGAGATTGCACTCGGAGAGTTTGTTCGGTCCTTCCATATCAATGTTAGACACACCAGTTGATGGTTTGGTTCATGGTATCTCATCCTTAGTTACCTCCAGTGAATGCCTCTCGTTACAAATGGAAGTTCCCACAAAACAAACAGCATGTGCCACTTATTTTGCCTGCCCCCCTCCATTTATCCTTGGGGGCACTTTATTTGGGATCACAATTGCAGCAACAGTTTTTTTTTTTTCTCTTTTGTAAAACATTTGCTGTACTCTAAACAGGGGGCACCTGTTGCAGGATTATTTTCCTAATGGCCACTATTTTTCTTCTACTAAGTTCTGGGCCAGTGGGACATCCGGGGCATTGTATAGAAAAATTAGCAGCTGCTGGGAAAGGAGGACTGCTGCTGTTGCTGCCTGTTTAAAGTTTAACAAAAGTTTTTGTTTTTAAAAAATAAAAGTGCAAACAGAAGCCTGCTACTGTCATCACACAATGGTATCAAAATTTATCAGATTGAAAAGCTGCCTATTTCTCCTCCAAGCAGCCCTGCTTAGGGTATTTTGGCTCCAGAGGGAGAATAGGATATGGTGGAGACCAGCTATGCTGATCTCACTTCCTTCCTGAGCCCAATCTGCCCATCGTTCCGCCCTTCCCCACCTAGAAACGTCCCCTCCTCACCTTCGATCCACCGTCCCACCACTCCTCCGCTGTTCAGGCTCTTACCTCCACTGGCCATACTTCTGGATGCAGCATTGGAGGGGTAGCATAGGCCTCCCCATTGACACTGCTTACTTACATGGTGCAGCACAGCCCTATTGGGGAAGTAGAATTGCGCTGTCAGTGTGTTCACCTGAATTGAGATGGATGTGGAATAGCCTATGGTTTTGATTTGAGTAAGGATAGACAATAGCTAGGTCTGTGCTTTTGAATGCATTTTCTTTCTCCATCCCTTCCCAGAGCAGTTTAAAGGAAAAAAAAAAAAAAAACGATGAGTAGATATTTGATTAAAATTATAAACCGAGGACAAGGCTACCTGCTAACTTCAGAATCAAGAATGCTATATAATTAAATTGAAGCATTGGCGCTGGGAAGGGGACAATTATACTAGGATGTGAAGCAGCAGGTGAAATGATTTGGAAAAAAAAAAATCCTATCCTCACAAAGACCGCATATCCACGTTTGCAGATCAGTGTCCTGAACATGTAATGCCATTGTTTGGCACAGTGGAAATATCCCCAGAAACAACTGAGAAGGCGTTGTGCCTTCCAAATAATTGTAAGTTTTAGAAAGTTTGATAATTCCAATTAGTCCAATTTACGTTGACTAGCAATCCAAATAAATGTTGGAACCCTCTCAAGACCCTGCTCTGTGTGGATCCCATTGTTGTGAGAGGTTTCAGAAACCTTACCGGAGGAATTCGGCTTTGAGTGCCACCTTTTCAATGATATTTCTTTAATTTTTTTCCCGAAAGGTTTTTGGAATGCAAATGCTTTCCAGCTGAAGATCTCTGAAATCATTACGATGGTGAAATTGTTGTGTACTTCTGTTCCAGGGATGATGTTATTCTTTCTAATCATAACCTGCCACAAGTCTCCTTATTGCTTCTTTTCACACAGCAGTTAGCAGCAAACTAATAGGTGGCTAATTTAGGCAGACTCCCAAACAATTTTGCCTTTGATAGAAAAAGGAGATGAGTTCACGGCTCATTCCTAAGCAATTTTACTCAAAAGTAAGTCCTCTAGAATGAGTTGGGTAACCCAGTCTTGAGCCTGCTCAGTGCTGTTTGCTCTTGCAGGCAACAGTCATCATGAAAGTGCCATAAGGCACTTTGCTGCTGCCAGTGAACTCACAGCACGGACAGCACCAGTTGGTGCTGGGCCTCTGTGCTGCCTGGACACCCAGGAGGAGCATGGAGCATTACATTTCCCCACTGTGTGGTGGAGATGCTTTTTGGGGTGGGGGAAAGGTGGGGAAGAGGTAGAATGGGGCAAAGAGAGAGAGGATGATCAGGCCCGGGAGGGGTGTAGAGATGGGTAGCAGAGGCTGCCACCACATCCTATACCATTCCCTCCCAAGCCATGGAGACTGACATGGGTCTCCTTGGTCCTGAGCCTACTAAACAGTGGGCACAGATCTGAATAGACCCATCAGGGACACCAGGGCTCAACACGGGATAAGGGAACCTCTGTTCCCTTACCTTGAGGAGACCTCAGGCAGCTTCCCTGGCCCCACAGGATACAACGAAATGGCAGCCATTTTGGTGCCATTGTCTACCCGGGCGCTGGGGAAGCTTAGGAATAGGCCCTGATTCCATTGCAGGTGTGAATAGGATGGTAGCCTTCATGTTTCCATGGAAACAATGTATCCAATAGGGGCTTACTCTCCGGTAAATATACTTGGGATTGCAACCCTAGAGTTCTTTTGCAGTAGATTTTCAAATATCTAGAATTCATCAGGTTTTTTAAATAAAAAAAAAATATATAATGTTTGTGGACCAGAGTGAAGCAGAAAAGAGAATCTGGTTTGGATTTTGCTTTGAGGCCAGATGAAGATTGGCAGGATGACAAAAGCCTCGACAGACTTTAGGGGCTGCCTGTTGTTCGAGCTGTGGTTGCAGGTGATCAAAGGATGTTGGGGTTATGAGAAACTGTTGCAGGCTCAAATCACAGCGAGTTTTCAATGAATTGCAGGAATCGAGCGACAGGCACAGCAGGCTATTCAGTTAGAACCCAACGGCGTATTTTGGTAGCAGGAGACAATGCATCTAGGCAATAGGAAGGCATGAAGGAGAATGCTGTGCTAAAACACAAAGCCCTGTGTGACGTATGTGTTGCTGCACTCTAGTATTTCATATGAAAAGTGGGGAATGAAAGGTTTGAATGTGCACACAGGCCTAGTGTGTCCGGGAGGAGCTTCTAGATTGACATAGACTGCAGTCCTACACATGCTTACCTGGAAGTAAGTCCTGTTGAGCCTAATAGGGTTTAGACACACATAGGTGTGTGCTGCTAGTAATGCTAATGTTGGCAACCTTCAGTCTCGAGAGACTATGGTATCGCGCTCTGAAAGGTGGTTTTGGAACATCATCTAGTGTGGCTGAAAAGGCCAATTCAGGAGTGACAATCCCTTCCACAACGGGAGCAAGTGCAAGTGCAGTAATGCTAATAGGATATGGTATATTTGACAACATGTCACTTGTGGAATGGTATGGTTCTTTCTGTTTTGAGTGAGGACTCTAGTGCGATCCACTAGTCCAATAAGAAAATTTTGATATCCTATCCAAATTCATTATGCTACTTGGTCAGTATCCAAGCATATTCTCACAGGAATACAACAGGAGTGGCCAACTCCAGTGCAGCACAATCTTTGAGGCTGGAGTTCTGACACGGACATGTTACCTCTGCCTTTGGTTAGCAATCTCCACCATGCTGCCCTGCTGTGATCCTTTTCACCTTTCTTCTCTAACCCTTTGCTCCTCTTTGAACCTCTTCCCCATGGCCTACTCAGTGTGGCTTTGCTCCTTTCACTGATGGATGTAGACAGCAGTACATGGCAATGTGTTGATCTCTTGTCTCACAGCACAAAATGCCCTGTCCTTCTACCTGTCCCTGGGTGCTACTGCTATCTCTGAGTACATTATCCTGTTCACTTACTTTGGGCTCAGTTTATTGTTGGAGGTCAGTTTGCAGTCGCTGGAGTCTGAGTCAGGTGATGCGCTGTCTTCAGCGGACATCTTCTATTGCTAAGTTACAGATTATGGAAGAACACACACACACACACACACACACACACACACACACGTACCCTGCTACATCCCTCTAGCACAGCCATTTTCAGCCACTGTGCTGCAGCACATTGGTGTGTCGTGATTGGTCTCCAGGTATGCTGTGGGAATTTGGGAGAAGGTATTTATTAGTAGGACCACTGGGGGATGTAAGCCCCCACCAGCAGTGTGGTGTGCCTTGTCAATTGTCAAAAAACTGATGGTGTGCCTTGAACATTTTAGTACCTTCCCAATGGGCCATGAAATGAGAGAGGTTGAAAATCACAGCTCTAGCATCTATTCAAAAAATCAAAATCTACAACTAATTATAATGTATTCTAAGGGACCAAATCCTATCTGAACTTTCCAGCACTGATGCAGCCATACCAAGGGGGCATGCACTGCATCCTGCGGTGGTGAAGCAGTCACAGAAGCCTCCTCAAGGTAAAGGGAATATTTGTTCCCTTACCTCGGGGCTGCATTGCAGCTGCATCAGTGCTGGAAAGTTGGATAGGATTGGGCTCTCAGTCCCACTGAAATGACTTACCTTCAAGTAACCATAATAAATCTTCTTCATAACAAGTTAAGAATTGATGTCTTAAGATCAATTCTCAAGCAGTTACTCACTCAATAAGTTCCCTGGGTTGGGCGAAAGACTGATTGCCTCTGTACCAACTATGGATAATTTTTGTAAAAGTCTTTGTGAAAGACCACCAGCTCTAATGAGAGTCTTCCTTCTTTCATTTTTAGGAATGAAAGTGAGAACCTTGTTGTTGGACAGCCAGTTGGGAGATGATGCGGTGGTAGTGGCATAATGCCAGAATCCGCTGTCACAGCCATTTTCAACCACTATGCCATGGCACACTGGTGTGCCGTGAGTGGTCTGCAGGTGTGCCATAGGAGTTTGGTGGAGGATCATATATTAGTAGGGCCATTGGGGGATGTGTGCCTCCAGCAGCAGTGTGGTGTGCCTTGTCAATTGTCAAAAAAAGGATGGTGTGCCTTGACAATTTTAGTACCTTGTCAGTGTGCTGTGGGACAAAAAAGGTTGGAAATCACTGCACCATCATCTCAGTAGGCTCAAAACAGGGAAATGCATTCATACAGGGCATGGCAACCATCTTGTTGTATGGCTGCATCTCAGCTGTAACTTTGAAGGTTTTCTGTACTGAAGACTGCCTACCGTTACTTGCCACAAAGTCACATTCAGAACATGTCAGTAATAAATCAAAGGGACCCATCACCATTAAATATTCAGTGATACAAGACGATGCAATAAGATGCGAGATGCTGCCTGCATCTTGATTGATGCGCCACTGCGCACTGAATGCTGTACCTGTATGTCATTTGCATGGTGGTGGTGGGGTCATCATTGTTTGTCTTGTACAGGCTTCACTGCAGAGAAAGGAAGCAAGAAAGTCATGTATAACTTGCACTAAGGGATGTAGTGAAGACCACAGGTTGATCGCAGTTCACACTCCAAAGAGGCCTCAGAGCCAAAGTTAGCTCACTGATGGTAATGGTCAATTGAAGAGGTTGGTGATGCACTCAGCGCTTTGCAGAAACACTTGCCTCCCTCGCCTGTTTTTCAACAGATGTGAGAAGTAGGAAAAAGAGGGGTGGCAACAACCCTTATTTGATATCATTGCTATGCATGCCTCAGTGCTAGAACAGCACTGGAATTTATGTCCCATTTATCCTCATTGCAGCTCTGTGATGGCTGTTAGGTTGAACTGGCAGGACACCATTCCATCTCATATAAGCTCATAAAGGGTAAAACTCAAAGCCAAGACCTTAAACATTCACCTTCCACCATCTCCTCCTTCCAAGAGCCAGAGTCTTATGCCCTGCACTGTCAAAGGTTGTCCCTCAGTTATCTGGAACTGTTGTCCTCACTGTTGTAGGCTTCCCCCATCCGCCTTTTAGTTTTTTCCCATGTATTATTATTATTAAGGAATATTTGTATACAACGGAAAAGATCACCAAGTGGCGTACAGACAAAATCAAATAATTAAACGGATCTCTGTCCCAAAAGGGCTCACAATCTAAAAAAGTAAAGGTGGATAACAAACCAGTGAACTGTGAGTCCCCATTCCTTCCAGTGCTGGTATTCCTTCCTACTTGGTGATGTGGCCACATCCCCCCCTCTCCTTCTCCCTCACTCTCTGATATTTCTGGGAAGGCCTATATCTTTGGCTTGTGTCTGATGTTCCTGAAATTACTCACAAGATGCACAAAGATCCTCTAGTTGAACACACTCCAGGGCCTCCCACCCAGTGACTTAGCGTGAACCTGATAGCAGAAAAAAATATTGAAACTCAGGTCTTAACTGGAATAGTTTATCATCCCATTCTTGCTAGGTTTTATCCAGTGGTTAGATTTATTGGGCATGCATGTTGGAACCACAGATTAAAATCTCTGGTGAGTCATTATTTCCCTGGGTGAGTAAATTAATTTATTGGATGGTCTTTAGCAAGTCTCCAGCTTAAATTCCTTATCTCTACAATGAAAAAAAAATAACAACCTACTCAACAGGATTACTGTGGAGACGAACCACACAAGGAAAGCAGAACACTCTTAAACACCAAAAGTAGCATCAATGTTATAAATAATGAGTAAAGCAATCACATTTAGTTAAACATAGCATAGGCTCTCCTTTCCACTAACAGCATTTTTGGAATAAAAGATTCAGTTCCCTGCAGGGCCAGAAAACACCTTTGCTCGCACATCGACACTTAAAGTCCAAGACTCTCAAATAAATGTGCCTTCTATTTATTCCTTTATGTTTACGAACATGTGAACGCTTATTTGTTCGTATGGCACCATCAATGGACATAAGAACATAAGAACAGCCCCACTGGATCAGGCCATAGGCCCATCTAGTCCAGCTTCCTGTATCTCACAGCGGCCCACCAAATGCCCCAGGGAGCACACCAGATAACAAGAGACCTCATCCTGGTGCCCTCCCCCACATCCGGCATTCTGACTTAACCCATTTCTAAAATCAGGAGGTTGCGCATACACATCATGGCTTGTACCCCATAATGGATTTTTCCTCCAGAAACTCGTCCAATCCCCTTTTAAAGGCGTCTAGGCTAGACACCAGCACCACATCCTGTGGCAAGGAGTTCCACAGACCGACCACACGCTGAGTAAAGAAATATTTTCTTTTGTCTGTCCTAACCCGCCCAACACTCAATTTTAGTGGATGTCCCCTGGTTCTGGTATTATGTGAGAGTGTAAAGAGCATCTCCCTATCCACTCTGTCCATTCCCTGCATAATTTTGTATGTCTCAATCATGTCCCCCCTCAAGCGTCTCTTTTCTAGGCTGAAGAGGCCCAAACGCCGTAGCCTTTCCTCATAAGGAAGGTGCCCCAGCCCCGTAATCATCTTAGTTGCTCTCTTTTGCACCTTTTCCATTTCCACTATGTCTTTTTTGAGATGCGGCGACCAGAACTGGACACAATACTCCAGGTGTGGCCTTACCATAGATTTGTACAACGGCATTATAATACTAGCCGTTTTGTTCTCAATACCCTGACAGAACACTTTGCTACCGATAAGAAGGTGCCCTTCCCTAAAAGGTGCCCAATCTAGCAATAGACAGCAAGGGAAGCAACAGGAAAAAAGGTGATGGAAGGGAAAGTGGGAGAAGTTGCAATTATTTCAAGGTCACAAGTACTGAGAAAAGTCACAACCCTCCATATGCAGAATTGTGTGTTTCCCCTTAGTCTCTTATAATACGCCTTGTGGCCTGAAAGAAGCTCTCTGGGTTTGTCATCTTTGCATGAGACAGGATACCATCCCAGTAGCTTTCCAGATGCCAATCTCCATATGCAGGTGTAGTTCCCTTGTGCTGCAACTTCAGGTCTTGTACTTGGGTGATTGCACTGAAATGCTTCTTCCCCTTCAAACTAGGCAGAGGACAACGGGTATTGGATAGACTTTGTTAATGCTTCATTTATATGCAGGGCCATGAGCACCACCATGTAACCATCAAATTAATGAAAGACATTCCTTCATATTTAAAGTCTTTCGATCCCACCCGATAGCAGGATGTTTTATTAAAACTGATGCCTTCTCATCTGTTAATGCTCAAAGATTATTAGGGATCACCAGTATAAATTTGAGCTTTCTTACAGTACCTGCAGGAGACTTAAAGGGAGAAAAAATCCTGAAACAGAAAGGCACAAAGGGGAAAAAAAAAAGAGAGAGCAAAAACTCATTTGTCCAAGGCTAGGCTCTCCATTTGCCAAACAGAATTGATTGTTGGGTTTGCTTTTACAAACATATGGGCTTGCAATTACAAATGTATGCACTGATTAGCTACACTGGAGAGAAGTAATAGATAAAACCTTGGTAACAGTCACCTCTTGATACAAGCTTAAGCTGGTGGAGCTAGTGATGTGCAGAGCTGCCCTGAAAAAACCTTCACTAGCCTTATAGAAACCCACTTGACTTTCATTCTAGATTCTGCTTCTCTTTGGGAGAAGACCTGGATTCTGTTAGAACCAATGGTGTAGCTAGGTCATTTGATACCCGGGGCCCATGAATTTTTGATACCCCCGTATGACAAAATTATTTAATTAATTAATTTATATTTTTCACATTTTTATACCACCGTTTCTCTAAGGAACTTAGTGTGTTGTGCATGGTTCCTTCCCTTCTGTCCTCACAAAAACCCTGTGAGGTAGTTGAGACTGAGAGATAGTAATAGTCATGACATGAAATGAATAATAATAACGGCCAGAAAATAAATGCAGTGAATATTTCCCCACAAGCAATGGATGAATATCAGTGCCCTCCCCTGCTATTGCACCTCTGCACATAGTGACATCCTGTCCCTGCACCTGGAGATTCAATGTACCCATCATAGTTAATAACCACGGATAGACTGTAATCCATCATAAATGTTTAGAATCCACTTGAAAAGTCATCTAAGCCAATGACCAACTCCCCCCAATCTTCCCACCAGTGGTATCAATAGGGTTGGTGTCGCTCAGTTTGATAACTCATGGTGTCACCCCATCAACTCCATTTATTTTACTACAGAACAGTACAGGTCACCCAACCAATCGGCAACCAACCAAAAAACAGTAGCCAGCATGATGACGCTCAAACAACTGAACAGGAGTTCAGGCATTAGCTCTGATACATGGAAAAGGGAGCTGACTCCAAAAAAAGTTTGGTGCCAAGGGTTGTGGCTGAGTGGTAGAGCACCTCATGTGCATTCAAGAGGTCCCAGGTTCAATCCCTGACTTCTTCAGGCAAAACTGGAAAGGATGCCTATCTGACTCCCGGGATAGCCACTGTCAGTTTGTGTTGTCAGTATTGTCAGTATTATTGTCAGTATTTATTTATTTATACAGGTATTTATATACTGCCTTTCTTGGTCGTCAGATTTCTCCTCAGACTTTGATCCAAGGGGGTTTACATAGGCAGGCTGTTCTAAACATTACAACTGAATAGTTCTAGTCTTTCATAGAACTCCTCGCTCCAGCTGGATTCCTTCCCGGTCTGGCCTCTCTCTGGCCCTTCGCCTCCCACGCTCCACTTGACGGCAACTCCTCTCTGCCACTGAGGGTCAGCTCATCAGTATATCAGTGTGTCATCAGTTCTCGGGTACTTCTGGTTGTTTCAAACTGGCAGCCTCAGATCTTCAGGCATACAAGGTGGCAGCTCTACCAACTGAGCCAGTCCTCCTGCTATTGTATTGTATTGTATCTGTGTTGTCAATATTGAACCAATGATCTGATTTAAGATATAGCAGCTTAAGAAAGGAAAAAAGAAAAAAAAGAAAGAAAAGGAAACAAAAAAACTCAGAACATTTGGGTGGAAGATTATGGTCCCATCACTTTTGAGAACTAACCTGAACATTCTGACAGTCAGTCTGAAATTCACCATATCCTATCAACTGTTGGTGAATCCACTCAAGTCATTTTGACATGAACAACTATTAGATATTGAGAGATCTGTACTCATGTGATATATTTCAAACTTTAGTTCCAACGATATGTTTGCAAGGAAAACTCAGGTCCAAGAGAACGACTGTTATGCAATCTTGCAACCACAACACATATACATTAATATAATAAGTAAAACACACATTGAAAAGAACTTCGTATGCAATCTTGAATTTATAGTCTCTATGATCCAGCATATGGGGTACATATGTGAATCTTATATAAAACAAGGAATGAATTGATAATAATTAATAAAACAATATACATCTGGTACTCTGCTGAAATTCAAATTGGCAGTCATGCTTTCTATGGAAGTATGATGCTCAAAATCAGAAAATGAAAGAACAAAATTGAACTCTTACAACAAATATATTGACAAGTTATAGGTTTCATTTACTTCATAGGCAGCCTAATCCTACCTAAATCCCTGCGTGGTGATCTAGTGGAGCTGACGTGAATTCTGCTGTATCCCACAGGGGATTTTCAGGTGCTGGAGCTCTCTGTGGGGTAAGGGGACACTTGTCCCCTTGCCCTGTGCTAAGCCCGAGCAACTGCTATAGTGCAACTTGAACCAGTGCCAGCTCAATCGCCCCATGCAGGTGGATCAGGCCTGGGAAGGAACTCAGAATTCAGCATGCGCAGGTACCACTGATCCTGTCCCCCCCCCCCCCGGTCTGAACTGTCTGTCCCCTGCCCCCCTCTCCTTCCCATTCTGCCTTCATTCCGCCCCATTCCACCCTTTGCGCTGGGCTCAGTGGTGTAGCTAAAGGGCTGCAGGGGGTAGCAGATGCACCGGGCTACAGCTGCTAGAGGGGCAACATCAGGGACGGGGGGGCAACTCCCATGCGCGACTTGGACTACAGAGGCTATGCTGTGATCACCGTGTGCAGCCGAGTATAAGTTGCGCAAACGGCAATGGACTAAACTGTTTCCCCCCCAGTAGCCTCCAGCAGCTGGGAGGGAGCAGGGAAGCTCCTCAGAGGGGGTTGGGGAAGCCTCGCCTGGACTGCCCTCACTTGGACGGCAAGGGAAAGTGAAGGGGGTGTGAGGCAGGCCACCCACCCGTCCGCCTATCTGCCCATGTTGAGGTGGCAACTGCAGGCAGAAGCTGAGCAGGGGAAGTTCCTGGTGAGATTAGCCAGCTCTGCTTTGCCCCAGACCTTGGTGGGGCTGGGGGAGATCTTTGTGGGCTACCTCAGTGCTGGCACCACAGCCCCCCCCCACCCAAAAACCAACAGCCGCCCCACCAAGGGGCACTGAGGCGAGGGAGCTTGCGGGGCTGCAACCATCTCTACCGCACTCCTGGTAGCAGTGGGAGGGAAGGAGGAGGAGGTGCGTCACTGCTGCCGGCACCTCCTGCATGAACTCATGAACTGCATGAAGCCAATCCTAGGCACATCTACTCAGAAGTAAGTCGACTTAGAATCAGTGGGGCTTACTCCCAGGGAAGTGGATAGGACTGGGGATAGGACTGGGGCCTCCGTAGGTCAGGTGCAGCTTCTTACCGCCTGCCTACCCCAAATCCTTTCCCCCCCCCAGCCCTGTGAGCCAACAAGCAGGTGGCGGCATCACCACAGCCTCCTCTCCCCCCCCCCCCGCTGTTGCAGGACTCAAGCTCTGCCCGCCAAACAAAACCGTTGCCTGGTATGGAAGGGGCATGCCCAGACCAACTCTCACACGTGAACCCCTCAGACATACAGTCTGAGAGCCCCATCCTAGGCATGTCTACTCAGAAGTAAGTCCCATTAGAGTCAATGGGGCTTACTTCCAGGTAAATGCTGATAGGATTGGGGACTCCGTCAGTCTGGTATGGCTTCCTCCCACCTGCCTGTCCCCAGTCCTCATCCCCCCCCAGCCACTGTGAGCCAGCAAGTGGACTGGCTGCTTCTCCACAGCCTCCTCTCCCCCCCACCACGAGGCAGCTTCAGAACTTGAACTCTACCAAACAAAACATGGCACATTATTTATTACTCACTTTTTGAAAAGTGAGTATGAATTCAAAAGCCAGAAGTGACATCACTTCCAGGGCATCATTTTGCACTCTGCACCAGGCAACAGGATTGTTAGCTATGCCACTGGCTAGGCTTTCCGGTGCCTTCCAACATTCTCTGGAGCTCGCAGGAAGGCTTCGGTCTTCATAAGAACAGCCCCACTGGATCAGGCCATAGGCCCATCTAGTCCAGCTTCCCGTATCTCACAGCGGCCCACCAAATGTCCCAGGGAGCACACCTGATAACAAGAGACCTCATCCTGGTGCCCTCCCTTGCATCTGGCATTCTGACATAGCCCATTTCTAAAATCAGGAGGTTGCGCATACACATCATGGCTTGTAACCCATAAAGGATTTTTCCTCCTGAAACTTGTCCAATCCCCTTTTAAAGGCATCCAGGCCAGATGCTGTCACCACATCCTGTGGCAAGGAGTTCCACAGACCGACCACACGCTGAGTAAAGAAATATTTTCTTTTGTCTGTCCCAACTCTCCCAACACTCAATTTTAGTGGATGTCCCCTGGTTCTGGTGTTATGTGAGAGTGTAAAGAGCATCTCTCTATCCACTTTATCCTTCCCGTGCATAATTTTGTATGTCTCAGTCATGTCCCCCCTCAGGCGCCTCTTTTCTAGGCTGAAGTAGCCTTTCCTCATAAGAAAAGTGCCCCAGCCCAGTAATCATCTTAGTTGCTCTCTTTTCCCTTCCTTTCGTCGCACTGGCAGCTTTGCTGCCATAAGGCACTTTATGGCAACAGCCTAGCAATTAGGTCTCCAAATATTGGGGGCATGAGAATGATACAATACTTCCAAATGTGAGAGTTCAGCTATAGGTAGCAGAACCATTCAGATATCAAAGACAATGAAAGTTGAGGTTTTTATGACTTTCCAATTACTGCTAATGAGAAGATATTTCTTACTTTTTGGATTTATCTCATAGGGTTTGGGATGCAAATGTCATGTCTGACTGCAAATTATTCTTCATCGCTTCTTCACACTTTAAAACACTGAGCAGTATACTTATCTTTATAATTAGATGGATGATTAGAATATCTTTTAACACACACTGCTGTTTTCTCTTTAATTGTTAACCAAGGGAACCCCCTGAAATCTCTTGGTATTTTTTTAGAGTTTTTTTTTTTCTTCAGAGTTGAAAATTCAATTGTATACCAGAGCAGTGACATCCATGAAGAAATGAAATCTAGGAATAGGAAGAAGACTCCAGTTACCAGATTATGATGGCTGTAAAAAAGTGACTTTTTAAAAGTGTATTCAGCTAATTAGATCTGGCAAAATTCTCATTATTTAGGGATGTATTCTAGACATATTTGCAAAGGTAAGGCCTCAATATATTAGTTCTTAAAAGCTAAACAGTGCATTGATGAGCTAAAGAGAGGAGGAAACCAAACGGGTGGCTCAAGTTGTGTTGGAAATCAGAGCTTTCCTCTTTACTTCCCAATGAATGGTCTGAGAGTACTGGATGCTGTAGCAGGTGTGGGCCTGCAGAGTAGATCCTTTGATAGCTGCTCTGAGCTTTCTAAAGATAGTATAATGTATGAAGAACAGCCTATTTTGAGAGTTAATGTAGAAGAGCAATTAGCACTATAATTTGTATAAATAAAAACAGCTCTTTTTTGTACCTGGTTGATTATTTTCTGGAAGCTGGAAAAAGATCCTTAAAATCATAATATGACCCCAAGGAAGAACAGGATATAAACAAGCAGTTAAAAAAATAAATAAATTTTTTTTCCTTTTTTTAAAAAAGCCCCATTGCCGTTCTAGGGCAAAGAGCGCTGTTGTTCGACACGTATGGTCCAATCCTATGGGTCATTTTCAAAGGCGAATCTTGTGTCGTAAAAGGGACCTTGATGGCAAAAATGTTGCACTGCATGTGATAGAGCTGCTGGCCAGTAGATCCCCATGCTTGCCAAAACCCACTCAAATTCCATGATGGAGCAGATTGGTTGATGATATGGGAGGTTTAGGATAGATTTAGGTCTCAGGTAAGGCCCTTCATGATGTGATGGCCCTTTATCTCAGTATTGTTGGAAGGCTACATGGAGGCTAAAACTGATGCAGACATCAGGGGATAGGACTCCCCTGACTTGTGGGTTTCATTTCCCATGATCTGAGCACTGGTTGTATGTTTCCAGTACAGAAATGCAGCAAATAAAATGAAGGGAGCATTTTCAAGTGCTCTCCATACAGTGGCCATATTGTATGGAACAGCTCTAGGACAGTAGAAAGACAGATGGCTTCCATGCAGTGGTGTAGCTAGTGAGGGGCAGGGGGGTAGTCCACCCCAGGTACCAGCCTGGGGGGGTGACACCACAAATGACCCAATATCGCTAACATCACAGAGGTTAGGAATCATGCTATCTACTGTTAGATGTGGAATTCCCAGCAGAATGCAATGAAAAAGCCAGAGTGAAATATCTCCTTTCCATCAAAGGTTATGGCTAAAAAACCGGAAACCAAAAAATGCATGAAGCCCTGTGGAAAGTGAAACTGAGCCATATTGTGCGTTTACTCATGAGTAGGCAAACATGCCTTAGTCTGATGGAAAGGGCAGGCTGAGAGGAATCCAATGACACCAGAATGGTTCCTATCCAATGAAAGCAGCCCCCCCCCCAAAATGCCCAAGAAGGAAGTCCCCCCTCCAAGCAGATGAATGTGCTGAGCCCTATGAAAAGCAAAAGTAAGCCACATGGCACATTTACTCGTGAGTAAGCAAACGTGCCTTGGCTCCTGATCATGTCAGGCAAAGGGAATGCAAGGCTAGCTGCATGGTCTCGATCTGATGAAAGCGGAGCTCAACAAATGCTGCAGAAGGCAGTAACCCTCCCCAAAGTCTTGCAGAGCTAGGTGAGTCCTGATAGTGATATGCTTAAAATATAAGAATTTACACTGAACTGGACACTGGGGAGGGCTGAACATCTCACATTTTTTGTGCAGGGGGGGTGTTCTTGCAGGCAGGCTGCAGGGAAAATGCACTTGGTGGGACAGGTCTGGCTTCCCCTTATTTAATTATTTGTTTTTCTTTAATTTAATTATTTATTTTATTTTGCTTGATGATGTCACTTCCAGCCATGACATCACTTCTTGTGGTCCTGGATAGATTGCCATTCTAAAAAGAGGGTCCCAGTGTTAAAAGTTTGAGAACTACTGCCTTAAAACTCAAAACAGGCCAATGAGACATCCCGGGGGGGGGGGGATGACACCCTGTGACAGAAATTCTGGAAATTGTGGCTTTTAGGAATAATACCATCATGTTATATACCATTTGATGCAGAATTTCATTCATTGCTTGTGGGGAAATATTCACTGCATTTATTTTCTGGCCATTATTATTATTCATTTCATGTCATGACTATTGCTATCTCTCAGTCTTGCCTACCTCACAGGGTTGTTGTGAGGACAAAATAAGGGGAGGAACCATGTACAACACCCTGAGCTGTTTAGAGAAAAGGTGGTATAAAATGTGAATTAATTAATTTGACATAATTAATGAATTATGTCATATGGGGTGACAAAAATTTATGGGCCCCGGGTGTCAAATGACCTAGCTACACCATTGCTTCCATGGATGGATAGATTACTTGCAGTGAAGCAACAGCCTGTCCTATCTGATTGTGTCTTTGAGAGTCTCTGACCACTCACCCCAGCACCAGCCCCCTACTGTTTCTCCCTCCAAGCTCCCAAGCTCAGGAGTAAGGAGAGGCAAGCAGCCAGAGACTCTGTCTGCCACTATCACCTCCTCCTCCTACAACCTTCTTTTCAGTGGAGAAGGGTGCACGCTGGCTGCTGCCATCTTGGCTGCGGCTGGTGTGACGTCCTCCCAAACTTAGAGCCTGGGGCAACTGACCCTCCCACCCCCCCTAGTGTTGCAGGTTGAGCAACGATAAAGATGGACACCAGGAGGTTTCAAGGAAAACAAGCTTTATTTCTTTCAGCCGGCTGCTGGTCACAGAGGAATCGCTTCCAAGATCTGCGACCCCAATTTCTTTGGGGTCTGGACAGATATACTTTCTAGCTTTCATTGCAAAGCATTAGGCATACTTTGGATTGGTCAAATCAGATCTGCAGAGCCTTAGATACATCTTTGATTGGCAAACATCATATCACGCGAGGGGCTTTCCATGCCTACAAGCAGGTTACAAAGGTCACTTTAGCATATCTTTACTGAATATATTTCTATGGAAAGTCCCCTATAGATAATCATCAGCTAAGCTGACCTGCGTAACATCTCTTTTCCCTTCCGACCACCTGCTCGTCAGCCGTTGAAGCTCGCGGTTTCCTGCTGCTAGGGTCTCATCAAAACAAGCTAGATACAGTTTAGATCAGGGGTGCTCAATACGTTGTTCGTGATCTACCGGTAGATCTCAAGGCAAAATGAGTTTCTCTCCAGGCTTCTCTCCCGTCCATGCATTCCTGGGAGTGAGCCCCGCCCTGGGAGTGATGCATCCCTGGGAGTGAGATCCTGTCCAGGCATCCCTGGGAGTGAGCCCCGTCCTGGGAGTGAGCCCCGTCCTAGGAGTGATGCATCCCTGGGAGTGAGCCCCGTTGACTCTCCTGGGGATGACTTACCTTTCCCCTGTTTTTGCACTGGTATGTATGGAGATCTGCCCCCCCCCCAACTTCCATCTGTTGGTTCTGTGTGCAAGGGGTTTTGCACTGGTCTTGCTGTGATGTCTATATAGAGATCTTCCCTCCCCCACACCTTTCCCCTGTTTTTGCACTGGTCTGTATAGAGATCTGCTCCCCCCCCCTCCACTTGTATTGGGAATTGAGGAAGATCTGGTGAGGAGGTAGATGTGGTGTCAGCAGTGGCCCCTTTAAAGGTAAGGCCTGGGCATCCAGCAGAGTGTGCTGCACAGCTGCAGCCACTTGAAGGCAATAGGGCCCTCAAGGATACAAGAGCACCTGAGGCAGGAAGGGCTCCACTTATTTATGTGAGTCAGCCTTTTCCTACATGAAGATCATTAAGTCCAAGTACCGTTCCACCATGACTGATGAACATTTGGAAGTGTGCTTGAGGCTGGCTGTCAGCAGCTTGGCACTGATTCACTTCAGTGCAAGTCATCAAAGTAAACTCAAGTAATTACAAAAAATGTTTATAGTTAATTATGTTGTGTTGTGCAATATTGGCTCATGCGGTTATGCAAGGTACACCAACATACATTGTACACATAAATGTTATATGTTATGATGGCGCGAACATTGTAAAAAAACTGTGGTAGATCTCCGGGCCTTGCTGGGTTTCAAAGTAGCTCTCGAGCCAAAAAAGTGTGAGCACCCCTGGTTTAGATGAACTTTTTGTGGTTAAACTAAGTCGGCAATACCTTGCCTTGTGGTTAAGCTAAGTCGGCAACACCTTGCCTTCTGTCTGCTTTCAACACAGGGCACCTAAAGGGCATATTTTCTAGCATAAGCAACAAAGCACAGGGCTTGACTTTGATCAAGGAAAGCTTTTTAGCTTATGACCAGGCCTAGACAGGGGCCTGGGCTGGTCTATTCACTTCAAATCTGGGGGTTCCTTTTTCTCTCTCACACACACTAGCAATGCCACTGGTGTCTCGGTTTCACTCAGAATGCATCGTTCAGGATGCATTGCAAGATTCACCTGTAAATGCATAAAGGACCAACAGCGCAATCTTAACCAGTGCTGGAGCAGCGGATTCACACGGCCCATGCTGTATACAGCCCTAGGAAGGAGCAAGCTGGTGGTATCTTTGGGCTAAGGGGACATTTGTCCCCTTGTCCCATGTACAAAGTCCCATCCTGTGCAATGGAGCTACTTGGATCTGTGCCTGCCAAATGGCCGCTCAAGTCCAAGAAGCCCCATGTCAGGCTTTCAGGCCCAGGAAAGGGAATAAGATTCAGAGTGCACTGGCACTGCTGATCCTGCCTCCCCGCTTTCCTGGGCTTGATCTGTCCCATTTCTGCCCTCCCTACTCCATTATATCCCTCCCCCAACCTTTCTACTCCATTGGAAGCTCCTTCTGGTTCCAGAGCTGGTGGGACACCACAGGCCTCCCACCTGGTGTCACAGAGTGCTCTTATGGCACTTTTGCAACAACCTAGGTTGGCACAGCTGTTGCTGCACTGGCATTCCTCATCAATGGGATTGTGCCATTAATCCTTCAACTAGTCCTCCATCCTGACATCCTCATCTGCATATGCATTGTGGTTTGAATAATAAAGGCCAATTCAAAGCTATTAGAATAGAGCCCAAATGATGAAACCAGCTAGGAAATTAAACTGCTAGGCTATCAGACGGCATTGCATTGTTCAGGTGTACATGAATTACCCTGTTTTATTGATAAAGTGATGTTCATTTTCCTCATTTTTTCATGGCATTGCTTTCAGTTAGAATTAGGGAGAATTAAGGAGAATCTCTTGGTCTGTGGTCTTACATTGTAAGCTCTTTCTCCGTTCTTCATATTAGCTGACAGACCAGTGAGTTTTACAGTTCTAAAATTATATTATATGGATCATATCATTCCATTTATTTTGGGAGAACTGAACCTGCGCCATGCTTGTTATAACTGAAAGTAGGAAGAAATGGCTTTCACATCTCATTCATTCAAGTGGAGTTACAAGTACCTATTTAACCTACAAATGTGGTGGTTTATCAAAGTATAAAAAGCTTTCTACAGCTTGGCTGAAAAGATTTAAGTCCTATATTGTTCAAAATTTTCCAGAATGTTTCATGAACGCTGCTCTCTGTTCCTGGATGTAAATGGTATATTTGGACTTTAAAATGATAAGCTGGCCATTATTAAACTGCGATCTAAGGCCCACCAGTGGTCCCATGGAATGCTTTCAGGTGATATCCTAGACCAGGAATGTCAAACTTGTTTTATACATATAGGACAGGAGGTCTGGTCTAGAGGGTAGAGCCTCCATTTGCCTGAAGATAACATCCACAAGGTTGCCAGTTCGAGGCCACCGATGCCGTGCGACCTTGAAGCAGCTGACAAGCTGAAGCCGAGCTATTCCATCTGCTCTGAGCATGGGAGGATGGAGGCCAGAATGTGAAACCAGATCAGAGAGAAACACCTGAATGTTGTGGTTCTTGAAAGAAAGAACTTTCTTTCATTTGTAAAAATCCCTACAAGGATTTAAATAAGCCTGCCTATGTAAACCGCCTTGAATAAAGTCTTTAGACCAAGAAAGGCGGTCTAATAAAGACCAAGAAAGGCGGTATATAAATACCTGTATTATTATTATTATTATACAGCGGGCTGAATAGCATTCATGATGTCTGTTGTAGGCTAGAAGTGATATCATAAAGCGGGAAGTGACATCATTAAGCAGGTCATGACCACAAATAAGCATTTTTTCTCACTTAGGAACTCTTTAGATGCAAGTGACAGAAGAGAAAATATGCAAGTCTTGGTCATATTTTTTTAAAAATGTGAGAGCCCAATTAATATGCAGACAGCCATTTCAGCAGTGACATCTCAGCACAGCTCAGCAACTGAGAGCAAGTGATGATGGTGCTGGAAGACGCTGAGGGCTGGATAAAGACCTTCCACAGCAGCACCCATGCCTTATGTTTGACACTCCGTCATAGACTACCGTATAAATAATACAGTGAGCGTGCTGAAGAGCTGGGTATGTCTTTGAGGTTTTCATCACAAGTTGAAGAAGCAACCCACATTTTCACATGCAAAACTGGAAAAGGGTTGGCCTCTTCAGTAGCACAAGAGGATGCAGTGGAAACTTCAAAGAAACACCAAGCTGTGTACACATTTCTCCCCAGTATGGGCTTATAGTTTGGTTAGATAGCAACCACAAAAGAGAAATGTAGGAGAAAAGTTCTGATCGGGAAGCCTTTTCAGTGCATCCCACACTTCCTGATTTGTTGAGAGACCTTATGAAGAAGGAGGATGTGATGGGACCCATTTGCTGCCTTCTGCAAGTTTTTTTGTGGGGGAGGCATGTGCAGTGGCCCTGCTTGGGTATAGGGTTGGGAAAAGGACCATGCTGCACTGCAGATTCCACCCCCCCCCCCAAGCTGGGTGGACTAGCAAGGAGTGGAGAATGGCAAATTTCTTATGCTTTAGGCATGATTTGTCTTTGGACTGGGCCTGGTCAGGCAGTCCAAATCTGAAGTGATTTAGGTTACAGTCCTATACACACTTTCCTGGAAGGAAGTCCCATTGAATATAGTAGGATTTATAGTAGTAGAATATAGTAGTATTATCTACTCAGAAGTGAGTAGATATGCCTAGTATGCATGCCCGAAGCTCAGTGATTTAGTGATTTGAAAATGCTATCGGGGACAACTTGGCAAAGCTATTGAGAAGAGGCAAGACTCAAACTAAGAGGAAAAGATGTAGTAACTATAAGGAAGGAAGATTCAAAGGTATCTAAGAATGTGGCGGTTTAATTTTAAGTGTAATATTCCTATTGTTACCCAATAGCTAATACATTATTACACCAGCAAGTATTATGCAACTATCATTGGCTGATGTTCAACAGAACAAGATTTCATATTGTCGCCTTTTTATAATCGCTATAGCATTCATCAGTCTCCTGCTCACTTGGGCACAGACTATATGTTTATTTCTACCATACAGAAAGATGGGACAAATCTTTACTACAAATGAATAATATACATAAGTTATTTTCCCGCAACTGCATATATAGCTATTTACATTATAGCACAACTAAAACAACAATACAAAGAAGTTGAAATGTTCTGGTTTACATAATATAGACTTTCTGTGTTATTTCCTGCCCAGTCCCATGCAGAAATAAGCCCCAGTGTGTTCAGTGGGGCCTACACCTAAGAGAGTATGGATAAGATTTCAGTCTTCTATGTGCTAGCAGTGGCATGGGTTTTATGGAGCCAAATAAAAATTTAAAATCATAAATTTGTACCCAAAGTTGTAAACTTTGAATCTGATTCTAATCTCCATCTCTCTCTTGAGCACATGAAGCTCCTCGTTCCATGTGTTAATCAATGACTAGAATGGATATTAATTTTAGCAGGAAGAAGGTTGCTGCAGTGTGGGTCCTTCTCTCTGAAACAATGCAGGTTCATAAAGTTGTGTGGGAGGAGTCTAAATCACGGCTCCTTCCCACGACAACATTGCTCCTCCTGGAATCTAGAGGAATACAGGTATAACCTAATTATCCACAGGTTTTTCACCTGCGGTTTTATCTCAATGTGATTAGAAGGGCCCTTTAAATTAAAGAAAAAAAGTTGTTTAACAATTAATGTGAGAGAGGGCAGCCAGCTGACATTCCATCAATCGTTCTCTCTCCAGGCGCTTAGAACAGCTTCACTCCAAGGCAAGCCCCTCCCTTCCCTCCCAGCACATGAAAGAAAGATAATCACTTTGCGTTCTTTCCCAGTTCTGCACTCTGGGTGACGGGAGGGGTCGCTGGCTCAGAGTAAAGCCTTTCTAAGCACCTGGAGAGAGAATGATTAATGGGTTGCCTGCCTAATGACTCTGTCTTGCATCACAAAGGTCAGCAAGGCTGTTTTTAAATTGCCTAGCAAAGGGACATTGTTTTTTAAATGGATTTGCTTTAATGTGGTTTTTGCCATCCACCTAAGTTCTGGGAATGGAACCCTTGCAAAAAAGGAAACTCAACCTGTATTGTCATGGGACAGAGCCACTAAATGGACTTCACCCATGTGGCCTTGGATCTTTTTGATTCTACTGAGCAGTGTCAGAAGGCACTACATGGCAGTGGCTCACATGCTACTAAAGAAGCTTATTAGCCTATGTGTGAAGACCGCCCAGCATCCATCTGCAGAATATTTTGGGTGACCCACAAAGTATTTTGTCATGGACTGAAGCCTACTGTGTGTTAAAATCTGAGTGCTTTATGTATTAGCTGGTTCAGTGAACTTCATGTATTATTAAAGCATAAATAAACTGGTGTGAAGTTTTATGAATTTATGTATTTATATCCTGCATTTTTTCTATTATTAATTTCAAGGGAGCATACACAGATTTCAAAGACTGTAATCCTATGCACACTTACCTGGGAGAAAGCACCACTGAAGCAAATAGGACTTACTTCTGAGTAGACATGCATAGGGTTGCACTGTTGATCTATGGTGGTTGTAGAAGTTGCCCTCAGACCAGGGGTGCTCAAACTTTCAACTTTAGGGATGCTGGACCTTTAACAAGTGTATAGAAGAGAGAATTGCAGCAGGTGCAACTTGTCATCCCACAGATGACAAGCTACACCTGCTGAAATTCTCTCTTCTATACACTTGTTAAAGGTCCAGCATCCCTAAAGTTGAAAGTTTGAGCACCCCTGCCTCAGACCATACTTTGGTATAGCAAGATGGGGGGGGGGGGGCGACAAGCCAGCTTCTGTGCTTGGATTGAGGAACAAAGACAGTACAAAGCTATGGGTGAGACCATTCCAGCATCATACAGTGTATCAATTCAAATTTCTTTGGAGAGCTAGGCCAAGGTCTGTGGGGGGGGGGGGTAATTTGTACCAGGGGCCTAGGGTCGAAAAGGGGGCCTGGGAGCCAAAGGAGGGGGTCTGAAAATTTCCTGGGATCTTATGTTTTCTTATCTCACCTGTACTTGCTGCCCATGTGGAATGCTGGGAGCATTACTGCAGGTGGCAGCTGCCACAAGTCATGTGGGCTGGGCCAAGGAATGCATACGTGACCCTCCTTAACACAGTGTCAAATCTGGGGGGAAACTGGCCTGTGACAGTAGTTCTTTGGCTTGTGAATCTGCTTACCGTGAAGGAGTGTAAAGGAGCTCAGGGACACAGCTGCAGAAGAAATAAGTTTTGGTGCACACAGAGCACTTTCCATTCTGGTGTGAGCCTAAATACAATGATGCTAATTTTGTGCAATGATTTTCTATATTTAAAAGGTTTTGGAGAGACTTGGGAGAGTGTTGCTGTATCTAGCTGCCAACGCAACTGGACATGGGGAAGTCCTGTAGACATGGGCTCCAAAGACTTGTCTGATTGTTGCTACCCTCCCCTCCCCTGTTTCACCCCTGCCTCACTCTGTTCTGACTGCCCCTGTTGCCATCTTTCCCCGCTATATTTTGCCCCTGTGAGAAAGTTAAAAATGATAAAATTCCTCTTGGAGGCTCTGAGCTAGGTCATGTATTCTACTTTCCATCAAGTTGATCATTTTTCCCCCCAAATGAACCTGTTATTCGGGGGTGTTCTTTAAAAAAAAATCTCACTATGGCTACCTTAATTATAAATCAGGTACACAAGAAGTTTTAACTGACAGATAATTATACAGTGGTTGAGGTTTCAGATTTAATTGTTAGCCACACATTGCAAGATAAGAGTCCTTCTTAGGATGGTATTATTTAATTCTTATAATGCATCAGACTCACAGTCTGTGAATGATCCAGCTTCCAGCTAAACATATGTGGCATCTTCCATGTGCCCCAGCCCTGATCCTTCCAGGACAGAAATAGCCTGGCCCAAACTAGTCACACCCTGGTAGCCTCCAGGTGTTATTATTGCCATGTGATAAATGTGAAGCCCAGGGAAGGGGCAACTGAATTCCCATGACAAATGGTTGGCAACCTTCAGTCTCGAAAGACTATGGTATAAGCCTACAGCACCTGGTATTCCCAGGCGGTCTCCCATCCAAGTACTAACCAGGCCTGACCCTGCTTAGCTTCCAAAATCAGACGAGATCAGGCATGTGCAGGGCAGGGCATTTCAGCAATGGAACAGATGGCTGAGGGAGGTGCTGGATTCTCCTTGACTGAAGATCTACTAGCAAAGGCTCTATAGGAACCTGCTGGAGATACTCTAGGAGGATTAACTGTTACAGGCAGGGGGTTCAACTAGGTGACCTAATGGGTCCCTTCCAACTCTATGTTTCTATGATTTTTTCCCACTTAGACCTGTCTGTGCACTAAGATCTTTGTCAGATGCCCTTCTCTGTGCCCCTGCCTTCAGAAGTTGGGCAGGTGACAACTATTTAGAAGGCCTTCTTGTCAATGTTGAACTGTTTATGAACCATTCCCCACAAGGAGGCTCATCTGATACCTGGTCTTAAAAGGGTTGCCAAAGTTTCTATAAAATAAATGAATATGACTTCCAAAAGTCCTTAAAATACTTCACGCATCATGTTAACCCAACCAACAATTGGTGACACATAGACAGTAGTGGACCTCTTCTCGTGGCGCCCTGAGGCAAAGCTCCATGAAGACCCCCGCCCCGCTCACCTGGACCAACACCAACCTGGCCTTGCGTGACTCCAAGATCCATGGGAGAAGCTGTTTGTGGTTTCCCTGCCATCTTAAACCATGCTTCTGGAAAACCAGAAGCACAGTTTCCGACAGCATTGGGAGACTCATTAAGACTTCCTGCGTTGTCCTGGAGTCACGCGAGTTCCGTGCCGGGGGCATTTGCCCTGTTCATCTAATGGAAGGTTCACTGCTGCACATAGATATGCTACCCCAGAAGGATCCAGAAAATACCTGAGGCCTAGTAGTGTGTGTCTCAATTTCCTTTACAAGCCAACCCCATCCCCATTTTCTTCGTTCTTATTTCCAACTCTGAGAAAACTCTGAGATGGCAGAGAAATTAAATGAGTTCTTTGCATCTGTCTTCACAGCAGAAGACTTCAGACAGATACCTCCTGATGAAGGAATTAAGTCAGAAAGAGGTTAAAAGAGAAGATGTTTCAGACCTAATTGATAAAATAAAGATCAATAAGTCACTGGGACCTGTTGGTATCCACCCAAGAGTTATTAAGGAATTGAAGAATGAAGTTGCTGATCTCCTGACTAAAATATGCAACTTGTCCCTCAAAACAGCCATGGTGTCAGAAGATTGGAGGATAGCAAATGTCACACTGATCTTTAAAAAGGGAAAGAGGGGGGACCCGGGAAACTATAGGCCAGTCAGCCTAACATCTATACCGGGTAAGATGGTGGAATGCCTCATCAAAGATAGAATCTCAAAACACATAGACGAACAGGCCTTGCTGAGGGAGAATCAGCATGGCTTCTGTAAGGGTAAGTCTTGCCTCACAAACCTTTTAGAATTCTTTGAAAAGGTCAACAGGCATGTGGATGCGGGAGAACCCATATACATTATATATCTGGACTTTCAGAAGGCGTTCGACACGGTCCATCACCAAAGGCTACTGAAAAAACTCCACAGTCAGGGAATTAGAGGGCAGGTCGTCTCCTGGATTGAGAACTGGTTGAAGACCAGGAAACAGAGAGTGGGTGTCAATGGGCAATTTTCACAATGGAGAGAGGTGAAAAGCGGTGTGCTCTAAGGATCTGTCCTGGGACCGGTGCTTTTCAACCTCTTCATAAATGACCTGGAGACAGGGGTTCGCAGTGAGGTGGCAAAGTTTGCAGACGACACCAAACTTTTCCAAGTGGTGAAGACCAGACATGATTGTGAGGAGCTCCAGAAGGATCTCTCCAAACTGGCAGAATGGGTAGCAAAATGGCAGATGCGTTTCAATGTCAGTAAGTGTAAAGTCATGCACATTGAGGCAAAAAATCAAAACTTTAGATATAGGCTGATGGGTTCTGAGCTGTCTGTGACAGATCAGGAGAGAGATCTTGGGCTGGTGGTGGACAGGTCGATGAAAGTGTCGACCCAATGTGCAGCAACAATAAAGAAGGCCAATTCTATGCTTGGGATCATTAGAAAAGGTATTGAGAACAAAATGGCTAATATTATAATGCCATTGTACAAATCGATGGTAAGGCCACACCTGGAGTATTGTGTCCAATTCTGGTCGCCACATAAGGACATAGTGGAAATGGAAAAGGTGCAAAAGAGAGCGACTAAAATGATTACTGGGCAGGGGAACCTTCCTTATGAGGAAAGGCTATGGTATTTGGGCCCCTTCAGCCTAGAAAAGAGACGCCTGAGGGGGAACATGATTGAGACATACAAAATTATGCATGGGAAGGATGAAGTGGATAGAGAGATGCTCTTTACACTCTCACATAACACCAGAACCAGGGGACATTCACTAAAATTGAGTGTTGGGAGGGTTAGGACAGACAAAAGAAAATATTTCTTTACTCAGTGTGTGGTGGTTCTGTGGAACTCCTTGCCACTGGATGTGGTGACGGCATCTGGCCTGGACACCTTTAAAAGGGGATTGGACAAGTTTCTGGAGGAAAAATCCATTACGGGTTACAAGCCATGAGGTGTATGTGCAACCTCCTGATTTTAGTAATGGGCTATGTCAGAATGCCAGATGCAAGGGTCTCTTGTTATCTGGTGTGCTCCCTGGGGCATTTGGTGGGCAACTGTGAGATGCAGGAAGCTGGACTAGATGGGCCTATGGCCTGATCCAGTCGGGCTGTTCTTATGTTCTGTTAGAAGTATAAGCAATTCCCAGACAGAAGGAAATTGTGGTCCCACAGTCTCTTGGATTAAACTATGGAACAATCTCTTCTCCCTCCACTTATTGCCTACCCAGAGAGGAAGAAAAAAAGAATATGCCCAATAAAAAATAATGGGCTGATAGCTATCATTCTAAGTGCTTAGATTCTGATACATAGAGCAAGTCTTAGCAGAAAGTTGTTAAATGGGATTTAAGCAGCCTAATTCTGAGCAGGGTTATTTGCAGCTGAAATTACTCCTATTTCTTCCCTGGTACATTGTCCCTTATTATTATTATTTAAAAGTGATTCCATCCCTCCACTCTATGCTGATGCCTGGTGCCAGAACACTGATAAACTTTGGCATGCTGACATTTAGTGGGAGGCTGTAATAAATTACTCCATCTCTCCACTCTTGCATTTTACTTCTTTTTAATTTCCTGTGAATTTGGAGCCAAAGGAAGTGCCAGGAATAAAAATGCACCAAGCCCGTACCACCCTCATATGCTGAGCACCCTCAGAGCAAAGTTCTCAAGAGAAAGCCTTTATAAGGAAGGAGCCAGACATGATTCTATAGATTCTATAGTTGCTTGAAATTACATCAAGATTCATTTCAAATGAAACACCCTTCCTGCAAGCATGTAAATGGCTTTATTGCAGACTTATAAATCTCTGTTAATAGCCCAAAAAAGTCCTTTACAAAAGCTATAATTTTCTATTAATCTTCCAGTCTGTTTCCTTTCATGGTACTTCAGGGGCTACCTTCAATAGCCCTAGGTGAACTCTTCAGGGACATGTTCATATTTCAAGAGGCGTGTGCTTTCACCTCTTTCTGACACCTACACTCAAGGAGGTTAAAGGACAGCAAGAGCCATTTTTGTGTTCGCTCAGCTTGTAGTGAGCCATTGTGAAACAGGCTGTGTGCAAAATTTACAGGCACTTTTCAAAGGGATGACTTTGGTGTTTGGAGCAATACAGCCTCTCTTTTGCTGCTCCATCATAACACCATTTTCTGTCTGCTTTTCAGTGAAGGGTTGAGGAGATTCTAATCTGTGTTTTGGTGCTCAGACACTCCTTCCTCCTGATGGAACCTTTAGATCAATTACAATATTCCCCCAATTAATCAATCAATGAACTGTCTGTTAAATTTTTTTGTGATAAAAGTAGTTATGTAAACCTCAGATGACAGAGGCATTCCCCCAAGACAATGCTGGTGTTGGGGTAATCACAGAACTGGTTTTATTCATGGTTAGAAGTCCTACTCACAGAAAACACACACACGCGCGCGCGCACACACACACACACACACAAAGGAAGGGAGAGGGAAAGAATCTCTATCGCTATAGCTATAGATGCTTTTGTGAATTATTGGATAAATAATTCCATTGAATTCCATTGGATAAATTGGATATTTATCCAATAATTCCATTGGATAAATAGTTCCATTGAAATTCATGTGACATTAGTCACAGTGTTAAAGCACATTGTAGTATCATTTAGAAATAAAGAAAGGTTGCTTTCTCTTGAAGCTGTTGTCCTACTGATATGCAAGTTTATGCAGCTTTAACTGATTCATCTATTAAAAGGTGAATTCATCTATTAAAAGGCAACTAATTAGTTGTATTAAGTAGTCAACTAATTATTTTAATTGGGTGACAGCCCTGCTTGAAATCTAACATTTCTGAAACGTTCAAAACTGTATATATTTTTAGATACAAGATCCCATTTTATTCTTGTCTGGGGTTTACAAGAAATTTAAGATTATATATTGGAAGCTTTTCCATTCCTTGTTATCAGTGATAGATTCTTCTTTTCTTTAAAGGAAAAAAAAAATAATGTATCATGCACATAGGTCAAAAAAGATTTGGTTCTTTATGTTTACAGCTTGGAAGATATTTGCCTGCCTGTTACAAAACATTCTTGGAAGTCGTCCAAAGACTGTTGCACTCTGAACAAACAGAATGGCCTCTTGCAGGACAGTATTGTGAGACTCATAAGGGTTTGTAATGCTTCAGGATTTGCACCATCGGTGGCGTGGCTCTCACATTGCAGCCTTTTGCCCTGCCTCTGCCTTCCCGGTGTGAGGCAAAGGCACGAAATTGAAGCAGCCAGATTGGCTGCAGAATTGCATGGCAGGAGGGGCCATGAAGCACGTGAAGGGGTGTTCACCTCTCCCTCAGTCATGTCCAGTCATTTGACCCACATGCTCGCCCGTCATTAAGTCTGAAATTAGTTGGTTTCCCTAGGGGGCTAGATAGGAATTTTTTCGCTGCCAGCCTGATATGCTGATCTGGCTGGTGATTTTTTCACCTAGCCCAGGGCACAATCCTATCCAATTTTCCAGCACCGGTGCAGCCACAATGTAGGTCCATGGTAAGGGAACAAATGTTCCCATGCTTTAAGGAGACCTCTGTGACTGCTGCCCCACAACAAGGTCCAGTGCATGCCTCATTGGCACAGCAGCACCGGCACTTGAAAATTGGATAGGATTGGGCCCCCAGACTGTTGTGGTGTGGTTTCAGGTAGTTAGGAACTGTTAGTTATTAGTTATTTTTGGCAGGAGTCATGCAGGATGGGTTGGCAGGTATTGAGCTTGGCTTCCATCCAGGGGTGAGAAGGACTGCTTACAAGTGGTTTGCCCAGCTTGGTGGCAAGTAATACTGCATGGCTTGGCTGGTGGGAATCTGTGCTTGCCAGTTGCCTCAACCCTTAAGGGATGCCCATGATAAGCTTGTCCTATCCTCAGTGTGGCACGGCTTTGAGTCCAGTGGCATGGCCATGTTTTACCCAGGGTAGACAAACGGTTATCACAGTTTCCCCCATTTTAGTGCCTGCATGGCTGGTTTGACTGTTTCCTTGTTGCAGTTGTTGATGTTGTAGTTATCAATAAAATTGGCCCAGTTGACCCAAAGACTGTCTCGCCTCTTGGGAGGTGCAAGGGTAATATACATTAACAGCAAAAACCATCTCAAGAAATAGATGCAGATCAATGATAAAGTTCAATCCACCCTCATTTACCTTTGGAGATCTGACTATAGACCAAACCAAACTCTCTGTCCAAACTCTCAATGCCATGACTGCATTGGTCCTTACTGTAGTATTACCTATTTCATATATGTACCGTCACTATAGTGCTGTAAGGTACGTTGCAGAAACGCAGAAGCCTGTGGTGCTGTGACAAAGCCTGAGCTGGCCTGCCACTACAACTTGGAGGCCTGCACCCGCTGGAGCAGGTAGGCTCTCCACTGGGTAGCAGGGAGGTGGGAGAATGGGGTGAGAGAGGGTGTTATGGGGTAGGGAGGGAAGTTCAGGCCCAGGAAGGGGCTAGGACAGCAGCCTGCATTCTACCTCACCTCCTAGGCCTGAAAGCCTGAAACAAGATGGCTCAGATTTGTGCCAGCGATATCACTGGTGTGGATCTGAGTAACCCCATAGAGGCTGCTTTATCTGGGAAAAGGGGACAAATGTCCCCTTCCCTTGGGAAGCCCTCCAGCAGCCTCTATTCCTGTGCTGGATGCAGCGGAGGCTGCACCAGTCCCACTGAATCACAGCAGGGATTGGGGTGTAGGATATGTGAGATTTTAATGGCACAAGTCTATGCATGTCCACTGAGAGGTAAGCCCCATTGATTTCAGTGGGACGTACTCCTAGGTAAGTGTGTATAGAATTGTAGCCTAAGAGACATGCAGGCAAGTTTCTTGCCAGGGAACTTAAATCATAATAATGTAAGTAATATTCGGTTTGGGGGTTGATTTCATTGTTTGGTGATTTTATTCATAATAATTGGCTTCAAGTCTTTAATATTTTCAACTGGAAAATATCAGTGATTCAGTGATAAGTGACTTTTTGGAATTGGTAGTCCTCCACCTGTCATTAGCCTGGCTTCCCTGTCATTATTTCATTGTCAGTGTTATCATCATCATGAGTTATAGATCTGTTACATATAATTTAAATGACCTCTATTTTTCTCCCTCATTCATCTTTGGAACACAATGTGTTCATTTCACTTTTTAACCACTTTTCTTTTTTTTAATGTTAGCAAAGTATTCATTTAAAGTGTGTGTGCTGTCTGGAAGTAAATTACTAGGGTAAAAGGGCATTTCAAGATGATTGAAAATGTACCTCTCAAGCTATTGCTTTTTCTATTTTTCAGCCCGTCTAACTGAAAGAAAGGGCCAAGGAATGCCGTGTTAAAGGCAAACATATTTTCTTCTTTTCCATATATATATTTATGTTCCTTTCCTCTTCCTCCTCCACTTTTCTTTGTGGTCTTGATGGAATAAACTGGTATAGCACATGGTGGATATTGAATATATACTAAAAAATAACAATGTAATTTAACAGTCCATAGTCAAGGATGAAATCCTTCCCATAGTTTATATCCAACATTTACCACTGAGCTTCTGAGGACTTACCTGTATGTATTTACTGGCATGACTATGTCCCAAGTTTGTAGTACTCTGAAAATCTCTAACAATGATTGAGATATTCCCTTAATGACTACTTAAAACATAATTGATTTTTCATAACATAGCAACATTTTTTTAATAAAATCCATCTGGAAATTCCACATTTCAAAAAATTATCATCATTATTATTTTCATATACTAGCATACAGTTCTGGCATATAAATCAGAATAGTCCTCTCTTCCCCTTCTGTAACCATCTGTTACATGAAAATCTCCCTTTTTGTCTTTTAGCTTTGATTTTCTCTTTCTATACCTGTTAAGAACTCTAATACCTAATTCACCATCATTTCACATTTCGATGCCAGCATGAGAATAGAACTGTTCTACCAGAAGTCCTGGCATGTAGGCCACATTTCCAGGACTTTGGACCAAGCCAACAAGGACTTTGTTCATTGTTGTTTTACACACACATTTCCCTCCCCCCCCCCCCAAACAGTCACACATTCTGGGTGGAATTCTCATGACTTAATTGCTGTTAAGCATTTCCTACAATACTGTACGCAATCTTGAATTGCCTTCTATGAACTCCCTGTATTTTGGTGTCTGTATCCAATTCATTGTATTGTACCTACATCCTGCATTTTTTCCACAGTCTTCCTTAAGTTCCCCTTTCTAAGAAGCCAGTCATGACCCCCTGATTGACTTTTGCTGATAACTGACACCTACATCCTGAGCCCCATTCAGACTTCGACTTATACATATGAAAGCAGTATCCCAAGCACCTAGCATTTAGTTAAGCACCCAGCCATCAACTAGCAATCAAGCTACCTTTCAGCTCAGCTGCTATCTTCCAGCCCTTATAAGAGAGGTCTCTTTCCCCCCCCCCCAACGCAACACACTTACCTCCTCTGCCCACAAGATCTGGAAAACCACTGCTCTACAGGTAACCATTCTGCGCTGGACACCCTTTTCTATCCCCCCCTCCCCACACCTTCCCATTCTCTTTGTCTTTCATGGCTGAGGTAGAAGGACAGGGACCCGTAAAATCCTTCCCTACAACCCTCTTCCTTTTTCTTATTTCTTCGGATGCACCAAATACACTTCACATGCAACCACCATGAAAGCTGGGTACATTGTATTCAATTACTAGGAGGACCAAGAAACGTACCCCTATCATTTCTCCATGTACACTATTTTTACTATTTTTGTAATAAAAACATAAGCTTTTATTAAATTTATCTTGATCTCTGTCTCCTCTTTAAGCAAAAACGGAATTTCTCCTCTTTAAGCAAAAAAATGGCGTTATGCCATCTTGTTATCCAGCCTAAGGTCCTAATGTTCCAATAAGGGCTGTGTAATAATTCCTCTAAACTGAAAACAGCCTTTTTTGGTGACACAACAGCCCAATCGCACTGAAATTCTATCACCTCATGTGGTGATGCAGTGGCACCAGCTCGGCTACCACTGCATCCCATGGGGATTTCTGGCTACTGGAGATTTCCTCAGGGTAATGTCTTTGGCACAAGTCCACGCTAATCTGTGTAGGTGGATCAGGCCCATGATCGGGATTTGGTGTGGATCTCTGCCTCTGAACCCACCCCCTCCTAGGCCCAATCTGCCCTCAGAGCTTGAAACAAAGCTATAGATCCAGGAAAGCTCAGTTCAGCAGTTACTACAGCTATGGTCCGTGTCCATAGTTACAGTGCTAACAAAAGTGCACTGGCAAGCCCCATCACCAAGTCAAAGAGACAAATGCTATACCTGGGAAGCGAATATCCCTGTTATTGAGACCTTTGGGTCTGGTTATAGGCTGTACTGTGTAAAACAAATATATCCACAGATGAAATGTCTTTGTTGTGTCCTTCAAGGAAGGACAGGGGATTGTGCAGGGGCCCCATATCCATGGATCCCGTATCTACGGTTTCAAGTATCCATGGATTGGATCTGCAAGCCTCCCCACATGCGCTCCCTGGGGAGGTGAGGGTCTTCTGAACCCCACAGAGGCCGTACATATCCGCCTGGGGCTTTTGCTGGCCTCAGAATGACTGTTAAATTAAAAAATAATGTTACTTCTGGTTTTATTGTAAAACCGGAAGTGATGTTTTAATTGCCTTAAATTCCGAGCGATGCAGATCTGAGCGACCCGTGTAAGACCGACTGGGCCAGGGACGAGGTTAGGATCCAGCCTAAGTTGCCAAGGCCAGTTCCAAACCCCTCTCAGGCCCAGTCTGCCCACTGGCCCACCCTCCTCCACCTTCCGCCCACCAAACACCCCCATTCTGCCCTCCCACCATTCTCTCCACCCCTGTGCCAGCAGACCTCAACTGGCACAAATGTACCCCTGGCTGGTTGGATCTGGCAATGGGAGACCAGAGCACATCCTCGTGCTGGCCTACCCGGGTCACAAGGGGACACAAACATGCTTTTTGGTAGATTAACATGCACCAGCAGGTAAGGATTGTGCTCTTCTTGTCTCTTACCTGTGTGTTCTATTTTTACTCAGATATACGACCTGCACCTCCAAAGACATTTGAATTTGAACACAGAATTAGATCCACAGCAATCTAAAAGCCATATTTTGTTCAAACATTGAACGTGTCATTTAAAAAAGCAGGCATTCCTGGCAGGCATTGAATAAAAAAAGATCCAATTGCTGAGATGTATTTAGTCAACTTCTGTGGAGCTGTTGAACGGCTTTTGCTGTTACTGCTCCCCTTTAATGTGCCTAAACAGAGTCAACGCCTAGAGCAGCCATTTTCAGCCACTGTGCTGTGGCATATTGGTGTGCTGTGAGCAGGGCCTATGAGAGGAATTTTATCAGGCGGTACAAAGTTTCTTTTGGGCCCCTTCCCAAAGGGAGAGGGGCTCAATGGGGGCAGCAGAACAGGGGGCAAAATAGGGCAGGGGGATGGTGCTGACAGCTACAATAGTCTTTGAAGCCCAGGTCTACTAGGCTTCTTGATGCAGAGCCCAGGTCTACCTGACATGCGGCATGGGCAGCTAGAAAAAGTAATATGGAAAACCAAACACACTCCTAAGTCTCTCTAAAATATTTGAAATATAGAAAATTGATTTCAGAAAATTAGCACCATCGTATTTAGGCTCACACTAGAATGAACCAAAATGAACTTAAGAACATAAGAAGAGCCCTGCTGGATCAGGCCAAGGGCCCATCTAGTCCAACTTTCTGTATCTCACAGTGGCCCACCAAATGCCCCAGGGAGCACACAAGACAACAGACACAACCTGCGTCTTGGTTGTTCAATTTCTGCAACAGCTGTAACCCCACAGCTGGGTCCCTGAACTTCTATACACTCCTTCATGGTTATGGGATCCACAAGCCAAAGAGCTACTGTAGCAGACCTGGTTCCTCCCAGATTAACACTGTGTTAAGGAGGGTCATGGATGCTTTCCTGGGCCTGGTGTGCATGGCTTGCGACAGCAGTTAACACTGCATGCACGTAGTTGTACCCCAGCATCATGTGCTGGCAGCGAGTTCAGGTGAGATAGATCCCAGGAAATGTCAGATCCCAGGAACTTTCTGGGCCCCCTCCTTTGGCTCCTGGGCCCCCTTTCTGACCCTGGGCCCAGGTACAAATTCTCCTAGGACCTGGCCGTGAGTGGTCCTCAGATGTACCACAGGAATTTGGGGAAAGGTAATTTATTAGTAGGGCCAATGGGGGATGTGAGCCCCCACTGGCAGCATGGTGTGCCTTGTCAATTGTCAAAAACCTTACATATGAACAGCCCCACTGGATCAGGCCATAGGCCCATCTAGTCCAGCTTCCTGTATCTCACAGCGGCCCACCAAATGCCCCAGGGAGCACACCTGATAACAAGAGACCTGCATCCTGGTGCCTCCCTTGCATCTGGCATTCTGACATAGCCCATTTCTAAAATCAGGAGGTTGCACATACACATCATGGCTTGTAACCTGTAATGGATTTTTCCTCCAGAATCTTGTCCAATCCCCATTGGTCTATGCTAGATTGTGGAAGAACCCTGATACTCCCACTGTAGAGATGTGGATTGAGAAATTATATGAGATTGTTGAAATAGATGTGTTGACGGAAAGATTGGGAGATGGCGAAATAGAGAAAATACAGAAATTGTGGAAACCATTGTATGAGTGGTTAGATAAACAATAAGTTATTCAAGGACGATAGGTAGGGAAACATAATAGTATTGGCTACAGTTCTGTGTTTTCCTGGTGTTTTTTCCCTTGTGTATTACCCTGTACATATATGTTTGTGATTTTTCCTGTACCCATGTCTTAAAGTAAATTTAAAAAAAAAAAAGGCATCCATGCCAGATGCCATCACCACATCCTGTGGCAAGGAGTTCCACAGACCAATCACATGCTGTCTGTTCTAACTCTCCCAACACTCAATTTTAGTGGATGTCCCCTGGTTCTGGTGTTATGTGAGAGTGTAAAGAGCATCTCTCTATCCACTCTGTCCATCCCCTGCATAATTTTGTATGTCTCAATCATGTCCCCCCTCAGGCGCCTCTTTTCTAAGCTGAAGAGGCCCAAATGCCGTAGCCTTTCCTGATAAGGAAGATGCCCTAGCCCAGTAATAATCTTAGTTGCTCTCTTTTGCACCTTTTCCATTTCCACTATGCCCTTTTTGAGATGTGGCGACCAGAACTGGACACAATATTCCAGGTGTGGCCTTACCATAGATTTGTACAATGGCATTATAATATTAGCCGTTTTGTTCTCAATACCTTTTCTAATGATCCCACGCATAGAATTGGCCTTCTTTACTGCCACCGCATATTGGCTTGACACTTTCATCGACCTGTCCACCACCAGCCCAAGATCTCTCTCCTGATCTGTCACAGACAGCTCAGAACCCATTAACCTATGTGTGAAGTTTTGATTTTTTTGCCCCAATGTGCATGACTTTACACTTACTTACATTGAAACGCATCTGCCATTTTGCTGCCCATTCTGCCAGTTTGGAGAGATCCTTCTGGAGCTCCTCACAATCACTTCTGGTCTTCACCACTCAGAAAAGTTTGGTGTCGTCTGCAAACTTAGCCACCTCACTGCTCAACGCTGTCTCCAGGTCATTTATGATGAGGTTGAAGAGCACCGGTCCCAGGACAGATCCTTGGGGCACACCGCTTTTCACCTCTCTCCATTGTGAAAATTGCCCATTGACACCCACTCTCTGTTTCCTGGTCTTCAACCAGTTCTCAATCCATGAGAGGACCTGTCCTCTAATTCCCTGACTGTGGAGTTTTTCCCCTCCCAATTCTTTGGTGAGGGACCATGTCGAATGCCTTCTAAAAGTCCTGATATATAATGTCCACGGGTTCTCCTGCATCCACATGCCTGTTGACCTTTTCAAAGAATTCTAAAAGGTTTGTGAGGCAAGACTTACCCTTACAGAAGCCATGCTGATTCTCCCTCAGCAAGGCCTGTTCGTCTATGTGTTTTGAGATTCTATGTGTTTTGAAATTCACACCTTATGGTGTGCCTTCACAGTAGTGTCTTTTCAGTGTGCCATGAGATGAAGAGGGTTGAAAATTGCTGGCCTAGAGTGTTGCTTGACATGCCTAGTCAACCAGTTGCATTGCCTCCCAAGGAAAGGCACATCAATGGTATGTGGAACCGTAATATAATATGGACTTTTCCGTACAGTACAAATTGAAGGGTGCTGTAATATTGTTTCACAGCAGAGAACGGTGAGCTGGATAATGAAAGTTAAACAACACCATTCCTGCCATTTCTAATGATCTAATTACTGCATTTCATATTTAGAAATCAGCGTTGATAGGTCTTTTTTCTTCTGAAAAAGTGACCATGGTTTCAGCACTGGGAGCCAAACTGCACATTTAGGAGCCAACTAGATGTTTCCCTAAACACATAATGGGGCTTTTTATTTTCAGAAAACAGCATTGGGGACACACATGGAAAAGGCCCAATTCAATGGTTGTGGAGGAAGGCTTTAGTGTTTTGTTCTTGCTGCAGATCCAATCTCAATTATGGTTCCCCCCCCCCAAAAAAAAAAAAAAATGCCAATTGATAAGGGAAAGAGGACATGTCATAAGAAGCAGAAAAATCTAAGACCTACTGTACGTACTTCCATTGAAAATGGACTTCACTTGAGGTTGGTACATAAAAGAAGGCAAGCTTCGGAATGTACCCCAACAGTGAATTTTACCATTGTGACATGCTGTTGCAATTTGGGCTGTGCGCCCTGTTTGTTTGAAAAACACACTGCTCCCCCCCCCCCGCAGAGATGTCAGGCAGATGTGGACTAAAATAGGCAAGTCTTTCCTGTCACGTCCTTCCATGCTTGGTGAGTAGCACATTGGCTGGTGAAATGCAGTGCAAACAATGAAACCTATTAAGTCAATTTCAATCTATTGCAAATTCTCAGGCCAAGCTCTCTTCAGTGTTGTTTTGCAAGCCTGTTGCAAACTTTGCCATGTTATAGAAGAGGTCATGGAGGCAAGCTACAAACACATTTGGAGAACATTGCCAGTGCATGTTCTTGCCCATGTAAGTAGTCCATACAATCCCCAGGCTTGTGCTTAGGTGGGCAAACAGTGTGCAAGCAGTGTTCGGAGACGGGGGCACAGCACTAAGTTTTGCAGGCGCTTCAATGTGCTATGTAAGTGGCCCCTCACCCTAAGAGCCACTCTGAGCTGTGAGAGCAAAGCAGAGGAGACACCTCCATGCGGCACTTGCTGCCTAGAATGGCTCCAAAGGCGAGGGGGGGGTGCTTACATGGAGCATTGAGGTGCTTGCAAAATGTAGCACCGTGCCCCCCTCTAGGAATGCTACTGCAGTATGCAAATTGAATGTTTAATTTATGTTCATGTTTGATTTGTGTGTAACAGGAAACTCCAAAGATCCTGATTATCAATACATTACATTATGCTAAGATTAGGCTTTTTCCGTGTCCTATATTGTTGTAATAAACATGTAATACAAATATGTAAATCAGATGATCCTAGATAGTCAGCAACAGTTATCATAATTATAGTGACTTTTATGCCTCCTCTGCAATCATAAAAAATTGCTATTATCTATATTCTGGATCATCCGTTTTGCCCAGGGACAGACAGACAGAGAGAAAGAGATTTTGAGAGAGAGAGAGAGAGAGAGAGAGAGAGAGAGAGATGCTTATACAAGCCAAAAATGTATTCAATGAAATTCGGGAGCAAGAATTTTTTAAAAAGAGAAGGAAACAAAGAAAAGTGAAGCCCAGTTAGTTAATTAACAGCCCCATCATATCTAGCCTTGTGCGGATGGAACTTGCATTCCATCAGCGCATGGCCCAGGTTGCTGTTGCTTCCGCTGCTGCAACAGTGGGCAGACTGGTACTGATAGCGCAATTGGCTGCCAGCCATGAGCACACCCTGATGACCTCCAGAGCTCCTGCCACAGCAGGTAAGTTGGCAGAGTGTGTGTTCCCAGGTGTTCTGGGGAAGGAACAGGGAGGGGATTGGGACCAGCTGGAATCATGTTGAGGGTGAGGTAGAGGGGGGGTAGGTATTAGCAGTGGCAGTGGCAGTGGTGCTGAAATCCTGTGCCCCCTGTCCGAGCTCGGCACACACCCTTGGATTTATGCCAGGCAAATAACTGACTCAGTTTCAAGTAGGCCCATTGGGCACAAGGCAGCAGTGGAATTTTTTTACTTACCTCTCTATCAGTGCCTTGGTTCCCAGCCAGCCCATAACATGCAGCATAGGCTATGCCCACACTGCTGCATGCTCTGGGCTAGCCTAAGTAGGATTGGACTGTACTTGTCAATACAAAAAGGCACATTTTTGCCCACAGTGTCAATGACTGTCCCAGATATTGTAAAGATGTGCAAATTATACTAAGCACTAAAGTCCTGATCCTTCTACTGATGTGAAAATTATCACATTGATGCTCCATCAACTCTAATGTGGTTATTCATTTTTCATTTGCTGCAGTCCTGCACCTTTTAATTTTAGGATTGAAGGCTGAACTTTCTCCTTTTGTTTCCTATCTTTAACACGGCAATTAACTTGTCTCTTTCCCTCTCTAGGAGTCTACCAGTTGCAAACCAGCCTGTAATCATCGGTTCCCACTGACTGTCATATCAGCAAAGTCTATTTGCAGCATGTGGTCATTGCCATTGATTTGAACTAATATTATTATTATTATTATTCTGGTTCTTCTGCCCAGCCCACCAGATGTTTGTGGCTGGATTTAGCCTCCTGAATATTAGATCCTTCCCAAGGACTTTGGATAGTCACAGATATTTCAGCAAAATATGTGCTAGTTAAAATGTGTGATAGTTTTATACTTAGGATATGTATGCATCACTTTTAAGCAACAAAAAACACATAACAAAGTGGTTTGCATAGCAGAATGAATGAATGAATGAATGAATGAAAAAAATGGTACCCTGTCCCCAAATTGCTCAGGGTACCTTTGAGATAGGGGCTATAGCTACAGATATTTGTTATTGGTGAGTAACATAGGTTTACAGCCTAAGAGTCTTACTGAAAGTAATGGGTTTACTTCTGGGTAAAATAAATAGCACAGTTTTCAAACACCTCTAGTTATAGCTCATTGATCAAGCAGAGCTTTGCATGCAGAGGGTCCCAGATTCAATGCTCAGCGTCTCTAGGTGGGGCAGAGCAAATCTTCCTGTCCAAAGCTCCAGGACGTTCCTGGCACGCAGTTTCAACACTACTGAGCTAGCAATTGTCTAACACCATATGGCAGCTTCAAATGTTCCTTTAAAAAGTACACAAAGGAGCCACCAGCAAGCAGCTGTTGGGAAAGACTCTACACACTGAATTGGGGGATAATTCCTCCCCCCCCTGCTAAATATAAGAGAACCACCTCTGTAATAGGTGCATCTTAGCAGGGATCCAATAACAATAATAATATAACACAACACTCCCTCACCTATCATTTGTATACACAATCAGGGATATGCCACAGCCATCCTGGAGCCAGGGATATGCTGGAGTAAAGTCCCAAGGCTCTGCCCCCTGGACTCAAATCACTCATGAGTCATAGCGGCGTCCATCGTGACTTGTCCAGAGCCATTTTTCAAGTCATTTTGACTTGAGTCCGAGCCTTTTGGAAAAACTAGTCAAGCCCTTGGAGCTGCGGGAGGAAAATGAAGCAGCACACACACAAAACAGAGTCGCAAGCACACACAGAAGCAAGTTTTGGCTCAAGGCTATTCAAGTGTTTCATGTTTAGGGTAAAACCCTTGAGTCCTGAATCACTTCAGTGTTCAAAAATTCATGTAACTCAAGTCAGTGCGAGTCACAAAAGACAGGTGTTCTTGTGACTGGAGTCCGAGTCATCCTAGTTTCAGCCCATCCCTGCTAAGAACTGTGTGGTTCCACATGGAAGATCTAATGCAAGTAGCATCATCAGGTCTTCATTCAAAAGAAAAACCAGGACCAACTTTCTCCATTGTTCTTCCTCATCTTCAGCAAGGAAATTTGGGCTATTGTGACACTGCCTATTTCAAGGGATCTGCTCTTTTTCTTGACTCAGAACATCTATCATAGTTTAAACAGCATTTCAAGAATGACAGCTACCTTATTTAGATAAGGTGATACATTACTGCTTCCTTCCCCTCCGTCCTTTCTTCTTACACGGAGATCTATATGGCGAGTAAATTACTTTATCAAGCCAAGCAAGTATCAAAGTCAGACCCCATCTTCTTCGTTTTCCATTTTATATCCCCATTTTATATCCTCCTTGCCATTTGAAGGACATCTCAAGTGGATTTCTGTAGCAGCACTCACGGAATCAAATATTTCTGTTGACGATTCCTCGTGATAATGCTGACTGAAATATTCTTTTCCCTCCGTAGTAGATTATTGCCAGGAATTACCAAATGACTGCCACTGGTTGCTTAGAATCTGGATTTTTCTTATTTTAAAAAAATGAAATGGCTATGAATGTCAGTCTTGACTGTTTAAGATCAATTTTACATGTCAAGTTTAAATTGCATTTTCCACAATGGAAGAAGAGGGTAGAAATGGCATGAATATTAGGAGTTTAGATTTCTCCAAAGACGTTTCTGAATGTCTATGTGTCAGACATCAAATATATCTTTTAAAACCGAAAGGATTTTGGATTGCAGAAGGTGCCTTCCTCTTGATTTTAAGGCCTCACTCTTGCAACAGTATTACAGTATTAAAAGATAACGAAGCCATGATCCTAGTGAAGTAAAACCGAAGGGTACATCAGTCTTGCATGTTCTTCATTCTGGGGATCCGGTACACCCATCCAACGCATCTGATGAAATTCCCACAGTCCACACACGCAAGGGGTCTTCAGTCCATTCTTCCCACACTTGTTATAATAGTGCAGAAAAGTGCTTGCCACTGCTGAGGTTTATAATCGTGCAAATTATCGTTAAGGGATTATGTGATGTCACAATGTTAATGAGGTTTACGTGCTTTGAAGGTCTTGTTGTGGGTTTACATATGTTGAGGGTCTTATATTGGTCCAGTGATGGGTAGTGAAGTGAATGGCTGGTGAGGCACTTGCTGTGGCATGGCACCACAAGGCATTCTGGGGGCTACCCAGAAGCCACAGCACCTGCACCATCACAGTGGAGGCTGAGTTTTTGCTGCTGCA
This sequence comes from Tiliqua scincoides, assembly GCF_035046505.1. Classification (NCBI taxonomy): domain Eukaryota; kingdom Metazoa; phylum Chordata; class Lepidosauria; order Squamata; family Scincidae; genus Tiliqua; species Tiliqua scincoides. The sequence continues at coordinate 117,647,163 of NC_089821.1, forward strand.
TGTCTAGTGTCTCCCTGTATAGTAACAATAGTCTCTAGTGTATAATAGTGCCTGTTTCTGTATAGAGAGAAAATAAAGCTGTGGCAGACAAAAGCTCAGCCTCCCCTGTGATCAGGCAGGCCCTCAGAAAGTGGGTGGAGCATGCCCACAATCACAGCAGAGGCGGAGATGATTTTCCTTGGAGTAGGTCAAGTGAGGCTCTGCCTCCCCTGCCTCCCCTGCCCGTGTCACGTGAGCCCTTTGGGGACAGGGAACTATGTATTGATTTATGTCTATGTAAAGCACTTTGTGAACTGTTCTGTTGAAAAGTGGTATGTAAATATTCTTCTTCATGATGATGATGATGAAAGGATGGGTGGACATGTGCGCTGGCGCATGAGATGAAGTGCCTCATTTTGTCCATTTATACCAGATCATAGGATTACTTCGCACTTCTCTCCATAATGGTGCTGGTGTAGGATGTACTGGCTGTCCCGTGTGATAATTGGACTCTCCTAGCACTGCCCTTTCAGCAGTGTTGCTTCTGCTGAGATTCTGGGAGGGAGAGACGGAAGGAAGCTTCAGAAGTCCAGGAGTGCTGTGAAGGCGCACACCAAGCAAGGTGAGAGAGGGAGACACTGCTGAGGTGCTGGGGAGCCCAATTATCACATGGGCCACACTTTTAGCACTGCCACTTCTGCCAAGGCATCACTTTGCAGCACGCCTGACCTACAAAGTGATGGCAGAATGGATGGCAACCTTCAGTCTCGAAAGACTATGGTATAAGCCTACAACACCCGGTATTCCCAGGTGGTCTCCCATCCAAGTACTAACCAGGCCTGACCCTGCTTAGCTTCCAAGATCAGATGAGATTGGGCATGAGCAGGGAAACAGTTGCTGCCATGATGGCAGAATAAACATGGCTGAAAGGTCCGCCCACAATTAGGCTCTCCCATATCTTGAAAATATAATCAAATTGGCATATTTCCTCTTCAGTCATTTGCAGCTAATGAATTCCTATGTGTGAAGTACTTACTTCTGGCCATCATCTGCTTAATGATGTCACTTCCTGCTTAATGATGTCCATTCCAGCCATCAGCAGGCACGATGAATGCTGTTTGGTCTGCTGTATGACATGAATTTGGCACCCTGTTTTAGGCAGATGTTGCTGGTGTGGAATGGGACCCAGCAATGCAGAATGAGAGTCCATGATGCAATTGTAATGTACGATTTAGCCCTTTTGCAGGAGCAAACATTACATTGGGTGTATCCCCTACGCATGACCAGAAAAGTGGCTAGAATCTGCCCCAATAAATTAGTTTAGTCTGGAACACGGCTGGCTCCTCTCTGCAGCATGTACTGTCAGTGACAACTGGAAGACTGTGGAGCTAACCAGGTCTGTTTACTGTTAGTCTTAGGAACTCCACTGGGAGGGACTGCCCAATTAGCATGTTAATGAACGCAGACCTCTGATGCACTCTCTGAGAATGGCTGAAAGCGACTAATGAATATTAATGGCAAGGGGACACTCACATATTATTTGGAGAGGAAGGAAATGTGAATTATCCAACACTGGTATCTAAACAATGGCCTGTTTTGTCTTTGTCTCAGAGGAGAGGCCCTCGATTTTAAATGGTGCAGGATTTAATTCCAGTGGTTTGTTCATATCTGGGGCTTATCCCCTGGCAGCAGTTCCCCCACCCAATGTCAGCTGAAGTATTAACACAGACTTTTCAAGGGTAATTAACACTTAATCCCTACCAAGTTGCACCTCATTAAGGAGGTGCAGACAACGCTTGTTAGCCAACCTGCTGAAATCCATGGAGATCACAGTATCTGCAACATGTTTATATTCCTCTGTACCACAGGGGTGGAACGGAGGGTTCTTGGCTTAGTGGGCATGGCTGATGCCTGATACAGTGCAACCAGAGATGATGCCAATCAGAAGCAACTGACTCATATTAGGCATACCTCCTTTAATATATATATAGTTTTCTGAAACATATACATAGGCGTATAGATTACTGCAAGCCTATGAATAGCACTCTATTAACAGCCTGAAGCATCTTATCTTGACTGTCACTGTCCAAGTTGCTCTATTCCCAGGGAGAGTCTGTTTGCCTACAAATGAGGTAAGATGAGGCAACCACCTCAGACAACCAATTAGTTGAGCCAGGGTGGTGTAGTGGTTTGGGAGGTGGACTTAGACCTGGATGATCCAGGTTCAAATCCCCCCTCAGCCACAAAGCTTCCTGGGTGACCTTGGGCCAGTCACTTTCTCTCAGCCTCACCTACCTCACAGGGTTGTTGTGAGGACAAGAAAGAGGGGAGGAGCAGCTGTGCAAACCGCCCTGAGCTCTTTGGAGGAAGGGCGGTATAAAAATGTGAAAGATAAATAAATAAAAGATAAATTAGTTGAGGCAGGGAACACCCACTTCCACTGGACACCCCATAATGTCATTGGCTGGCTGCTATGTTGCCCTCCCTCTCTTATCTGTGGAAGCACTGCTGCCTCCACCATCACTTTTCCGCTTTCCTTCTTCTTTCGCTTCCTGGCTTTGAAAAAACAGAGAGCATGCATGGAAGGGTGGTCTCTCTTGGAGACAGATATATTTTTTTTAAACTTGCATTTGCTAGGGAATATAATAACAATTCACTTTTGCATAGCACTTTGCCTGTGCAACTCCCCCCCCCCCACATGCACAACATGCAAACATGCATGCTGCTCCTGGCAGAGCAGGAGGCTTATGGAGAAGTAAAGGGAGATACTTCCCCTTTCCCCCCCGTCCCCCCCCCGCTAGCTACAGCAGGCACACTTGTTTTTGTCATAGCTGCACAGTCAGGGAGGAGGCTAGGATTGGGTTCTGAATAGTACGATTGTTCCCGCATTGCAACTGAGCCTGAGAGGTAGCAGCTTGAGTAAGGCCACGGAGACAGCTCATGTCAAAGGTACGATGGACATCCTGATTCATAGCTCAGACTCTTAGCCTTGACACCACACTGGCTTGCACAAATGTAGTACTGTTGATGGGTGCTTCCCTTTTAATCTGTTTCGCAGGGATCTTGTTTTTGCACAGAATCTGGGAAAAGTAAACAAAGCTGTCGGTATACACTCAAGCTGCTCATTTCTTTCCAGTATGTAAAGACAGACTCCATTTCAATGGCATCACTTAAACCCAGAGGTCTAATTTCCATTTCCAGGCTTTCTCTAAAAGTTATTTTTACGCAAATGTTCCCATTTGCTTGTATTTTGAAATTTCAGTTAAATAAGTCATGTTAATTCACAGAATTAATTCACAGAATTAATTCACAGAATTCACAAATAAGTCATGTTAATTCTCTTATTTTGATTGTGTTCATGGTGACAAAATATCCTGTGTAGTTATTTCTTGGTATGTCAAAATAAAGATTTCCCACTGAAATCTATATTTTTGATTAGAGTCCTCTGAAATGAACCCCAATCCCTCTTTGGTCTTACATGTGTCCAAACAGTAGTCCGGTATGGGGATCTGTTTCCCTATTGGCATTGGAAGATGCATCCTGCCAGTTCAATCATATCTCAATTTTTTTTAAATCATATTTTAAACACAAATTTAGGGCTGGATCAGCATCAGTTGATTGTAGAGATGCTGTGGGAGTGTGTTTTATGGATCTTAAAGCCCTAAGAAGTAGCAGAAAAAAAGAAAAACACTAATCAAATAAAATTTATAGCGCTTTTAAGTGTTTAAAGCACTTCACATATATTACCATGTAATCCTTACAACCACCACCTAAGGGAAATAAGAACATCTATCCCCACATTGCAGCTAGGGCTGGGAGAAATGATTAAGGATCTAGGGCAGTGGTTCCCAAACTGTGGGTCCAGGGTCCACCAGTGGGTCATGACAGAATTTTTGTTGGGTTGTGAAACTGACAAGGCAGTTTATCCTATGTGCATCAAGGATTAAATCATCTCCTATTTATGGGGAGCACAATCACCATTATAGCCCCAGAGGCCTGAGCAGCTGGTAAAGTACAACTTGGGTTTAGAGGGGTACCAATGCTAAATGTTTTGGGTACCACTGATCTAGGAAATTCATGCCAGAGGTTAGATTTGAACTGAGGAAGTCCCGATGCATAACTTGTGGCCCAATCCTAACCCTTACCAGTGCTGTGTTGTCACAAAACTGCCATAAAGCACTTTGCGACTGCACATCTTCTAGCACTGAGGGGAAGGCCAGAGCCTGTGACATCTATAGGAGCAGGTAAGTGTGGCGCAGGGGTGGGGGGAGGGCAGAGAGGGGATGGAATGAGGTGGGGGAAGGAAGGGGCAGGGTGGGACAATTGGCAGCACTGGCATGTACCATCCCCTTCCCAGGCCTGATCCACCGACATGGATCGATGGAGACTTGTGCCAGTGTGTTATCGCAACCGCAGAACTGAATTGCCCTATTGCAGTGACTGGGGCTTTCCCTGGGACAAGGGGACAAATGTACCCAGAGGGGACCTCCAAGCAGCCAAAATTCCCCTGCAGATAGCCAATGTCCGCTCTGCTTCATTGGTGAAGAGGAATTTAGTTAGGATTGGGCTGCTTGTCTCTTAGCTTCTATATTACAGGAGCTCTCTAAGTAGAGCATCTTTCATTATTGATAATGGCAAGCCAAACCAATCCATCCGAGGCCTGAGAAGTGGACATGGCACATAATAGACCCCATGGAACTTTCATCCATCATCACTGCCGTTGAGAAGAACTGCAGAATGTCCAACTGCCTGCGTATGAAGGCACCCCATGCTGAGGGACAAAAATGTCTGGGGCTATCTGAATTAGGCTGCTATGTTGATATGGCCTGCTTATTAAGGGGCAGTGTTCTGCTCTGTGACCACTGCAGTTCCTTGAAGGAGAGGCAGCTGGACCAGTACCACTGAAGCACCGTGAGAAGACATTTTATATATTCTTCATAATTCCTTCCTCCACTGCCTTTTAAAAAAAACGTTTGTTGAGTGTGAATTATTTTTCACTTATCAGTTATTTTGGAGGCCTGTTTTCAAGCAGAAAGGTGGGATCTAAATATTTTAAATACATCTAAAAACAGCATGCCTCAGTGACTTCATCATCATATGCAAAACAATAATGCTAATTTCTTAGTTCAAGAAAATGAAATTTTCTTCCTAAAGGTGCAACTGTGAATGGTGTTAAGGACACCTTGACAGTGATGCAAAATGCTGGCGCATCTACATCACCTCACCCTTACAAGGCCTTGCTTTAAAACATTACTGAAAGGAAATAAATGATCTCACCTCTTAATTTCTTAAGGGGCAAATCTTAATTTCTTTCCTTAAAAACTCTGAATTTTCTTTTAGTACAGTTCTCAAACTGTGGAGCAACTTCACACACCCCCCCCCCCTTGGGCAAGTGGAATACTTGGAATAGAGTGCAAAGATCTAAGGAGGGATATGAACCTGAGGCAGGTAGAGACTTTGGGCCCAATCCTATCCAATTTTCCAGTGCTGGTGCAGCTGTGCCAGTGAGGCATGTGCTGCAATCTGGAGTAGGGGGTTAGTCACAGAGTCCTCCTCAAAGTATGGGAGCATTTATTCAGGGCCGCATTGCGGCTGCACTGGTGCTGGAAAGCTGGATGGGACTAGGCTCTTTGTCCCTGCACCAGCCAAGACCAGCCAAGTTCTCTAGCAAAGAATACTCACTGATTCACAGTGGATTTGAACATGAGTGATGGAATTCTGTGAAGATGGAAATCCAGCCACGACTCCAGGAATGGCCAGCTGACTTTCTGTAGGCAAGCACTGAGCTCTTCCTTATCTGCCATACTGAATCATGAAACTCTCAGGCCTGAGAAACGCTAAAGCTATTTAGCCTTTCTCTAGGGGCAATAGTCTCCATACTTCCCTAAAGAGCACCCTACATATCAAAAGACTATACCTGTGCAACCCTGTGTATTGAGGTGTATTGCAAGCAGAAGAACTGTCAAACTACTCCAGCTGTATGCTAGAGTCACCTGTAAGAAGTGGCTTCTGAGAAAATAAGTACATCTATATGCTTCAAACAAGGCAACCATGAATTCATCAGAGGTTTGTGCTGCCATAGTCAGCCATGTTCTAGGTTTATGCTGTAAAGAGCAAAGCAGAGAAATGATGTTTATTCTGTCACAGAGTCATATCTCCCATGACATATTTTCCTGATTTTGCACATCATAATCAGTTTCACTATGAAACGGGAACAATTTGGAAATTGTGCTCATCAGAATTTCTAATCAGAATTTGGAATTTCAAATTGCTTGGTGGGTTGTCAGACTCAAACAGATATGCTAGGAATCTTCCATTGCTAAATTTTTTATTTATGCATTTTGTACAGACTACTGTGCATGCATAATCTGCCGCAGCTTTCTGCTTCATCCATTCATTTGTGTCTTTTCCCCTTTTCCACAGTCAATGTACATGTGCGTGTTGATAAAACACTGCAAAAAAAGTATAAAAACAAGATTCTTTTTATTAATGCACATGTGCTCTTGATACAACACTGCAACAAAGATAACTTGATGAAATTGTGCAGTTTATTGCTTCTTTTTCTGTGTGTTTTTTCAATGTCAAGGAGATTTTGCACATCAGTAAATCACAATGCAAGATAGGTATTGATGTAATCATACAAACACATCATAATTGTTTTTAGTGAAGTCCCATACATCAAACTTTTTATTAATATCTTAATTCCAATGCAGATTTTCAGATCAGATGTAACCACAAATCCTTGTTTTTATAGCAAAAGTGCATTACTGTCATTATGGTACTCAACCAAGGAGATGATGGAGTAAAGCAATACTTTTTACTCCATTTCATATCACAGTAATTTACAGGAAAAGCAAATTATTCAAAAAAAAAAAAAAATAACTGATGGCAGAATTTGATCTTATAGAGATGCAGATTCTTCTTCAAAGTTAGATATATGATGTTCCAAAATCTGATACAATTTGCTGATACAAATTACAAAATTATATATATCTATACAATGCACACATGCACCCATTGCTTTCACATTGCTCCAGCTTTTCACCTATAACGATAGACTTCCCATCTCATTTATACATAGAGAGCCAGGGTGGTGTAGTGGTTTGGGAGGTGGACTTAGACCTGGAATATCTAGGTTCGAATCCCCCCTCAGCCACAAAGCTTCCTGGGTGACCTTGGGCCAGTCACTTTCTCTCAGCCTCACCTACCTCGCAGGGTTGTTGTGAGGGGAGGAGGGGAGCAGCTGTATGCACCACCCTGAGCTCTTTGGAGGAAAGGCGGTATAAAAATGTGAAAAATAAATAAATAAATACATACGCATGCCATAATATCATAATGTACACAAAAGAGTCAGAGACTGATACATGCATTTTTGTGTGTGAAAGCAAAGGCATACCGTCTTTATGCATGTGATGACCCCTCCCCCTTGGGTGCCCTCATCCATGAGGAGGTGGGAGTCTTGGGGACCGTTAAAGGGGACATGGCCCTTTTAGCTCATCTGCTCTGCCCTTGTGTCAACTGACCCGTCAAACTCAGGGTAGGCTCATGTTCTTTTTACTCCAAGAGCACCTTTTACATTTATGTGCAGACATTTTGCTTCACAGCCCATTTTAGCATAGTTTTTAACAGCATAATTGTCTCTTCTTTCTGTCTACAGGTGGTTCAGCGGGTCCCTGCCAGCCCAGACTGACCAATGCAGCAGCTGCTTCTTTGTCATTCAGGTAAATAAACATGGAACTGGTGCAGGTCCCAGGCACAAGTGGCACCACTTAATTTGCCCCCCCCCCCCACACACACACTAGAGGATCCACAGCCCAAATCCTGCATCCTGAGATTCTTAGGTTTTCCAAGCTCACAGTAACATCACAAACTGGTCTTTCTTCTTCCCTGCATCCAGTTCTGCCCTTAAAGAGCTGGCCCAGCTCCCTCCCAATCAATTGGAGCTAGGCTGGCGCTCAGCCCTCTCCATGCCCTGTGAGGCTGTTTCACCCATCACATGCCTGCCCAAGCCTCCACTCAGCCGTCTCCAGCCCACCTGCCGCCTCATTTTTCTGCTTTGTGTTCTCCACCAGGAGATTTTAAGAATATGCCCTGCTGCAGTTCCAATCCTGATTATGCACTCCTGTGTACTGTTTTAATTAGAGAAAAACGCTTTTAAACAGGAACAAAATGTCAATGGAAGATTACCTGCACATGCCCAATGTCGACTGATCTCGGAAGCTAAGCAGGGTCAGGCCTGGTTGGTACTTGGATGGGAGACCGCTTGGGAATACTGGGTGCTGTAGGCTTATGCCATAGTCTTTCAAGACTGAAGGTTGCCAACCATGGGTAACTCATGCATTCCCTGTACTGTGTTGTTTGGCCTTAAATTGAACTGATAATCCTGATAATCCATCACTCAGGTTTGGCAAGCTCTTCATGGGCAGCCATACATTGGGAGAGGTTTGTGGATTGTGTTCAGCTTGGTGGATTCCAAGTTATTCAGGATGTTTGAGCTTAGTTACGGGCTGTCCAGGGTCATCTAGCTGTCCACTGCTGAAAACAGAATGCTGAATGAGCCCTTGGTTGGATCCAGCAAGTCTCTTATGTCCTTAAATGTAATATACATTTTTTAAAAAAATCCCTACTATATTCCCGATTTGCCTGTTGGCTGGTTGTAGGTTGGTAACCTAATATACCTAGAAGGTGGCCTTCAAAAAATGTCATGAAGTAAATAGAGCTAAGGGGTTGTTTGGTTAGCATTATGTATTGACTTGGAATTGCTTCTTGATTGAAGCATATCTGTAGCAGCAGTTTTAAGTTAGGATGTGGAACTTAGGCCTGTATAATGAAGGAGATGCCACAAAGGAAGTGGACACATATTAATTGCGTGCCTTGGGGAAAAAGGATGTCAGTTCTTAAACACAGAAGGGAGCCCTGTAAAAGTAGGTTGACTTAGTAAGAAGCTGAGCTCAGCTCAGAATTGTCAAAGAAAATTCTCTATGGAGGAACTTGTAAGAAAAAGACAAGACAAGAAAGAACCAATTAAAATGAAGGATTTGCAGTAAATAAATGATTCAACCTGCCTCAGAAATGTGTAGGAACATTATTGCCTGAGATGCATATTAACTTACAGAGCAGGGAAAATCTTAGCAAGTTATCATGAATAGGTGTTTAAAATTATAAACAGTTAGTTCTTGTTATTCGCTAGGGTTAGGTTCTGGAAACCCTCATGGATACTAAATTAGCAGATAACCAACTGTTGGTCCTGTGGGATCAATGGGGTTAGGTACAAAGGGTACCATAAGGGGAGAAAGGGTACCTTTCCTGACATCAGACAAAACTGGCAGGGACCTCAGGAAGCCAGCAGAGTGCAGCAGGAAGTGGCAAAATATCTCTGAATGCTGCAGAGACTTTCCAGAGGCTGCAGAACCTTCAGAATTGCATCCATAACCAGCACAAACCCCTCTAAGCATAAACCCTTTTAAAACGGCCAACAGAAACTTCCACCGGCCATTTTAAAGGGGTCTTTGCTGATCCCAGGTGCCACTCTGAAGGTTCCTGTAGCCTTCTAAAGGTCTTTGCATAGCAAATAACAAGAACTGAGGCATGGATAACAAAGAAGGTAACAAATCTGCCCCTCGCAAATAAGCAAATTCACAGATAGCTAATTCACACATAAAGAGAACTGACTGTATGTGCAGAAAAGAAAAAGGGGAAAAATAAATTTAGTTCCAGTTGTTAGTTAAGAGAATCTTAGACTACCAATAGATCTTTCTAGTAAGATGTACTTGGAAGATCTGGGCCTGTAAATGAGGCCATTTGTAAAGGTGGATTGAGATGACATAAATGAGGACAAGTTTAAACCTGTATGGCACCATCTGATAATTGCCAATAGCATGGTCATATCACCTCTAACACAAATAAAGTCACTTAATGCTGGAATATAGAGATTAAAGTGCCATTCAGACAGTTTCCAGACAGCCCTACTTAGTTGGCATGCCAGATACTGTTTTCCAGCAAGAATTTGTGTCTATGTAGTAGGAGAATTTGTGTAGTTCCCAGTTTAGGGAATGGCAACTCTATATTCAGTGTGTTTCCCTTGGCAAGGGTAGATGGCAGCTAGACAGGCCCAGTGCCTAAAAGTTAACAAGCACTCTTCTCCTTGCACCTCACTTCACTTTTTTTTTTTTTTTTAATGAACTGGGAAAAGTTCATTTACAGGCCCAGATCTTCCAAGTACATCTTACTAGAAAGAGTACAGGTGGGAAGTCATCTGAGTCCCATGCTTGGAAGTCAGGTGGGCTTCATGATCCAATGAGCTGGCTAAAAGCCAGTTCCTTTGTTTAGTGGTCAGTTGGGGAAGAAGGGGGAAAAAATGATGTTTAAACAATAAACACCACAACAGGGCATGAGGATGTTGAGGCATAGCAGAGGCCTCTGAGGTGACCCTCCCCCAAAGAGATGAAAAATTTTCAAAAACGGGGAGTACAGATTGTCACCACACACTTTTTGGAGTATCTGTGTCACTCTCACCAAGTGGGACTATGGCATACTTCTGCTTTGAGACGACACAAAAGAAAAACAAAATTGAGCTGTTCCTGGGCATTGATTTCCTCTGCTTTAAAAGGATATTAAAATAATTCATGGTGGATAGACCTAGCCATGGCTAATAGACATGTTCGATAGGAATTGAACGTCCATTTTCAGAGGTACCAGCACCAAATGTGTGGTCTTGGGGAGGGGCCAGCCAGCAGCCGAGCAGATGTGCCTTTCTTGAGCTCTTGAAAGGCACTCTGTTTTTTCCCAAAAACTGCGAATCCAAGGAGACCCAAGGATTGTTCGTCAGGAGAGACAAACTCCTCCATGTGATGGCTGATCCCTGAGGAGATAAAGCCCAGCCAGGGGGGCTTTCCCAGGAGATTCTGCCATCTTGGTAGCAATGGTGAAGAATTCATTTTGAACCAAACTGAAGGCCCCTGCAGGGAAAGACACTGAAAGACTTAAGTAAGTGTTATTCCATTTGTGCATGCCTGGCGTGGACTGAGTAATTGATTGCCTGATTTGTTTTCTTGCCCTGAGAAGGGGGGGAAGGTTCCCCCTCCAGCTGTTTATCAGTGTGAGGAGAAATCGTAGAGGAGATTTACCAAGCTTGTTATGGATATATGAAAATACTATAACTGCAGCTTTACAACTTTGAATTTCAGTGGATTACAAATTAACTGTCCTTGAAATGTTTGTGTATTGGAGCGTTTATTGCCTTGGTTTGTTACTATCATTTGGGAGTGCCTGAAGGAGCGGCTGGCTGTTTTGACATTCCTGCAGTAGGAGGAATGGCGTTGCCAAGGCTACAAATATAAACAAGATAAGAGAAATATAAATAAAACAACAGTGCACCAGTGATCTAGTGGTTTTTAAAAGACATTGCAAGAACTGGATTTGTGTTTATAATTGAAGCAAGGAAGATAATACACTGAGGACATCTAGTGGCCTTAAAGGACATTGCGAGCAGAAGGAAGGAAGAACGAAGATGGCGGGCAAAACAGTGAAAGTCCGAGGCTCGCCAGCATCTGAGACAGGACTTGGAAAATTAGCACAAGAGGAACTGAAAGGGAAGGACTGGAAACAGACTGTGCATGACAACGTAGAAAAACTGTTGGCAGTGGTACATCAACTAACAAACCTATCTGTACAAACTCAGACTAGTGTAGATGCTTTCACTAAACGATTAGATGATCTTACTGGACAACTGATGGAGGTGAAAATTACATCAGAAGAAAATAAACAAAAGATTGAGAGATTGGGACAAAAGATAAGAAAAGATCAAGCTAAAATATCAAAGATAAAAGAAAATCAGCACGATGCAGAGACAATGTTAATGGAAATCCAGATGGATAGTGCAGCTCGAGTGGTGAGGATACAAAATATACCAGAGGAGAAAGGAGAAGATACATTGCAATGGATTTTCAGATTAATATCAGAATGGATTGATACACCGATGGAGGAAATATCTAAAGAATTGGACTCAGTGGGAAGACTGAGCACTTCTTATCTGAGAAAACATGAATTGCCAAGAGAAATCCATGTGAAATTCATCAGAAACTTTTACACAGATAAATTACTGAAGGCCTCACAGGAAAAGGAATGGACAGTGGATGATAACAAAGTTACCATTTTGAGACATGTTCCATGGAGAGTGAGGAAGAAAAGAAAAGAAGAGAATATGGAAACCTGACAAAAATTTTAAGAGAAAGGCAAATACCGTACAGATGGCTTTCTCTGGAAGGTATGTTTTTTTCAATATCAGACACAGAGATATAATATAAATTCAACAATGAAAGCAGAAAATTTCTTGAGTACAGTGATGAAAGACGAGATAAGAAAGGAAGAAAAGGAGGAAGAGAAATTGAGAAGAAAAGAATTAGAAGAATATAAACCAGAAATGGAGTTGGATGAAAAGAAATCAGATGACTTAGAAGCAACAGAGGAATCAGAGAGGGAAGAGCCTAGAGGAGCGAGTAAGAGGCGCTCACCAATAGCAACAAGAAAAAGAGAGGAAGACTAGTAAAAAGAAACGTGACGACTAATGACTAGGGCATTGTTGGTGAATAAGAAATTAGGAGAAGTTTTGTGGCTTCAGATGAAAAAAAGAGGTGTTGCTATTTATGTTAAAGAAAGCTTGAGATCAAAATTAATATATGCATTATAAGATGGATTATTGGACTTTGAGATGTAAGAAGAAACAGTAAAACAATGCATGATAAAATGGGTGTAAAATATAGGCCATAATATCACAATAGATCAATGGGAACAGCTCTGGAAGCATAATAAAAAAATTACTAGAGCAACAAATTTTATATTATTTTAGATATTATAGATAAAGAAAACGACGTATACCTAGTTATTATAATTTTAACTGTAGTGAGGGTCTTATATGCTAGATATTGGGAGAATTCTAAAATACTAATGAGGAATGAATTAATAGAGAAAATAGTGAATGTGATGGAAATGGACAGACTTTTAGAAGTTTTGGATTAACAACGAAAACTGACACAAATTGAACAAGGGAAAAAACCCTTTAATGCTTGGTTGAAAATGAAGTTTTAGAAATATATGATAGGGCATTTAGATTATTGCATTACATATATATTATCTTTGATATGATATGATACATGTATGATGAATGAAAAATGATATTAAGAGGTAAATTTAGAAGAGGAATTGATTTATTAGTTTTAGTGTTATATGATAATGATATATGATTTCCTGCACCCTTTGTGTTTTTTTGTGTAGTGAAGTGTGTTATGTTTTTTGTGTTATGTGTATTTGTTTATAGTGTTTTTGGAAAAAAAATAATAGAGTGTGGTCTTGTGACAAATGCTCTTTTCAGCCCTCCAGTCTAAGACAAGACGTACCCTGCCAGATTCCAGTCTTGTGTACTTCATGAAGGTAGAAGAAGTGGCAGGACATCCTCTTGGGAGATTCTTGTATTGTCTTTAAGTTTGTAATTATACAGAAAATATGGTTGATGTTTAATGAGTTGCCACCAGTTGTGTTATTTTAATTAATTTATGGTGATAAGGAGGCATCCAAAGAGGGCTGCTGTGAAGATTTGTTATTTTAATTACCTAAGTGAGACAACAGAAAATACAGCACAAGACCCAATTCCATATATTGGCCTCAGCTTTGGCAGAGCTAAGGGAGGATGGAGTAGCATAGGCGAGATGATCACACAATGAACAAACTAAAAGGAACTTGAGAAGTACACTATATAACAATCCGGGTGTTGAGTCTTTTTTGAAAAATAATGCTAGCTATTCTTAACTATCTGATTGTACTTCAGCAGGAAACACTATATGGTTCCTAAAGGGTGACTTTCTCAACCACTGGGTAGTAGAGCAATGTTTAACATACTCACTCATTTCAGCAGGACAACCCAATGCTTAAACTAGCCAACTTTAAGGGATGGCCAACATTTCTAAACCTATTCAGTACTGTAATTTAGATTACAGAGGAAGCAGAACCTGTTACATTAATTGTGCACAGGAATGTGTGGGGGGAGGCAGAGAGAGTATAGTGGCCACCCCTGCGCTTATGCACTCCTTAAGCCCCATGCCCGGTATCCACAAGTATAAGCCCATGATTAACACAACCCCCTCCCCCCCACAAAATTGCTTCTTTAATTTCATTTCTACCTGGAACTTCCTAGAGACTGCACCTGACCAGGCTGGAAGACTTTGAATTAGTGCCCTGCTTCCACATGGGGTGAATCAATTGGAGTGTGGGTCAGAACCTAGGTTCCTTGGGTTATGGTGTGGTCTTAGGCTCCAAGGTACTCTGGATATAAAGAGCTCCAACTCTATCTGAAGCTATTCATGGAGATCCCCCCCCCCCCAATGATGCAATGTCATTTGGCTAGGGCTGTCCTTCAGCTGCATAACAAGGTTATTTGGCACCCGGGCACCATAAGTGTTTGCATAGAACATACATATTAACTTTGTAAGTTCGTATCTTTATAAATAACTTTGTAACTGCTAGCCAAATCACGGCTGCAGCCAGGGTCACCCCCTGCTTCCACCACCATCTTGGGAGAGATGGACAACCCCATGCACCCATGGGCTGCTCTCCTCAGCTACCCTCTTCATACACCATTGCTGTCCTATGATTGCTTTCAGTTGTCTCCTAGAGATTGATGCTGAATCCTGGGGACTTCAGGCCAATCACAGAGGGGGTGGCAGGTCAGGTTGGGATACTGACCTGCCACCTCTGTCTGGGTCAGTTTGGGATACTGCCTGACCAACAAGCAGTATTGCCTAGCTTTGGATTCCTTGTGGACTTACTACCCTACTTCCATGCATCAGACCCTGGTCGCTGGAATTTGTGCTTCCTGCTTTGAGCTTTGCTTCCTCTTGAAACTGCCCAAGCAAAGCATCTGACACTGACTTACAAGCCAGAGTCTGATCCTCTCTGTAGTATACAAATTGGAATGCCTCCAAGAATTGGAAGTGCCTCCAAGAATGCCAATTGCGTAGCAAGGATTGAATGGAAATCCATAATGGACGTCAGGAGCCGTTGATCACACTGCTTTGGGTTGCTATTGCTAATCTCTGCCTTTCCACAGCAAACAAAGCTTTGAATATCAGGGGGAAAAATTAGAATTCTTTCAAAGCAAGAGTTCCTTTGAAAGAAATCCAACAACTATTTTCACAGAGGAAACGTCACAATGTAAGTTTTACAACTGGCAACTGATTCTCCATAAAGAGAACTTTGAAGGGTTTGAATCTCTGGGACCCTCTGAGACAAACACCAAAAATCAGTGATTTTTAAGGGCATGGAACTCCAGTGTCCACATGGCCAATGTCCAAGTTCCCTGGCCTCAAAATAGTGTCCTCATTTCCTTCAGTATCTGCATGCACTGAGCTGTCCTCTCCACTGAAGTGAAGGAGGAAGTCCATTTGCTCAGCAGTGCCATGTGCAGATCAGAACATAATCAAAGAAAATGAAAACTAATGTGGATTGGAAAAGAAGACTTGGAGGAGTGTAAATTTATTGCAGTGATCTTCTTGTGCACCCAAATGATGCACTTGAAGATCACATGGGTCAGAATATAGATCCAGTTTTCCTGTTCCTGTCTACTCAGCTTAAGAGTTGGTTCTCCAGCATCTCAGGTCACAGAGGGTTGTGCAGTCTACCTACTCGAGGTCCTTTTAACTGGAGATTTCAGAGCTTGAACATGAAATATTGTGCAGGTAAAGCATGTGCTCTCTGTCACCGACCTAAAGGTGTGATCTAAAGAGCTGGTTGATAATGATGCAGTGGAATTGGGGAGTTCATTTCTACATTTCAGGACTTTTGAGCTCATGGCAAGCTGAGCCCAAATCTCTCCAAGGTTCAGGCTCTGCTTATAATCAGTGCAGCCCTTGCTGTCTCTCCTGCTAGAGTGTTCTTCTTCCCTTACCTGCTGAAACTTGGCTGGTGGCAGTCTTGTGGTCAACTACAACACTTATGAGGCACTGGAGTAGTATAGGAGCACCATGAACTCCAAGTCCCCTTACAAATGTGGTTTGGAAGAGCTTCTGTGTTATAAGTATCTAGATGCCTAGGGAAATTATAATTCCTAGAGAATGTAGTACCCAGGGGCACTGTTCCTGCAGTGTTTTCAGGCCTTACATTTTGACACTGCCACTACCAGGTAGGTTTTGTGGGAAAGGGAAAGAGGCAGCTACATTAGATACAAGAGGGTTGGGCATGAGAATACCTTCATGTTCCCTAGAAGGGAGAGCTCATTTGCAGATTTGGGGGTAAAGAAGTGTCACTGTGTACCAAATGATAGCATTGGGAGTGCCATGAGATCTGGAGCTTTGAATGTATCCTAATGTAAAATGAGGTAATGGCATCACCTATGAAGAAGTAAGTCCCATTGGGTTCAATGGGGTTTACTCTCAGGAAGGTGTGTGTACATTGCGGCCTAATCCATTCCTAACTCTACCCAAGGAAGCTAGCTTGGTCAATCATAGGAGATAGTCTTTGTTTGCGCCAGTGTACGCTCCTCACTGTTCTATAGAATCCTCCTTCCAGCACAGTAATTTAGATGCTGCACTGCAGTCCCATTGTGTTTTCTGCTTTAGAATTAAAGACCACATTACAGAAAGGCCTTTTCAAATTCAGCTGTTTGTTGTTTTTATGGAAGTGGTATGAAAATAGCATTGTCTTGTCAGTTTCTTTTTAATTACCATTGTATAAATCCAGAATACTTTTAGAATGAGTTGTTCCTACGTGCACGTTATTAGCAGTTCAGCTAAATTGTCCCAACATGTCTTACGCATGGAACAATGAAAGAAAAATAAAAGAAAAAGCACTTTATTTATGGAGTGATTCAAATGAATCACATTCTTCCCTTCCCCCCTTGGTCTTAATGGTAAGCTTTGTTGATTGACAGTTTTAAAAACTGAAGCAGGATGGTCTTGTTGTGCACAAGACGCCTTCAATAAATATTTCACAGCATTCACACTGTGGAGTTATGAAAATAATAGAATTAAGGGTGTCGTTGGAAAAGGTAATATAAAGATGGTCTTGTGTGACATTAGAATGCAATTCATTGTGTCAGAGAACAACCTTTCTAGAGCACAGTAATCTCTGCATTTTATAGAAAGACGTTTTAAAAGAGCAGGTGTGATCCAACCAAAATTAAACATGTCTGAAGCTCGTGGATTTCAATTGGAGACGTTTTAGAACAGAAGTAACTCTTCCATTGACATCCGTGGGAACTTAGAGGTCACCTTTATTTGCCCTCATCCCCTGAACTAGCAAGTTTTCTTCATCATAGCAAGGCTACTTTGGACATGGGAAGGGTCAGGTTTGGGGGAAAGTAATGGAAAGACCAAGAGGAGGAGTCCAATGTGGCATGCCTAGCACAAATGAAATGTTAAATGCACAAGAGTTATTCAAGTGCTATTGTGCTATTGTCAAGTGCTACCTCCCTCTTGAGCATTCGAGAGTCATATAGCATGAAGACCTGTATGGATGATATGATGCAAAATGTGCTGTCTCCTAAAGTACTTGCTCTGGGATTTTGTTGAACCATAACACCGTAATGATAAGGGATACAGAAACACAGCCCACGGTGATAGAAAGAGTAAGTCTCCAAGTTTTTTATGCACATGCACTAGGGAATTGGCACATTCTTCACTGGTAGGGAAGTTCCCATTAGTCAGGTTGCTGTCAGGTGCAGAGAAGGCTTATTGCGTTTTGGAGTATGCAAAAACAGAGTCAATTATCACGGTGCTTGATTTCCTCTGGGGCTACGATAAGGATAAGGTGTTTTTTTTCTACTCCTGCCCTGCCATTTAATGGAATTGAAGCAATGCATTACCATGGCTATCACTCAGATGGACTGTCCCATCAAATTCCCCTTTCAGTCTGGAGAAACTATATGCCCACTATAGGCTAATTAGCTTCCCACATCCAAAAGATAGCCCATCCCAGTTATGTGCAGAGCACTGCTGAACCCACCACCCATGCAAAGGCAATCAGCTGGTAGCTTGCCTGCTCAGGCTACAGAGTTCTTCCTTTCAATAGTCCTCAGTCAGCAGTCCTCCCACCACGGCAGTGACTCCTGAGTTCTTAGCAGCTCCTGGGCAAGGCAGCCACACACAAGCCTCCCACAATCTCCACTAGTCTCTAGCAATCTCCAGCAGTCCCAGTTCCTGAGTTGTGGCATCCATCCATCTCCTTCTACTCCCACATCCTCTGGCAATGATTCTTTCACCTTTATCTCCAAAGTCCTCATTATCCCTACTAGGTTACAGTTGTAAACCACACCCATTGCAGGCAAAAGTTTTGGTCTTAACTCTATACTTCCCATACCTGTCAACACCAGGGGCCACTGCTGACACCACACACTATCTTCTCGGGGAAATCTTCCACATTTCCACTACATGGACCAGGCAATGCTGGTGCAAGTATGGGGTGAATTGGATTACAAGATAGACCAGTGGTATTCAGACTGGGGTGTCGTGACGCCCCAGCCTGAGGGTCCTGGTCCCTTTCCCCTTAAGGGGCGGGGACAGCCAGGAGGCAGGGAGGAGGCAGCGGCGAGATCCTGGGGATTGCGCTGCTCAGGGGGGCTGCAGGGGCTTGGGTACACTTGTGTCGCTGTCTTCCCCCTTCCCTGCTGCCTCCCCCACCCCGCAAAGACTTACTGCGGGATTCAAACTCCCTGAGAGTTTGAAAACTGGAGAGATAGACATTTGCTCTGTCTCAAAGGGCAGGCACGTCCAGCATTTGTAAGGTCTGCAAAAATCTTTGAACATTTCTCTTTCTATTACAGTTAACTATGTTATCCAATCCCTTTCTGTTATGATGTAGTGGTACACTAAAATCCTGGAGACCATTATGCCTCACCCTGTATAGTGTAGCGTGCCTCCATGGAGAATGGCCTCAGGAGTGCTTGTCATCTACCAACCTCAAGAATGAGAAAATGATAACCCACCTCAGCTTCTCCAGACCTCACCTGATCTCTACTACCAACCGTGCTAAGTTCCTGCAATGGCTATTATGCCCCACCACTACACGCTAAGCTCACAATAAGATGCTTCAGTGTTGTCCCAACCCCCACTTCTAGCTGGAAGGAGTGAATGTAGCACCCTGATCCTACTCTTGAGGTGTGTCTGTGGTCTGTGTCTGGAGATAAATAGCTCCACTTCCACAACCCACTGCTATGACTGCAAGGTTTGCTACGCCAGCTTGCTGCTAAGAATCCAGCTTGATACTGACCTTTCCGGCTGCCTGCTGAATTAAGAGGTTTGATGATGTAGGTACATCAGAGTCCTGGATCTGGTTCTTCTGCACCACTTCTGGCCTGGCTTTGTCTGCTTCTGGATGGGCTTGTGGAACCATGTGCATATGGGGATCATCAATGCCCAAGAATACCTGGTTGAAAGTCCATCAAGCTAAAGCATCTCAGTGACATTCTAATAGGAATGCAGGCCATATTATTCCATAACAGGGATGCTCTGCAATGTTGCCCTTGATCACACAAGAGAATTTGTTCCTGGAAGCGCTGTCGCCCACATGGGTTTCAAGCCATATGGCTTCTATAGTAGGCTGGCGGGTGTTCCAGATTTTGCAAGGGAAAAAGCTCTACATATCAGTGGTCTGCACAGAAGCCAGCAAATTGCACGGCTGTAAGAAAAAAGAAATGTGTGCCAGAAATAACGGCTGCTTAGTTTTTAATTAGTACCAATTGGACCAGGCAAGCGGCTGCCGCCCATTTCCACCAGCTGCTTTGGAAAACAATGCATTGTTTCGGCAGGTAAACTTCCTTGACCTCAATCTTCATTTGCCACAAGTAATGTTAATTGCTTGACATTGGGAATGTTGCTCCACAATGACAACTTATAACAAGGTCTTTCTGGAGGAAATAAACAGGAGACGAGAGGAAGAAAAAAAAATGCAGGGAATAACCTCGTAATGATAATAAAAGGACCGGCTGCCAACCAGCTAAAGACTTCTGGCTTTAGTCCTCGGACCTCAACAGTTTCACGTGTTAATCAATTACACTGACATGAATTTGCACGTTAGCAAAATCTCAACAAAAGCAGCTTTTTGAGATATGGAAAGAAAAGTGAGACAACTTGACCTTTAATGAACAGAAGTTAGAGAGGCTGTTCAGACAATACAACCACCAGCACATGCACCTGGGGAAGGAACTGGATGTGCACGCTTCCACGCTTGTCTGGTGTGTTCTTTCCCCACCCCCTAATCGTGTGGGCAGTAGCGTCCATGGGAGGCCAGCATGTCACCCCCATGACGGACCTCCTCCCATGCAGTGGGTGGGGTGACATCCTGGGCAGTGGTTGTGGTGATGCACCATTGCCCCGCCCCACTGGTTTTTTGGCTGTAACTATTGATAGAGATATTTCAATAGGGCTTGTTTCATTGCATTCCATATGAAATTATGCATTGAATGATATACATATAACACGATGGCATTATTCAAAAGAACCAAGATTTTAAAAATTTTGGCCAGTAATGGGGTTACCCCCTGTGTAGCCTGCATCCAATGCAGCCTGCACCTCCTGTACCCTCCTAGCGATGCTACTGTGTCTGGGTGGTTTGATGAACTCCCCCCCCCCCCACACACACACAAAATTAGATGACAGAGGAAGGGCGAATGGTGGGGAGATATTCATTCCTATGGTCCTTCCCCATACAGGGGAGAAAGCCAGTTGGAATATTATCAGAACCAACCCAGTGTTTAAAAAGAAATGTCACCTGTACTATTTTCATTTTCCCACTTCAGTATCATACCATAACCAAAACACCTTTCATAAGAAACGAATGGGCTTTAAGTTCTCAGTCTTATCCAGTGGTATTCAAACTGGGGCGTTGCAACGCCCCAGCCTGAGGGTCCTGGTCCCTTTCTCCTTAAGCGGCGGGGGCAGCCAGGAGGCAGGGAGGAGGCAGCAGCGCGATCCTGGGGA
Organism: Tiliqua scincoides; assembly: GCF_035046505.1. NCBI lineage: Eukaryota > Metazoa > Chordata > Lepidosauria > Squamata > Scincidae > Tiliqua > Tiliqua scincoides. Next base: position 117,668,105 of record NC_089821.1, read on the forward strand.
TCGCACCGCTCAGTGGGGGCTGCAGGGGCTTGGGTACATTTGCGACCTACGGCAGGGCTCCCCAGGTCAGGGAAAGTGAAAGCGGGGCGATTGCACCCCGTTCCACTAAACCAGAAGCGGAGCGCAATCACTCCACTTTCCCTTCTGACAGGGCTGCAGGGACTGGGTTGCACCCTCCAGTCCCTGCAGCAGCCGTCCCTGGGTGGGGGGAGCCGGGCGCGAGCGCCTGCAGGGCTCCCCAGGTCAGGAAAAGTGGGAGTGGAGAGATTGCGCTCTGCCTCCGCAAAACTGGGACGGTTGTGTCCTACAGGTTGTATTCTGAGGAGCAGGTGAAGAGTGTAAAGTGAGGGAAAAGAAAGAGGAAAAATTGTCCCTCTCTCACTGAACAAAACTGGACATCTGAGCAAGACACAAGATGGGGGTCCACAGACTTTCTAGGAAGAAGAAGAAGAAGACTTTATGGTAAATTTGCTTAAGAATGCAACTTTAGGTCTCAGTTTAGAAGACTGCAACAATGCAGCATGCCATGTAAACAGCCCTGACAGCCCCATAAATCTTAGCTTTACGTAGGAGCCAGAAACTACCCAGACCTGCTACTCAGTTCCTTTCAGCTGCAATTGTAAGGACCATGTTTAACAGTCATGATCAGAAGCTGTAGGTGACCTATTCAGACTCCACCCCGATAATTAAAATTCACCTTATTGATTAATCACCAAACTTTTAGTTGATTACTCTACCGATTGTATCAATCAGAGTTGCAGCTCCCACAGATCTATAGAGCTCAGGCTTTTGCAACAGTAATTTCACATTGATTTTGCAATAAAGTATTGTAGCTGCTTGTCCCCCATCACCCCCCAGATAGTATTACTCAAATGGAACCCAGTTAAATGGAACTTAAACATGCACGGAAATACTCTGGAAGATTGGTTTGCTGCTCTCTGCCATCATTAGTATTTGTGAATAGCAAAAGCAGCAGGGTCCCAACTGCCCATGTTAACATTAGCAATATGTTCCTTTCCACAATATTTAAGTGGTTTTAAGCTGTGGCTAATAGTTGATCAACACCAGAAAATAGATTTTTTTGACATTTTTATTTGTTCACATTCAATAGCATCTGCTTTAACAATAAGCTCTCTAATGTGCTGGAAAACGAGCTGTTGCCTTTGAAGTGCTGGAAAAGCAGCCACAGATATGTCAGCTTTGAAAGCAATCTAGAAGAACAAACACAGTGGAAAACAAGCAAGCACAAGAGTGATGTCCACTTGAAGATGCTACAGCGGAGCTAATTGTCTGTAATAGACACAACCAATCCTTCCATATCTTTCCATTTAACATGCTACAACCTACCTTGCAACTTCAGTCCTATGGGTGACTTCACAGAATCCTTCTAAGCCTGACTCCACTCCGCGTTGATTCTTACATTGCACACAACTGCTAGGCATGCTTCCATATTGCAGATGGCTCCATCTACATTGCTTTATATACAGGGATGACTCTGATGTGCGATAGCTACTCACTCTGCCTATCATCCCTGTCACACAGAGAGTTTCTAATGCCGCATTTTTGTATCACAGATGTTTTCACAATGGCTGGTGCTAGAATAGAGACTTTCCACTTGATGAAGCTGATTCATGGAGTTCATGGGGTCCACTTGTGTTCCAGCAGCATGAGACCCCTTATGGTGGCGCAAACATCAGGCCATTGATGCACACTTCCAGGCTGTTGCCACAAAGAGCAAGAGGTGCAGTATGCATGACAGTGGCTCCAGGAAACCATTGCTTGCGGTAAGCTGGTGCCAGGAGCATGTTGTGGATGCAAAGGGGAAGTGTGGGGGAGTTTTGTGCCAAGGAGGGGTCACCAATGTGTGGTAGGATTGGGCAGTAAGTTAGGCTCCAATGCTACTGTTTTCCACCCCAACCAATCCATATACACTTCCAAAGTGCAAGCTGCATCATGCAGGGAGGGCAGCCTTGGAGGTCTCTATTTAAGGGAACTTTTCTTCTCTGACCCGGGGGTAAGTCTCCAGTGCCGGAATCGGTCTACTCTGACATGAGCCTGTGATGTTGCTGGCACACGACTGAGTAGAAGTTGGAGCACAGCCCGAAAGAGGGAGCTGCCCATGTGTGGGTAAGCTAATTTCAACCAATGTGGCGCATTCTGGAGTGTCAAAATAATTTGTATCCTCTTCTACTGAACCAGCAATTTACTCTGATGCAAAGAGGGTGACCTGCACATAGAAGACTGGCTCAGTGCTCTGCAAGAACTTTGCATTATACTCATATACAAGAACCTGGCCTGACAGGACAATTCAGTGCCTACTGGTCTAGTGGAACTAAAGCAACGGATTCCAAATTGACATGTTTCTAATGAAAGAAGTGACAAAGACCGTATTTGCTGTTCCTCTGTTGTTGTTCTTTGTCTACCAAGCAGCAGAGAATCTGAATACTTACTGATTTTTAGATTTCAGTGTATAACATTCATTTCTCAGGCTGTCCTGTCAGTTTCATTAGTTGCCGTCTCAAATGTCACTGTGTACATAAAAACCCACATATAAAACACTGGCTTGTTCAAATGAAATTTCAGAGTGTCACAGTCTGTTTGCTAATTTAAACCAGATCATTGTTTCTTTTTTGACAAGAGCTGCATCTGGGGGAGAAATTGCCAGCAGATAACTAAACAAACAAGACCTGGTGCAGATATTTCAAGAATTTACCTGAACCTCAGCTCTTGAGGGCTCTGTATGGTGCTGCTGTATTTGAGGCAGCACTTTCTTTTGTTCAGTAAGAAAACTGAAACAGACTCACAAGGCAACTGTGATGTTCTAGTGTTAGAGCACTTTTGATACCCGCTAATATTCAGCATATAACCTGATCATTGCAACAAGTGGCTCTGAATCTATTGGTGGATCAGGAACATGGGCAAACTATACTTATTCTATAATCTCTATAATATAGTTATTCACAGTATCCTTGATATTTAGGGTAGGTTTTTTTGAACTATATGATGCTTCTCTCTCATTTCAGCTAAAATATTTCTTGTAAGTTAAATGATAGATATTGGTAAATGCTTGCATACTTTTAAAATCACACTTGCTAGGACTTTTTTAACCCATTTCTGCTCAGCCCACAAGTGTATACCTTTGATCCCTGTTGCGTATATGCAACGTTGGGCAAAATGGCTTAATCCAGCAGTAATAGGCATGTTAAAATGATTTCTTTTCTACAGGTTAGAGTTATAGGAGGACCTGATCCTAGGGTTTGAAGTCTAAGGTGTGATAAATCCTTACAACAGGAGATTTGATACTGACTGCTGCTATTCCACCAGCAGGAGAATTGCAAATCTGATGTCAAATTTTGCCTTTGGGAATTCAGTGGTATCTCTAACCTCTGTGTTTGTTCCAAAGTATAAACTAGCCAGTGTAGAAATAACAGTGGAATATCTCTAGTTCAACTGCAGTTTCTTATTCGATTCAATACGCTGCTGTCAGGCGTTCATCAGCATTCGTCATTTTAAGAAACTTCCATCTTTGTACTCACATTCATTGAGTCAGTCACAAATCTTTCATTATAAACAGAAGCTTTTTCTAGGATATTTCTAGGACATTTGCACTTGCAGCCAAACACTGATGGCAACCAATATGCCACTCGTGGTCACGTTCTCCAGTACTATCCCCCTCCCCGCCTGTGTAACTAGTGTTATGCTGGCAAAGGCTGCTTTATGGTTATCGTAAAGCAGATTTGCTGATGCATGCTCTGCAGGCCCTCTGGTGGGGAGGCCACAGCAGCGTTCCATGAGTTGGAGCAACCACAGACACCTGCAGGAAGCCTGGGCAAGGAAGCAGGGAGGGGGTTGAACAGGACAGGGGAAGGGCGGATTGGGGGAGGAGTGTGCAGAATGGAGCAGTGACAGGGTGGGGAGAAAGGCATATCAGGGATCAGTGTCGGTGCATTCCAAATCTTGAGTCCCTTCCTGGGCCTCATGCGCTTTCACAGAGCAATTGAGCTGGCACAGGTCTGAGTTGCCCTATGACAGCTGCTAGGGCTTACCCTGGGGAAAGGGAACAAATGTCACCTTACCCCATGGAAAGCTCTAGCAGCCAAAAATCCCCTTGGGATACAGGAGAAGCCAAGTATTGCATTGGCACACGGGAATTTAGGTAGGATTATGCTGACAATCTCTTTAAGAAGGCTGCAGGGCAACCCCTAAGAGAAGGCCACATTCAGTCTTAGCTTCCCTTCAGGACCCAACCTATGGGCCCAGTGGAGATATCAGGGTGACAGCTTTGCTATCTCTGCCAACACTTGTCCACATCATCTTGGCAGGTAATGATGGTGAAGGGTTGAGCTGTGACAGATGAAACAGGAAGAGTGGAAAATGAAACGACGCTAGGGAAGACTCAAATAATCCACTTGACCATAGCTTAAGACATTTGTAAAGGCCTAAGTTGCTATGGTGATGGAAGACTAAGATGTCAGTCACTTCCTTAATGGCATGGTTTGTTAAGTCATGACAAACAAAATGTTCAGGATAATGAGCCATTTAATCAAACTGAGCGGCTGTTGCTAAGTGTCATCTTGCAAATCTCTAGCAGGTAAAGACCTGGGAGGAACATCCAGAAAACTGCAGAATATCACTGAATTATGGCTTTACAGAGCACTGTACAGATTTTAGAAAGATTTGTCAGAATTCAGCATACATTGACAAGGGTGAGAGAATCTTACCCAGCCTGGCAATTTCGTCTTCTCCTGATATCTATTTTAGAAGAAGATTTATGTAGCCAGTCTTGTATATGAAAATGTACATTAAAAAAAAACCCAAAAATCTACCAGTCGAAATTCCTCTTCAAGTTTCACATTGTCATTGGAATTTCACAGTCAGTTCCATGCACACTTGGATTTAGGTCTTCCGGAAAGGTGCTGACCATGAAATTGTCTTCTTCAAGAGAATACCTCTCTCTCTTTCAAGTAGTTTCACCCAGTCTAAGAGAATTATAATTTAATTAAACCGCCTATATGTCATGTAAATGATCTTTATTTCAGAAAGATATAATGCGCCCTTGCTACCAAAACTGCTGGTTTTGTGATTGCAAACTGGAAGTGGGTCACAATCAGACATAAGTGCTATTTGGAGCAGCAGGGAGGCCCGCAGAGGGGAGCACAAGCCTCTTGAACCCTGTCAAAGGCCAGCGCTATCCACCTAGGTATGTAAAAAAACTCCTTGGTTGGTCCACTGCTGTGATTGCTGTAGCACTATCATTGCCACTGCTGCAGGGCCAGTCCTTAAGGGGAATGCGTGCTTCTGGTTCCACTGGGCATTGCAACACACTGACATGGGCACTGTGGGATGTCTCTAGTGGCCTGTTCCCCCAGGTGCTGCCATATTAGATCTCACATAATACTGCGAGATTTGGATAGCACCATCTTGGATCTTGTGAGATTTTGCAAGATCCAAGATGGCAGTGCCTGGCTGAAGAGGCTGTGGGGACATTGTTACCAGGTAAGTTTAGGAAATCGTGATCCAGGTAAGTTTGGGAACAATTGCCCTAATGTATAGATAACTACTGTCTAAGAATGATGTGATGGGCTAGCCTGTGGAAATTAATGGCCTGAGCATTGATAGTGTCAACATTAACATAAAGAACCAAATAATGGTGCTTTTGATTGCTAGCCTGATTAAATTCCACCACCTTGGATATCTAGGACAGTTATTGACCAGACAGGCAAAGGCTTCTTCCACATCATGTTAAGGTCAAGTACTTACTCCAAGTAAAAACTAACACCATCGCAAGTTTTTTGACAGATAGTGTTGATGCCACGAAGTTACAAGTGTCTCAGTCAATAATAAAAGACGATGACCCAAAACTGCACTCAGAAATCTGCGATATAGGAATAAAAGGTTGTGAAACAACTATAAAGATACCAATAGACGCAGGGTCAAAGATTGGGTTCGCGAGTTCAAATCACGACCTGCAATTGTCAATACCTAAAACTCAGTCATCCATTCCCACAATTGCCTCTGAATTCCCTGCTGCATTGGCTTTGTGGCCCGGCTCCACGGTACCCTTTGCTGTATACTCTCTTCCTGTCAGTGGCTTGCAGCCTACTCATCATTTTTCCAAGCAAAATAATAGCGACAAACTGTACCTCACCTGGGGCTGACTTAAGCAGAATGAATTGTGGGGCTACGATCCAATTCAAAATAACAGCTGTGAAATTTACTTTGTTTGTTCAGGTTAGATTTTTGATTGTGTTGACAGATATGGTATAGAGACCTGCCTTTGATCACAGTGCGGTCTAATGAATCCATCAAAATCCGCCGCTCTCCTCAGTCGGTGGAGAGTGTAATCATCAAAACTGTGAGACAGTGCTCTTTGATTGATTTCTTATTAATCTAACCTCCCCGATAGTGCCAACCTATCATTAGACTCCCACCCCTCGCAGAGCTCCCACCCTCCAGCAATGACAGCTGGAGCGGTTATTATATCGACAACATTCTCATTAAACCGTTACATTATCATCCATTATCAAAATACAGCCCCCAAGTAGGTGACAGTGTCTGCGATTCGTGTCTTTTAGCCAATTATGGAACAGTGACATGGCTGTCCCTCCAGTTCCTCTGGAAGAACGGTATAGAATAATGAGCTATCGGAGACAACATCTCTTTATGATTTGCATCTAACCATTGCTGGCTGCTTTCATTATTGGCGGATTAAGCTGTGCTTTAACGGCATAGGGAATTGGTGCGGAAAGTTTTAGAAAGAAGAATTTCTTCTTTCAAGAAAGGAAGTCAAGACATCTCAATGCCAGATTTCAACAAGTGTATGTCTAACAGGAAAGGTAGAAATTAAGGACTACTGTCCTGTTTGCAGCGGGTTTAAGCATGCCTAGTTTATGGCAGAACTATGGATGTGTACCAGAAGTACAGAGTGTTTCCTGCATATGGAATGGCTATTTCAGGCTCCCCTTCCAACTTATTGCAGGCCCTTTGAAAAGCAGTTCTTAAAGGACAGGGGACTTTCTAGAACAGCATTTGGCATGGCCAAAGGGATGGCAGGCAGAAGGGATACTGACTGCCTCCCTGCCTGTACACAGAGGCCTCTTTGGATTTTGTCCATATTCCCTACTCATTTTTTTTGATGTTGCAAAGCTGTAAAACTAGGGAAGAAAATGTCTTTCATTTTTTTAAAAGTACGGTCCAAGATTGGTTGATTTTGTGCTCTGGTCATACGATGGGAATCTTGCTTGGGATTAAAGGAGCATTGTATGCATTCTTCCTATAAGTTTCAGGGCCACAAATGAATTGAGTTTTGTTAACTAACAGCCCAATCCTATCCACACTTTCCTGGGAGTAAGCCCTATTGACTCTAATGGGACTTACTTCTGACTAGACATACCTAGGATTGGGCTGTAAGGGTGCAATCCTATTGGGCATCAGCACCAGCACCGCAGCCCAGCGCTGGCACTGGGTGTCACAAAATGTGACATAAAGCACATTTGTGGCACCCACAGAGTAAGCGGCGTTGGCAGGGTGGCCTGCATCACCGTCAGTGCCGCTGAAGAAGCCTCGGCCAGCGTAGCAAAAAGGTGAGCACTGGGCGGTGTGGAGACATGGGGACAGTGGTGGGAGGGCGGGGAGAGGTGTTCCGGATTGGAGGAAAGACAGGGAAGGGTGGAATGGGAGGAGGGAGGAGTCAGCTGTATCTTATGCTCTGTGTTAGGCTCAGAAGCCTGACATGCGGCTTCTCCAGTCTGTGCCCGTAATTTAGCTGGTGTAGACTTGAGTCACCCCATTGTGGAGGCTGGGGCTTTAGAGGAAGGAGACAAGGAGACCTCCGGCAGCTTCCCTAGCCCTGCAGGTTACAGCAGCAGCCATTTTGGTGCAGCAGTAGCCCACAGTGTTTGGTAGGATTGGGGTGTTCATTGGAAAGGGTAGTATCATGAATGCACTGAAAAATGTCAAATCACATTTCGACTCTACATGTGCCCTACATGGTGTTAGTCGGGACTCAGTGTTTAAATGGGGGCTAGTATCTACCCCACAGTGTAATTGCAGGTTCTCCTGCCAAACCATACATCACATTGTGTCTGGCTGCAAACTGAGGGCGTATACTGGCCCATGGTCTGACTTTTTCAATGAAGGTAACTCTGTCCTTGAATGGCTGGACGAACTGGACATTGACATTTTTGATCTAGTCTAATTGATATATAAATCCATGTCTTATATGCCATACACTAAATAAACAAACAAACAAACAAACAAACAAACAAACAAACAAACAAACAAATAAATAAATAAATATTTTGACTCTGACTACAACAATCCCTGATTTTTCAGCCTGCCACACCCATTTCCTGACCTCAGAGTTGTGCTAGCAAAACCCTGACATGGGTCCAAACATAGGTGATCAGACGGCCTACCAGGATGTAACTAAAACATATTTTTATTTACCTCTCACTGGCCACCTTCTTCCTCCCCCCATAGCATGCTGCACCATCAAGATGGTGGCGAAAGATGGTGGAGGGTAGGTTTGGACTCAGCGTCAACCACAACCATTAATCTGAGGCTATCCCAGTGAAATGACCATTGATTCTGCAGTCACCATTCACTGAATGAACTGGGTTTTCATAGTGAAGTCCAGTGCTTGTTTAACTCACACAGAAAACTGAGTGCTTGTATCTACATGTGGCAGAGTGTGGGAACAACACATGGGCGCATCTCCACTGTAGAATATCCTGAGTGCTCTGGTACATATACATATCTCAGTATGAGCTCTGTTCAAGCAATCAAACCACCCTTTGTTTTGTGTTAGACTGTTTTGTGTAACACTCTGCACAAGTTGGGGTGGGGCTGCAATACGTCTGAGGAGCAGGGAAAAAAGGTTGCAAGAAAAGTTAAGCACTCCCTCTTCACTTTTCCAATCACCACTCTTGAAGCTCTTTTTCTAAAAATAAATTTAAAAAAGAACATACCATCATTTGCACATAACAAATGTGCACAAATGTGTTATGTGCACATAACAAAGGACTTTTTACAAGTGCTGCTGCCTAAGGAGGTATGTGGGGCGGCGGCAAGAAATAGGGCCTTCTCAGTAGTGGCACCAACGTTATGGAACTCTCTTCCCCTTGACTTGAGAATGGCTCCCTCTCTTGAGACTTTTCGGCGAGGCCTGAAGACCTTTTTGTTTAAACAAGCCTTCTGAGTTCATGGCCTTTTTAACATCTTTTCTATATCTTTTAGTATTTTACAGGCCTGATTCCTCTATGATTTGCTGCGTTTTGCTCTTTTTATCTGACTTTTTATCTGACTACTGTTTTTATGGTATCTGTTAATGTGTTTTAATACATTTTTATTTGCTGTTAAATTATGTTTTTAATCTGTTTTTAATATGTTGTAAGCTGCCCTGGGTCCCTTTCGGGGAGAAGGGCAGGATATATATAAAGTTGTTTATTATTATTATTAACAAATAGTTAGCCTCTGACTTTGACTGCATTTTTTCTGGCAAATCAGGGCTTCAAAATGACTGAAGCATTAGACTGGCATCTGCTCAGAGTGGAACACGGCCAGGTTATGAATGCTTTTGTTCACCTTCCTGTTTTATATCTCAGGTATGGAAATATGCTTCGTGGGTATTAAACGGGCAGCAGGTGATTGCGGGATAGCTTTGTGGACAAGATGCAAACGGGCTGGAATATTCATTCAAGAACATTCTGTACAAAGCAGCGCATAGGCAGGATGAAAGAATCAAGAGGCTCAATATTATCTTGCTTGCTATCTTGTTTTTTTCAGTTAAAAAAAACAAATTAAAAAAAACAGCAAATTTACAATTTTGACAAAATGTATCTTTCTTCATTAAGCAGAACATAGTAATAGTAAATAATGCAGGGAATTTTAAAAGGCTTTTCTATTTTTTTCCCTTTCCCCCTGTGGGGTCAAAAATAAAAAGTGCAATAAACATGTTAAAAAGGGCTAATGAGTCCCAAGCAGCTAGGTTCTCAACTTTGCGAGACTTTTTATGGAATGTAATTAGATAATTACTGCTAATTGGTATAATGGGAGGAAAGAATATGATGGGTGTAGAAGAATGAAAAAAAAAGTTCTAAGTGTGCTAAAGCTCTGCTACTTAATCAGGCACCATGGGGGATGATATATAATTTGTCATGCGGTGCTGCAAACTTGGAATGTTTTTAGTTTGCAGCTTTTGCTAATACATTCCCATTTAACACGACTTGAGATGGAGTCTCTTTACCTGCCAGGCCCAGGAAATTTGCAGCTGCCATTGTGTAGGTTCCTTTTTCGTTTTAAGCCTTGCTTTGTATTATTCAAAGACAAGAACATGGGAATGCTGTCAGTAAGATCTCTCACACTTAAAAAAAAAAGAAAAAAGAACGAATGTGCTCTCTCTCTCTCTCTCCCAATTTTCATCAGAACCCCTGGGGAGAGGGGTTAACTATTTTCCTTGTACCATTATCCTAATGAACCTCACCATCACTGCCAGCACCTAAACTTGCTATTAAACCCACACAGGGGGAAATCATACAGCTGCTATAGGGATACCTTCTGCTCATTATGGTTGTTAAGGGCTTTGGATTGATTATCTTGGGGGGGGGGGATCTGGAGGGACCGTTTTTCTACTGCTTTCTCAGAAACGGGGAAAAGACATCTCAGTGTTCTTCAGAACCTTTGCTGAGTATGGTGGGATATAACGCAGCCCACTAATCTTACCAGGGTAGCCTGTGTAGAAATAGGTATTTTATGCCAAGATTCCTTCCTGGATTGGGCCTTACGGGTCCAAAAAACAGACTTGCAAACTCCTTTGGTTTTAGCAGTAGGATGCATATTTCTTTCTACTGTCCGGCCACCAAGTCCTCTAATTAATCTGCCAGTTTTTATCAGAACATTTCAAATGCAGAACATGTCAGCAGCTCCGTAATTAGGCAGAAAGCTCTGTTATCTCATGGTGTGTCTTTTGGCACATTCCCTCAGCTTCTCGCAAAGGGATACTTTCCAGACCCAATCAATCATCGTGCAATCTTCTGCAGGAACTTGGTGGGAGGGGGCTTGAGCAGCGAGCAATGCCTTTTCTTCAGTTTGGGATCTCATCATCTTTCCCTAGCATTGTGACAGTGTTCAATTTTGACCATTTGTATGGAAGCAAACTAACCTTTTGGCCTCATGGTTTCTGGAAGAAAGTCATTTCTTCAAATCTTTCCCCCTCTGCTTTGCCTTAACAAGGGGAATAGGGAGAAGGTCTTGCTAGGAAAAAAAAAAAAATGGGGCAGTATCTTCCTCTGATTCAGACTTCCAGTTCTTCTACAGCCTGTGAAGTGAGGCCCCAAATAAACATTTATGCTCACTCAGAGCCCAATCTTAGAGGCTCTTATAGGCAGTACGAGCATAGCACCGGCGCTGGGTGTGGCAAATGTGCTGTAAAGCAGGCTTGTGGCACCCGGTGGCAAGGGAGCACCGGCATTGGGAAAGTGCCAGTTGGCACTGGTCTCAGCGCCGAGAGGATGATGCCATGGAACTGCCGATGGTAAGTGGCACCACCAGGCAGCATTGTGGCTTTCTGGGGTTAGGGGAGGCATTCGGGGGTAGAGGGAGGATGGAGGAAGAGCAGAACAGGGTGATGGGGCTGGGACTGGCGGAGACCTCCTCTGCCGGATCCTATGCCCTATGCCTATGCAAAGCCCGGCACTGGGTTTCTCCTGTTTGCGCCAGCAAAATAGCTGGCACAGACTCAAGTAGCCCCATTGCAGGGGCCGGGGCTTTACTCAGGGTAAGGAGACAAAATTCCCCTTCCCTGAGAGACCTGCAGTGACCTCTTTGGCCCTGCTGGATACAGTGATAGCCATTTCAGTGCTGCTGTATCTGACGCTGCTGGAGAGGATAGGATTGAATTGCCCATCAGCAGCACCTACATATCAGTGTGTACTGGAGGACTATGTGGGGATATTTGTATTCCAGAAACACCTTCTCATATGAACCTATTCATACATCAAGATTTTCCTCAAGGCCCTGCTCCATGTGCCAACTCTATCTGAATTATGACTGATGACTCTTATAGTGTTGCTTTATCTTTGTCTGTCAGTTCCATGGAAACTCAGAGTCCCCAGCCCAAATCAGCCTTGCCCTCAGGTGGTATTCAGCAGAGGCAAGTGGCTTGAAAGCAACTTCTAGTAATTGAGAACAGATTGTAGGCACATACTCAACTAGGAGCAAGCCTTGCTAACACGCTTTCATACTAGGATCATGACTCCGCTATTTCTTCCGCTATTCCCCCTCCTTGTTGGCTCTGTGCCAGCAAAGCACCTGGTACAAATCCAAGGAGCATCATTGGGGGGAGAGGAGACTTACCCCCAATGTAAGCCCCATGGTATAAAAGTTTCCTTACCTTGAGGAGAAATCCAGACTACCTTCCCCTCCGATAGACGCAACACATGTTCTTTTGGAGCGGCTGCATCGGCAAGGGGGATTTAGTTAAGAATGGGCTCCTAATGGATTTTTTAAATGGAGAGTTATGTTATAAACAATGTATTTATTAATTTTATGGTATGCACTAAACTTAGTTGTCCATAAACTTTCAGTAATTCTTCTAACATTTTCATTGATTGGGGGGCTCTGTCTTTCTTGTTTCTCCCTAATGCTTTCCATGTGAACAACATCTTATCAATATTTGTCATGGTTGGTTTCATTAAAAGCAAACACTTTAACCTGGAAAAATAATCTTAATAGCAGAGAACAAGTTCCACCTACAAGTGTGGACTGTGCTCCCGGGAAATTTTGCCACTCAGCTCTACCACCAAATCAACTATTTCAAGTTTCTGATCTTGGTTCCTCCTAAAATTCCCATTTTCCCACCTCAAAAAGCTGTAAAATAAGGAACTGTCTCCAAAGTCAAACCATGATCACAAGTTATCTATGATTGCTGCAGCCATCAGAATTCAAACCCAGTGCCACATCACAATTAGGATTAGGTTCATGCGAAGTGAATTTCAAACATGATCATTATACAAAGCTTCCCCCCCCCCCACAGTCTGCATGTGGAGTTGTAATGTTTGAACTATACAAGTGAACACTCCTAAGGGCGCACTCCTGACTTTCAGATAGGCTGGCACAAGTCCCTTGTGCCAACCCATCATCATCGCAAAAGGGCCGTAAAGCACTTCCACGCTGACATAAGTGGGGTTAGGCTGGCGCACAAACTTGCGCCGGTCTCCGTGTGCCAACGTAGGCGCCAGGGAAAGGGTGAGTTGCGTTGGCTGAGATTGGCCAACACAGGGCTCTGGGGAGGGTGAGGAGGAGGCGGTGGGGAGAAGGTAGGAGGGAGGTGTTTCAGGGCTGGGGAGGGTGGACAACAGGCGTTCCTGGGGTGGGTGGGTCAGGAGTGGAAGGAAGGGCCTGAATCTGGCAGTTATGCTAGATCCTAACCCTGTTCCCAGGCAGCCCAGGGCAGTCCTGGGCTGCGCAGATATGTGCCACCTCTTGAGGTGGTGCAGATCCGAGCAGCCCCATTGAGGCTGCTGTGGCTTTACCCAGCGTAAAGGAAAGCAATTCCTCTTGTCCCAGGCTGAGCCACTTTCAGTCCCAGTCCTGAAAGGGATGTCAGATATAACTATCTGACATCAAACTCACTCCCAATCACGCTACCTGCTCAGCCTGGTCGCCTTGCGTTTTGCCTTGCCATGGCAAAAGTGCCACCCAACTTCTCACAGACTCAGCAGATGTGGCACAGTGTAAGAGATGGTATTGTTGCTTAAATCACTGGTATTAGATTGTGATTTGGTGCGCTGGCTAATTTTTTTTTTTTTAACCTCATACATTTTAATGGTGACCATGAGACCAGCCAAAGCAATGACGCTCAAGAGTGTTTTCGCATGAGGCTTATATTGGCTCTTACTTGGGTTGGGTTTGCAGTTCAAAAATAAAAAATAAAAACACTGACATTGACCAGAATGTTCCTTCTCCGCCTTTTCTTCCACATGAACAATCACCAGATGTTAACATAAATAACAGAAGAGAGGCTCACAGGCAATGTAAGCCTCGTGTGTGACAATGCTCTCTGACAAAGCATGGATCAAAAACCGGATTAACTGGAACCATTTGCCTCTTATATATTGGCCTAGATGTTTGAAAATTAAGGGTTGGATTGTTCTTGATCCATGGTACAAAAACATGTCAGCCAAAACATTCAAACACACACATTCAGCTTTAAACAGCATTGATTTCATGCTTTATGTCTCTGATGTTATGTGGTTACCATGTAACCAAAAAAAGAAGAAAATTGGATGCACATAAGGGAAAGACTCTCAGGGTCCAACATGTGCCGTTACCTACATGCCTGGGCAGGCACCAAAACACAATGTTCCTAATCATCTCTCTTAGTCTAATCAGCCACCGTGCAAAATTCCAGTCAGGTTGATGTCCCAGCTGTAAGCAGTGCTTAGCAAAACCATTGGTTCATTGGTTAACAACTGCTGTAATGGCATTTCTGCTGTGACGACAAATATTATATATGCTACGAAGAGGCAAAACTGCTGATGTTGGAAGCCTTGGCAATGTTGGAACTGAACTGGGAAGCAGGCAAAGGACACACTTTGTCCTTTGCTTCCTGTTCTTTGTGGTGTGCTGCAATAAAGGATGGAATAGCATTGGCTCAGAGGAGTTGTCAGTCGAAGATAAGCAAGGGAAATGAATGCAATGAAAGGTGACTTGATCCCAATACCACATTTTACAAGTTTCCATGTAGTTATGCAGGTGAATCAAGTCGTCATGCTTTTTCCCTGGGCTGTAGACTTCAGATCTTTAAATGCCCCCACTCAATCCCCTCCTTTCACATAGAAATCTAGCATGTCAGGGAGGATTCCGTCCAGTTTTTCCCCCCCTGTTTTTGATACACATGGAGCTTTTTCATGGCAAAGCATGTGCAGACCCCTACTTGCAGACTGAAGTGGTATAGCCCAGGCAAAGCTTTTATCGTTTGCTTTTGTTGTACTTATAAACTGAAACTAGATTACAAGAAATGAAATAGTAAACTGACAGCATCCTGGACTTCAGACTGTATGTGCAATTTTTAATTTACTCTACTACTACTACTACTACTACTACTACTACTACTACTACTACTACTGATGCATATCCTACTCTCTCCCATTGATAGCTATGTAAACTTATAGGGAGTCCCTTTAGGGAGAAGGACGGGATAGAAATAAAGTTTATTATTATTATTATTATTATTATTATAGTTTACAGTGGTTTTCCCCCTTAAAAGTCTGTCTCTGAGGGGCAGTGGCCATCCATGGGGGTCAGTTGGGGTAAAAGCCCTGAGGCACCCCACCTGTGGGGGCAGCACAGTCTCACCCACCATGCCGTCACTTCTACCTACGCTCACCCTTCAAAGCCCTTCCGAGGACTGGAGAGACCCCGCACTGCATTCCCAGGACTCTGAAAGCCTTCTGAGGCCTTCAGAGGGCCATTAAACAGTACTTTCATTTTCCAGAAAACTGGAAGTACTGTTTAATGACCCTCTGGAGGCCTCAGAAGGCTTTCGGAGTGCCTGTGGACATTGCACAAGGCTCTGTAGTGGAGGTAAGTCTCCTCTCAGCGGGGGCAGCATGTTGCAGTCCTGTGCCCTGGGGCAGAACAGAGGCCGGGTCTGCAACTGCTAAGGGGCAAACAATCCAAATTCCATTTTTAATGACGCCCATATTTTAAAAAAACAACAAAACTCTCCATTTGTGTAGAAAAGCAGCACATCAAGGAAATATCTTAATCAAGTCTTCTTCCTGATGCGCTAGATTATGACCTTTTGGGGATTTTTCATGCAGGGAAAGGATTCAAAAATACAATCCCTGTCCCTGCAATCTGACGTAGCAGCATTTTCCCTCCTCCTTCTGCATCACTTGTAGAACGGCTTTCAGTCTGATCCGAAAAGGGTAGCAGTGGCTACCTCTTGGAAGATGTGTGCCAAGCAGCAGTTGATTAAGTTGTCTTGATTACTCAGTACTCCTTGGGCAGAAAGATAATGTCAGTCACATAAGTGTTCACAGCTATACAATGAGGGGAGAAAAAAAAAACACAGGATAATCTTCAAAAGGTGTGAAGGACACCCTGAAGGGGGAAAAAAAAAATTGAAGAGGAGAAAAGAATTGATGATTAATATTGTTGCAGTTATGGCCATTCCCATGAGACTCATAAACCTGTCTCTGAAGACCAGTTGCTTCACTTTATTTAGTCATCATATTTAGAAAACATCACATTTTTGTTCTGTCACTTGCTGCAATCCATTTGTTTAGGGAAGTGCTGTTACAGATATATACAGTGCTTAATCATCACTGACACCTTATTGTGAGTTTCCAGAAATAGGCCAGGAAAAGCATTGCCCAGGCTAGAGAGATTACTTTGGAGACAGAACATTTTTAATAATAGAAGTGATGGTCCAGAAATGATACACTGCAGGGGAGATGAAGAAGAAGGCTGGACCGGAGGGAACACTTAACTAGGCCCTGAGATCACTCATGAAGGGACACACACTTTTAATGAAACGATGGGGGCATAAAAAGTTAGGAGGCTGGGTGATTTGTCCACAAATGTCCCTGTATGAGAAGCCATGGCTACCATTTGGCAACCCTTGGCCCTTCAGTGGGTACACAGCCCAGCAGCAAGAGTGAACAGAAAAGTGACATGGACTATTCAAAGAACAACCTTCCCAACATTACAAGCTGGTTACTGCTAGTTTTAATTCTAGTATTATCTAAACAGTGATTGACTAAGGGTCCAATTCTGTTCTTCCCCCCACAGATGAAGAGGAACAAAATGGCTACTACTGCATCCTGCAAGAGGGAGGAGGGTTGTGGAGGTCTCCTCCGGGTAAGGAAACATCTATTCCCTTACTTGGGATAAACCCACATGGTCCAATCGGGGGGTCTACGCAGACCACTGCCAGTAAAATTACTGGCACATGTCTGCGTGGACTTGCACCTATGGAAGGGATTACGATTAGGTTGCTGCTGAACCCACCCCCTTCCTGGACCCAATCTGCCCATTCCCCACCCCCATCACCTCCCTGCTTCATCCTCCTCTGCCCTTGCCACAGCTTTTCTTCTCACTGCTGCCCCCTTGCTTTGGTAAAGGGGGCACACAAAGAAGGTTCCCCTCTGAAGATCTCAGGAGATGAGCTCATCTATGTGGGGAAAGGCAGGCATTCATATATCCTGGCCCTAAATCATTAATGGCTTTTAATGTTAAAATCAGCAACTTGAACTGGACCCTGAAAAAAACCAGCTGCCAATGTAGCCTCTGGAGCAGCAGTCCAACAGAATCCAACCACTGAGATCTTGCAACAACCCTGCTTGGTTCAGCACACATTATTCACAAATATATTCCGACATCCTAGGCCCCACCCAGGGGCCTGACTAGTAATTAACACCAAGTCCAGCTAAAGAACTGGCAGCTGTGGCATGAGATATAATAATATACCACATTTTAACAGGAGTAGTTCACAAAGTAAACTACATAGTAAAATAAATCAATAAATGGTTTCTTGTCACCACATGTCTCTGTCTAAAAAGAGATGCAGAAGAGATACTAGCAACAGTCATTGGAAAAGACGCCATGCTGGGGTGAAGAGGGACAGTTGCTCTTCTCCTACTAAATATAAGAGGACACCATTTTAAACGGTGCCTCTTTGCCCAGTTAGCAATGTTTGGAAGGGAGCTGTTATATGCTTGAATGCAAGCTTTGCAGCTATGAAGGCAGCCCATAGTGTAGTGGCAGGCCCATGCTTTGCAAGGTTTGGTTTCTTGCATCTGCAGTTGAAGGATCTCAGAAAGTTTGGGCAAGACCTCTGTCGGAGGCATTGGAGAGCCAGTGTGCATCAGAGAGGGCAGTACTGAGCTGAATGGACTATAAAAGGGCTTGATGTAAACAACAACCCCCAAAATACTCAAAAATACTCTGTGTGCCAAGAAACTAGCATACCTGCGACAAATCTTCACTGAATCTTTCTCCCTGAGGCACTGGTTTTCAGCTGCGAGGCCACATATTTGCCTCGCAGAAGCATATTTCCATATTCAAACTTTTGATTTCTCAATTCTCCAGCACCTTGGAAAAATGCAGCCCAACAAAATCTTCTGTAACAGTTAAAGAAAGGTATTATCCAATTGTGCATGTTTTTCAAAAATTGAATTTGGAGCATCACTGCCTGTATTTTCGAAGTTCATCCTGTCAGTGCTCAGTATTCTGACAAAGAAATGCAGCAGTTCAAGCTGTTTCTGATCTATTATCTTTCTAGATATTTATTCCATGCTTGTCATCATGATATCTGATCTCTGATGATTGATCTAGTCACCAACACTATAAGACTGTCTATAAGATGTCCTATTAATCCTAAAGCTCTCCCATTCATCACCCGTAGTTCCTTCCAAAGAATGATAAAGGAAGGAATTTAGAAGCGTGATTTAACATGGTCTGAATTAATTTTTTCTTTGCAACCAGATGTCCTTGTCTCTAGAATGTTCCTTTCCTAATTCACATTATAATTAATGTCGCATCATAGAGAGCAATGTAAGAAAAAAAAAATCAGAACTGATGGCAATGATAGAAGGACTGTTCTTTATGCTTCCTAAATTTGTAGTGCAGTGTAGTCTGAATTGTAATGTTCTGGTTCTTGTGCATATGAGAGAGACCTTGCTCACCTGCAATCTTTACCAAGACACTGCCAAGTTTTGCCTGGACATTTGTTGTTCCAGTACTACCACCTTCATCATTACTACCACGCCCATACTACAACAGAGTAGGAGGAAATGCATTGCATGGGATGGATAAAAGAGAAGTTCTTTTCCTCTCATACAACCCCAGAACCAGGGAACATCCACTAAAATTGACTGGCGGGAGCACCAGCAATCAAAAGGAAATATTTATTTTTCATGATTATTGTGGAACTCCTTGCCACATGATGTGGTGATGGCTCCTGACCTAGATGCCTTTAAAAGGGGATTGGACAGATTTACAGAGGAAAAGTTCATCACAGGTTACAAGCCATATATATGCAACCTCCTGGCTTTAGAAGTTGGCTATCGCTGAATGCCAGATGCAAGGAAGTGACAACAGGATGCACACATCTTGTGGTTTTATGTGCTCTCAAGAGGCATCTGGTGGGTCACTGTGAGTGAGATCCAGGAAGCTGGACTAGATGGTGATCCAGCAAGGCTCTTTTTATGTTCTCATGCTCAAGAGGGATCTTGTCAGAGCAGCATTTACTTGAGCAACAAAGGGGAGCATGAGAGATATAGCTGTGGTGGTGGAGAGATGAGAAAGTAGCAGAGCCAGATCGTCCATCTAACAATCCTATGTGTGCTTACCAGGAAAGTGTGCATAGGATTGCAGCCTTGGTTATGAAGAAACAGCTTTTACAGGAAGCACTGAATGTTTTCAAAATTGGAACCTATTGTCATTAACTCTGACAGGGATCCTGTTAAATAGTCCAATATGTTTTCTTCAGTTTTAACAGGAAATGAATAAGAAACAACAAGCGGTAAGTTAATAAAAATTAGGGAAAATAGCTGAACAGCCAGGATTGAGGGGAATTCTGAGAAGTGACTTGGCTAAGATCTGAAAACCACATGGGGCAAAAAAATGGATAATTAAGAAGCAGTTGGGCTGACTTCCCAGATTAGCATGAGAAGACTGAAAAGTTTTGCTATAAGAAATGTCATTGGGGTGGGGGGGGTAGATACATACACATTGCTTAGAACTCTAGTTGCATAGTAGCAGTTGCGGACCTACCATTAGGTCCGATGGGGCAAATGCCCCAGGCGCGAGCCTCTAGGACCCTGTGGAAGCCTCTCTGAAGCTCCCGATGGGGTCAGAAACTGTGCTTCCCTTTTTCTGGAAGCACAGTTTATAGCATTGGGGAACCTCAGAGAGGCTTTCCCAATGCAAGCTAAGGTTGTGTGAGGCTCCATGACCCTCAGGTGAGTAGGGGGGATGGATTTTCAAAGGGTGAAAGGGTGCAAAGGGTGGCAACAGCCCATGGGAGGGTGCCATTGCGAACCTTTGCCCCAAGTGCGGGGCTGGGCAGGTCCACCACTGCATAGGAGAGGTGAGATATCCATTACAAAGGATGTCGAAGGACTATGGGCTAAGCAAAGCTCCTTTTATTCTTGACAAAATGATGAGAAAGTCTTGAGTAGTAAAGCCTTGTAAGAAGTAGCTGCCACCAACATAGAGTGCTGGTGACAGTGAAGGTTGGAATCCTCAAATCATAACAGGCCTTAAGAGTCCCCTTTTGCGGGCTTATGACACACTTTTCCTTATTCAAGATGGTTTGGTTCACTTACATGACCTGTGCTGGACAGTGTTAGACGTCTAAGGCATTAATAAAGACCTCAGAGCAGGCAGCACCTCACAGAGTAGGGGATAGAGCAGCATCATACCTTACAACTGAGGAATACATCATCTGGCTGAGAAGGTGAGAGGACAAGGCTTTCTTCCACGTTCAGGAGCCACTGTGTGCCCTGAAGTAAGGCAGAGAAAGGAAACTCAGGCTTTCAGAATGGCCTTAAATGAAAAGGAAGGCTGCAATCCTATCCACCTGAGAGTAAGTACCATTGATTATATTGGGACTTACTTCTGAGTGGACATGCAAAGGATTGGGCTCAAAAACCGACAGCACATGTGCTATGGCGATTCTAATGCCATATCGCTTGCTACTATGGAAACTCATGTTGGGTCCTAACTTCTGACTGCCCTACAAAGATGAAAGATTTGTATGTTCTGATTTCTTCCTGAACAAAAAGTGATTCTAAAGGAGCTAGGAGTTTATGGATACTTCAAAATAGAAATTTATGGATAATTTATGGATAATAGGAGTTTATGGATAATTTCAAAATAGAAATTAAAAAAAAAGAAAAAAAAGCAGAAATAGGAACAATGACACAGCGTTTGGGGTCAACAACTCATATTTCAAAACCATTTTAAAAGAATTCCATAATTAATTTCTGACCGTTCCTCCTTATTTTCAGTTCCTGGCTGCCCTACCCATCTGAACATAATTTAAAACCTAAAAGAATAAGAACAGGTCCCAAAGAATATTGGTACCACTAAAATGTCTGACGACAGCTTTTCATAGTATGAACTTATGGTTGATGTCTTCTCTGGATGAGAAGACACACAGCACGTATTTTCATGGTCTGTTGAATTCATCTGAGCAAACACAGCCCTGACAAGTTGTGATGTGGAATCAAAGTTGGCTTCTATAGAAGCAAACTGGAAACTTTCAGAAGTCAATGAAACGTATGGGTTGCCCTCAGTTTGGGGCAGTATTGTGCAAATGTCCCGCCCATCTCCACAAATGAACATTCACCTTGTTGATTGACATTTGTTGTCACTATTTGTTGACATTCACTGCTGCTGTTTAAGCAGTATTTTTTTCTTGGATAGGGCTTAGTTCTTTGAGGAGAGCAACCCCAGGCTGCAGTATACACATTCACAGCCCAATCCTATCCACACTTTCCTGGGGGTAAGCCCCACTGACTCTAATGGGACTTAGAGGACTGCACTGCCAGCCAATCAGGCATCATGTAGTGAACATGACAGTGTCACAGTGCTAAACAGTCAATCAGCTTGGCTAGGTGTGGATATCCCTAAGGGCAAACAGAGCTGATAGAGAATTAAGTGCCATGAGAAAAAAATTGGAGCAGTTCTGTGATTGCTTAAAAAAAACTCACAAAAAATAAATAGGACAAGAGATATTGGTGCATAATATCCATGACTTTTTGTGTCTATGCAGAGTACTGGAAATAACGAAGATGACTGATCTCGTAAAGGAATGTAAATAAAACTTGATAGATATAACTGAGATTTAGGGCCCAATCCATCCAGTGTTGGTCATCTTCTTCCACTGGTGCTGATTGCTGTAAAGCAGGGGTGGAAGAAGGCAGAATGTGACTTGGGAGGGGGGCAGGGAAGGGGCAGACTGAATCCAGGAACAGGGTAGGTTTGGCTGCAGCGGCATCTGCGAAATCCTACCCTCCCTTCCTGGACCTGATCCTGTGGCATGGGTCCATTTGGACCTACACCTGCAATTTAGCTACTGCAGGTCTGAGAAGACCCTGCCTCACATCATAGAGGCTTACCCCCAGGTAAGGGAACAGATATTCCTTTATCTAAAGGAGACCTCTGCAGTTGCCTCCCCCTCCACTATAGGATTCAGTGGTAGCCATTTTGGTGGGGTGGTGGTAGTGGTAGATGGAGAACTGGGTTGTTAGTGGGATAAAACCCAGGATTGGAATGTAGTATTTGAAGGATGTAGAACAGAAGCAACAGAAAAAGATGGCCACACTGCAGAGCCGAAAGTCCACCAAAACCGAGGTCCATTCAACTCAGAGCTTGGCATTCCTGGAAGTCTGGCAATGAGTGAAGGGGTTCATGCAATGGTGCAGAAACCTCAGATGAAATATCCATCATTATATGCCAAAATTGTGTGGTGCAACATGTAAATTCAAGAGAGCAAACATAAGATAGCAGTGTGATGCAGCTGCAAAAAAAAGGCAAAAGCAGTTTTAGGCTGCATTAAACCTTCGTTTCCAAGTCACAAAAAGTAATAGCTCCATTTTGTTCCAAACTATCAGACCTCATCCAGAAAACTGGGTCCTGAGTGCTACCAAGCTTTAAATTAAGAAGGATGCAGACACTTTAAATTAAGAAGGATACCTTCAGAAGAAGGCAACAATGGTGGCTTGGGATCTGGAAATTATGTACTATGAAGAGAGGTTGAAGGAACTGGATATGTTTAGTTTGGAGAAGGAAAAACTGAGGGGGGGGGGTGAATAGTACTCTCCAAATACCTGAAGGAGTGTCATGTAGAAGAGGGCAAAGACTTGTTTGGAGAATATGAAATGGGACCTACTATCCAGAAGGAGTTGCGGCAAACTAAATAAGGGCACGATCCTAACCCCTTATGTCAGTGCTTTCCAGCATTGGCATAGCGGTGCCAATGGGATGTGTGCTACATCCTGAAGTTGGGTGTCACTCATGGAGGCCTCCTCAAAGTAAGGGAATGTTTGTTCTCTTACCTCAGAGCTGCATTGCTCTTATGTCAGTGCTGGAAAGCACTGACATAAGGGGTTAGGATTGCACCCTAAGTTTTAATTCTTGTTCCTTCCCTACTTTCGCCTCAACACCAAAATTCAAAATGCAAAAAGATAAACATAAAATAGCCTAAATAAAATGACAAAACAAGCACACAGGCAGATACCTATGCAGAAAAAAAAAGGAAAAAACAAACAAACATGTGTCCAGGTCCCCCACCATACAGGGCTATCAAGGAAAACACTAGAAATTTGAATTGTGCTCGGAAATGAACCAGCAGCCAGTGAAGCCATTTCAGAGTTGGTGTGATGTTCTCTAGGGCCAGTCCCACCTTGCAGCTGTAATGGAAATGCACAAGATCCCTCCAGGTGTGGGGTCAACAGTGGCCCCTTGCTCTGGCAGACGAGCATGGAGTTAACACCAGGGCCTTAAATGGCAATACATGTGCTGCACAGCTGCAGCCACTTGGAGGCAGAAAGGCACTCAGGGATAAAAGCAGCACCTGCAGGAAGGAAAAGAGGTGTGGGTAGTAGTAGGAGGAGGAAAGCTTGGAGGACGGACAGACGGAACTGAAGGATTAATAGATTGTAAAACTAATGGACTAGCCGATGGATTACTGGACCTGTTGACTGACCAGTGGATTAGCTGACGAATGGATAGATGGATGAATAGACTTCTGGGGACACTGAGATTGGTGTGTGGCTGCCATGCCCCAGACTTGCTGAGGACCAATGTGTTGCAGTAGTGGCTGGAGAAGCTACTCCAAGAGAGGGGAGGAAGGAGGACCTCTGCAGGTTGAACAGGCAAGCTACCCTGGTGGTGGGGTCCAGCAGTGCTGCAGGGCAGAACTAGGGTCATTGTTGGGGAAAGAAGGGGAGCTAATTAGCTTAAAGTGGGCATAATTCTCTAAGTGGACCAGGAATCTGGCAGAACAGCAGCTGAATTTCCTAAAGGCAGCCCTCAACTTATATCCTATTGCAGACTGAAGAGATCATTTCAGTTGAGCTCACATCAAATGCAGTTTGCCCCTCAAGTAAAATTCAAGCATGCCAACCAGAAATAAATTCCATCCACCTTATCGAACATCTTTTAATTGACCTCAACATTCCTACAGAAGTTTGAGGGGGACCAATCCACATTCACCTCACATTTCACATCAAGCATAATTCAGTTCTAGCACTACTGTAAAATCATGAAGGAGATAATTTTGCATATGCAATATGTTTAAACTATACTACAGTTGATATGCAGGCAACCCCCTCATTCCTTTGAGCGGCTGGTATACCACTCAATCATGCCTTTGTGATTTGACCAGATTTGACCATAGACTGACATCACTAAGGGCCAATGATGCCAGTGCAGAAAGCATCGCTCTCACTCTGAAAAAAAAATTGAAACATAACAAAGGAAACCTGCTGAAAGAAGGGGTTGCTTTTTGACACAAAATGGCCACCAAAAATGCTCCTCTGTGGGTTCAACTTGAGCAGCTCCCTATTTCAAACAGTGACTGAAAATGTTTTTGTGCCATGTAGCCTTTGGGAGCCCAAGCCGAAGTCAGTCTGTTCCGTCTCCCCTTTGTTCCTGTTACTTTTTAAAACATGTGCAATGGTCAAATGGGGAGGGGGGGGCAAACATGTGCAAAGATCCTGTGCAGTGGCCCATGCTATATTATTGTGGCACAGCTATATTGTTTGGCAGTGAAAGGAAAATGGAGACAAGGGTGAAAGATGCAAAAAAAAAGCAGCATTTATTTTAGTGTTTCAAAAAAAAAAAAAAAAAAGAGGCTTTGCTGATGCTTATAAGAACATAAGAACATAAGAACAGCCCCACTGGATCAGGCCACAGGCCCATCTAGTCCAGCTTCCTGTATCTCACAGCGGCCCACCAAATGCCCCAGGGAGCACACCAGATAACAAGAGACCTCATCCTGGTGCCCTCCCTTGCATCTGGCCTTCTGACTTAACCCATTCCTAAAATCAGGAGGTTGCGCATACACATCATGGCTTGTACCCCATAATGGATTTTTCCTCCAGAAACTTGTCCAATCCCTTTTTAAAGGCATCTAGGCTAGACGCCAGCACCACATCCTGTGGCAAGGAGTTCCACAGACCAACCACACGCTGAGTAAAGAAATATTTTCTTCTGTCTGTCCTAACCCGCCCAACACTTAATTTTAGTGGATGTCCCCTGGTTCAACTAGACAGGAGAATTCTGTGGCTAACATGAATGCACTATGGAGCCCTGGGGAAGGAAGTGAGGAGGAAACATAAGAAGAGGGGAGGAAAGAGGAATGTCTTAGAAGGCAAAGGAAAGAGGAAGAACACATGGGTGGGGAAAAGGAAGGAATTGGCGACACTGGTGTGTGCTATATCTTATCCCCCTTCCCAGGCCTGATTGAAATAATAAAAAATGCATATGTAAAGAATTGTTTCTCTTTTGGTGGGGTGTGTGTGTGTGACACTTCAGGGGAGTCCAGTTAGGCATTTTCCAAATTTTTGACATGCCAAGCCCAAAAGTTTCACCATAACTGTCTTAGACAGAAGAGGAGGGCGGACACAACACAAGGCTGTCATTTTTGGCAGTAGCTCTATGTTTCATCTAATGTGTGTATTCAAACAACCCTCTGAACCAGTGTTCAATAAGTCTGACTTCCAAATCCATCAGCCTCTGGGCCAGAGGTTGTAGCACGTACACATTTCAGATTGCCTGAGGAAGAGGGGGCAAATGAAACAAAGAGGCATTTAAACATAGTACTATAAGGAGGGGGGAATAGAGGCTTTTTCAGGGTTTTGTTGCTGGAAAGGCAGGATCCACACTCTCCTTTCTTCACTGGTTTCCTCCCTTTTGTGCCACAACCAATACAGCCTTAATCTAAAGTACATTATTGATTATGTTCCTCTAAAGTTTCTAAGATGATGGCAGTATCCTTCTTCTTGCTGTAATATTAATCTCCCCACTATGGGAAAGCAAAGCCAAACAAGTATATTTCCCTTTGCTGACATGCAGTTAGATCAATGGTAAAAACAAACAAAGCAAATGTTGCGAGCGAGGAACATTCAGCACAATCTTGAATATCAATGGCATTTGCAACCCTGGGGATCATGGAAAAAGCATATTAGCCATGCTGCAGAAGACTGCATAACTTTTTATAGACTCTTTCTCCGATGAATTCCATCATTTTGTAACTTGTAGATGCTTTATGATGTTTCTGAATAGGATAATTCCCATTCTACAAGGGGGAGTGTATGTTCGCATAATGCCTAGAATTGTACTTGGTTTTGTAAGCATGGATTGATCTGAGGTTTGAGGACTGAATCCTAATGCAAATAGCTTCTGAATGATGTGAGAATTGTGTGCTTGCTATACATACATGGAGGAGTTCTATTCTGAGGATAGACTGGCAGATATTTTCAGAATGAGGATTCCATCAGTGCACCATCTGTGGGGTTCATCATTCCCTTCACTGGTCATCTGGGCTATCAAGGGGGACGCACATGATGCCAGGAAGGGGGTCACACCTTGTCATTTGCAAAGTGATTTGTACTTGTGGAATGTTTATGGGGCATATAGATTAGGTCTGAGGCAACAAAACAATCTCAAATGTGCAGGCAGCCTCTGTTTTCTAGTCACCATCCTCTCCCCATTCAGAAAATGAAAAAGGTACTTTGAGAGAGAAATGATATGGTGTGCTGGCCACACCCCCAACACTGTAGCACATACTGGTTGTGCCCTTAGCTATTCGCATGTTGGATGTTAATGTGAAAGGCATGAACACACATAAGGTCCTTGTGGAGTCAGGATCTCTCCTATCGCCACGTCACAGACCAACTGTATTGGCGCAGAGCCTTTCACACCAGTATCCAAAGTGTGTATGTTAGAACAGGGGTGTCCAAAGTTTTTGGCAGGAGGGCCACATCAGCTCTCTGACACTGTGTTGGGGGCCAGGGGAAAAAAGAATTAATTTACATTTAAAATTTAAATAAATTTACATAAGTTTACATAAATAAATATATTAAAGATGAAATTACATGAATGCATGAAGGTCTTGCAATAGCTCAAGGGCTATAAAAGGCCTTGCACAAAGCAAGACTGGTCTTTCCTTTGCTGCTGCTGCTGCATCACAGACATGAAAGAGCAAGCAGTGGAGGAAGCCCTCATCCCACAGTTCACGCAAGAAGTCAAACAGTTGCCCTCACGCTGAGAGAAGTTGCGTTGGGCCAGTGCAGGCTCCAACAAATGTCCGGAGGGCCAGAGGCTCATTGGAGACTGGGGGCTCCCTGAGGGCCGCATTGGCCGCAAGTGGCCCCAGGGCCGGGGTTTGGGTGTTAGAAGATGCAGCCAAGCAGTGAGGATGGCCAGCACCTGCTGTAGTGTGGGGGTATGTCCGATATGCATGGTCCTGTCCTATATTCCCTGAAAGCAGGGTGGAATGAGCGGAAAGTTCTGCAAATCCAGAAAGCTACACATCCTTCTCCACCACCTTCTCCACCACCATCCTTCTCCACCACCATTTTCACTGATGTTTTGGGGAGGCTAATGTTTAGACATTCATCCATTGTGCTGGGGGTGGGGGTGGGCAGAGAGACTGCTGATCAGGCAACACTTCCCATCCTGGGTTGCAACTTCACAGCAAAATACAGGACATACGGGGGTAAAAGGAAGCCTTCTCCTGACCTCAGCAACACTGGGCATCTCTATTGCATTCACTACTGCTATTATATCTGCAACAGGGAAAAGTGATATGGTGAATAGAATTCTTCACTTCGGGGTGTGTGTGTGTGTGTGTGTGTGTGTGTGTGTGTGTGTGTGTGTGTGTGTTTCTTGAAGCAACCTTTCTTTGGAGAATTAGCAAAAACGCTGGCTGTGGCAGTTGGGATTTATTCCTTGTTTTCTTGTCATTAATATTGTATCACGCCTAAGCAGAATGCAACCAGAAATGAAATACCCCCAAGCACACTCCTCTACCATATTTATCAGCAGCATCCCCCTTCATTCACATTTCAGATAAGCATATTCATCTTCAGGGCATAGCTTCCAGCAAAAGTGAACCCCATGTGCAGGAGCAGATTCCAGAAGAGTAGCTAGCCGTGATTGCTGGTTCGATCTTTGATTCAAATTTCACCTCATGGCCAGGCTCAAGGTAGCATACTAGAAAATTTAAAACACACACACATTGTATAAAAATAAACCATCGTTTACATTCATAAAAACAAAAAAGTCTTCCCATTTTTATAAAAAAAAATAATAATAACTGCACCAAAGCGGCAAACTTAAAAGCAGAAAATGAAAAAGCCGATAAATGAATCATCAGAGGAACAGCATGAGTTCTCAATTCCCAATTTCAGTATGTTGCCACATATCCTTGGAAGAAGGCTCCATGGCTTTTGGGGGCAGATCCCCTCTAACCCTGGCCAAACCTCCTACTTTGGCAGGGCTTTCAATCGAGTCTTACCTGCCAATCTTAAGAGGCAGGGAGATCATACAGGGAGACCATGTCCCAGCAATATCTGTTTGGAGACTTAAATGGAGGGTTCTAATTCAGTGATTTTCAATCTTTGTCATCTCATGGCACACTGAGAAGGAGCAAAAATGGTCAAGCACACCACCAGTCCTTTTGACAGCTGAGAAGGCACACTGTACTGCTGGCCAGGGGCATCCTCCAGTGGTCCTACTAATATATGACTCTCTCCCAAACTCCCAAGGCACATCGGTAGACCATTTGTGGCGCACCAATTTCCCATGGCATGGTTGGCAACCTTCAGTCTCGAAAGACTATGGTATAAGCCTACAGCACCCGGTATTCCCAGGCAGTCTCCCATCCAAGTACTAACCAGGCCTGACCCTGCTTAGCTTCCAAGATCATACAAGATCAGGCATGGTTGAAAATTGCTTCTCCAATTGGAAGCCAATGTAATATCGCAATGGTGCCTTGTGTGAAGTGGAATATCACATCACAAAATTCAGTACATTTCCATGTTAAACACAGAATACAGATGTGCCTCCTTTTCTGTGGGGGTTCTGTTCTGGAAACAGTGAATATGGTGAATATGGTGAATATGGTGAATGCCCATCCCTGTGGTCTCTCACCCTCTGGAGGCTAGGGAAGTCCAGAAGGGGTGTGCGTGGGGGGGGGGATGGAACTGATCCGCAGATAACTGAATCCATGGATTCCACAGATATTGGGGTCTGCCCCCCATGTATTGATGTCAAAGTTTGACCTCAAACTTCAGGCTTGGGAATTGGCATTCCATAGAAAGAATGGATTGAAATGAACCAAGAAAGTTCTTGTGTAAACTAATTCCCCTGCAAATAGTGATAGGGAAACTTGACTTGAAATGGCAGTTTCTTTTGGCAAAATAAATAAAAACAAAATCATCCTCAGACTGAGCTGAGTCCATTTTTGAAGTTTGGGCCCCAACATGCTTCTGGCTATAGGTTTATTTATTTAGGCACTATTATTTATTAGATTCGTGCCCCACCTTTCTCCTGAAAAGGCATCCAGATAGGCTTACATTAACTATTAAAAATACATATAAACTAAATAAGACTATACAATATACAATAAATATCAAAATAAAATAAAATATTATACAGGGTAATACAGCAGCAACCAATCACAACAACAGAGGACAAGAGCACATAATCAAGCAATACAGAATAAATACTAAAGCTACAAATAAAACCAGTGGATTAAGAATACAATATGATCTGGAGGCCTTCCTGCCCTCAACCCCTTCATTCAGCCCACTGCCCCTTTCCATAACATGTCTGGTGAGGCAGTATTAAAGAGAACTCACAGCAGAGAAATAAATTCAGATTCATTACATGAGAAGATTTTCAAATATTACAGATCAGAACCGAAGTCATTCAAAGATCACATCACCTCATTTTTGACATGCTGAACCAAAGCTGTCTAATCAAGTCAATGACTTACAAAAACCTCAGGAGCTTTCTGTGAAGCTTCCAAGTCATAATTATTATTATTAATTATTAACAGTATTTATATATACCGCTTTTCAACTTTCATAAAGGCTGAACACAAGAAACCAAAAAATTAGCAGTGTAACAGCCAGAGTTTGAGCACCACATTGGAGCAAATGCAACCTGGAAGATCCAGGTTCAAATCCCATAAGAACAGCCCCACTGGATCAGGCCATAGGCCCATCTAGTCCAGCTTCCTGTATCTCACAGCGGCCCCACCAAATGCCCCAGGGAGCACACCTGATAGCAAGAGACATGCATCGTGGTGCCCTCCCTTGCATCTGACATAGCCCATTTCAAAAATGAGGAGGTTGCACATACACATCATGACTTGTGACCCGTAATGGATTTTTCCTCCAGAAACTTGTCCAATCCCCTTTTAAAGGAATCCAAGCCAGATGCCGTCACCACATCCTGCGGCAAGAAGTCCCACAGACCAACCACACGCCAAGTAAAGAAATATTTTCTTTTGTCTGTCCTAACTCTCCCAACACTCAATTTTAGTGGATGTCCCCTGGTTCTGGTGTTATGTGAGAGTGTAAAGAGCATCACTCTATCCATTCTGTCCATCCCCTGCATAATTTTGTATGTCTCAATCATATCCCCCCTCAGATGCCTCTTTTCTAGGTTGAAGAGGCCCAAACGCCGTAGCCTTTCTTCATAAGGAAGGTGCCCCAGCCCCATAATAATCTTAGTCACTCTCTTTTGCACCTTTTCCATTTCCACTATGTCTTTTTTGAGATGCGGCGACCAGAACTGGACTCAATACTCCAGGTGTGGCCTTACCATAGATTTGTACAATGGCATTATAATATTAGCCATTTTGTTCTCAATAACTTTTCTAATGATCCCAAGCATAGAATTGGCTTTCTTTGCTGCCGCCGCACATTAGGTCGACCCTTTCATCGACCTTTTCACCACCACCCCAAGATCTCTCCCCTGATCTATCACAGACAGCTCAGAACCCATTAGCCTATATCTGAAGTTTTGATTTTTTGCCCCAATGTACATGACTTTATGCTTACTTACATTGAAACGCATCTGCCATTTTGCTGCCCATTCTGCCAGTCTGGAGAGATCCTTCTGGAGCTCCTCACAATCACTTCTGGTCTTCACCACTCGGAAAAGTTTGGTGTCGTCTACAAACTTAGCCACCTCACTGCTCAACCCTGTCTCCAGGTCATTTATGAAGAGGTTGAAAAGCACTGGTCCCAGGACAGATCCTTGGGGCACACTGCTTTTCACCTCTCTCCATTGTGAAAATTGCCCATTGACACCCACTCTGTTTCCTGGTCTTCAACTAGGTCTCAATCTAGGAGAGGACCTGCCCTCTAATTCCCTGACTGTGGAATTTTTTCCCTAACAATTCTTTGGTGAGGGACTGTGTCGAACGCCTTCTAAAAGTCCTGATATATAATGTCCACGGGTTCTCCTGCATCCACATGCCTGTTGACCTTTTCAAAGAATTTGAAAAGATTTGCAAGGCAAGACTTACCCTTACAGAAGCCATGCTGATTCTCCCTCAGCAAGCCTTGTTCATCTATGTGTTTTGAGAGTCTATCTTTGATGAGGCATTCTACCATCTTACCCGGTATAGTTGTTAGGCTGACCGGCCCATAGTTTTCCGGCTCAGCTCAGCCACGAAGCTTCCTGGGTAAACTTGGGTCAGTCACGATATCTCAGCTTAACCTACCTCACAGGGTTGTTGTGAGGACAAAAGGAGGGAAGGAACTATATACACAACCCTGAGCTCCTTGGAGGACGGGCGGTATAAAAATCTGCTGCCATAAGTCCCGGTGCAGCACTGCAAAATATGCCCCGCTGTCATGTGCAATGGGACTGCTGGTGCAAATGGCCAGAAGCCCTGCCCATGCACCAGAGGCTCACTGAGGCATGCCAGAGCAGGAAGGTTTGCACGGGGGCAGTTTGTGGGTGGTTCATGGGAGGATTAGGGTGGCAGCAGGTTGGGAAGGGGCAGTTGGAGGGCGGAGGGTGGTGGATCTCAGCAGCAGCCACACATGCCAAGATTCTATCCCCCAATTCCTAGCCCAACAGGCCACCTGATTCTCCTCGGACATACACCAGCTATTTAGTTGGTTTGAGAAGACTCATTGGTGGCCAGGTAGCTTCAAAGGGAGTAAGGAAAATATATTTTTTACTTATCTCTCCCTGGCCATCTGGTTGCCCCCCTCCCATCATAAGACGCAGCTTGTGCTCAGCTGGCTCTGGTGCATCAAGTAGGGTGGGAGGGGCGGATAAGTTTGGGCTGTGTGTTATATTGATGTCAAGGGGATTTAGTTCTGAGTAAGTATGTTTGGACCGGCATTATTGGTTCAGCTCACAGGTCAGATCGTTAATTATATATTTGATGCTCCTTCAAATGTAGCTCAGTGGCTTGATAATTACAATTTCATGAAAGATCCCAAATAACTTATGCTCTTGACTTTTGGAAAAAAGTTCTCTTGAAAACTGAGATGGAACAGAGGATGACAGTAAACTGCATGCCCCATGGGCAGTGGAATGCAATAATGCAACCAGAGGCCATTCCAGGTTGAAGGGACCCTTCACCAGGTGACCTGTGGCAGAACCTACTAGGACAATGGACCTAGGTTTCTTTCGTTCTTGGTTTCTTCCATGCTCAGCAGGCTTCACAATGTGCATTGTAGCAAGCCAAACACAACCTAGGAGGCATTTCTTGTGGACTGTCCAATTCCTGAGTGTCCTATTTGGGCCATGGCAGTGCCAGGACTCCTCTCTAGCTTGAGGCCCCCTGTATGCATACATGCAAAGTACCTCCCTAGTACTTCTCATTTGCCCCCCCATCTTCATTCCCCCCCCCACCACTTACCTGGTCTGTGGCTGGGGTAAGGTTGGGGAGGAAGGTCTGCTCACTCACCTGCTAGATTGGGGAGGGGGGAATCACCTCTGTCAATGGCACCATGACCTCACCTGCGTACCTGGGTTGGGGCACAGGGGGATGGCAGCAGCAATCTACCAGCAGTGATCTAGCTGGTGAGTGAGCTTTCGTCCCACCCTTCCTGCCAGGAACATCAGCTGCCAGCCTGGCCATATTGATCTCAAGCAGGCACTTTATCCTTCCTCCCTCCATCCCCCACAGACCAATTGAAAGCTAGACACATATTTGCCTCTAGATTTATGTAACTTTATATGCAAGTTACCTTGAGAGTTACCAACATGAAGTGTCAAAACCCAGCTCTAGAGACATTTAGGGGACATGCAGATCTAGGGACATCAAGAGTGGGTTTCGGGCACTCAGGAGCTTGTGAGCTCTCGGCCAGTCCCTGACCTGGTTGACCCCAACACTGCTTGTGTTGAGGGTTCTGCTTCCACACCCTTCTGCAACTCCCCAGTTTGTGTCTCCTGTGTATCCAGATTTCTTCTCAACACTTTATGGGCTCCACTGGGAGGCAACACTGTATATGTTCCAGACACCTCTGCTGCATAAATTTTGAACCAGCTCAAGTGATTCTTGTCATCTCTCCTTTTCTTCCGCCCTGTGTTATTTATGGGCTGACGTGCCTATGAGATCTTGCAACAGAGCTAAAACTTACATATTAATTTCACTGCTTGTGTCACATCAGGCGATGCAGAAATGAATTTTATTTAGAAATGGCATTTCCACTGTGTTGGACGCTTTTGTATAAATATCAAATATATATACATTAGGAAAAGGGAAAAGGGGGGAGGCTTGACAAGAGAAGCCAGATATTTACCAATAAATATACTTTTTGGTTTTGCAGTGCCAATCATTTAGCTACTTGTACTGCAAATGAAAATCAGCATATTATGAAAACCCTGAACCATGTTGATGAAAGAAAAAATAACAGAGAATCATGATACAGCAGAGCTGTTTCTGAATTACTCAACTATTCTACTAGAGACCACCGGCCTGACATTAGTGCAGCTTTAATCTCTAGACCAGGGGTGTCAAACATAAGGCCTGTGGGCTGAATGTGGCCCCAGAAACAATTTATCCAGTCCCCGTGGTAATTGGGCTCTCCCAGCAAGATAATTGGGCTCTCTTATATCTTGAAAATATGAATAAGATTTGCACATTTTCTCTTCTGTAATTTGCACCTAATGAGTTTCTATGTGAGAACAAAGTGCTTATTGCTGTTCATCATCTGCTTCATGATGTCACTTTCTGCTTCATGATGTCACTTCTGAACAGCATGGCAGCATGAATGCTAACTTTGGCCCTCTGTATGAAATGAGTTTGACACCCCTGCTCTAGACCATTTGTTCTCCCTAAGGCTGCAATACTATACGCCAGTGGTTCTCACACATTTAGCACCAGGACTCACTTTTTAAAATGAGAGTCTGTCAGGGTCCACCGGAAGTGATGTCATGACCAAAAGTGACCAAAAGTGACATCATCAAGCAGGAAAATTTTTAACAATCCTAGGGTAAATCCTACTCACACTTACCCAGAAGTCAGTCCCATTTACTATCATTATTAAAAGAATATACGTAGTAGCTTGTTAAAAGAATTGTTAAAAGAATTGTTAAAAGAATTGTTAAAAGAATATAAGTAGCTTGTTAAAAGTACAGGTCTGTAACATTTCCCCAGATGCAGTCACATACCATGGGAGCATCAAGTCTAATATATTAAAAATAAAATATTGACATGAATGGGAACCCACCAGAAATTGGCTCACGACCCACCTTTGACCCACAGTTTGGCTCACGACCCACAGTTTGAGAAACACTGCTATACACACTTTCCTGGCAGTAACCCCATTGAACATTTACTGGCAGTGGTTCCCAACTGTGTACCATGGCACTGAAGGGTGTCATGGCGAACTCACAGGGGCGCTGTGGGATGTCCCTGCCAGCCTCTAACTGGCTCTCCTGGGCACCACCATCTTGAATCATGTGAGATGGCATTATATCTTGCACAATTTAAGATGGTGGCACCCAAGAGAGCTGGGCAATGGTGCTGCTGTAACATGGAGCCATGACCACAGTAAGGGACCCCTGACTTACTAGGACTTCCGAGTAGACATGAATACAATTTTGATTCAATAACATGGCACCTTGAGCATCTCAAGAAGGAAGGCACTTAAACAGCCCATTAAACCCTGGTTTTCAGCCTTGGTGAAGTGGCAATCATGCTGCACAGGTATAAACTGGATCTCAGGTTCATCTTGTGCAAGAAACATGCATTAGTGGGGATGGGCATATGTGCCTTTGGATAATCACCATGAAATGCACTGCCTGACTCCACTTCCAGAATGCCTTTTATTTCAGTATCTCTTAGGTAACAAAAATTCATATTAATATTGTGCCGTACGCTCTGTAAAGGCAATTTCAGAGTTTTAAACAGCCACATTGCAGCATTCAAAAGAGACAATTCAGTGTGGAAATTAAATGGGGGGGGGGGAAATGCAGCTAAACTGGGCAGTTCCAGTTCAGGAAAAGAACCGTACTTCACAGAGCTCAATGTAGTAGCCATCATATATCCAACTAGCTGCTTAAGGAGGGAGGAAGGATGGGCTTATAGCCAGTAAACATCATGCTTCACAATGATCAAATCTGTTACTCTTTTATATAGTTTCTCCTTTCAAACACCATGACTTTTTAATTGCTATTTTTTTTTCATTCTTCTAAGATAGAGAACAGTGAGGTTTTTTTTTTCCAAATGCATAGGGTTGCCTTTGTGAGTGTGGTGTGTATCCGGCCTCCCAGCGTAAGTTGATGTAAAGAGTAGGGATTTGGGGTAGCGCAGTGGCTAAAACAGAGAGCGCTGAAGCAGGGCCTTCCCATTTTGAATCCGGGCTCTGTGACAACTTCTGAGCCCTGGTGGTATAGAGACCACTTCGAGACCACGTTGTCTGAGATATGTGCATGCAGGTCTGCTAGTATTTGAGAGATATTTTATTACATTTAAGTCCTGTCTTTCTTCCACGGAGTGCCTATGTGACCACCCTGTGCTTGTGCTAGGTTGCTGCGAGCCCTGGGCCAAAGCCCAACGTGAGGTCCCCATGCCCCCCCATCTTCTTCCTGCAATTGGGTGCCACCTCTGCCTTCAATAATTAGGGTTTAGAAGTGGTTCTGGTCAGGTGGACCTACTGATGAGTATCTCCAAGCTGGCCAACCCCTGCATGCATATATTTTAGCATGATTTCTCTGCATTGAGTTACTCTACACTTGGGGTTGATTCACACATGCATGAACCAAAAAAGGTGAGCAAAGCCTCAAACCATGGGTACAATCCAGAGTTGCCCATGGGCCAGCGCAAGTCCTTTGCACCTCCTCAGGAGGAAGCCAGGTTGGTGCTCATAGGTGCGCCAGCCTATGGAGGCTGATACAAGCCCCTGCACCAGCTTCCTTGGCGAGGCTTGTGTCGGCCCAGATGGCCGATGGCCCAGATGGCCAGATGGCAAGCTGCTGGGGTGGGCTGGGAGGCAGTGGGGAGGAGGCGGGAGGGAGGTGTTCCTGGGTGGGGGGAGGGTGGGCAGTGATTGACCCTGGGAGCGGGCAGGGGGAGCGAGAGGCAGGGCTGGGGTCCAGCACTTATGCTGGATCCCAACCCTCGTTTCCAGGGAGTTTGGAGCAGTGTGAAGCTGCTCCACTCTCCCCTGACTTGTGCCAACTCAGGAGGTGGCGCAAGTCTGAGAAAACCCATTGAGGCAAAGGTGCCTTACCCAGACGTACGGGGAAAAGTTTCCCTCGCCTCTGGCTGAGCTGCCTTGGGCCCCTATCCTGTGCTGGATACAGTGCAAACCTCTTGGCTTGCCTGTTCCAGTGCAGGGTAGGATTGTGCCCCATGTCTCACATTTCCTCCTAAAGAAGGCAATATGCTGAAACATATTGGGAATGTTGTATTTTCCGACACATTTCTCCACTTTGAGCATCATTTTGAAATGCTGCCACCTTTTTGTTTTTACTTCTAGTTCTTTTGGGTTTGCCACTTCCTTTTCTTGCTCACGCATACATACACATTCGTTAATTTTGATTGGCAGGCTTGTCCAAATTGCATTATCTCAATGATGATCCAGTCACATGTGCAGATCTTTAATGGATACTGCAGCCATCAAGTGATGCTCATGAAAGTGCAGCATGTTGATGAGCAGCTAAATATATGAAAAGCAATTCTGTTTGAGGTGATATGAGACCTCTGTTATACTGTGAAAGCCCATTCACACTTTGCTTGACCTCGCTGACCTGATTATACACATTCAAGCCAGCCCATGGGTGTGATGTCATTCTTGACTTGGGTATCATTGTCCACTCAAAAGACTTCAATGGAGCAAACCAATGTTCTTTTTAAAGTTCCTTGTACATAAAAGAGTAGAGAACATTGAGCTATTATTGTTTTGCTCATCATGTGCATAATGGTCATAAATGAGAGAACATGTTTGCAATGAACAGAATATCAGATCTGGCCTGATCCAAATCTTTTGCAATTCATACAGAGCCCAGTCTTAATAGGCAGCTTTCTGTAATGACAAAGCAGAGCAATATAGCGATACAGGTTGAGTTTCATTATTCTTGAGGGTTCCGTTCCCAGAACTCACGTGGATGACAAAAATATTTACTGTGATGTACCAAATAGTTACAGATGAAATTAATACCAAGAATTCTCAAAACCCTTCTTCAGTTTCACCACATTTTGCCTTCTAAGGCACGAGAACTCTTATGGCTTGTGCAGGCAAAGTTCCCCAAGCATTAGCAGTTGGTAGAATCTTATGCACGAAGAGAATGACTTTTCTCCTCTTGGAAGAGCAGCAGGAAAAAGGTGATGAAAGTCGCTCTTGAGAGGAAAATATATGGCTGGTTTAGCTCACCCAGGAACAATAACTGTGATGGTGGATGCTTAAGAGGAAACAATGGGTTAAATGTCCCCAGCATGGCAATCCCTTCAGAAGAAGGTAACTCAATGCATGGGGACTATACACTGCTCAGTCAGCATTGAATTAGGATAGTCCTTGTATAGTATTAGAAAAAAAAAAATTCCTGTAGAAGAATCAGTACATTGGTTTATCAGCCATTCTCTCTTCTCAAGGAACTCTGGGACTACAGTTCTTTGAGGACAGCAGGGAAACATGTACAGCCCAATCCAATATAACTTTCCCAGCACCAATGCACTTGTACCAATGGGGCGCACTCTGCATCTTCTGGAGGTCTTGAAGTCCTGGAGTCCTCCTCAAGGTAAGAGAACATTTGTTCTCTTGTCCCTTGGGCAACCCTCTGCTGCCTTGATAGGTCTGCTTGGATCTGCACCAGCAATTTGCTGGCACAAGTTTGAGTGGTCTGGGGTAGGTGGATTGAAACTGGGAAGGAGGGGTAGGACTTAGGTGGAGTTGCTCCCACTGATAACCGATAACTCCCACTTCCACTGATAACTCTTCTCACCTTCAGCATACGCCCCCATCCCCACCCATCCCTCATGCCAACTTACAGGGGGCTCCTGATTAGTTCTGAGTCAAAATGCATAGGATTGTGCTTTTAGAGCATTTCAGAACCCTCACCTAACTACAGTCCCCCACATTTTGTTGAAGAAAGCTGTGTCAGTGTAATTGATACACGTCTGATACCAGTTTGTCTTGTAGATTGCTCTGTTGAGAATGTATTGGCCCTGAGGGCCCATTAAGCTGCAGGTTCTATCTTTACAGCAGAATCACAAGTGTCCCCCCCCCCCATCTTTCCATATATTGTCTCTCAGGTTGTGCAGAAACAAGGAAAACTTACTGCAATGAGAGGCAACTTAACTGTCATGATATGATCATAGACCAGATGTTTGCCATCTCCAGTCTATCCTCATCATTCCATTTTGCTTTCAATACTTCTTAATATCCAGCATATCCATGCTTGTACATCTGCCAAAATGTGCAAATGTATCCTGTTGAAGCAAAAACTATTGTCAAAAGCAATGGAAAAAGTGCCCTTGCAGTGGTGGACTTCCCCAGGCCTGCACCCCAGGGCAAGGTCCACGATACCCCCTCCACAATTCCACCCCCCCTACTTATCTGGAGTGAATTGTTCCTCGCGCAACTCCAGGACACATCAGGGAAGCCTCTCTGCAGTTTCCTGATGCTTTAAATTGTACATCCGGAAAACCAGAAGCACAGTTTCCGACCTCCTCAGGAGCCGCAGAGAGACTTCCATGGGATCCTAAAGGCACGCGAGGCTCCATGCCCGGGGCATTTGCCCCATCAAATGAATGGGAAGTCCACCACTATGCCCTTGTGCTTCCAAAGCATTAAAAGATCCATATGAACATGGTTGACATGATTCCTGATTGCACCTAACGTGGTTCTTTGGATTTGTGAACATGGCGCAAGATATGGGTGGATATGGGAGAGCCATGGTGGTGTAGTGGTTTGGGAGGTGTTCTCAGACCTGGAAGGTCCAGGTTCAAATCCCCCTTCAGTCATGAAGCTTCCTGGGTGACCTTGGGCCAGTCACTTTCTTTCAGCCTCACCTACCTCACAGGGCCGTTGTGGGGGAAAAAAAGGAGGGGAGCAGCCGTGTACACCACCCTGAGCTCTTTGGAGGAAGGGCGGTATAAAAATGTGATAAATAAATAAATATGGGCAACACCCATTTCAATTTAACAGTTGATCCCCAAATGCGTGGCTAATAGTTTGAAGGCTGCCCATAAGCATGTGCATTATCCTGCCATCCTGCAAAGAAGGGGGGGGGGAACACAGTGCACTACACACACTATGCATTGAGCACAGTCCCTGACATCTCCAATGTAAACAATCTCAGATAGCAAGGCTTAGAATGACCCCTGCCTGAGATCTTGAAGCCTGTCAGGAGAATGCTGGGCTTGGTAGACCAATGGTTTGGTTCAGCGTGAGGACAAATTTGTTGTCAATGTTTAAAAAGACCCTCTCTTAGATATATTCAAGGTTAAATTGCTGTATTTCCAGAGCATTTGACATGCATTTATTATTTATAACATTATCATTTTTATCATAAATATTGTATAATAAGAAGAATTTTTATGATTGCATCTTATAATATCTATTGCACTGCCACTATCCTTTCCTTTTTTTTAAAAAAAGGCATTTCTTACAGTGACAGTACGTAGGGCGAACTGAACTGTTTATAGCCAGTGTACAGAACTAATGGGCTGGTCAGTGTTAACAATGGTCATAAGACATAACTGCATGCATTTTGAAACATGAAGAGATGGGTATGGCTCTTGCCCTCCCTAAAAGACACCCCTGATTCTGCCAACAAAATGGAAGAAGGATGTACATTTTGTTGAAATTTGGATGCAACACCACCTGCAGGATTCTGGAGGGCAGTACTGTCCAATCACCTGAGACCATCCACCTGTCCTCTCTGAGGTTTCTGCAGGAGGTGTGGCCCTCAACTATTTTCTTCATCCCCTCCTTCCCACATCCTCTCTTTCTCTCCAAAGGAGAAGGATGGAGTCTGTCCAGCCTCTGCTTCCATAGGCCCATCCTCACCAGACTTGCCTAGAAACAAAACAGCTCTGCGGTTTCCTACTCCTAAAGCAATAAGGCCTCTGATCATATTCAGAATATGTATGGTATGTAATCCAGGGCCATGTGGTGTGGGGGCAGCAGGTGAAGCAGAGCCACCCCATTGTCTATAGCAGTGTTTCTCACACATTTAGCACCAGGACCCACTTTTTAGAATCTGTCAGGACCCACTGGAAATGATGGCATGACTGGAAGGACATCATCAAGCAAGAACATTTTTACAATCCTAGGCTGCAATTCTACCCACACTTACCCAGGATTAAGTCCCATTTACTATCATTGTTAAAAGACTACACATAGTAGCTTGTTAAAAGTACAGGTCTGTAACATTTCCCCAAATGCAGTCATATCCCATGTGACTAATCAAGTCCCATCAAGTCTAATTTATGAAAATACTGAAATGAGTGGGGACCCACCTGAAATTGGCTTGTGACCCACCTGGTGGGTCCCGACCCACAGTTTGAGAAACACTGGTCTATAGAAAAGCACTGCAGTTGCCCTGCCTGCTTACGCTTGAGGAGGCTCTCCTTACACCCAAGAAAGCAGGTGTAAAGAGAGCCTCTTTGGGTGTAAGGAGAGCCTCTGGTGTCAGCA
The DNA here is from genome assembly GCF_035046505.1 of Tiliqua scincoides. Classification (NCBI taxonomy): domain Eukaryota; kingdom Metazoa; phylum Chordata; class Lepidosauria; order Squamata; family Scincidae; genus Tiliqua; species Tiliqua scincoides. Next base: position 117,709,252 of record NC_089821.1, read on the forward strand.
GGCAGGGCAGCTGCAATGCTTTTCCATGGGGTGGTTCTGCCTCACCTGCCACCCCCAGATCTCACATCCCTGATGTTATCAATTATGAACTGTAAGGTAAGCAAGGTAAGCTTACGCAAGGTATTTCTTATGACACCTTAACTGAGCCTCTGTTCCTGTGTGATTTTTATTGATAGCAACTGTCCTGGGTGGTGGGATATAATTTTACTCTCAGAAAGGGGTTTTTTCACTGATTACTCTGCTACTTCCCCCTGTCCCTTCCAACACACTATTTATGGCTGATGGCTGCTTTGACTAAGGAGAATATCATCTCCTGGGGGCGTGGACTCACCCATGATAGAACAATGGTGGACATGGCATAATGGAAATCAGTCACTGATTTCTGATCATTTCTCCGCAGCAAACAACGGAAAGAAAACACTATACCAACAACAGTTTATGGATCCTGCGGCAGATGAGCTTAAGAGAGTTCATGGGTATTGCGGCATCTGAAACAACATTTCACCCATTTTTAGATCCAGCCACATTTCAAATTGACAACCAAATGGTGTTGCTGGATTGCATTTGAATTGCGGTGTAAATTTCTCGGTCCAGCAGAATGCATCATTTCTTACAGATTCGGCCTCAGAATCATGGCTTATTACATCTGCTGCTGCTTAGCTGCTCCCAGTTGCTTCTCTTCCCAAATATTAAACAAAAATTGGCACATTCTACCCAATAACATATTTTTCGTTGCCATAATTTAATGGAGAAAGTAAGAACTCTATCGAGAAGTGACCAATAACAACAGAAAGGTAAAGCTCAGAGTAGGTGGACTATTCTTAAGGTTACTTTTCTCTGCAGGCTGATAAAAAGAAAAATGAATACTTCGGGGAGATAATTCGTTTCATGTATCACATTGCTGAACACCTCCTTGTGATTATTTAGTCACAGTTATGATGAAATATGATTTTTAAACACAGGAAATGCATTGAGATTATGAAAAGCAATTGTGATGCTGGTTTGGGTGTATAGAAACATCTCATGGTTTAAAATATATGATTGCAATATCCATATTTTTGTATTTAGGGAGATCTCTGTAATGAGATACAGTATTTTAACGTCACGCTCATTATGAAAAAATCGAAAGCAACCATTTTCATTCATATTACTTGTTTCAATAATGCATCCCAACCTAGATCTGATTGGCTAGCGTGATATACAATTACCTTACCTGTATAAAACATGATCTGACAACAATAACTGCAGCAGAGGAAAAATTATTATTTCACATTATAAATATTAAAAACCAATTTATTTCCTAAAGAGGGTAATTCACAACTTTACTCAGATACACGGAAGAGCAAATATTAATATCTCATTAAATAAATACAAGAAATAAAAGGCATTTTAAAATGTTTATTTCAGCTTTTAGGGGATCAGTGGGTGGTACAATAAATGGTTTTATTTTGTGATGATGCAGAAGTTCCTTTTTTAATTTTTAAAAACCCAATATGTGAGTTACAGCTTCAGATATTTATGTGTGTCCTTGGATGAGATACCACATTTGCATTTCTTGAAATATAATATCAGTCTAAAATATTGTGTTAATTTTGTGTATTATTTATTTATTTATTTCACATTTTTATACCACCCTTTCTCCAAGGAGCTCAGGGTGGTATACATGGTTCCTCCTCTCCTTTTGTCCTCACAACAACCCTGTGAGGTGGGCAAAACTGAAAGATTAGTAACTGGCCCAAGGTCATTCCAAAAGCTTCATGGCAATGCAGGGATTTGCATCTTGATCTTCCAGGTCTAACTCCTGAACCACTATAGCATCCTGGCTTCAGTTCAGTGTATCAATTCTTTCTAACTATTTGACACAAATTGGAGTGACTGCCAGGGTAGAAAACATGAAATTATTAGAACCACATTCCGCTGTTTTCTATATTGTGTCACACTTCAAGTATCGGGGAATTTCACTAACTGGGGAGAGACACACCTTTCAAAGTGGTGCTCCTCTTATATTTAGCAGGGGGAGAGCAACTGTCCCTCTCCACCCCAGCATGGTGTCTTTTCCAGTAGTTGTTGCTGGTGTCTGGGGTGTGTGTGTGTGTGTGTGACAGAGAGAGAGAGAGAGAGAGAGAAAGAGAGTTTTAGATTCTGAGCCCTTTGTGGACAAAGAACCATTGATTGATTGATTTTACTGTGTAAAACACTTTGTAAACTATTGTTTAGAAAGTTTACCGGAATTGTAAACTATTCCTGTTGAAAAGCGTTATATGCAGTAAATATTCTTATTAACAAAAATATCTGCAAAATAACCTGTGTCTACAGGAAAAGCACCTGAGATGAAAGTCCAAAGATAATCCTATTCGTTCTAGAAAAGTGATATTGTGATTCGACTTCACCAGCACTTTAAAAGAGCAAGTTGGAGAAACGTTTTTTTCATGTCCCAGCTTTAGCACTGAGTTGATGCTGCAGCACGGCTCCTTCCCACACCATCTGGTACTGTTGGAAGCCACGCCAAACCAGCACTGCTTGGATTTCTGGGAGGGCTGTGGGCAACTGATAACAGCTTTCTGCATGTTGTCTTCTGAGCCTCTTATTTGATGAGTACTGAGTGACTGCTGAATTTCTAACAGGTTTTCCCCTCCTCCTTTCCAAATGCCAAAGTGGTAAACTGCTTAGAGCGGGCCTCTGCTTAGAGGGTGGCTCAACGTGTGACCCACCAGGACAAATGTAGCTGACATGCCAGGCAGGGCCAGCCCAAGACTTCCGGATGCCTGATTGATGACTTCCAAATGCTACCCTCCTTATCCAGTGATGTGCCAGCCTCTGTTCCTCCCACTCATGTTAGAACAGGAGTTAGAATGTTCTAACTCAGCACTCTCTTCCCCTCCAGAGTTCTTCTTATCTGGCCCGCCTCCTTTTCCAATCCAGGAAGTGGTAGTAGGAGGAGCAGTGGAGGCAAGTAGGAGAACAGAGACGTGTGCCCCACCACCAGCACTCTGCTGCTGGAGGCAGCCACTGTAGCTGGCCTCATAGATGCTTGACAACATCCTTGTCTTTGCAGTCCTAGGCAGGTAGCAAAAACTGGAGGCTTAGTGAGGCTCTAGCAGGCTGCCATATATGGTTGTTGGGATATGTTGTTGTTGGGAAGAGAGAGGGGGAAAGTAGTAATTGGCAAAAGGACTTCTTCCAGTGGTTAAAGGTATCTCCCATCACACCAGTCTAGTTGCTAAACACACACACACACACACACACACACACACACACACACACACACAGAGGAGCAGAGACTTTAAGGGTTCATAAGGAATACTTTGCCTACAGTTCATAAATGATTATGTGCATCTTCTGATTAGGATCAGGGGCTCGGGTAGTTTAGGTACAAGAATCCAGGAAGCTGTTTCCTTCCTTTCTAGAGAAAAAGAGAGAGGTGTGAGAGGGAGGGAGGAAGGAAATGAGAACCATACCTCCTGCAAGAACCATAGAGAAACTAGGTAGATGGGTCTCATGTGACTGGACAGTATACTCCAGGCAGCACTGCACCCAAATTCCAACTGTTGTTGAGTTACACAGGTTGTACAGACATGGTTTAAGACAGGGATGTCAAACTTGTTTCATACAGAGGGCCGAAGTTGGCATTCATGGTGCCTGCTGAAGGCCGGAAGTGACACAACTTAGCAGAAAGTGACATCATTGAGCAGATGATGGCCAGAAACAAGCACCTTGCTCTCATATAGAAACTCATTAGCTGCAAATGACAGAAGAGAAAATGTGAAAATCCTGTTCATATTTTCAAGATATGAGAGAGCCCAATTATTAAACTGGGATAGCCCAGTTATAACAGGGGGGGGGGCTATTAAATTGCTTTCTGGGGCCTCATTCAGTCCACGGGCCTTATGTTTCACACCCCTGGTTGAAGATTCTGTTTGCCAACCTCTGACTTTCCTTTCTGCATTTGAAACATGTTTTTGCAAAATGATGATAAACAGTCATTCAAACATTGCAGCTCTGCCAGCATGGGTTTTTTGCATTCTATGCAGGGTGTGTGCATGTGTGCGTGTGTTTCTGGTGTGTAACGCAAGCCCTAGATGTCGGCTGATTGAACCTTTTCAAAGTGTCCTCATCTGCATCTCTTTTTATGACCATGTTATGATAGTAAAGGGATACTTTTTTTTGTTACATTCTTGCCACAGCATAATTTACCAGGGATTAAATATTGTGGGGTTTGAAATAAACCATCCATTTATTTGCCCTGATGGTGCCAAGAAACCTTGCGCACTCTCTTCTTGGGAAAACAAATTGCATTCAAAGCTATCAGATTAATGACGCTTATAAATAAATAAGAATCTTCAATTTACTGTTAATAGAAGACCAGCTGGCATCCCACGGTGGAGCTGGAGGGGCAGGAGGTGCTGACAGAGATTGGTGATCGGTTGCTGACTCATTTTTCATGCGCTTCTGTTGCATGAAGCTAGCGAGCCCTGATGCATAGATCTCTTCCTGAATGTTAGTTATCACACTTGCCTAACAGAGAAATAAGTAATTAAAGTTTAATATGCAGCATTTAGACTATCTACATCTCTCTGGAGGCCACTCAAAGGGAATTAGGAAAGAATGAGGAGGTTTTTTTTTTGTTTTTTTAAAAAATATTTGATAGCCAATTCTCAACTTGTCGAGTTCATATGAGAAATTGAATAGGAACCTCTAGGGGCAGAAGTCATGTGCTTCTGGCAAGTTTTTGCTTAATTAAAAAGGACACATGGAAAATGGTATACTTGCCGAGTGGAAAATCTGCACTATGCCTAGATTCAGCTTGAGAGAGAACCAGGTTTGCACTGGTCGCTCTGACGACTAGATGTATTTATCTGGAGGGTGAGCTGCAATATGTCGGCCATGATTGTTCGAGTGACTTGTATCTTCTTGCAGTAAAGTCAACTGGCCTTCTTGGTTCTACAGTTTTAAATCAGGTCAATACAACTCATCACCTACCCTTTCAAACGCAGCCCTCCAGCTATGTACCGCTTTTTCCATGGAACCTGACAGACCTCCTGTCTTTGGATCCTCAGTAAATCTGGCCCTTGGAGCTGGCCCTATTTTCTCTGAATGAATTAACTTGTATTATTGAAGGCAGATGCATTAGGGTTGCCAACTTTTATTTATTTATTTTTTTAAAAAAAAAATACTTAGATCGGGGTGGCCGACTTTTCAACTTTAGGCTCTTGGACATTTAACAATTGTGTGGAAGAGGGAATTTCAGCAGGTGCAGCTTGTCATGACATTCCCTTCTCTACACAGTTATTAAAGATCCAGGAGCCCTAAAGTTGAATGGATGCCCATGCCTGACCTAGATGGATAGGGGGGAATGCTTGATAGAGCCTGATGAGTTTTTGCTGTTCATGGGGTGGAGCATGATGGGTTGGGCCAATCAAGGAGCCAACATTTTTTAGCATATCAGGATGTGGAATCTGGCAAATCAGGTACCTGGTTTATTCAACAAAATACCTGATACCAAACCTGAGACAAAGACATCAAATGGATGGTGAAATACTTGGTGTCTGGCAATTCTACAAAGCATGTGCATATGTCTATGGGAGGAACATTTAGATGATTTTCATAAGAACATAAGAACAGCCCTGCTGGATCAGACCATAGGCCCATCTAGTCCAGCTTCCTGTATCTTACAGTGGCCCACCAAATGCCCCAGGGAGCACAGAAGACAACATGAGACCCGCATCCTGGTGCCCTCCCTTGCATTTGGCATTCTGAGGTAACCCACCAGTGCCCATTTATTGACCAGCACATTTTTCATAGCAGCACGTGCTTGCATCTGTAATGTGAAACGTTCAGAATACGGATTTCACCATGGGCTAAACATGGATCCATGCAGTCCATGTCCTGACACTAAAAAGAACATGGATCTGTGTACAAATTTTGATGCAAGGCAAGCTATTCAAATCAGGAAACATAGCATGGTGTGATTTAATTCTCCCTGGGGCTTGTAGTTCCGCAAGGCAGGTTTGCCATCTTGAGATTGAAAAGAAGGATAAAGCAAGAGGTGTGATCTGCAGGTGGAGCTGCCACCTTGTCTGAAAAAACTAAGCAGGATCAACTCAGGTCGAGCCTTGGAAGTGTGACCGGAAGCTGCTAGCTAGACATGTGGGAAAGTGGAGAAGTCATGTAGCAAGAAATGGAGAACCACCCTGAGGCATGTTTTGCAGCTGACTGTGGAAACTTGGAAAGTGCAAGACCTGTGCAGCCATGACGACAATCCCACCATGAAGGGAAACATCTGGAGAAACTGAGAAATTCTATGAGTTTTTCTCACAGAATAAGACTAGTAAAAACCCCATTTGAAAAAAAAAATGGGGTTTATGGTCAACTTGCCTATGTAAATCACCTTTAGTCGACGAGGTTCAAGTCTACAAGTCTTTGAGAAAGTCAGTATCTAAACACCAATTAATAAATAAATGAACAAACAAGCCTGATTTGATGGCAGCCAAATTACCTGTGATGGCAATGTCATTTTCCAAGAGGGGTGGCCACACATCCTCTTTCCATCTGTGAAAGAGGTTTGTGTTGCCTCCTTCAATCGGAGCTGGAGCAACTTTGACAGAGCGACAGCATGTGTGGAAAATGCACTTCCACAATACGTATATTTAAATAAATATCTGCTGTGTGAGCTGATACGTTTCCAGTTGAGGGAGAAAGAGCTTTGCTACATTTGAGAAAGATACTGAGATGGCAGTATTAACAAGCTTCTTACGGTGTTGTTGTGAAGAAAAACAAATGAAGGATGACAAGAGCAGTCGCAACAAAACAATAATACAGTTGGAACAGCAAAAGAAGAAGGTAAAATCCACAACCAGCATAACCACTTGCAATTTAAAAAGGTCTTCCTCACTATAAATGACTGCCCAGGCCCCATTCCATCACCATAGCAGGTCTTTCCTTCACTTTTTAGGTGAAGAGGCCAACTGTCACCATCACACATGACTTCCTGCTGCCACCATTCTACCCCTACTTTCTGGGGAGTGTTTTAGAAAGCACCCCTCAGCCCTAGGCCATGTTGTTACTTCACAGAGGCACCTGGGAAAGAAAGAGCTTGAGCCCTGAGAACCACCTGTTCCCCTGCCGCATGTAGCAATCAGACCACAGGGAGCATGGCAAGGGACCAGACAACACTCTTACTTCCATGCTGGGATCTCAGGTAGAAAGAGCCAGGTCCTGATTCCCACCCACGCACACACACAGACTCTGAACGAAAGAAGTGCACATCTCAGATGGTTCTGTTTCATCCATCCTCTGCCCCTCACATACAGGTGGAAGGGGTGAATCAAAATCCATACACTGAGGGAACTGAAGCCCATGTACTAGTCACATCCTTCATTTCTTTCGTACTTCTGGGTCTTGAGAATGGGAATGTATGTTCCTTCAATCTGTCTTGCCGAATAGAAGGAGTGGTTCTGTCTCAGTGTCAGCATCAAATATTTCTGGACTGAAAATAATTTTCATTTAGGTATTTTCGTTGTGTCCCACCCTTTTCCCCCCAAAACAACTCGGGGTAGCATGCAGGAGGCAGTGATATCCTCCCAATAACCCTATTAGGCAGAGAGATGGTGACTGGTGGAGGGCCACGGCTGAGCAGGGATTGAAAGCCTGGTCCCTCAGTTCCCAGCATGGTACTCTACATCTCTATCTCCTGCCCTGGCTTTCAGATAGGAGACAGCTAATTGAGATATCTTGCAGGTTCGAGCCTGATAAAAGCCTCGGGCCTCTTTTTCAGCAAGCCTCTGGTCACTTTGTGAAGAGGCCTATTTTTACACATGATGGCAGGTCTCTCCCATTTAGCCATGCAACCTCAATAATGTGTCAGATTCATTTATTCCTACTGGCAAAACATTTAAGAGCTTGTAATGGGGCAATGACTTTTGTGTACCCTTTCTGCTACTGAATGACAAGAGTTCTGCAAAAAAAAACCCCCCACAAAATATAAAATATATATTTTTTTTTAAATGATGCCACCAAGCTAATTGGAGTAGATGCAACAAACTTCTGTCACCTTGGCCATTAGGGATTTGGAGTGGTTGTCTAGGAGAAGGAAGAATGCAGACTGACGTTCAAGGAAGCTTAATGAGCTGTGTAGAGGCCAAGTGCTATGTCACTTTGCATCATACTCATGCAGAAAAGGGGACGCAGGTTGTACTGGAGAGTCTGACCCACTCTTTGTCAAAATTGTACTTGAATTTCCGAAATCTCTTTTAGCTTTGTCGATGTACTCTAAAGGCCAGGATCCAAAGAATTGCACACAGCTATTTTTATGTGCCCAAGAGGGCTTTGAGCTTTAGTTCGTCAGCCCATGGCTTCTCATACACCAAACCAAGCCACCACTGAATTTCGGAGTCTACCGTACGAAGGAAAAAAAATGTGAACATTCCCACTGAATGCACCTAAATTAGATCTTCAGACCACTGGTATCATACTTGAATACATCCAGATCCTCAACATAGAGTGCAACACACTTAGGGTGCAATCTTAACTACCTTTTCAGCACTGAGGTGCAGCTCTGAGGTAAGGGAGCAAACATTCCCTTACCTTGAGGATGCCTCTGTGACTGACCTCCCCCCAACTGCAGGATGCAGCACATGCCCCATTGACACAGCTATGTCAGTGCTTGAGAGTTGGTTAGGATTTGGGCCTTACTTTCCCTTGTAAAATGTTTTTGATGGATACAGTATATGGCTAATCAAAAATGCCCCCCTCCATTCTCCACTCCATTCTCCACTTTTAAAAATGGGAGAAGGGCAATTTTTGTGATTTTTTTTTCCTGAAGGAAGGCTGAGAATTTTTTCAGCTCGCTTGTAGATGCCATTTTCCCTCAAAAACCTCCTCAGAACTACATGATGTTGTGAGGCAGCAGGCATTGGGAGGGGATCCATGGCAGGCAGCTGTTGAGAAGAATGTCACACTGCTGCCACCGAAGAGGCAAGAGAAGAAAAACAAAGCAAAAGAAGACAACTGCTTGTCATCAACCAGTAGTGAAATGTCCCCAAAACTTTCCCTGAACTCTCCAGTTTCATCTCTCCTGAATTTTGCCCACCACCCCAACTGTCAAAAATTCTCCAATGAGAACTTTCACCTCAGCATTAGAACAGGTATGTGTGGTGATACACCTAACCTAAACTCCATTCATTCTGTCTTCTTTTCTGCACAGGGGACGGACAGCCCAATCCTGAGCTGCCTGGTGTGCGGGGCTACCGTGGCACCAAAATGGCTACTGCAGGGTGCCAGGCGGCCGCCAGTGGTTCCTCAGGGGAAGGAGGTCTTTGTCTCCTTCCCCTGCGTAAGTGAAGTAGCCCTGCAATCAGGCTACTCGATTCTGCAGTGGCTCTTCTGCCAGCGCAGAATCAAGGAGTCCCGTGTCGGGCCTTGTGGCCCAACATGGGGCTCCAGATCTGGCGAAGTTGAGCTCCACTGGTCCCACTCCTCTCGTGCCCTGTCTCCACCCCCACCACAGCTTCCCTGCCCTCCACCTATCCCGGAACACCTCCTCCCCACCTACCCTGCCCTGTCTTACCTCTTCACCACCCAGTGTTCACACAGAGCGCCAGGCAGCGGAATGCGGGCCCAGTGCTGGAGCTGGCCCAGCGTAGGTTTGTGCTGGGTTATCTCCAGCGCTGGGCCCACAGTAAGGCTCGAAATGTGCCTTATGGTACATTTGTGACAGTGCATGCTGGCAGTGAGCTCACACGCATGGGTTTGAATTGAGTTCCACTTGTGTTCCGACTTCATGCTTCATTGTGCAGTTGTAACCCATGCAGGTTGGGTTGTTATACCGAGGTACTCTGTGCAGGGAACTCTGAACTGCAGAGTTTGGGGGGGGGTGTGCGGAGGGAATGGAGGACAGACAGATGGATGAATTTGCTGGTCCTGCATGTCGAAGTTGCTTGTGGTGAGGAAGATGGGGTGTGGGAATGCGATACCACCAGCACTTACAGGAACAATATAGAGCATCTGTACAGGACTATGGAGTATTCAAAACAGCATTTCAAAAGGAAAAAAAAAATAGTTGAATTTGTCTAATTCTGTTGCAGTATCGACTCCCGCAGAGTAGAACAATATTTTCTGTTAGAAACGACAAAGTTAAATACTCTTTTAAAGGTGCCTGTTGACATCCACCATTTTGGGGGGAAATGTCAGCATTTGAGCTGTTGGCATGATGGGGGCTGGGCATACACTCTGGCAAGGAGGTACCATGCTGTGGGTGTCAGAAAAAATGTCATACATCAGCAAAACAGCATTCACCAGCTGGCATCTCATAAGTGGCATTTTTAATTAAAAACATTTTTAAAAGGAGGTTCACAGTTTATTCGTTGTGATATGTTTCTTTTTGGGACCATTATGAAACATGGGTATTATCTGATTAAGGCAGGCGGCATACATGCCTCTTATTTAATTTTTCTTTCAAAACTGATTGGAACATTTACGCTCAGTTGTATCTTGTTCCACAGCCTAGGAAACATTGTATGCATTTACTTGCCACTATCCTGTGTGTGATACGCTTTGGGAATCCCTCTGCTACAACTCAAGAGATTGAACATTCCCAATGTTCAAGGGAGGGCACCAGGATGCAGGTCTGTTGTTATGTGGTGTGCTCCCTGGGGCATTTGGTGGGCCGCTGTGAGATACAGGAAGCTGGACTAGATGGGCCTATGGCCTGATCCAGTGGGGCTGTTCTTATGTAAGGTTTTTGACAATTGACAAGGCACACCATGCTGCCAGTGGGGGCTCACATCCCCCATTGGCCCTACTACTAAATCACCTTTCCCCAAATTCTTGTGGTACACCTGAGGACCACTCACGGCCAGATTTTAGAAATGGGCTATATCAGATGCAAGGGAGGACGCCAGGATACAGGTCTCCTGTTATCTGGTGTGCTCCCTGGGGCATTTGGTTGGCCACTGTGAGATACAGGAAGCTGGACTAGATGGGCCTTTGGCCTGATCCAGTGGGGCTGTTCTTATGTTCTTATGTTCTAATGGCATTCAGGTCTCAGTTACACTTCAGTGATGGAACTTCTGCAGAATCACTGTTCCAGCTTTGGGATCATGTGCGCAGAGGGATGGTCTTACTCCTGATAACTGTTTCCACAACACATTATGAAAAAAGAGGCATAGAGATGGCACCATAATCCATTTCCAAGTGGTAGACTTGGGGTTTCATTGCATTGGCATGTCTGCTGAATTGAAGCCAGGGTTCAACCTAATTTGTTGGTAATTCTGGCAGGTGCTGCAGTATCCCAGGCAGCCCAGTCCTACCTAGCTTTCCTGGTGCTGATTCAGCCACACCAAAGGGGAGTGTGCTGCATCCTGCAGGGGTAAGGGAATATTTGTTCTCCTGCACCAGGACAAGCCTCTGCTGCTCCAATGAGTCTATTCAGTTCTGTGCCAGCTACTTTGCTTGCGCAAGTCTTAGTGAACCCAGGTAGGTGGATTGAGGCTGGGAAAGGGGGATAGGGTATTGGTACTGCCACCACCACCAATACTACCCTTTTCCCAGCCTTGACACACTCCCCTCCCTGCCCTGGTCTCCAACCTTTCCTCCCCCTCCTGTCCCCTCTCCTTTCACCCCTTGCCCACCCCCTCACCAACTGACCGGCGCCAGGTTGCCTTCTGTGGCTAGGGGCATGTCTGCTCACTGCTTGAGGAAGTGGCCAGACTGCACATCATCTTTTGCGAGGGCCATGAAAGTCCGCTTCACCCCCAGAACGTTATGCAGATCTTGACCAAGGACCTGCAGACTGGAGAGAACAGCTCATACAGGAACTATAGCAAATTTTTTAAACGAGAGGTTTGGATCCAAACATTGTGTTTAGGAAATGGGCGCTCCATGGAAGGACCTTCATGGAAGGGAATTTGCAGTCAAAGTAGGGCCTGTTCCATACTTCTGTGATTCCATTCACTAAGTACAAGGATAGGATCCCACCTTTACCAGCTGCCCAAGCTTATTATGAACCTACCATAGATACTGGCCTACTGCCAAGTGTCAATCATTTCCTTGCCTTATCTGCGAGGTCATGCAGGATCAGGGCTGTTGGGGCAACAGAGATAATGACAAAGCAATCAATCTCCACTACAACCAGGCTTCAAGGCAAACTGCAGTCAAAGTTAACCTTTTATTCTCCTCCTGAGAAAAAGAGAAAGCCAGGGCTCAAGACTGCCATTTAAATCAAGCAAGCCTCGTTCTCTTTAGCAGACCCTTCTGCAACCTCCTTCCATTTTGCAAATGTTTAGCAGAGGACTGGTTTTTTAAACATCAGGATGTAATCTTCCTTTCCTTTTGAAACAAAGTCCAAGGCTACAACTCAGTGCACCATTACTCACGAATAACACCCATGGAAAGCAGTGGGGTCTGTGTTGTGTTGGAAACCTTCAGTCTCAAAAGACTCTGGTATCGCGTTCTGAATGGTGGTTCTGGAACAGCGTCTAGTGTGGCTGAAAAGGCCAATTCAGGTGTGAAGTAGAACGAGGTCTACTTCTGAGTAAATCAGGTTGTAACTATGTGCAGCTGCACTTGCTCACAGTCATTCCTTGTTGCTTGTCGCTCTACTGTGAATTGAATTGCGCACTCCCAGTTATGTGTTATAAGTTGTACGTTAAATGTTGAGCCTCTGGCTTAACACACTTAAAGCAGGATTTGATTAATAGTTCTGACATTAAGTTGTATACAGTGCACTTACTCTGACGAAGAAGTTTACTGTTGTAAACTTATTGTTTACAAAAAGGTTGTGAAGACCAGAATTTAAAAAGTTAATGAAGAAAAGTGTATTTTATGATCTCTGACTATATTTTTTAATAAATTAGAGACTGTACAGTTCATAGGTAACAATTACTGATAGGCTATTTTTAAGGATCTGGCCTTGGATAAAATCAGACAAAACTATAATCAGGCACCCCCACCCTATCCAGGGGTCATAGAACATTCCATGATTTTTTACTCAAAACCTGCCCTCTACTTATCTAAGAGATCAACTTATAGACAAGTATGCTCGGTGTCTCTTTGGGTCTTGTTGATAAATTCATTCCACATGTGCACAGAGGCATTTTCTACAGAATTACTTCACATTATCCAGAGCCAATCTTCAACATAGGAAGCAGGTACTGAGATAAAGCAGAGCTCAGACTAACAGCCCAATTCAGTGCAAATTCCTGTGCAGTGGTGCAGCCAGGCCATTTGTCCCCTTGCCCCATATAAAGCCCAGGTTTTCACAAAAGACCTGTGTGAGCCATACGACTGGCGCAAGTCTGCATGCACCCGTGTCAGCAGTTTGGGTGTCTTCTGCTGTGCCAGTGTGCAGACAAAGGCCTCAGTTGTTGTGCTAGCTCACAGACTTTCACACCATCACAAAATTCTTTACAGCACACAGAGACCTGGCGTGCTGGTGGGGCATGCACTATGCCACAATGCCAGTTGGGCTGGGTTGCGCTCTAAAACTTATACAACAGACAGTTTCACCCTTCAGTCTGAAGAATCAGCATCCCATAAATGTTGCTATTTTGCTTACAGAATTCCCTAGAAACCGTTGGAGTTGCTACTTTTAATTTAAGGAATTTGATAAGTCTTAGTTGTAATATTACTCTCCATAATACTCATCATTTTCTTTAAACATTATTCTCTGTGACATTTTCTGTGCTACATGTATTTCAATTTTTCAGTGGCTATAATTTCATTTTCTTTCACTCCATTGCTATAATTGTGACTTAATGTGGATAATATACAAAGAGTGTTCTGAAAGTTTAATATTTTCCTTAGAGATTCTCAAAACCCTTTTATTTTTGAAGGTTGAGGAGAATTAAATGGCAGCGCAGAATGGTTTGTTACATGGCATCTTTTTTATTTTTATGCGTATATTGCAACTTATATTACTTTCTGAAAGGAATAGCTCTTTGGTTTAATATATTTTTTTTAACCAGACCATCATATTGTAGAAAGAATACTGTAAATAATATCCTAAAGAGGCAAAACTACGTTTCAACAATGCAGTTTTAAAAAATGCAGCATTTACTTATTTTCAAATAACTTAATAAGCTTGTTCTTCTTGCTTATTTCTCATTCCTTTGTAATTTTATGGTTAGACAGATACAGGCATGCATCTCTTAAAGACCTTCTGCCTAAGAGAATACTGTTGTGGTCAAAGCACAACAGAGGCACTAAATGAGGTAGTCATATCTCCCTTAGCCTGCAGCAGAGTGTCTGTTAACACAACAAAGGCACTAGATTGGGCTAAATGTTCACTTAATGACCTAATCGCATAACAGTAGGGATAGGAGAACATATCCCCATCATTAACTGAGGCACACCTGTATTTTTTTTTCCTAAATTCCTGAGTGAACTGATTTTCTCCCTTACATTATGAGAAGCCCAATCCTATAGTGGCTACTACTCTGTGGTACCAAAATGGCCAACATTGCTTCCTGTTGGGCCAAGGAGGCAGCTGGAGGTCAACCTGGAGTAAGGGAACATTGGGTCCCTTATCCCGTGTCAGGCCACAGCATCCCCTATGGGTTTACTCAGATCTGTACCAGCTACTTAACTGGCACAGAACCAAGGGGACCCATGGAGGGCTCCGAGGCCTGGGGGGGCAGGATTCAGCAGCAGCTTCTGCTGCCATCCTCTCTCCCCTTCCAAACCTGAACTACCACCCTTCCCCCTGCCCAGTTTCACCCCATAGCAATGATACTTCACAATCAAGAGAGTTGACCAGGTCAACACTATCACACTGTCTTGTTCCATATTAGGTAATTTTGGCTAAATACTACTGCAATGCATTCTATATGAGATTGTCTTTGCATACTGTTCAACAACTAATCTAGATAACAGCTGCAATATCTCACCTAATGTGAGGAGTGTGGCTTCCAGAAACATGGTCTCCTTGGTGGTGGCACCTCAAATATAGAGCACTCTCTGCTCATTAATTCACCTGACATCAAACCTGAAGATCTTCAGGCACCAGGAAAAGGAATTATCTTGTTTTCCTGGGTTTTTAAACCCAGTATGCCCCCCCCCCCATACTTTCAAAGAATAATGAAGAATGTTCCTCCAGAGCAATCTCGGCCTTCTTTCCCCCACATCTCTAGTTCACATCTCTAACCAGGAATGGCCTGCCAATGAGGCTAGCTAGTTCATGTGTTTGTGTTGAAGAGCTACAACATCTTTGAGGAGTTAAAAGTGTTTAAGAAAACCAGTGGAGTATAGTGCAGTGATTAGTGTATTAGACTAGGACGTGGCAAACATGCCTTCAACTCCTCACTCAGCTATGAAACTTTCTGGGTGCTCTTAGGTTGTCACTCAACCTAGCCTTTCTTACAGTGTTGTTGTGAGGGGGAAGAACTATGCACATTGTTCCTAGGAGCATGGGTGGGATATAAATGCAATAAATACATTTAGCGCCACTATGTGGATGAAAGATAGAATGCAAAACAGTTGCTACTGGCTGCACTTTTCAAACACATGTTAACATAACCATACAAAGGTGGGGGGAAAATTGTGTTTCAGGAGCCTGTGTACTGGCCAATGGAATATCGATGTGAACTGGCGGTGAAATCTTCCTAGTAAGAACATAAGAACAGCCCCACTGGATCAGGCCATAGGCCCATCTAGTCCAACTTCCTGTATCTCACAGCAGCCCCACCAAATGCCCCAGGGAGCACACCTGATAACAAGAGACCTGCATCCTGGTGCCCTCCCTAGGAATCTGTGGCCTCACACCAATGGTCCTTCTAATTGTGATGGCCCTGGTCTGGCCCTTTGCTCTTCAGTCTGGTGCTAAAGTGCATATCTCTTGTACGCCTTGCACCAGATGGGAATATAAACAGAAGTCAGCTATTCAGCTTGTAACTCAGTCACTATTTCTATGCGTATAAAAAGATCAACCAAATATGGAAAGGGCAGGCTGCTTTCAAGGTCTGAGAGTAATCCAACCTACTAGCAGAAGCCATTTTAGCTATCAGTAATACCCAAACCCAGTGGTGTCTCTGGGGGATGTAGGTCACACTTGGTGATGCACACAGGAAGATGACACCACTACTGGACAAAATTATTAAAATCTTGGTGTTTTTGAATTATGCCATCATGTTATATATCATTCGATGTGTAATTTCTTGCAGAATGCAATAAAACGAACAGTATTGAATAATCTATCAAATAGCCAGAAAACTAGGGGGCAGGACAATGGTGCACCACCATGCTCAGCTCCTGGGACATTGCCCTGCCCACTGGATGAGAGGAGGTCCATCATGGGGGTGACGTGCTGGCCTCCCGCACCAGTTGAGGCAAACCCTAGTGACGCCACTGCACAAACATACATACAGAGCTGAAGCAGCCATCCCTGGGATTCTGACATCTCAGCGAGCTACCTTGTTTGTCTCTCCAGTTGGGTCAACCTTGTGTGTTAGCATTTGTCCCTGATCAAAATCAACAATTGGTCCATCACACATGCACATACACACAAAAGACAGTCAAATTAACTCTAGGGAAACCTGCATCTGCAGAAAAGACTATAGGATGAATGAAAGGGACCGAGACATAGAAGATGATGTGCTGTCAGAAATCTCTTGGAGGCCGTGCTTCATTTAATTCCTTTATAACATCCTGACAGGAATGATGTATCACTTAGTACTTTAAATGATTCTTCAAACAGGGCAGAAAAGTGACGAACAGTTCTTTTGACCCTGGCACCCGGAATAATTATGATTATCTGCACTATTTAACCTCCAAAGAATTGGACACCGTTCATGGTCTGTTACTTTAAGCTATGATGGTGGATAATCTATACATGCAAGTCATTGAAGGTCATTCAACCTTAGAACACTTCCGTGGCAGTTAGTTGGCCTTTCCCCAAGAATGCCGCCCGAGTCGCACAGCCCTGTTGCCACTGCTCTTTTGCAAGCCTTGGCTGAAAGATGAAAATCAATTTCACTTTATATCTGGGGTGTAGAAAGATATGAATAAATCAATTGCTTGGCTTGAACTATTAGTATGACGGCTGTCAGCCACTGGGAGATCATGCCAAAAAGAGCTGGAGCAAGAAATAAACTAGGAGTGCAGTTCAAAACACACTTAACTGGAATTAAGTTCAGCGGAAATCTCTGGAAACTAACATCTGATTCAATATGCATAGGATAGGGTAATAGGAATGCAATCCTAAGCGCACCCTAATTGGAAATAAATTCAGCTGAAACCAGACTCCCTTATTTTCAAGTCAATATGCCTGGTAGTAATGTGCGTGTTGCTTATTAGTTTTAAAGTTTTAAGTTTTGCTTAAAAGTAAACTTTTTTACTCACCATCCAAACAAAAGAGATGGTTCAAGGCAGCTGAAATCATGGTCATCACCCAGAGGGAAATACACTTGGAGGAGTGGAAGCTGGTGAGCGAGGAGTAACAACACGTGAAGAGAAGGCATCCACTATTTTCTCCCACTTCTCCTTATCTGTACTCCTTTCTTGTTATTCCATGAAAGGCCTGGAAGGCATGCTCCTTCTCTAAGCACATGCAAGTTATTTTGTTATTTCTTCTCTGCCTATGTGATCTTTTGGATCATTTCCAAGGCTTGCCATGTGCAGGAGTCCTGTTCAGTCTTTAACTCCACCTCAAGAATCCCCATTATGGATTATAGTATAATAGTCTGGCATATGAGGATTGTCTCACGGCACTCTGCTCAGGCGTATAGTCCGACCTCGGCATCCACAGGGGTTCCGTTCCCAGAACTCCTACGGATGCTGAAACCCACTGATTATGAAATTCGTGGAATGAGGCTGGCGCTAGCACCCAGGAGGTAGTCTAAGGCCCAAGGGGCCATGCTCAGTAGGCCACCTCAGAAGGTTTCAGAAGGCCCCTGTGAGGCCTTAGAAATGTACTTCCGGTTTTTTGAAGAACCAGAAGTGCATTTCGAAGGCCTTCTGGGGACTTAATTTTTTTTTATTTCATGATTGCAGCCTAACCAACTGGGGCAGCACTCTCTCTCTCTCTCTCTCTCTCTCTCTCTCTCTCTCTCTGTGTGTGTGTACTGTTAAACTCAATGGCTGCTTAAATGAATGTTTAAATTAATGCTTAACTCCATTTTTGATTTGTTCACATTATTTAACTGTTTCAAAACACCATGTGGTACGACATAGCATATTTGTGTTCTTTTTATGATTTTTTTTTCTCATCATTTTCTTGAAGCCAAGCTTTTCCTGGCACTTCAATGAGAAGTAAAAGGCACCGTCAAGGCTCTTTTGCTACCACTCACCAAATAACTACAGGTGGAGCCTAATTATCTGTGTTAGTTCCATTCCATGACTTGGCGCAATTAACAAAAATGCCTTGTGCTAAATTCCATAGAGTTACGCAAATACACTGCAGCCTGACACTTCCGAATGGAAGGAAACTAAGGCAGCTGTTATCAATCCCCTCCCCTCCGTACTCAGTCCTCCCCATTGCCAGCTGCCTGGCTTCTTTCACATGGGATGCTGAGCTTTTAAGAGTCCAGCCCTATTCATTTCTACTCAGAAGTAAGCCCCATTCCAGTCAATGGGGCTTACTCCCAGGAAAGTGTGGAAAGGATTGTTGGCTAAATCTCATGCTTTGCTTGGTGGGAAGGCTTGCTTGTGTTGGTGATTGCCTGTACCATCTCAATGGGGGGGGGGATTTGGCAAACACTCCCTGGGTTTTTTAAAGCAATCCCCTCTGTTGCTACCACACCTGCCCCTGTGTGAGTGAGCTCCACCTTACTGCACGTGTTCTGGCTACAGAGATTTGGGGGGGGGGCCTTCCCCTCTTCAGCCTTTTTGCTGGCTCAGGGGCTCCAGGAATGTTACTGTTCCTTTGCAAGGGGAACCTCTTCCAGGGCTATTTCCCTGCCTGGGCAAGGCAGAGCCTTTTTGCAGTGTTTTGGGTTGCCTGGAAATGGATTGAGAGGCCATCGCAGGGCAAAGGGGGAAAAGATGTGTGTGACTTTCGGTTCCCCCACCCCAGATAAAAAATCTGTGGATAAATAGGCTGCACCTGTACGTTGCTGACAGGGTCTGAACCTCTGGTTTCAGGGACTCCAGCAAATATGTGCCCAGTTCTTTAGGGGAATTGACAGCCAGCTCCTTAATTTGGAGTTACAGTGATCAAGCACAGGAAGGCTCTTCATTTCACCTCCACAAATCAGTTCCAGTGGTCTTTTTTATTGTGACTAGAAGTCGCAATGGCAGTAACATTTGAAAGGAAAGGCCATGAACCAGGCGCTTTAATCAATCAGCATATCTGCAGGAAAGGGTTTCCTTCACCAAGGACCAGCTGAAGCTAATAGGGCTGCCTGAGGCAATCCATGGCTCAATCCTAACCTGTTCTGGTACAGCCAGGCCATATGATCTATGCTGTATCCAAAGCAGGTTAGAAAGCAGCTGGAGGTCACCTCAGGGTAAGGGGATATTTTTCCTATGGGGCTTCTTGGACCTATGCCAGCAATCTCAGCATGCTCTACATTTCCTCCTTCATTTAAAGAGATGGTGAGGACAAAGAAGCAGGAAAGGTGTTTCACCACTCCTCTCATTCACATGTTAGAATTCCATCCCTGGTCCTCCTAATGTCAATAGGAGAACAAAGCATCTTTGTAACATTTTCCTTTTGAAATACATGGGATTGAGGCATGTTTGATGGGATTACATAGGAATACATGGGACTGATGCATCTGATGCTGGGGAGGGCATCAGGACGCACATTGTGTCTCTTGTCTTGTCTGCTCCCTGAAGCCTTTGGTGGGCCATTGTGAGATACAGGAAGCTGGACTAGATGGGCCTTTGGCCTGATCCAGCTGTTCTTATGTTCTTAGAACAATGTCACTCAGAACAATGCAAATGGGGTTCACTCCCAGGTATGTTTTCAAAGGGTTGAATCTTGCAATGTACTTTAACTTTGGCTTCATCATCCTCTGTATTTTTTTTTATAAAAGGAACACTTTTTTCCCTTTTAAACAAGGTTTTTCAATTTGAAAATCCCCATTCCCATTCCTGATTGCTGTTTGAAAATAACAAAGTTCTCAGCAATCCTTTTGTTACCATTGTACAGTAGATTCTATTGATTACTAAACAGCTGTTCATTTGTTCTCTACGAATGAAGCTTCATTGTGCTTGTCACTTCAAGTGGGCTTTGTTCTCCTTTGTCTGTACCTGTTCATTTAAAAGGTTTCATTAGTTTATATTGACTCCATCCTGCATTTTCCCTTTATGTCTCCATTAATTGTCAGTTCCCCAACTCTCAATACAGGCACCATGTAAAATGCCTTTAGATAATTACTTTATGTCACCTCGGTAAGAAAAAAAAAAAGACTGGAGTTGAGTGTGAGAGAAATTGCTCTTACTTGTGTGGAAATATGGACAAATTATTGACTGCACAGGAGATATTCCACCACCCAGTTGGGCTCTTTAGCATCAATCAGTGACATTGAGGGAAAATCTCAGAATGTAATTGGATGCTAATGGGACTGGCCAATGCGGTGGACTTTTGATTCCCTTTTCAAAATTCACCTTTTCCAAAAAGTCTTTGGAATAACCCTTTACACCCTATTACCTATTATAACCAAGTCTGTTGTTGGCATCCTTTAGTCTCGGAAGACTATGGTGTCACGCTCTGAATGGTGGTTCTGGAACAGAGTGTCCTCTCCAGTGCGCGAAGCCTGGGTAAAGTAGGTATGGAGGATAGGCTGTTACCCATGCAGCAAATTCCCCCTCTCCACGTCACTGAAATGGTCCAATGGAAAGGCAGAGGCCAATACGGTTGGTTCCAGCGGCGTCGCAGGAGCTGCCAGAACGTGACTGTGTTCAGCCATGAACTGCCTCAGGGACTCCGGCTCCGGATTTTGCCTCGAGGTTGACTCCTGAAGCCTTTTCCATAACTGGATGTAACCATAAGGCAGTGGAGGTTTGGGATCAGAGTTTTCCTTCTCTCAGATGAGCTGCCTTCCCAGGCTGACGAATCCCATCTACCCGGTGGCTGTTTAGTCGCCTTTTATGACAAGTACAGCCAAACTGAGGGCCTATTCTTATCCCCAGCCCCCAGGGGAACCAAGTCTATGCAACTAAAATAAATACATGTTCCTCCCCTATTTTTGGCTGCTTCCTCTTCCTCTGTTGCCTCGCCTGTGTCAAATTTTTGTTTATTCCTCTGGGATTATTTCTGAGAAGTTCCTTAGAGCAGGCACCAGTCCTCCTATATTTTATCAAGGGCTGTGCACATTAAATAGTGTTACTAGTTCCCCTGGCTGCCTGAACGTCTCCTCTGCAGTTAACATACTCCACTCATCTTTACTTGCTTTCCCATATACAAGGAATTCCCATTCCAAACATGCATATTGTGCCACCTTCTTTCAATTCCTCCAAAGGCCCACCTCATCCACGAATCGACTGACTGAACGCATTAATCCCCTCACCCCAAATGAACGATAAGTGCTTAGAGATGACCAGGTCTATGATAAAGTTATAAGATAGCCCATGATTAAATGAAGTCAAGTTATTGGTATTGCAGAGGTCTAAAAGCAGAAGAGCTCTGCCCTTATGAAATTCCAGAGAAGCTTTTCAACCATCTCCCGGAATGGGAGTACAGACACAATGCTTCTTTCCTTTCTGGTTTTACTTGTCTTAAGTAATGGGATGGGATTATGATCAAACTGGGAAAGAAATGCTTTCCAATACTTGGTTCCCCTAAATTGCATCTAATCTAAGGCATCCAGATAATTATGTCTCTATCTGATGGCCCTTTGTACCATTCACTCACTTTACCACTAGACAATTTATTTGAGCTAAACCAGAGAATAGGCCAGCTTGTTACTTGGTTATAAAAATGAAAGATGTAACTTTGATCTGTTACCTTAACACTGAGATTTTTTTTTAATAGATTAGAATTTTTGAGGTGCTTTATTTTATCTTGCTATATGAACACCAATTATGTCTCTATGCCAGTTGCATAAGTGAAATTAATTCAAGATTAACTGAGAAATCCAAAAGAGCTATGGGCTAACACAGCTGCATAAAAACAATCATTTACGGATTCCCAGCTTTGATTTAAATATGCAAAATAGCTGCCTTAAATCATCAGCAACACCATGAGGTTGCTGGTTTATTTTCAATGTCTACATTATCTCAAGCTATGTGATGTGTCAAATAATTTAAAGTTTAGGGGAAAAATATTTTTAAAGGAACCAACATGTATTGGCAAGCCAGATAAGCTCTTCTTGCCTGGGAAGGGGCGACAAATAGCTGACAAGGCGCAGACACCGCCTCTTAAATCGGTTGTACTGCTTCATTCGGGAGGTGGGAGCCCACATGATGGACCACTCCCTCATTAATAAAAAAGATACATTAAAAAGGTAGCATGTCAGGGAGAAGCCTAGGCAAGAACCCTTCTCTATTAAACACTATGTGAAAGGAATGCTTTTGTATGGAGGAGCTTGTGAGCCCCCTCCCACTTGTAATCTGAAGTACAGTTCAGACACAGGGCTACCATCTTTTGAAGCTGTAGTCATAACTAGAACAGATGTGGTACATACCAAGGATATCTCTGTTGATGTGGTAAATGAGGTGGATTGTTGCCACATGTGTTTGTCGTTCTTTACCATACATCAGCACTTCCCAAACTTAACAAAGCCACGGTGCCCTTTTTTTGCAGTGGCCTTCCTGGTTCTCCCAGGTGCTGCTATCTTAGATGGTGCAAGATCTCATGCAGTTCTTGCAATCTCTTTCAGTCCAAGATGGTGATGGCCAGACAGCCAGAAGAAGGGGTTGCCAGGGACATTCCACAGCACCCCTGTGAGTTCGCTGCAGTACCTTTAGACACTCTGGCACACAGTTTGGGAACTATTGCCACACATAATTAATGCACAACGAATAGCTATTTCCCTCACTTACCCTTTAAGATATCCCATGATGTCTTTTGGAGGAAGTTCTCTAGAAACTTGCTTAGTCCCTGCCCTTTTCCAAAATGGTGTTGTTGCATTCACTACATAAAGGGCTGCCTCTGCTTTCAGAGATTACAATAGCAATACATAGATATTCTCTGCAAAACTAGCCCTTCTAGTTTCCAAAACTATTCCGAGAGATACCTTGTAATCGCAGTACAGGTTGGTCCTCCTTATCTGCTGATTTGGAACACGTGGATTTGACCCACTGTGGGTTCCAACCAGGCCAACTTCTTCTGGATGCAACCAAAGATTCTTCTGTTTGCACCCAGGAGGTGATCCGAGGCCCTGGGAGGCCACATGTGGCCTCTCTGGGTCTCTCTGAGCTTTCAAGCTCTCTGAGCTTGAAATAAAAACAAAATTAAATGAAAATTATTATTGTTATTGTTATTGTTATTGTTATTATTATTATTATTATTATTATTATTATTATTATTATTATTATTATTATTATTTTTTAAAGGCAGGTCATCTGGCTTCCAAAGGGAAAAAAAGGCAGGAAGCCTGCATCAGCAAGCTCTGCAGAGGCAGCAGGCAGAGCTGCCTCTGATGCCTGCTTTGTGTATGTCAAAAGAAAGAGCAAGGGGCCTGAACAAGATGAGACACCCAGCTCCAGTTTAAAGCCCCAGTGAGGTAGCTATGGAGTCGCCTAGGGGGAGGGGGAGACATATCATCCTTGCTCTCTCTAGCTCTGCTTGGTGGAAAGAGGCAAGTGATGATCTGTAATTGTTTCTTCTGAGAGAGAGAGAGAGTGCAAGCGCAAGCACAAGCATGCAAGAGCTTTAGGAATGTGGATCTCTTGTTGGCAACACCTGAGAGAGCCTGACCTGCTCACTGATGGAAAGTAAGCTCTGTATACTCTGAGAGTGTGCAGATGGAGAAGGGGAGGGAAGAGAAGCTTTGCTTGACTATGCAAAAAGAGTAGCATTTTGCTTGACTCATTCAACTAATCCACCCTCTCCAGATAAAGGGAGGAGAGTGTGTGCTTCCCCAGCCATTAACATCACCACACATCATTGGATACCAATGAGCGTAGTCTAAGAATTTATGAATTCTGTTGCCCTGGAATATATCACAGGCACATCTTTGGTCCTCCTGATATGTGTGTGAATCACAAATACATTCTGCAAATGGACATCATGCACAATCTTTAGTCAAATATGTTCTTGACGTCCTTGTTCCAGGAAGGTGCATACATGAGGCACATCAAAACGCGTGAGAAACTCCATGTGTCAAATCCATTTTAGAAAATGCTTATAGGATCTAGCAAAGCCGTGCAGTCTAGAAATCATGAGAATGTGTGCTTATATTCTTATATGTGTTTATATTCTGGTTGTGCTTATATTCTTCCTGTTAAGCTTATTTTATTCTGGCTGTGAATCAAGTAGTGTCATAATTTAGGGACATTTTAATTCCATTTGAACTGGGTTTTTTTAAAACAGTTGCCAGAAGCTGATTTATGTAGCTTCCACTTGTCTGTTAACAGTGTGATCTACATAATGGATCGTTAATCTCACTATCCAAGGGGTGGTCTCCTCTGCAGGGACCACATGCTTCACATTTCCTGTTAAGGAACCAACAGGGTGAAATGATAATGAAGTCCAGATCATGGAAGCAGTTCTATTATAGGAGTAGTTGCCGCACACTAATCACTTCATGCCCAGAAACACATTCTCCCACTTAGATAGAATTTTGTTACCGTATTCTCATTTTGTAGAGAAAGAAGTCAGTCAAAGCCAGGGTCTTCACCTTCATTCTTCTTCTTAAATTGTGATGTTTATTCCATTTTCTTTCTTTGTATTGTTGCATTTGCATTTTCTGGTTGCCTTTGAAACATTCTATTTCCTTCTAAGATAATTATTAACTTATTATATTATCTCTCTAACAATTTCTAACACTGCCACTTGTGTGCCAACAGCAGCATGGCCAAAATGGGACTACCCACCAAGGATATGAAGGTTTCTGGGTACTGAGAGTAATTCAGAAGTTTACAGAAGTATAAAACATTTTTTTAGAGACAGTCAAAGGATACAAAAAGGCCCAAAATGCTTTGCACTCCTGATAGCCAAAACAGTGGCGCTCAAACTATTGGTTTCCACCTCCAAGTGTTCTGCCTGGGTGCTGCATGAAATCCTCCTCATTTGGAGTACAGGTACATTCTGGGCATGCTCAAAAGGCCACATGACAGGAGGTCTGGGCAGACACGACTGCCCAAAGTGTCCCTGTCTCCCTGTCGAGGGGGACCATGTGGCGCCAGGGTGGAACCGAAAGGTCTGCTCATCGGGCAGACAGATCCACCTGAATACCGTATTTGGCCCATGGGCCACAGTTCGAGCAGACCTGAGCTAAAGGATAAAGGGGGTCTCTGGATTCCTAGAGAGACATCACCATTGTCACTTGGAACATAATGCCAGATGGAAAGGAGAGGGCTCTTATGCCTCAATCCAATTCCCCAGCAGTCTACATGATGCAGCAGCGCCAACAGAGCTTGCATGGCATTCTTGGGGGTGGTGGTGGTGGTCTATATGGATTGGGATTGGCAGTAGCAGGGTTTCCCAATGGGGTCTTTCCCAGCACCACCTGGAGATGCGAAAGATAGAACGTGGAGCCTGTTGTATGTCGATCGGGTACTTCAGACTGAGCAATGGCTCTGAAGTCGCTTTCTCTGTGGTTTCAAAAGAGGAGACTGGATGATTGTCAGATCCTGGAGATGCAGATGTTGCTGAATGTTTACTGGGCGAGTCTGAGCAAGTAAAGCTCTCTCTCTCAATCTCTCTCTCTTCAAGGTGAAGGTACCAATACAAGATCAGTCACCAGCACAATATATAAAAGCACAATTGTCACACATGGGAGCTGAATGTTATCCCATACTATTTTCTGTGCATTATAGCTCTGCCTTTTTTTTTGAAAGCCCCCAAGCTGGTCACAATAAGTCCTGTGTTTCCCTTCTTGTGGTAGCAGAAATAATAAGACCTTCAAGAATGGGCAATGGCTTGAAAAATCCATATTTCTAGGTTGATTCATCAAGACCTAATTATTGCGACACTCTAAATGGCTGTCTTTGGCTGGGAGTCACATAAAATGCGTTAGCACCTGTCAGTAAAGGCTGGCAAATCAGATCTCCAGTACGTAGCGTGGTACTGCAGGAAAGAAAAGGCGCTTGCTCCGTTGGCAGCACCTTGCAATTTCATTTCATCGAAGGTGTTTATGTCACACTTAATAAGATAAGGGACAGCAGAGGCCTCGGCAGCAGGGCTCCAACAGCATAGTGTATAACTAGATAACTAGACCAACCTGGGAATAAACACTGACTTGCACATCGCATTTGGAGAATTCTACAGGGACATTGCACAGAGGTGAAAAACGTACAGGTTCAAATCAACATGCACGGACTCAGGTTTGCAGTCCTTTTGAAGAGAAGATATTAATATGTTGTGGGAATTGTTGGAATACCTGGTCTTACTAAATAATAATAATGTCTAATAAACTTCAGACTCATGTGGAATTTTAAGAGTATGCCCATAAAGACATATAGGCCAGTGTTTCTCAAACTGTGGGTCATGAGCCAATTTCAGGTGGGTTCCGATTCATTTCAATATTTTATTATTATTATTATTATTATTATTATTATTATTATTATTATTATTATTATTATTATTATTATTATTATTATTATATTAATTTATATCCTGCCTTTATGCCCAAAGGGCACACAAGGCGGCTTACAACATTTAAAAATAAAACATTAAAAACAATAATTAAAACAATTTACAAATAATTAAAAATCTAAAAACAAACCCTGTGGATTCTCATATAAAAAAGCAAGAAAGCCAGCCAGCCTGTCAACAATTAAAAGCTTTTTGAAATAAAAAGGTCTTCAGTCCACGCCGAAATGTTAACAAAGAGGGAGCAGTTCTCAATTCTAAGGGGAGGGTATTCCAAAGTTCGGGAGCCACCACTGAGAAGGCCCTCTTCCTGGCCGCCACCCCTCTCACATCTCTTGGTGGTGGCACAGTCAAAAGGGCCCCCCCAGATGATCTAAGAGCCCAGGCAGGATTGTAAGGAAGGAGGCGGTCCCTCTAATACTGTAGACTTGGTGCTACCATGGTACGCGACTGCATCTGGGGAAATGTTACAGATCTATACTTTTAACAGGCTATTATGTATATTCTTTTAACAATGATAGTAAACAGAACTGATTCCTGGGTGATTGTGGGTAGGATTGCAGTCTAGGATTGTTAAAAATTTGTCCTGCTTGATGATGTCACTTCTGGTCATGACATCACTTCCATTGGGTCCCGGCAGTTTCTCATTCTAAAAATTGGGTTCCGAT
Source organism: Tiliqua scincoides (assembly GCF_035046505.1). NCBI lineage: Eukaryota > Metazoa > Chordata > Lepidosauria > Squamata > Scincidae > Tiliqua > Tiliqua scincoides. The sequence goes on from NC_089821.1 coordinate 117,736,552, forward strand.
GGTTAAAGTTTGAGAACCGCTGATCTAGGCTATGTGCAAATTCTTTTGTGTGTGTGGGGTGGGGGGGCGGGGAGTGACTTTCCACTTCCTGCTACAACTGCATTAGTTGTGATCCAGCATTGGTACAGATGTGGTGGAAAATGCCTGTTCATGCTCATTTCCTAATTAAATCTGCTTCTCCTTGTCCTGTAGGATTTAAATATGAAAGTGGCTTGACCAGATTGCTTGCACTTTCTGATGCAATCAAGTTCACTTCTGTTACTTGTTATGGAGTTATTTATGCACATAGGTGAAATGTGATGATGTGAGCACCCATTTTTTTCTACTGCCAAAATAATAATAATAATAATATACAGTATTTATACAGTAAAATAATTTATACAGTATTTATACAGTAAAATAATAATATACAGTAAAAATCCCTATTAAAAACAGTTTCAGAAGTGCTCTGGGCATGGAGGGGGAATGAAAAGTTGGCGGCATTCAACAGACACCTGCATCAGCCACACCATGTTCTACATATGTCTGTTGTAGCAAGGCTGATTATTATTTCATTCTGGCTTGTTCTGGCATTCTCAGGGCACAGCTTGAAATACTCTTAAGAAACCTACAAATGTTGTTTAACTGGAGATAACAGTAGGATGTAATGATGAACATATGTACCCCAGGCATTGAACTACAATCTTGCTTCCAGCAGCATAATCCTATGCATGTCTATTCAGAAGTAAATTCTATTGTGTTCAATGGGGCATACTCCTAGGAAAATGTGTATAGGTTTGAAGGTGTGCTGTCCAATCCTACCTAACTCCCCATTCGCCTATGCAGCCGCACCAAAGGGGCATGTGCTGTACCCTATGTGGGAGTTTTAAGCCCCTCCAGGTAAAGGAATACTTGTTCCCTCCCATGGGGATAAGCCTCAGCTACCTACATGGGTCTACTTGGATCCACACCATCTGCTTTGCTGGCACAAGTCCAACTAGACCCAGGAAGATGGATTGAGGCTGGGAAGGGGGGTAGTTTATTGGCAGGGCTGCTGCAACCAATATCACCCCCTTCCCAGGACCAATTAGCCTCTCCCTGCCCCATCTCCTCCCCATTCTGCCCTCTCTCCTACTCCTCCACCTTCTCCCCTGCTGCTGTCAGACTCACCTTATGCTGTGTGCACTTCCAGAAGCCATCTTACAACAACAGAACTGTGTTCCACAGTTATAAGCATCTCTGTGCAAGTTTCATCAAATCTATCATCTTAATAATAATAATAATAATAATAATAATAATAATAATAATAATAATAAAAACTTTATTTTTATCCCGCCCTTCTCCCTAACGGGACCCAGGGCGGCTAACAACATATTAAAAAACAGATTTTTAAAAACATTAATACAAGCAAATAAAAACATTTAAAAACACACACTACAGAGGCCATAAAAACAGTAGTCAGATTAAAAGAGTAAAAGAGCAGATCACCGAGGAATCAAGCCTGTAAAACTAAAAGATGTATAAAAAAGTTAAGAAGGCCAGAAATCAGAAGGCTTGTTTAAACAAGTGTTTTCAGGCCTCGCCGAAAACTCTCAAGAGAGGGAGCCATTCTCAAGTCAAGGGGAAGGGAGTTCCATAATGTTGGTGCCACTACCGAGAAGGCCCTATTTCTTGCAGCTGCCCCCCGGACCTCCTTGGGTGGCAGCACTTGCAAAAAGGCCTTCTCTGATGACCTGAGAGGACGAGCCGGATTGTACGGGAGTAGGTGATCTCTAAGATATCCTGGCCCAGAGCAGTATAGGGCTTTAAAGGTCAAAACCAGCACCTTGAATTGGGCCCGGAAATGAATGGGCAGCCAATGTAGCCCCCGGAGAAGCGGGCTGACAGAGTCAAACCGCCTAGCTCCGGTGACCACACGGGCCGCCGCATTCTGTACTAATTGTAGTTTCCGAACCGTCTTCAGGGGCAGCCCCACATAGAGCGCGTTACAGTAATCTAACCTCGATGTCACCGTGGCATGGATCACCGTGGCCAGGTCTGCACGATCCAAGTACGGTCGCAGCTGGCGCACCAGCCGAAGCTGAGCAAAGGCCCCCCTAGCCACAGCCGCCACCTGGGAATCCAGGAGCAGCTGCGAGTCCAGGAGGACCCCTAAGCTGCGAACCTGCTCCTTCAGAGGGAGTGCAACCCCATTCAGAGCAAGTCGATAATCCAGCACCTGCATTGAGGATTTCCGAACCAGGAGAGCCTCTGTCTTATCTGGATTTAATTTCAGCTTGTTAGCCCCCATCCAGATCCTCACTGCTTCCAGACAGCGCTCCAGGCCCTCAACTGCCACCCTGGAGTCTAGAGGAAAGGAGAGATAGAGCTGGGTGTCATCAGCATATTGATGACACCTCACTCCAGACCCCCGGATGACCTCTCCCAGCGATTTCATGTAGATATTAAATAGCATGGGGGACAGAATTGAACCCTGCGACACCCCGCACCTCAAGGGCCAGGGTGTCGAACAGGCATCCCCCAGCACCACCATCTGGGACCGACCCTCCAAGTAGGAGCGGAACCACCGCAAAACAGTGCCTCCAACTCCCAACTTGGCCAATCGGCCCAGAAGGATACCATGGTTGATGGTATCAAAAGCCACCAAGAGGTCCAGCAGGACCAACAGGGATGCACTCCCCCTGTCCAGTCCCCGGCGTAGGTCATCCACCAAGGCGACCAAGGCAGTTTCCGTCCCAAAGCCCGGCCTGAAACCAGATTGAAAAGGACCCAGATAATCCGCTTCATCCAAGACCCTCTGGAGTTGGGCCGCCACCACCCGCTCAATTACCTTGCCCAGAAACGGGATGTTGGAGACTGGCCGATAGTTATTCAACACAGTGGAATCCAGGGAGGGCTTCTTCAGGAGGGGGCGAACCACCGCCCGCTTCAAGGCGAGCGGCAACGTCCCCTCCATCAAAGAAGAGTTGACCACCCTCCCCGTCCACTCAGCCAGTCCCCCCCGGGCCTCTCTAATCAGCCAAGCTGGGCAAGGGTCAAACAGGCAGGCAGACGGCCTCACACTCCAAAGGAGTCTGTCCACATCCTCAGGCTGCACAAGCTGAAAAGAATCCCACAATACTGGACAAGCAGTTGCCAAGGGGACATCATCAGACATTGTCAATGTGGCATCCAAGTCGCGACGAATACGATCGATTTTATCTGCAAAGTGTTGGGCAAGCACGTCACAGCGGCTGACCATGTATTCCTCCTGGACTACCGAAGGGGCCTATCTTCACACAGTCATATTTTGAAAGACTGCTTGTGGGGCATTTAACCTTTTTAGGCTGCAACCCTATATATACTTTTCTGGGAGTAAGCCCCATTGAACACACTAGGACTTACTTCTGAGTAGACATGCATAGGATTGTGCCCTTAATTGTGTTTTAGTCAGGCTCTTTATTTTGTATTTCTTTAATTCATGCTGATTGAAGAGACACAGGACACCACAGGTTGCGTTTAATCAGAGCTATTCCAACTGGGGCATCTTGACGCCCCAGCCTGACAGCCCTGGCCTCTGCCCCCTGGGGTGGGGCAGGGGGGAGGCAGCTATTCGATCCTGGGGATCCCGACATCCCAAAAGTGAAAGTGGAGCAATCGCGCGCCACCTCCGCAAAACCAGAACCATGATCACTGTGCTTTCTCTAGAAGGCTGGAGAGCCCTGCAGATGCTTGTGCAGGGCTCTCTGCACCAGGCTGCTGCAGGAACTGGTGAATACATCCCAGACCCTGCAGCCCCCCTTAGAGACACGATTCTGGGGATCACATCGCCGCCTTCCCCCACCCTGCTGCCTCCCTCCCCTCCCTTGCAAGGATTTACTGTGGTCCTCAAACTCCCTGAGAGTTTGAAAACCACAGCGTTAAATGATCACACACTTGTATTGTGAATTATTTCACCTAGATCAGTGTTTCTCAAACTGTGGGTCGGAAGCTGCTGTCTGTGAATTATATCTTCTGCCATTTTATATTGTTTTATGATTTTATTATTGAAATATATCTCTGCTTTAATTGGTGGCATCATTAGGGTTTACGTCACCAAGTGCAGGAGGTCAGTGCATCACCCTTATGATGAACCTCCTCCCATGCAGTGGGCGGGACAACACCCCAGGTAGTGGGTGTGGTGATGTGCCATTGCCCCGCCCCCACTAGTTTTTTGTCTATAACTTTTGATAGAGATATATCAATGCAATTTGTTTCTGTATTCTCCATGAAACTATGCATTGATTATTATATAACATGATGGTGTTATTCGAAAATACCAACATTTAAAATTTTTTGGAGAGTTGTGGTGTCACCCCCCCCCATAAATGTCACACCCAGCACAGCCTGCACCCCCCCTAGCAACACCACTGGCGTTAATGATATTATAACATTATTGTTTTAACAATTGTTAGTTGTTTTGAGGACCATGTCAAAAAACAAGATAAAAATGTAGAGAAGAGGAAGAAGCAGCTATTGGACTGAAACATTAAGCACAAATGATATTTACCATTTTGAAGAGTTTTTACAGTCAGTCTATATTTTTACAGCATATGAAATTATCCACCACTTTTGAGCAAAGTAAGTCAATGGCTTTGTTTCACTGATGTCAACTCTGAAAGCAAAACTTTTGATGGGGTTTATATTTTTGTCTACTCATTAAATCAGGCTATTCATTAAATAAATTCCCATTCTCAAATGAGAAATTTTAGTAATAAGTGTACTGGGACGTATTATGACTTTTTCAAGTAGGGTTAGCCAGTCATTAATTCAGATGACAATTTATTATCATAATGGTTTGCATATGTATTGTTAGGCATATATTTAGCCTCATTTGCATATGCAAATGGAGATGCCATGATTTCATTAATTTTCATACTGTGCTTTAATCCAAATGAGATTAACACGTTTTCTTAAAAGGTCCTGACAACATATGTTTGCAAGTACCCATTAGTGTGTTAGTCTAATATTAGAAAGGATGAATTATGATGAATAGAAATTATTCATTTGAATGTGACAGATATAAATGAGGAACACATTCATCCATAATTCATATTTTCACACATTTTTAGACAGGCGGTGGTGTTCCTATTACTGGGGAGCTGGGTAAAATTTACTTGAAAGGTGGTGTTCCTTAATCTTACAGCAATGAACTGAAACAAATATGCCCCCCCTCCAAAAAAAAAATAAAAATTCTCTGCTTCAAATTTTCCAGGGATAGGAACTCAAATCAGGTGACTTGAGTCTGAGTCACAAAAACATGTGTTTTTTACTGACTCGGGTTTTAGCCACTGACTTGGAAATGAGTTCCCACATGTGCAGACTCAAGTCTGTCTGTTTTGGGTGTGCTTGTATACTTTTTTGGGTTCATGAAACACCTCATGGGGCCATAATTCAGACAAAATGAGCAGCAATAGGAATGTTCCAAGGAGGCAGGGAAGGGTTAATGTTTTGCTTCGAGCAGGAAGTGAGGTGCCTAGAGCAGTGTTTCTCAAATTGTGGGTCAGCAGCCAATTTCAGGTGGGTCGCCATTCTTTTAATATTTTATTGTCTCATTCTAAAAAGTGGGTCCCAGTGCTAAAGGAGTGGGAACCACTGGCCTAGAGAATGGCGATCAAAGCTGAGCTTTCCTTAGGAAAGCAACACACACACATTAACCCCTGCTAATTGGGTAAGGGGTACTTTTTCAAGTGGGTGCTCCTTTTTTTTAGCAGGGGGAGAGTAACTGGCCCACCTCACCCCAGCAGTGTCTGTTTTAGTGGCTGTCTGCTGGTATTCCTTGGCATCTTAGATTGTGAGCCCTTTTGGGACAGGGAGCCATTTAGTTATTTGATTTTTCTCTGTAAACCGCTTTGTGAACTTTTAGTTGAAAAGCAGTATATAAATACTGTTAATAATTAATAATAATTCAATTTCAACAACCTTATTGTTGGGGATTGAAGGGGCAAGCAAACTAAGGCCAATGCATTTATTTAGTGCAAATAAAGAAAAAAAATTAATTAGGTGAGTCCTGCTAAAACGTTTAGTCCAAACGATGACAAATCTTGGCGGATATATTTGGCACTTGTGGTAAATCCAGTTAAAGCAATTACATAGAAGTGCTTCTCTCAATTACAAAACAGTAGCAGTGAGGATGCAGAATGAAACATTCAAGCCCACTCTTTGATCTAGATTTATACCTCTTTATTAGAAAAGCCCAAATGTAGAGAATGAAGGGCCCAATCCTATCCAACTTTCCAGTGCTGGTGTAGCCACAATGCAGCCCTGTGGAAAGGAAACAAATGTTCTCTTACCTGGAGGAGGCCTCCATGACAGTTCCCCTACTGCAGGGTACAGCACATGCCTTGGTGGCACGACTGCACTAGCAATGGAAAATTGGATAGGATTTGGAATGGATTGTATTTGGCAGTCATGGAGAGCTCCTCAAGATAATGGAATGTTTGTCTCCTTACTTGGGGGCTGCATTGTGGCTGCAGAGGCATTGGAAGATCTGTACAGGATTGGGCCCTCAGCCACTTTCCAGTAACCATCCTGTTTCAGGACCATGGACAATTCCAGATCATTGTGGGCCTTGGGCCTAGAGTAGGTTTGTCAAACTCATTTCATACAGAGGGCTGAAGAGCATTTATGATGCCTGCTGAGGGCCAGATGTGATGTCACTAGGCAGGAAGTGATGTCATTAAACAGGTCATAACAAAAAATAAGCACTTTTTCTTACTTAGGAACTCATTAGCTGCAAATGACAGAAGAGAAAATATGCAAATTTTGAACATATGTCAAGATATGAGAGAGCTCAATTTTCATGTGAACTGCCTTTTTAGTAGTAACACCTCAGCACTGCTCAGCTGATGAAAACCTGAGGGCCAGATAAAAAGCTTCTGCGGGTCACTTGTGGCCCCCAGACCTTATGTTTGACATCCTTGAGCTAGAGACTACTATTGTATCCCTTTCATAACACCCCTTTTCTTTTAACCACACCCTTTTGTCTCAGCTCCCCAATATCTAGCCACACCACTTTAATAAGACACTACTGCTTGGTCTCTCAGTATATCTGAATTGGTCTCTCAGTATATCTGGCTTTGCTCATAGCCCCAGAACACAGGGTGGCAAAGTTAGTTACCTCTAAAATGCAGGGATTTCTAAGATGTGGCCTGGGGGTGTAACAAGTTGAGTACCTTGGTATCAAGTCATGGAAATTGGGGAAAAAGAATCTGCTACTAGTATAGGATCAGGGCCTGCAGCAGCCCCAGATGGCCTGAAATTTGCCATCCACTCAAGGAAAAAATAACAAAACCAGAGAAATAGTAAACTACCAACCCAACCAGAAAAGCCGTAATCAAGATAGAGATTGTGTGAATGAGGTCAACATGGCATCTCTGTCTCCCTCAGACTTCCACACCTTTGATATGAGCTACCAAAATAACACACAGGAAATGGCTTCCTTAGCCTTGAGACAAATGACAATATTGTCACCTATCTGGAAATAACCACCTCCAGCTGATAATCAACTTTTATAGCTCTTGCCTGCTTTTCAAGAAAGGGTTGAGTGATGAAGTTAACACCTTTGCAAGCTTGCCTAGATAGTCACCGTTTCCTTATACATTCCCACTGAAATACTGAACCCTGTCTCAAAGCTTCTAGCAAAGAGGTCAACAGATGTCAAAGAGCAAAGAGGTCAACAGATGTCATGTTTCTACAGTTCATTTATTTTTAGGTAGGATCCGCAAATAAAAAGACTAGCTGATAAGTCTCAAATACATAATGGAACGAGATTTGAGTGACCTGAGCATTATGAAAGAACAGTCAAGGGACCTTTAACCCATGAATGTGAATGTTTCTAAATTATGGCTAGAAGGATTTGAAAATGGTGTTATTTCTTTTACTCAGAAGCAAACCCATTGAGTTCAGTAGGATTTGGCTGTACTTCTATTTTACTTCACTTTGGGTGGAGAAAGCAGGATGTAGAGTAGGGATGGGATATTCCCAGGGAACATGCTTGCATTAGTGTAGTGGCATAGGAGGTGGAGAGGCATTTTGCCATGTAGTGATAGCACCCACATTAAAGAACCCAGTTACCCAGGAATCATGGCTTCTCAGAAGAGCACATGCATTCAAACACACATTTCTTACAAATACATACACTAAATTGTGACTTACAAAACTGATTATAAAAAAAAATAGATGTAACACTCTTTTGCAACTTGAAATTGGGTCCCCCTTTATCCTGACCAATCAAACTGAGGCATTTTTTTAAAACCATGCCTTGTTTAAACTGTGGTAGGATTGCCAGTGGTCAGACTTTGTCCCCAGGTCACTGGTTGGCCATCCATAGTTTAGATGACTTGGAGAAAACCTGTTCTCTGTCTGTTTTCCAACCTGGTGGTCATGCCCCCCACTCCTGGCCACCATTTCCAATCTTCTTTTGGGATACTACTCCCTTAAGCAGGGTAGCAACCTGATTGGGGACCTGCAATGCTGTCAGAACGGCACTTCCAGCTTTCTCCGCCACTACCAAATGCATGTAAGTAAAAAGCATTTTTTTTAACACTACAGATCCCTGATCCAGTCGCTATCCTCTATTTTTTAAAGTATGTTTATATTGGATTTTGAGATGCAAGAAGAAATAGTAAAACAATGTATGATAAAATGGGCACAAAATATAGGCCATAATAATAGATCAATGGGAACAGATCTGGAAGCATAATATAAAACTTATTAGAGCAACTGAAGCCTATGTCCAGCTTTAGGAAAGTTAAGGAATTAGCCATAGGTTTTACAGCACAACCTCTACAGCCAGGGCCTAGGAGAAGGGGGTAATTTGTACCTGGGCTCAGGGTCAGGAAGGGGGCCTAGGACCCAAAGGAGGGGGCCCAGAAATTTCCTGGGAGCTGACATTCTCCAATCTCACTACCCACGCAGGATGCTGGGGGCAATACTGTGGGCACATGGCCACGACTACTGCCATACACACCAGGCCCAGGAATGCATACATTTCTTAACAGTGTCACATCTGGGAGGAAACTGACCTGCTACAGTAGCCATTTGGTTTGTGGACCTGAACTACAAAGACTATTCCAGCTGGTGCCACTTTCCCCCTGCCTGTTTTGCTCCCATTGCCAGCCCCCCCATTCTGTTTCACCCTCTCTCTTTGGGAAGGGGCCCAAAAGAAACTCTGTACCCCCTGATAAAATTCCTCTCCGAGGCCTTGTCTGCAGCATGCGGGCCAGCGTAGCATGCACTACACCAGTACTAGCCATTGTGAAAGTGCTCTAAAGCATTTTGCAATGGCATAGCAGTTGCTGCCGCTGGTTCAAAGGCCCACGCCAACCCATTTGTGCTGGCAGAAGAAGCGGCATGCGCTGGATCAGGTGAGATTCATACTGAGCAGCACAGAGGTGGAATGGGGTAGGAGAGGGCGGTCGTGGGGGCTGTGATGGGTAGATTGAGCCCAGGAGGGGGAATCGACAGCAGACATGCATGCCATATGCTATGCCTTTTCCTGGGCCTAATCTGCTGACACAGATCCACTCGGACTGGTGCCAGCTGTTTAGCTCACACAGGTCTGAGGCCGGTGGTGGTGGTGGATAGGATTGCGCTGTAAGTTAGGGTACCAAAAAGAAGAGCCAGGCAAATGGCTACTGTACAACATTAGGCAATTTGCTGGTGGTACTTTATGTGTTACATAGGCTGGGTGCTTAACCAGGATTCAAATGAGATGTCATCATAAATTAGACATGAGATAAGCTGAGAGACTGCATCCCAAAGAACCTGACTTTCTCAGTATGGAGGCAGTGGACATTGCCACCCCTTGTCTGCAAATGTGGGGGGTTGGGCATCCTTTGCCCAATCTCTACCTGCACAGTGCAGGTGATGGGCTAACAGCACAGGCTGAGTAGTGGAGAGGGGTCATAGATATGCTAGGCAAGTGGCCACCTCCCTGATCACTCTGTTGGTGGAGGAGCTAGCAATCCAATACACCCACCTGTTAGAATAGTCTGAGTTTAACTGACCACTGTGAGGGGCTGCGTAGAAATGTTTGGCTTCACTTCTTATTGGTTAGGGGTGTGGAGGTGTTTTTGTTTTATTTTGTTTTGGTTTTTTTTTGCCTATCTTGGATGGTTCCTAAAGTGGGTTTAGCTAAGATGGCCACAGCAAGAAGATGCAGAACAAGGATTAAGAGTTACAAAGGAAAATCAGAACTGCTTTCAAGAGGCTTTCTGGCTTGAAGATTTTTGCTGGTGATCCCTTGGGCTTCAGTTATGATGTCTACCTTAAAGGCTCCCTGACTTGGGGAGGGTGGAACAATTTGGTTTCCTTGACTCCCTTTCCAGGGGTTGATGGTGAGAAAGCAAGGGGCGCCAAGAGGCATTCCCAGGTTTGGAACCAGGGTGATTTCACCCAAAGGGGGTTTTGGCAGGATAGCTGTCTCCTCCAGGGTAGGGCCCCACACTTTGGTGGGTGGAGTGTCCTAGACAGGACCCACTGCAGTTATTGATTGTTTTTGTGCTGATCAATAAACATGGCCTGATTTCATTCCAAAGTCACCTTGACTTGTGTCTTTTCTGGTAGGGTACCTGGACAATGTGCAGGTGACCTGTTTTACTTCTTTTGGTCATTCTGTTTGCTGCCTTACCCTATCTGTTGTAGAAAACTAAACTTTAATATGGTCCCACAGTACAAGGCACATGATATATGGAGGAGGAGGAAGAGGATGCAGAAGGACATGCAGAAGAATGGGTGGGATACTGGACACCTGCATAATCTCCTGATGCAGTGTTCACATTAAAAGGAAGCTGCCTTTGGTGGATTACAGTGGCCACCCCCTTCTCATCCACAGTGTCTCTAGAACTTGTGACTTTTGTACTGATCCTCATTAGTAATCTTTCAGTCAGATCTCTGCCTTCATTGCCTGAAGAACCTTGCACATTCAGAGAAACGTTTGCAAAAGGAATAGGATATTTACTCCCTGAGACGTTAGAACTGCCAGGAGGCAAATAAAGAAGATCAGAGCTTACTGCAGTGAAATGCAGAAGTCTGAAAGTAAAGGCATGTCATGGCAGATGTTAGCAAAACAGGAATATACCTTTTCACAGCCAGCATAACTGGGTATATACTGCCAGAACACAGGCAATGTACTTGTCTGGCATGGTTTTGGGACGGCATGAGTAAATAGAGAAAAATGTATAATTGAGCATATAAGGAAAATGCAAATCTGTTTGTCTACCTACCCTCTGACTTATTAGACAGGATGTGCTCCTGAAAGAGCTGCGCTTAGTCTGTGCAAGGATGGTGAGATGGTGCAATGCCCCACAGAGTTCAAGACAGCTCAATTCCATAAAGATTTCTAGCTTACTCTATCCCTAAACTTTGTGTCCAGCAACACTTCCTTATTTCATTTATAGTCTCCTAACAGGCTTTGAGGTTAGTCCTAGTTCATTATGAAGAGGAGGTCATTTATGTTCAGCATAACTGTGGAAGGAAGAATAAGGAAAAAGGAGCAAACGGCAGAAGAACCAGCAAACACTAAAAAGAACACAGGCTCATAAAACTAATGCTTAATGTCGGGGTCGGCTACTTCCCTCCCGCCTCGACTTACCTGGAGAGGCTGGGCGAGGGTCCCCAGACTGGCAGCAAAAGCCGTGGGAGGAGGGGGAGAGACTGCCTGGACCCTTGGCATGCCCACCCAGCTGCCTGTTCCACCAAACACAAGGGAAAGAAGGGAGGCAGGGACCAGAGCCCCAGGCCCTCTAAGGCTCTCACAAAGGAAGTGGGAGGAGGGACAGGGAGGAAGGGTGGAGCAGGTGCTGCTGCCCTGACACCACCCTCAAGAGACAGAGAGGAGGAGAAGGGTGCTGTAACTTCCTCCCTCTGGTCACCCGGCTGAGGCTCCTGAGGCACTTCCCCCTGCTGGGAACAAAGCTCCACGGATGACAACCGCCCAGCCCCCACACGAGGCCTGACACTTAAAAACTTAAAATATCCATGTTAAAAAACCAGAACCTCAGAACACGAGAGTAAAAAGAAATGTCTTTAAGCCCCAACAGAAAGCCTCTAAGCAGTGAGCAGTTCGTGAAGTAAGAGGGAGGGAATTCCAAACAGCAGCGGACCTCCCCAGCCCTGCGGCAAAGGTCCACGGTGGCGCAGGGCTGTAGGCTATCGCCGCCCACCGGCACAAAAATCCACCCCCCCTCACTCACCTGAGGCTCACAGAGCCTCGCACGACTCAGGAATGCATCAGGAAAGAGTCTGTGAGGTTCCCCGATGCTATAAACTGTGCTTCCAGAAAATCGGAAGCACAGTTTCTGCCCCCGTTGAGGGCCTCTTCTGCAGGGTCCTGGCGCCTAGCACCTGGGGCTTTGGCCCCATCGGACCTTATGGTAGGTCTGCAACTGATTCCATAAAGTTGGTGTCACTATGGAAAAGGCCCTACTCCTTTGCCACTACTTCACCCACCTCCATAGGTGGTGGCACCCATAAAAGGGCCCTCTCCAATGACCAAAGAGGCCAGATTATATGGTAGAAGGCAGTCTCTCAGACATCTTGGCCTGAAGCCATATAGGGCTTTAAAGGTCAAAACCAGTACCATGAATTGGGCCCAGAAATGACTGGGCAGCCAGTGCAGCCACCAGAGCTAGGGCCCAACAGAACTGAACTGCCACCTTCCAGCAAGCACGTGGGCTATTGGATCATACACTAGTTGCAGTTTCCAAACTGTCTTCAAGGGCAGCCCCAAGTAGAGCACATTACAGTAATCGAGTCTTGATGTCACTGCAGCGTGGATCACCATGATTTTATGCTGCCCATCCTCCAAGAAGCTCAGGGTGGTGTGCATAGTTCCTCTGCTGTTTTGTCTTCCCAATAACCTTGTGAGGTAAGTGAGGTTGAGAGATAGTGACTGACTCAAGGACACCAAGGAAGTCTCATGGCTGAGCGGGGACTTGAACCTGAATCTTCAAGGTTGAATTCCAACTCCCAAACCACTACTTGCCCACCTGTGCCTCTGAATGTGTCTTCAGCACCAGGAAGACAAGAACAGTAAGATACCAGTGCTGCAGCTGTGAATGTGAGGTGCTTGAAGGGACAGTGCTCAGATAAAAGCAGCAATTTTGAGGTGGAAGCACCAGAGTGTGTTTCATGTGCCATCTCATGCTTGCTGACCTTATCCTCAGCCCTTTTCCTGGAACACAGATTGTAAGCCCTCTCGCAAGCCTTCCCATTTCTGTGCTGCCTTCCTTCAAGCAACCTTTTACCATTTCCAAGGCCTGGGTCTTACTGAAATGGGTCCTCCATATAAACAGTTGTAAATTACTTCCACATAAAAAATCATGTCCAGGAGAAGGATTCTAGCCTCGCCTTCCCGTCAACATGCTACCTTTCAAAGAAAGTCTTTCATGGGAGAAGCATTCCATTTTGCTTGCATTCTAAACCGGCACAGTCCAACATGGGTTTTCCATCTCAGGATGGCTTTTCCACTTCAATAACAGCTGTCTTTTTGAACAGAACCTCCATCACAGCTGTACTGAGGATAGTATTCAGACTAGGGGTAGGGGGTGCAGACCTACACAGATAACCAGATGCATGATTCTCAACGACAAGGCTCACCAAGGGCATGTTGAGCCAGCACCCTACTAGCATCTCTGAGTGCACCCCTTTATCTCATAATAGTTAATGGTTGAGATGTATTCCTGTGAAAAAAAGGAAGGATCCAATCCTATCCAACTTTCCAGCCTAGATGCAGCTATTCCAAAGGGGTGTGTGCTTCATCCTGTGCTGGGGAGGCAGTCACGGATAGTAGGGTAGCTGGGCTGTTTGGTGCCCAGGGCCAGGAGACGCGATGACACCCCTGTGTCATTATGTCACCCCCGCCCATGCTTGTGCGGTCACTCCCCTCCTGTGCACGTTTGAGCCCTGGTTCTGGAAATGGCTCTGTTTGGAGCCACATGGGAACAAGGGCAGGCTGGCTGATTTTGTGATGTTTGCTGCACGCCTAAGGTAAGAGCTGTCACCCCTCCAGCACAAATGGTGATGCCGTGATGGGGAGGAGCAATGTACCCCTGCCCCCGGCTTAGCTATGCCACTGTCATGGAGGCCTCCTCAAGCTGAGGGAACATCTGTTCCTTTACCTTGAGGTTGCATAGTGGCTGCATCAGCCCTGGAAAGTTGGATAGGATTGGGCCCAAAACTAATGATCACAGTTGTGGCCTCCTAAATATTGTGTGTGTGTGCCTGTCTTTTGACACACACCCCACCCATCCCAATAACAAGCACGTTGATTGTGAGTGAGAACAGCCATGGAAGCAAACTGGCTGACTCACGGGCCTGTTTGCACTCTGTCACCTTCTTTTCTTCCTGTAATGTAACTCTGCTCCGCTGTGCTATGGTTCACACCGCCACACTTCACGCTCACTGGAGTATGGCAGATAAATGAATAATTATAATTACAGCTATGAGATATACTGATCACAGTAGTTTAGAGACTACATTAATCACTTATTGACACTTTAGGCAGTCATCGAGCTCTTTTTAGAAACCTTAAAGGAAAAAGCTGCCGCTGATTTCAGTTCCCTTTCTTGAAAAAACGTAACAGCTATATTATTTGCAGAGCCTTCAAATGTGTTGGTTTTGGAGATAATAAAGAAATCTATTTCTCAAATTCTTGGAGTTAGGCTTTTACAGGGAAGGCATCAAATTCTGAATGTGCTTTAGAAAGATCTGAAATGTTTAATATTTCTTTTTAAAGCTGAACAGTGACAAATGATCACTGTTTTCTTTTGATCTACTCAGAGTTGTTTTTTTTTTAAACTTCTCTTTAGTTCAAATGGGCTTTCCTTGCCATCTCTAAAGAATGCCTGTATCTATGCACATATAGAAGATGTATAAAATATGTATTAGCTTTCCTGTAAGCTTCAAAAAGAGCCATAACTGCCTGATATTTTATAAGGGAGTTATCATATCAGTGCTATAGCAAAATAACACCACCAGAATTCCAAATGATGCAGTTTTCATATGAATAAAGGCATGAGCCAAAAATGTTTCTCATGCAACACAATCCTATGAATGTCCACTCAGAATCAAGCCCCATTGAATCCAAAAGGACTTACTCCAATAGCACAATCCTATCTTGGACTGCAGCAGGTAAGCCAGGAGGCATGTGCTGTATCCAGCGCAAGATAGGGTACCAAAGTGGCTCAACCAGAGGTAAGGGGAAACTCTTCCCCTTATCCCTGGGTAAGCCACTGCAGCCACTCAGGAGATGGTGCAAGTCCAAGGAGCGTGGAGCAGCTTGAAGCTGCTCCACGCTCCTCGGGAATGGAGGTTGGGATCCGGCAAAACAGCTGGATCCTAGCCCCACCTCCCACTCCCGTACACCCATCCCCGGGACTGCCTTCCACCCACCCTCCCTGTGCCCCGGAACGCCGAACCCTTGATTCCTGGACCCAAACTGCCCCCTCCCCACCCATTCACCTGTCTGCTCCACCCATTCCTACTCCATTCAACCCCTGCCTGCCTCCCTCCAGACCCCAATGCAGTCTTACCTCCTCTGGCTGGTGTCCACTATCCGCTGTTGTGTGAACCCAGCTGTGCAGACTGGTGATGTTGTGTTTGCCACAGCCATAAAGTTGTTTATGCCAGCAGAACACATGTTCTGCTCACATAAATGGCCAATAGGACCAGGCCATTACTGTACTGTTTATTCTGAGTTTGATGTTTTTTCAAATGTTATATCATTGCATTTTTGTTGTATTTCTTGTGAACTAGCTTAGGGCCCAATCCTATCCAATTTTCCAGTGCTGGGGTGGCTGTGCCAATGGGGCGGGCACTGCATCCTGTGGTGGGGAGGCAGTCACAGAGACTTCCTAAAAGTAAGGAAATATTTGTTCCCTTACCTTGGTGCTCCCCGCCTGCCCGTCCCTGGAACCCCCCTCTGCCTGCCCTCCCCCTGTCCTTGAACACCTCTCTCCTGCCTCCACCCCACTTCCTCCCCAATCTCCCCAGACCCCTGCATTAGCCGAGCTTGGCCGATGCAACCTATCTGGTGCAAACTGCCATGGAGGTTGGATACAGCCTCTGTGCTTCAATGCACCTCCGTGTGCTGGTGCAGCTTTCTCCCAAGGAGGTGCAAATGTGCTTTACGGCACATTTGTGACCCTCCTAGGCTGGTGCAAGAGACTTACGCCAGCCTAACTCAGGGTTAGGATTGCACCCTTCAGGCGCAATCATAACCCCTTATGCTTGTGCTTTCCAATGCTGACATAAGGGCAATGCAGCTCTGAGGGAAGGGAACAAACATTCCCTCACTTTGAGGAGGCCTCCTTGAGTGACACCCAACTGCAGGATGCAGCACATGTCCCATTGGCACTGCTATGCCAGTACTGGAAAGCACTGACATAAGGGGTTAGGATTGCGCCCACAGTCTCACAAAACTAAGTGGGTCCCAATAGTGTCATTTTAAGAATTGGGTCCCAGCGCTAAAAAGTTTGGGAACCATCTTTAGTGCTAAAAAGAGGACCTGCCCTGTGTGAGATTAGAAAACAGTATCAAAATGTGTTTTATAAACACGATATCAGAACTGGGGGAAAAGCGACTTAGGGCCCAATCTGATCCAGCTTTCCAGCATTGATGCAACCACAGTGAACCTCACTGTGCAGCCTCAAGGGAAGGGAACAAATTGAGGAAGCCTCTGTGACTACCCCCAGCCACAGGATGCAGTGCATGTCCTATTGGCACAGTTGCATTGGCACAAGAAAGTTGGTTTGGATTGGGCCCTCACTGCACAAAAGTAAACAAAAAATGAACTTGTGCTGGATTGCTTAGCAGAAATTTCATAATTTGTCCAAACAGAGCATCCCCTGGACACACTGAAGCCTGTTTTCTCTGCCATTGGTAAGAAGGATGAAAGTTCCTAAGCCATGAATTGAAAGCTAACTGAAACTTTCCATCTTTTAGTGTAGTAATTCCCACACTCAGCTGGAAATGGACCCTAGATTTATTTCTAATTGGCCTGCTCATGGTTCTTTACTTTCTAATTCAAAATGCAACTTTATTAAGCAACTATTAATTTATTTTGCTGTATCTCTTATTTATAGCTCTGGTATTAGCATGTGTTAATTAAATTCGAGTCTGTAAATACAGTCATAACTTTGCGATATGCATTGCCAATGCTAGAGAAGGAGAAGATTCCATTCTGAAAAAAAGGGGGGGAATGAGAGAGTGTCTATACTGAAGGTCAAACCTTCTACAATGGTTGTCATGAATCACTTTAGGAAATGAAATTACATTATTTCAACAATACTAATGTTTGTTCTTGGTAAGGACAGGAGACTTGACCCAACTGTGAATGTGATGCTAATGATGGAGATTTTTTTAAAAAAAACAACAACGAAGACTTTGGAACGCGCTTGCTGGTGTTAAGCAAACAATTATTTTGGGAACTTTTTCTGTTCCAGCTTGCGAGTTTGGAGGAGGTGAAAGCATTCATGAAAGTTTATCCTCTCGCCTTTTTTTAACAGCGACTGCCCAACTTCTGTGGGCCTGGCCGCCATGGCTATAGTACTTCCTGTAGTTGTTGGGCATGATTTCTAGTTCCGTCCTAGCCAGAATACACCAGAAAGAAGGTAGGAACCATGACACCGTACACTTGCCCTCACTCTGGGGCCTCCTGATGATATCATATAGAAGGAACATAGAAATACAGCGGTGCCTCGCAAGATGAAATTAATTCGTTCCGCGAGTCGTTTCGTATTGCGAAAATTTTGTCTTGCGAGGCATCACTGCAAACTGCAAACCAAAAAAAAAAAATGCAAAAAAAAATTCGTCTTGTGAAGCACGGCCATAGAAAAATTTGTCTTGTGAGTCACCAAAAAAATCGCAAAACGCTTTCGTCTTGCGAGTTTTTCGTTGCGCGAGGCATTCGTCTTGCAAGGCACCACTGTAAATGCTTTCTAGTGTCTTTTGCATAATAAGGAATTAACAGTCCAATCCTATTGGGTGCTAATGGCAGTGAATCTCCCAATCTGCCACTGTACATACCAGTACAGCACCACTGCTGTGGTGTGCTGTACTGCAGGTGCAAATGGTCAGAGCTGTGCTGGATTAGTAAGGTTGGGATGGAGGTGGGTTGTTTGGGGGGGGGATGGAGCAGGGAGCAGGCCAGGAAGGGGGCAGGAGGGGGTTGGTGGGGTGGATCTCAGTGACAGCAGCATGCATTGGGATCCTATATCTCTTTCCTGGCTTGGACCTGTCCCCTGAGGCTCCTTAGACTTACACCAGCTAAACAGCTGGTGTAGGTCTGCGGCGAGTCATTGGCAGTCAGGTGGCCTACTGGGAGGTAAGTAAAAATATTTTTACTTATTTTTTTTCTGGGCGATAGGATGCATTGCTCGCTCCATCGACACCACTGCATCAAGTAAACTGGCAAGAGATAGAATTGGGGCCTTAGAGATATTGAGGAAATGGTGCTCACAAGAAGAAGGCAACATGAATAGCACTGGTGTTACATGAAGAGAACACTTTGCCCCTGTTCACACCCTCCCCAAATGGCACCCCTAACTTTGCGTCCCGAGAATAGAGTACTGAAGTTGAGTGGAGACATTTCTGCTCAGCTCTCTTTGAATATATACCAGAGGCATTTTCAATAAATGGCATGTATGTGACATTATTACTAATTTTGTGAGCCCTGAAGTCTTCTTCAACAGAGAAGGAGGTATGAATCCGTTGCTTTCCTTCAACTCTATAAACCAATGCTCAGAAGAACATAGGAAAAGCCCCACTAGATTAGGCCAAAGGCCCATCTCGTCCAACTTCCTGTATCTCAGAGTAGCCCACTGGATGCCTCAGGAAGTACACAAGACAACAAGATACTTGCAGCCTATTGCTACTCCCTTGCATCTGGCATACCGAGGTCAGCTTGGACAATGTGTATGCCAGTTAAGCAAGGCAAGACGAAAGGAACGTGCCCATAAGAATCTGTTTTAAGGAAGCTGGCAGGGACAGTAGGCATACCTCCTAACTGAACTGAGGCTTCCTGAGGGGCCTGCAGAAAATGAAAATAAACCTACAAGTATAAATACAAATGCCAACCATTGTGCACAGCTCTAGTAAATAAGGGTTGGCGTTGTCTCTGGGATTCCTTTGGCATGACAAGCTCTCTGTAACTTCTCCTCTGGGTAATCCTGGGGATTTGCCAAGGCATTATGTTTTTGGTTGAACATCATTTGTCTGGCTGTTTCATTTCATACAGCCGCTGTTGTCTTTTCCCTTGTCTGTTGATTTGTAAGAGGAGGGGCCTTAATGCAAATGTCTTGTTATGAATGCTGGGTGGCATAAAACTTGGCATTCAAACTCCTGAATCATTGAAGGGTTTCTGTTTCAAGGCTATGTGGGGGGGGGGGGGAATGATAGCATTTCCCCCCCCCTTTTGAATCTATTCTTAATGCAATATGTACAACTTGATTCTTTATACTAGGATTTGCCAGAGCAGCTAAGGTCAGGGCAGTGTGCTTGCATCATTCATGAGTCCCACTTTTCCAATTTTGGGTTGATAAAGCTGCTGCTTTCTGAATGGATATGTGCTACACCACATACATTGGTTGGTATATGGGCTTAGTCTTATCTGCTTAAGGAGATCAAGGAGTGGATTGGTACCAAAAATGCATCAGGCACAGTACACATTATGGTGAAACAATGCTATTATCTTCTGCTTGACCAGGAGCTGGTCACGCATGCATGCTCATCTCTCAGTGACTGACTACTGCAGTATCAAGTCGCGACATCTTGCTTGGGTGTGAACGAGACATCTTAGAGCAAATATTATGGACAGATGTTTCATATCATTCCAAACACTGTGCTTCTCAGCTGACACATTCAGCCAGGAGTCATCAAGGCCTGACTCAGCATGTGATGTTTATGCCTATGTGAAATGACTAACTCCTCACCTCCTGCCTCTTGAATCAGTCCCTTGAATCAGTCAGCACTGGCACAAACCACTTGATCTTGCCCCATTCTCTCTACCTTCCCACAATCAATGGACACATGGGCGAAGAATGATGCTTTCTATGTCACTCGCTCAGCAGAGTGAATAACTACTCTAGCAACCCTGTAAGAAAACCAAGACAGTTAGCAGTGCTGTTACCATTCTCAGGTCTCATTTGGAGCCTATATACATGCAGAACAAACCAAAGGGAGACAGCTGGGTCACATAAGACCACAACATAGTTTAATGCTCCCCCTCATGATATGGCACAAAGTCAGTTGCATGACATATATTGTGAAGGCCGGGTGGCATAAAACTCAGCATTCAAACTCCTGAATCATTGAAGGGTTTCTGTTTCAAGGCTAATATGTGTGTGTACTTTCTTCTTCTTGCCCAATTTACAACCACACAAAAAAAAGTCAGGGAAGCATTGGAGAGATAATCATGTGCTCTAGAGCAGACCCACAGATACTTAAAGAACATAAGGATACACAAGGACAGTCTAGAACAATTTGTGGTACACTGACAATCACTTGACATTGAAAATACACTGGAAAATGTGTTTCTAGCTTAGTTTACATATTGCCGTTCTCAAAGCAGATTTAAAGGACATATTTCTGCTATAAATGTGCATTGGTTTTACATATATGGGTGCAGGAGGTGTGGATTGGTGCTGTCTAAAAGGCTGCCTGCCTAAAAAGGCTAAGCAGGATCAGCTACCTTGGATGGGAGACCAAAGCTGCTGGCAGATCTCCACAGTGTGGAGGAATGTGGAGGAGTCAGTAACAAGTAACGGCCAACATCTTGAGAACCTGTCTGAGGTCTGATTTGCAACTGCCTGTAAAAGCTTGGAAAGGACAAGACCTGTGCAGCCAGGAGGATGACTGCAGTATGTAGGGAAACACAGAGAGAAACAGAGAGTTCTGTGAGACTCTCTCATGGAATAACACTTGTAAAAACTCATTTGCAAAAAAAAAGGGAGGTTATGGTCAGCCTGCCTACCTATTATAACAATAAATCAGTTCAACCGTCGTGGTTCCCAAAAGATTCCTGGGAATTGCAATCTCTTAGAAACCTTTAGTTCCCACTTTCTCAAAGGACTGCAGTTCTTGAGATTATCTGAGGAAAGAGAAGGACGTTCAGCCAGTTTACCAGTGTAGCAGAGAGACACCCAATTGTGGCTCCCAATAAAGGTTGCCAAAAAGCATTTCGGTGTGATGGCACTTCACACAGGAACTATAGCATCTGACAGCAATTTGCCAGCTGCATTGACTAAACCCTTGCAGTGTTGCTGTACAAGCATCACATATCCCAACAAGCAGTACTGATACCAGTATGAAGGAGTTTGGGATTGGGTTGAGAAAAAGCCTACAGCAGTGGTTCTCAAATTTTTTCAAGTGGTGGCTCCCTTGTCCTACTGGGTCACTGGCTGTGGCTCTCCATTAGGGCTACAATCCTATACATTGTATAGGGCAGTGGGTTTTTCATGAGTATTCCACAGCTTCCCTGACTGGTTTCCATGGCTCCCAAAGGAGCCATGGCTCACAGTTTGGGAACTACTGGCCTACATGATAAAGGACTTTCATTCATTCTCTTTCCTTAGAGTATTATCACCCTGAAGTCCTTTTTGGTGGGGAGAAGTACTGTATCTTTAAATCAGTCATTGTCTCTTTCAACTCCTTTGTTACATAAACACCAGTCATCAGCAACTGTAGCAAATAAAATTCAGAAACTGCAGCATTGGCCCTTTTCAGGGCAAAGCTTTCTGCTCCCCATGACAATCTCTTTCCAACACTGATTCAGGGAATTGCCAAGCGACTCTACCAGAAAAAGTACAAGGAGCTGCAACTGGAGCAGATAATAGCCGTATTCCCCATCTGTGCACACTGCTTGATCACAGACCCAGCTTTGTAAGGTCCACAGTTTAGTGACTGAGCACTTGTTCAGCATGTAGATCACAGGTTCAATCCCCAGTATCTCTGACTGAAAGTTCCAAGCGGCAAGGCTGCCTGAGCCCTTGGAAAGCCACCACCAGTACATAAAGGTGCTACAGTGCTGGGTCAATTCATGATTTTATCCATGTCCAGAAGGGCTTGGATGCATGCAAGAGGATACCTTGATCTCAGTCATAATGGCTAAAGATAATTTAATAAAATGAGACAACTCCTTTTTACATCAAGGTCAGGGTATACGATCCTTAAAAATGAGTCATAGAAGTACAAAATACAAAAAAGTGCAATTTTCATAATGATGTTGTGATAATTAAGAATATTTACATGTTAACTTGCAACAAAAAAAATTCACAAAGTACAGGTGTACACCCATATCTACAGAACCCGCATTTGTGAACCAGAATTTGTGGTTCACAAATTCTCCCCATCACACTCATGACTCACAACTCTTATTTTGCCAAGACATTAGAGAATATTAGAGCTAGAACTGCTTAATGCCACAGGAAGCAACAGAGAGAACTAATAGGAAGTGAAGTCTAGCATTCTTTGTCAATCTGCTTCCTCTGCTGCCCAGTCCACTTCCTGTTAGTGTTCTCTCTGTCACCTCCTATAGCATTAGTCTAGCACAGGGGTGTCAAACCCGTTTCATACCGAGGGCCGAATAGCATTCATGATGCATGCTATGGGCCGGAAGTTATGTCATTAGGCAGGAAGTGATGTCATTAAACAGGTCACAACCAAAAATAAACAGTTTTTCTCATTTAGGAACTCGTTAGATGCAAATAACAAAAGAGAAAATATGCAAATCTTGATCATTTTTCAAGATATGGGAGAGCCCAATTTTCATGTGGGCTGCCCTTTCAGCTGTAACACCTCAGCACTACTCAGCAGCTGAGAGCCTGAGGGTCAGATAAAAAGCTTCCGCGGGCCACATCTGGCCCCCGGGTGTTATGTTTGACACCCCTGGCCTAGCAGCTATGAGTCTAGTGATCTCACTGTCTGCTTTCTGCTCCTCAGTGTTCTGTTGCAAAGCAAAAATCAAACAACAAAAAAACTTCTTTTTGCAAAGCTTTTGCAAATGAAGAGAGGTGAGTCATGAGTACGATGGGGGGGATTGAGTAGGGTTAGCTGCTATCCACAGTTTCCAGTATCCACAGAAACAGCAAGAACCTATCCCCCATGGATACGGGGGGAGGGGAGAGATACCTGTAGTTTTACACTGCAAACTCACCGCACAATCGTATGCATATCTACTCAGAAATAAGTCCCATTATATTCAGTAAGGCCTAGTCCAAGGAAAGTGTGCATAGGATTGTAGCATCAATCAATCAATCAATCAATCAATCAATCAATCAATCAATCAATCAATCAATCAATCAATCAATCAATGATACCCTATCCGAAAAAGGTTCTATGTCTAAAAAACACTGACAAACAGCTGCTATGATGCTATGCAGGGGTTGGTGAGAAAAATATAAAATATGGATTTTTTGAAAAATGACATTTTTATCAGAAAATTACTTAAAAGTAACTTAATACCCTTGTTACGTAGCTTGATAAAAAAACAGCATTCTAGTTTCAAGTACATTTTAATTGGAGGCTAACTATAAGTATAAAAATCAATTAATGAACACTGCGGGTGGGGGAAATCTCCTGATTTCCTCTCTAAAACCTGCTCCTCAAATTACTATAATATTAAAATGACAATGCAATTGTCATTGCCTCATGACTCGGTTGTTTCCCCAGCTATTAGAAAGGATATAGAAATGGAAGTGAATAGGTAAAGAAAATTGATTTATTACAACACGGTGATCAGATTTGCAGAGGTGAACAAATATAGGATTTTTTTTCCAAATGATAAATTTAGAATTTAAAATTACCTTCAGGTTCTGGGTTGGAATCAATATGATGAAACCCAATAAAGGAAGAGACATGTAAAAGCATTATTCATGGAAAAAAGAAAAAAAAAAGCAAGAGAAGATTCACATATTAAATAGTAGGAAGCAATTTGGGGAGGGTATACTTTACACAACAGTGTTATTGCTTGGATAAATAGAACATCTAATCCAGTACGTTGAAAGTCATAAATTCCAGAAAAAGGAAGAGGTGAACAATAGTGACTGTAGTAGGTTTTTAGTGTGAGGCTATATGATGAGCAGAACTCCTTGCCACAGGATGTGGTGCTGGACACCTTTAAAAGGGGACTGGACAAGTTTCTAGAGGAAAAATCCATTACGGGGTACAAGCCATGATGTGTATGTGCAACCTCCTGATTTTAGAAATGGGCTATGTCAGAATGCCAGATGCAGGGGAGGGCACCAGGATGAGGTCTCTTGTTATGTGGTGTGCTCCCTGGGGCATTTGGTGGGCCGCTGTGAGATACAGGAAGCTGGACTAGATGGGCCTATGGCCTGATCCAGTGGGGCTCTTCTTATGTTCTTATGTAAATTAAGATTTCAACAGAGAGATTAGGGGACTATGGGAAAAAAATAATTGATGCTGAAGGAAGAAGATGATGGGTGGGTTGAAGGCACAAGCAGTTAGGAAGAAGGACACAGTTGGCCCAGTCCTATCAGGCATTTACGTTGGCAGGACTTGCTTTGAAGGAGCCGATGTAGTGCTTGTCAGAGCTGCTGGTGCAAGTGGCCAGAGGCTCTTTGTGCTTGCCAGAGATGGACCCAGCTTGCACTGGAGCAGGTAAATTGCCAATGGGGGTGAATCATGGGCTGTTTGGGGGAGGAGTGGGGTGGGAAGCAGAGAGAGCAGGGAGAGGTTCAGGAGCAGGAAGGGGGTGGCTCTTGACAGCAGCGGTGCACACCAGATCCTATCTCATTTTCCCAAACCTACACACCCTCTGCCTCTGCTGCGACTCATGTCAGCAAAATGGTTGCTGTAGGTCCTAGGAGACCCACTGATAACCTGGGGGGTGTATGCAGAGATAATTAAAAAAAACATTTCTTATTTCTCCCAGGCTGTCTGATCAGCTCCCCCACCCCCACTGCCTGTATCATACACTCTATTGGTATGGGCGCATAGTGTAAAATGTTGGGAAATAAGATTGGGCTACCCAATTGTTTGAGGTCCATCCATACAGGAAACTGGCATAAAACACAATTTTAATCTGCAAAATTGACTAAACCGTACAGCAGCTCTCATAGCCTCAGGTGACTTTAAGGCAGGCTCACAAATTACCATTCCTTGACATTGTCATCTAGTTTGTCACATAAAGGGACTGTCTCTGATGGTAATTTCTATTTACTACTGTAGGGACCTTCCCAACAACAGCTGATTTAAGAGAAGTGCACCAGACATCGTGCTTTTTTACCTCACAACCCTTCACCATGCCCTTTCTTTGCCACAACTGGACAGGGGCTATGCTCTTCGCAACACCAAAGAGCAGCCCTTTATTCGCCTAGCTCCTGTGATTACTTTGAAATTGATTATAGATATGTTACGACTTTCCATTGGATAACTGTGATGTTACATGGACTTGATCAAACAAGTTCTGGTTATGGTATTAAGATTTTAATTAGTAACGTATTAAAGCATTTATTTTATTTTAAATTATTGATATCTCCATTTTTCACCCAAAGGCAGCCCAGGGCAGCCTACGACAAAATAACAGAGTGACAGAACCCCTTCAATGAAAGCTAATCACACACAAGGAAGACACAGAAAATGATAAGCCAAGCAAAGAAAAAATCAGCAATAAAACAGCTTGAGTATAATGTCATTTACCAAATGTGTAACAGAAAGAAAGAAAGAAAGAAAGAAAGAAAGAAAGAAAGAAAGAAAGAAAGAAAGAAAGAAAGCTGTGTTTAAGCTAAATACCAAAACAAATGAGAACTGGAGGACAATACCAGATTCTATTGGAAGGGCATAAATGTTTGGTGCCACCACCAAAAAACCCTGATCCTTGTGGATGCCACTGACAGCACTTTACCACTGACAGCAAAGGTGACTGGAGCAGGTGACGATTGGAGCACATGGGAGAAGGCAGTCTATAACATACCTAGGTCCTAAACTACAAAAGGGACAAGGAACCTGTATTTTTTGATGCCAATATGCACAGAAAGTCCTTTTGAATTGAGAGGGCTACCTTATGAGGCAATGTGCTTAAGATCATGATCACCAGACATACAATATGTACAATGTGTCTTGGGTGAAGCCAGAAATAAAGAAGAAAGATTTAAAGCACTGCAGAAATGGTGGTGACATAGAGGTGCTCCCAGCCAGTTCTCACTGATATTCTAAAGTAATGAAGAATTTCTGTTGTTCAATACAGCTTGCTGTTCAATACAGAATGATGCCAGATCAATAGCAAGTGATGGTGTCAAGATGGACTAATGGCTTTCCATCATAATAAATTATAGTTAAATGACATGCTCTCAATTTACGAGCATGATCATTCAAGATTACATGGTGCCATCTGAAGCACAGCCAGCTAGAGGCTTCTATTTGGTGTGCTTTGCGAGCCCCAGCTGCATTTCCCTTTGATGGGCAGCTGCGTGCGTAGAGGAGACATCTGTGAGCACCCATAGCATCCAGAGGGTTGCAGTGTGAAAATGGAATGTGACATGAGGAACAGAAATGGTGTTGATAGGGTCTGTGCACTGCCAAGCATATCAGACTTGAGATTGCTCAGTGTGTATGGCCAGCAGACTCAAATCCACAGGGGAAACTCACTATTTGTTGAGAGAGAGAGAGAACAACTGCGCCAAGCCAGAAGTGCCAGAGGCCACAAGTTAAGGACTAGTGTCCAAGCCACAGAAGCTGTTCCTTTTGCTATCAACTGGAAATTGCCGGGAGGAGGACAATGTGGTGCGTTAAACTTTGGTAGCAGATGTAGTCCCCTAGCAAGAGCTTACCCCCTGTGGGGTTTGATGTTGAGCTTGCTAGTTTTAGGGCACCATGGAAAACCTCTCATTGGTTTCAAAGAAGCTGGATTGCATCCTGGACTGTGTATGTGCCAAAGGCCTTTCTGTGAAGGTCAGGCTAGATGTTGAGTGGCTGTTAGAGCAAGCAAGGCTATGGTGCTCCCACAGCCTGCTGCCTGATGAGGCTCTGGTAGAAAAGAAGACTGCCCCTTACGAGGCAACAGCAGAAGCAGCTGGTATTTAGTGGTTGCAGTTGTGGTGTTGACAGCAGCTGCAACAGCAGCAGCTGCCACCAGGCAGTGGAACTCTGAAGGTGGGTGAGGGGGGGCCACACTTTCTTGTCCAGCCATGTTGAAGGAGAGTGGTGGCAACAGTGTCGGCAGAAAGAGCAGCCACTGCCAGATAGCAGGTCATGGCACTGGAGGCAGGGCTTAAAGGAGGACCACCTCCTCTTTGTCCTGCAGAGGTGGCACTGGCAGATGCTATGCAATTGGCAGTAGAGTCACAGCAAGGCTGTTGCTGAGGTAGTTGATGGGCAAAAATGCCTTACAGTCACTAATCGGAAATCCTGATTGTGCTGCTTTGTGATCATGCACACTGAGCCAATGCGCATGCAACAGCATGCACATACAGCCTATTCTCATTTTTGGATAGACCCAAAGGGTGCAAACCTGCTCCCTCTTTGCTGATTCAGACATCCTGGATTTTAACAAGGCTAGACCCTGCTGAGGAACATGAGAATTATTTCTTACTTGAATGGGCAAATGAATGAATGGAATGATACTGTTAGTTTGCTCCTTTGCCTGTTGTGAAGCTGTATGCTGTATGCTATTGATTTTCATCATAGCCTGTGAATTTTAAAAGATATTAATTATTGGGTTCACTGACTGTTTCTATAAGGAATTGTGTCATGGATTAGAATTTGAAGCACCCTGTGACCAGCAAACTTTGCAGTTGTTCCTCCCTTTTTGTCTCCTTAGATTGTATATTTCGGGGGGGGGGGGGGTCACATTAACCCCTTCGTTTCTTGTTTATTCGAAGAGCCCTATAGAAACCTACCTGGCAACATAGTGAAAAGTTAATATGCAGTTCCAGTGAATTAAAAAGTTGAAATGAATTTCCCTTACGTTTTCAATTGCGCAGTGCAGTGACAAAACAAAAAAACAAACAAACAAACAGGATCAGAAGTCCTTTTTTGTTATTTTTCCCCCCGTAGGATTGCAATGTTAAATTGATTTTTTTTTCCTGTTCGATAAAAATGAAAAACCCTTTAATCAATTTAAAAGCCCCTTTTAAATCTAGAAGCTTTAAAGACAAAAACACAGCTAATTGTTTTAACGACAAATACTTACAAAGACTTCTGGGCAAATCTGTGGTAAATCCGTGTCTGGGCTTCACTACTGCAAGCTTCAGGCAAGGATTCAGATGACAACCATGCCTATTTATTGGGGGGGGGGGGAAGCAGAAACAAACCCTGCATGTAGGAAACTTCCATGGTAGGCTGGTCTAGAGCAACCATTCTCAGCAGGAGCCATATGGCTCCCTGGGGAGCCCTGGCACATTTAAACGGATCACACACTGAAAACTGGAAAGGGGAAATTTTATGTTTATCTGTTTGCATTGTATCCTTGTTTTGGGGGGGGGGGGGAGGAGGGAGGCTGGAACCTGAGAAGAGCTCCTAAAGGGCTGCAGCCAAAAAATAAAACAAAATAAAATAAAAGGTTGAGAATGGCCGTTCTAGAGCATCATTCTCTCGTATCAGGCTGTGAATACAGGGACATGCATGCAGGGTCTGCATTAGACTGCAACACAAAGGCAGAACAGGTCATGGACAGGGTGGAAACACCTTTCCACCCTGGAATTATTACTATTATTATTAAGAATATTTATATTCTGATTTTCATTGGAAACATTCACTGTTTACTCAGTGCAGCTGTTTAAGCAGATAGATAGATAGATAGATAGATAGATAGATAGATAGATAGATAGATAGATAGATAGATAGATAGATAGATAGATAGATAGATAGATAGATAGATAAAGGGCACTACAAAGGGCACGCAATTTTAAAAATGCAGAAGTACCAGCAAACTGTCCCTGGGAAAGATACTACATTGTAGTGAAGGAGAGCAGTTACTCTCCCTGTGTTAAATGTATAAGAAGTACAGCTTGAAAACGTCCTTTTCTGGGTCCTCCTTTCTAGCTTTTTTAGTATAGTGGCTTAGCTTTTGCCTGTGGCTTTTGGGACTGGTCCCAGAAACATACCATTTTCACCCCTGTGGTGAGCCACCAGGGCTATGGCTCAAGAGCTCTTGGGTACTGGATTGACATCACCCACTCAGGCAGAACTCCGCCTTTAACAAAAGGACTATAAAAGCTTCCTCTTTAGATGGAGACTTTGCCTGAGGAACCGTAATTCTTTTTGCTTCCTGTCAGATGGCTGCTTACAGTTCCGTTTTGACAGGACTGGACTCAAAGTGCTGAAGCACGCAAGGGGTTACAAAGCCAGGCTGGTTTTGTCATCTTTCATAAGAGGGCAAAGGGGGCAGAGAGAATCCATTCCTGTTATTGTTAATGAGCTCCCTTGTTCCTCAAGGTGGCAAAAGTTTCAGGGCAGCATTAATAGGGTTTTGTTTTCTCTGAATATGAGACCCGCTAGAGACATGTCGCATCTTTGTAATATTTTCTCTGTTTACACATACAGTACACAAGCAAAGCTCTGTGGAGGAAATCGGGCTCCTTAAGGTCAGACAGACAGCAGAGAGAGAGAGAGAGAGAGAGAGAGAGAGAGAGAGAGAGAGAGAGACTGTACCCCCCAAAAGTTTAACTTTGATTGTCAATCCCCAGCTTTCCCCTGTTGCACTCTCTCTACATTCATTCTTGCTCTCACAGATCTGTGGAGCCCTTCTCTCAAGCCTCAACCCTGAAAGTGAATTGTCTATTTAGAAAATCAACCTTGAACATTTTAAAAAAACCATTGATGAGAGAGAACGAGAGAGAGCCATGTATTCATCCTGTGCTCCTTGGGGGAAGGGTAGGATAAAAGTGGAATAAACAAATGAACAAATAATATGTGTTGGCTGGTCTCTCACCATTCATTCAGTGTGACCAAGCTGGCCAAATTTACAGCCATCAATATGTTAAAGGGCTCTGGTACCATGCAAGCCAAAAATCTCACATTTTCTATTGCAGCTTCAACTTACGCATGATAAATGCCTTTGCCCCTCAGGTGGATGTATTAGATTGAAGGCACTGTTTACACTGTGCCTGTTCCTAATCTATCATTATTTCAATTACGGAAGCTAGAACTGACATCCTAAAATGCTTGTTTGGCATCACTCTGAACATAAGCCATGTCCTGTACCATACACTTCTCAGTCCCGGCTCAAAACTGATCCTATTTCTGGTCAAAGGTGTTCTCATTTAGTTTTTGATCTTCTAAAGCAGGAAACTCCAAACCCCGGCCCGGGGGTCAGATGCGGCCCACAGCAAGTCTCTTTCCGGCCTGCAGCCAACTTCTTGTCCCCTGAAAGCCTCTGGCCCACTCAACTGAACATGACCAGAACTGTGCTGATTGTGTCTGGAGGGTGTTCTGAGGGCCAGAGAGGTTGAATGAAAGAGCCCATTCATTCATTTATTCACTCATCTAAGTTCCATCTCTAATTTATTTATTTAAATTTTATATTTAATTTTTTTTTTCCAGCCCTCCACACTACGCCAGATATTTGATGCGGCCCTCTGGCCAAAACGTTTGGAGACCCCTGTTCTAAAGGCACGGATTCAGTGCTGAATGTTGTCTGCTTATATCAGAGGCAACAGGCACAGAGCACCTGGCTTCATTATTTTGCTGTGTTTCACAGAACGTGGAAAAGATCATTTTTATCGCGTGTGGCTGGGAACTAACTGAGAACAAATTAGGTTGCAGATCTGAGCATCATCCTTTCTGCACCCAAGAGTAATGGCAGAACAAAGCAGGTGTGTGCTACATGAGCAGATAAATGTGATTATGAAGGGCTGAAAAACAGATTTATTCTCTTGGAGTTTTGGGGAACACAGTGCCTCCCTCTTAGGGTACAGCACATAAACCAGATTTAATTGGTTCATTCCCTCCCAACACTAAGAGAAATTTAGGATATTGTAGAGATGGGGGAGGGGATGTAGGAAGAACAGAGCCTTAAGCTTCCTGTTCCCACACTTCTCATACATCTGCAACAAGGATAAGAGGAGATCATAGCACAAAGGAGCTCATGATGTGCAGCTAGAAGTTTGGTCCCTGGCATCTCCAGTTAAAATGGTCTTGGTTACATTGAACATAGGGAAGTTCCCACTTTGAACATAGGGAAGTTCTTTGCTCCCAAAATTGTTCTAAGGTTCCTCTTCTGGAATATACTTCTTGAATGGTTAGGACATTTCCTCCTGCTTTTCCAGGCAGATTTAATAGGCAGATTTACAATGGATTGATTGTCTGCAGCTCAAAATTTGGGAAGCAGTCCTAGGCAGAAGGTCTGATGAGGCAGAAAAAAAAAGAAACTCCAAAGCAGGTGATGGAGTTAGATTGGAATTATTTGAACATTTGGTTGCTCCCCAGTTAAAAGTCACTCACATGGTAGGACCATCTCATTCGTAGGAATGAAAATTAGCTCTTTAGAAATGGGGTGAAACCGGACATGGACAGCCAGCAGTGATCCACCAAGCAAGACACATTCCACCAGTCATGAATTGCCAGGGGTGTGGCAACTCGTATGTTTCCAGAGTTCCAGACTTGCAGCAAACAACAGGAGGCTTTCAGGATTCCTGCTAGGCTGCAATATATGGTTAGTGGTCCATACATTGGAGCTGCAATCCTGTCTACACTTACCTGGGCATAAAGTTTATTGACTATAATGGAACTACACTTCTTCGATGTGCATAGGATTGGGCTGTGAGACACAAGTTGCGCAGGGCTGAAATAGTCAACAATTGAGTTTAAAAGATCAATATTATAGATGCTCATCACATCCTTGCTGTGAGAAAAATACAAAATTAAAGGGTACATATCTGTACTGGGTGTGTCCTGCCCTGATTAAAAAGCAAACTTGTCTTTAAAAAAAAAATAAACTGCATGTTTTAACCTTTTTAACATCTTTTTTTACAACTTTTAGTATTTTTTACAGGCCTGATTCCTCTACAATCTGCTGCTTTATGCTCTCTTTATCTGACTTTTTATCTGACTACTGTTTTATGGTATCTGTTAATGTGTTTTTAATATGTTTTTATCTGTCAAATTATGTTTTAATATGTTGTAAGCCGCCCTCGGTCCCTTTAGGGAGAAGGGCGGGGTATAAATAAAGTTTATTATTATTATTATTATTATTATTATTATTATTATTATTATTATTATTATTATGTACACATGATGGGAAATCACAGCATGTATGCTTCGTGTATATGGAGCGAAGGGGGTGAGTTTACTTCTCATATTACAGAGCGTGTCACAGCCATAGATGATATTTACCTACTCATTTTGTAATGTGTGAAACTGCGGTGAGATGATTCAAGACCAGCTTACAAAGAACAGAATGTGTACCTGGGTCTGCTCCAGGAATTTATTTTTCTCTCATAACATAGATGTAATCTTAAAATAGGTACAATGAATACTAGTTCTGCCTTCCAACTCCATTTCCAAAACTGAACTCATCTGTGTTTTCTGCAGAGCATAAGACTGTATCATCCTGAAAGCTGTCATCGGCAGAGACAGGGAGCCAGTATCATACGTCAAAAGAAGCAGGA
This sequence comes from Tiliqua scincoides, assembly GCF_035046505.1. Taxonomy (NCBI): domain Eukaryota; kingdom Metazoa; phylum Chordata; class Lepidosauria; order Squamata; family Scincidae; genus Tiliqua; species Tiliqua scincoides. Next base: position 117,769,119 of record NC_089821.1, read on the forward strand.
AAAACCTGGGATCTGTTATCTTATCACATCTGAGGGGAAAAGATAAAACAAATACTTTGGTTGATGGAAGAAGGCAGTTGAGATAGTCACAGCTTCCCCCCCCCCCCCACTGAGAGTGGTATATCACCTGGGCCCAGGAGTAGTGGAAGCATTTGTCATTCTAGGACTTGAATTTGTGTTGGAGCTATTGCTGGAGCTGAAAGAGCACTCTCCCATGTCACAGTCATATCTCAGTGGGCTACAAAAGTACAACCTTCTTCAGGGATTCTCTGAAAGCTAAGTGTTACCAGAAGTAGTGGGGTAGACCTAATGGCAGCAAGTGTGTTCAGGGCATACTATTTTTTTTCTTGGACCGCACAATCCCAGAGTAAGGACAGGACATGAAATTTTCCACCATCCAGGAACGTGTCACCTGAGTTCTCTCACAGCATGTGATGTTGAAATGTGAATTCAAAATGCTGAATTTTGGTTTTTTGTTTCTTTCGTGTTGAATTGTAGAATTTGAATGTAAACTTTCAGTGAGAATTTTGCAAACTCACTGGAATTCTAGTCTGAAAAGACGGTAATAAAATTCTTTATGTTACGTCCAAGATTTCAAAGATTTCCTTTTGTTTTTTTAATTTCATACTGAATTCTTTTTATTTTAAAAATTCAGATATTATTACCAAGAAGCTCTGTTAAAGCATGTGTGTGTGTGTGTGTGTGTGTGTGTGTGTGTGTGTGTGTGTGTGTGTTATGGCAAGATATCCAATATTACAAAACTTTCCCTGGGATCCTTTTGGGCCTAGAACTGAAAATCCCATTTTCTTTAAAAATATGCCAAGAAAGTTCATGTTTTAATTCATGTCATTTCCTCATTTGCAGCATGAATGTAGGCTAGAACACATTACTCCATGCCCATTGCAATTCTAGTATCTCTAATACTATTTACACAACAGACTCCATGGTAGCCTCAAATCGTGCAAAACCCGCACTATGATGTCCTCCACAAACCAGGCAATGTGCATTGTCATGAGGTTAAATGAGGAGGCAACAGTCCTTCAGAAGCAACATTAAGGAAGTCTGCTTATGTGTTCCATGCTTTTTCAAACCCTTCAACTGTAGACAAGAGAAATCCATGGCAAAGAGCCAATCGGCAACCAAATGTGTTAGATGCGTCCCATTTATTATTAATGTGACAACACTTCATGCAACGGCAACAGTGAAGACAAGTAAGTGGTTGCCATGGAGATATTACTGCCCTGTTACTCAAGATGCAGCTAAAAATATTCCCCTCCTCTCTTACCATGATAAATATTTCATTATATGAAGGCTAACAATGATGGTATCAAATGCCATTTCTCAGCAAGTATCCAGCTGCGAGCATTATGGCTATCTAATGGATTGCCTGATGGTCACATTGAATGTGCCATTTGTAAATGCGTCACTCTCCCTCCTGCCTCGTCTAAATGGATTCATCATTCCATGGTGAAATGTTAGAAGACAGCTGTTGATATGATTAGGCAAAAGTATTGCTCTCCGTTCCTGGGTACATTTCATGTCCCGTTGTGGCTTTTGAACTCGTTCCAGTGAAGGGAACAGGAGCTAAATTGAATGGAAGTGTTTGAATGATGTCTGAACAAGATGAGTGGGACTTATGGCCCTACTTCATTCTATATTATTAAGGAATCATTCCCATTGTCATCGTTTCGTGGCCTGGTCTGAAAGCACATGGTTCAGAAGCCTTGGAAACCCATATTTAATGCAGGCTTGGGCCTGGTCAATGGCCTCAAAACCCCACATTCACTGCCGTGCATTACGTGATCAAAGAAAGGTGGGATGTTGCTGCAAACGCATAATACTGAGCATTTAGATAGTGATTTAATGCATGCAGAGTGTTTCAAATACATCTCAGTAAACCTTACAAGAGCAAACAGGATTACTAGCCTTATTTTGCAAATGTGAGGGCTAAGGATGAGAGATAATGGGTTTCTCACAACCCAATCCTACGCATGTCTATTCAAGAAGTAAGTCCCATTATAATCAATAGAGCTTACTCCCAGACAAGTGTGGATAGGATTGCAGCCTTCTAGCCCAATCTTATGGAGAGCTTAAGGCAGCCGATCTCCCATCGTAAGTTCTCTTATGGCATTGTCAACAGCACACTACTGCTTTTGGGCTGCCAGTGCAAATAGCTGGAGATTCCTTTTGCAAGCCTGTGGCTCCCAGATGCCACACTGGTGCGGGTAAGGTGGCAGCAGGGTGGTTTGGGGGAGGTTCAGGGATGGGAGCAGGATGGGCAAGGGACAGGAAGGGTGGATGTCAGTGGTAGCCACACACACTGGAATCCTATCCCTGTTTTCTTGGCCCAGCTTGCCCCCTGTCCTTCCTCAGACTTATGTCAGCAAACTAGCTGGTGTAGGTCTAAGGAGACCCATTGACAGCCAGGTGGCCTTTGGAGAAGAAAGTAAAACATATTTTTATTTACCTCTTCCAGGCCATCTCATTCCACCCCACCCCCATTGGATGTATTGTATGCTCTGGCAGTGTTACTCCATCGTGTAGGATGCAGGAGGCTAAGGATTATGGCCATAAAAATGAGTTCATGGTGAGATGGTGGCACATGACAACATTTCCACTACTAATCAAGTAGTTCCCAAGCTGTGTGCCAAGGCATACTAGTGCACCACAAGAGAACATTCACTGTGGCATAAGAAATAAATGAATTGAGTAAAGGCTCTCATGAGCCAAAAGTACCCTTGCTCTGTACTAATCACTTTCAACATGAACACAAACATTTTAAACATTCTTGGAATACTCTTTATGATTTTTTGGTGTTATATTCAAGAAGACAAGGCATGGGCTGATTTGCCTAAAGAAATGTATGCTTCATTTCCAGCAATCTCGGTGCAAAGTAATGCCAAATCAATTTGTCTGCTCAAATATTAACACATAGAAATCTTAATATATAAAAATGTTGTGTTCCTTGGCTTGAATTGAAAGGAAGCAAGGTGGCAGTCTTACGCTCACATAAAAGGGTGGTATCCCTTTTACACAGGCCAGCCTGTTACACAGGATATTTGAGCAGGCCATATCCTTGACAAGCATGTGTGCAATTGAGCATTCCCTATTACTCCCCTTATCCCCATCTCCGAACACAAAAAGTAAGGGTGATTCAATGAAACCTGCCCCAGCCAAATGGAGCATCCATTTGCCACCCAAGAATACGATTGTGGCAGAGATGTGGTAGGGCCTCCTCAAGACTCACCATGTTTCAGAAACCTCCCCATTGGAGCATTTATTGTTCCCTGGTGCAGTGGTTTCTTTAGGGAATTTTGATGGCTCTGCCCTACCTGTCAAGCATGGAAGGCTACATCAGAACAAACCATCTTTAGACATGGTAGCTGAAAAGCATGTGTACGACTAGTGTCCCCACTGGAATGATGTACATTGTAGCTATATAAAGTCAGATGAGCAGCAGATGTTTCTCCCATTACCAGCTTCCCCTGATATTTTTCTCCAATTATTCAGGTAACGCAAAATGAGGCGCCCAGGGGATATTTTACAAGTATGATGTTGTATGAAAAATGTTGTTCATGTCCGAAATTATAGAGAACGCCAGGCCCAGGACAAATGTATCGCTTTTATTGAAGATCTGTCTTTCACTGGCGGTGCCTGTGCACTTTTCTGGGTAAATGGAACAGCCGTGACCTCACAGAAGTTTGCAGCTGTTTGAACCTCTGGAGGTTTGCACTGCTTTTGAAGCAGAGCTCCTTGGTTGATGACATTCGACATGGTGCATAAATCTGCTCATATTTTCTTACCTGGGGAAAAAGGCATCTTTTCAAATTCACATAGGAAAGGCAAAATCGGATCACACCTTGATTTCATTTAAAATGTTGAAATAATGGATGATCTTGCTGCGTAATCTGTTTTTCTAGGATACACGGAAACCCACACTTCACTATTATTTGCCATTTAATGATCTGGGAAAAAAAGTTAATTAAAAACAAACACGTTCAGCTTTAGTCGTGTCTTTTGCAAAATTAACCCTCGCTTCTTCAAAATCAAAGAAATAATCAATCTTAATTAAAATGCGGCTAAATTGTAAACAGTCTATTAAGGAGATTGGTTTTCTTTTTCACTGCTGCTGTTGTTATATTGCAATCACAAGGAAAACAAGAAATCCAATATATGAAACAAGCACATCAGGCCATGCTACAACAAGTTTGGAAATGACAGGCTTTCCATGATGTATATGGTCTAGCTCAGCTTTGGTGTGATGCAGAATTGCTGTGTGAGAATGAAAGAAATATAGGGAAGTCACATAAAGATAGAAGGAATGAGTTATGCCGGTTATCATCTTTCGGGATCAAAAGCAAAGGTAAGTTTTTTAAAAAGTTATGGGAGCCAATGATATGATTAAATATTTCTTAGCTGTGTAAAGAGCTCGGGAGGGATCAGATGCTGTTTTAATTAAAAAGGAAAGCAATGGGCAAATCAACCAGGTTTCAGAGACAGTGGAGCACAGGTAATCTGAAATGCTAATAACAGTGGACTATTAGAAAATGTGGTGTTTGCAGCTCTGTGGATCCGGCTGAGATCAGACTCATCTCATGCATAAAAATGGACCATTGTGTCCTAGACAACAGTGTCCTAGTCAAATGTGTCCTGGCACTGGACATTTGCATCCTGGACATTTGTGTTCCAATATATATATATATATATATATCCTACACAGTCATCTAGGATGCAAATAATACCATAAGAGACAGGATGGAACTTCCACCTCTAGATCCCACTTCTAATGTGTCTGTTTTGAACTTTGTTCTCACATTTTGATGCACAAATTTCCTTCTTTGCCATTCTCTGACTCAGATGTGGGATGACAGCAGTAGTAGCAAAATCTCTGAAATAGCCGGGAAGAGAAGAGAGGGGGAAATAAGCTTGTCATATGTTTCATTTTGTACGCACTGGCTCCTCGAGTTATGGACGTCCAATTTATGGACATCTGACTTACGGCTGGCTGCACTGGTGATTTTGTGTAGGTTCCATATGCCCTTTTGTCATGTTTTCTGCAGGTGTAATAGTACTGGGCCAATGGTAGGATAAGCATGTGGGAAAAAGACACTGGCCTGGTCGTGAAACAAGAGAGTGGAAAAGTGACCCATCTTTCTGTGCTAGGTAAAATATTCTATGAGGACAATAAGTACTAAAGCATCCTCAATAACCAAAACTCTGCCTGGAGGCAATTTATTATAGCACAAGTCTTTTTCTCTGTTATAATATATTTCATTTAATGAGGCCTGGGTGATAGCCAGGAGGGGACAGAACAAGAGAAGAAACATCTGTTGTTGCACTGGTGATGGAGAAAGGTGGGAAAGAAGTTTGGCAACAGGCCACTTTGAGCTGGGCATTAGGTCTCCGTTACTGTCTTCTCAAAGATCACATCTACCTTACACATTTAGGGCACAATCCAAAAAAGGGCATGGGCTGACGCAAGTACCTTGTGTCGGCCCAGCAGTGTGACGAAAGTGCTGTAAAGCACTTTCGGTCCACCAAGAGAGCACAAACACTGTTGGGTCAGCACGAAGGTAAACCTACGCCTGCCAAGTCAGGCTGGCGTGGGGATCTGGGAGGGGCATGGGGAGGGTGGGAAGGAGGTGTTTTGGAGCAGGGGAGGGCAGGAGGCAGGTGAGTCTATGGGTGGGCTGTGGGCAAGCAGGGGGTGGGGCCAGGTTCTGGCGGTGGCCAAGTGGGGGATGAGTCAAGATACTATCCCTCATTTTTGGCAGCTTGGAGCAGCTCCAGGGTTTTCGGATCTGCGCCACCTCCTGAGGTGGTGCAGATTCAAGTTGCCCCATTGATGCTCCTGGGGTAAGGGGAAGGAATTTCCCTTGCCCTGGGCTGAGCTGCTATCAGCCCCAACCCCATGTTGAATATGGGGCAGGCCAGCAAGCCTCCCTGTTCCACCATCGATTAGGATTGGGCTGTTTATCACTTTTCGTGCCTGCTCAAGTCATGACTCTGAAGCAAGTAAACCTGAGAACTTTGGTTCTCAAAGGGAAGGAATACTTTTAACAACATAACCTGTTCCAGGCCTTGCAATGTTACAGCCTCCAGGGTTTTCTTTTACTAGAAAGCAGATAAATATGCAGAATTTTGAGGCTTTTCTCCTCTGCTTAAACTTAAAAAAACTGTTAGCTCTCTCCAGAAATATTATTAAGAAGTATATATCTCATTCTGTAACAACATTAAGAAAAACTAAGGATACTGGAAACCAGGACTTCCTTGCTAATGATCAAGATGTTACCAAAACAATCTGTTCTTACAGAAATATATATCAGAAAAATATGTACACACACGAAGGAAAAGATGCCAATAGATTGACAGGGAATTCAGTATATTTGTGTGATCTCATATCAATGATGGTTTAAAGCAGAATAGTACTTTTAAAGTAAGTGGTATTGTTCCTGGGTGATTATTGCTCAAAGAATCACAGAATTGGAAAGGAACATAGCAGGTCATCTAGAGCAGGGGTATCCAAAGTTTTTGGCAGGAGGGCCACATCATCTCTCTGACACTGTGTCAGGGCCGTAGGAAAAAAAGAATTAATTTACATTTAAAATTTGAATAAATTTACATACATTTACATAAATGAATATATTAATGATGAACTTGTATGAATGAATGAAGGTCTTGCAATAGTTCAAGGCCTATAAAAGGCCTTGTACAAAGCAAGGCTGGCCTTTCCTTTGCTGCTGCTACTGCATTACAGATGTGACACAGCAAGCAGTGGAGGGAGCCCTCATCCCACAGCTCACGTGAGAGGTCAATCGCCCTCACGCTGAGAGCAGTTACATTGGGCCACTTTGGGCTCCAACAAATCTCTGGAGGGCCAGAGGCTCATTGGAGACTGAGGGCTCCCAGCAGGCCGCACTGAGAGGCCTTGAGGGCCGCAAGTGGCCCTAGGGTCAGGGTTTGGGCACCCCTGATCTAGAGCAAAAACCCTCTGCCCAAGTATAGGATAATCCATCTACTAGCCCACCACAAAGAGAATCACAGAGAACAAGTGCTTTGGCAGGAAGGATTTTGGTAGCAAACATGATTATGGCTTATTCTTTATCCCATTACCTGAATTTTGATTGTCCAAACATCCAGCTTTTCCTTAGAGACCTTTCAGACATGTAAAGTTGTAATGCATTTTTTTTTTACAGTGAATGTCCAAAATGTGATGACTCTTGATATGTTAAATGAAAACTGATAAATCCAGTGGAATTTGTGAATGTCTTTTTTTAAAATATTTCATTACTGTTCCGATGTATGTCAGTGAATGCTGATGATCACATCTCACATCTAGGTGACGATCTCCATTCCACTGTTTAGCTCTGAGACCTGAAATATTCACAGCATTTGTCTAGGATTACTCACACTTATGTGTGAATATCTACCATCAGTGAAGACATCCAGGCTAAGGTCCTCATTCCTAAATGAGTTTGAGTTCAACATTCCTGAAAAGTTGGAGTGCACTCATTCAATTCTAATGACAATTCAAAGCAGCTTGCAAAAGTATATGATGCAGTCTAGAGTGGTGTTTCTCAAACTGTGGGTTGGGACACAGTAGGTGTGTCACGAGCCAGTTTCAGGTGGGTTGCCATTCATTTCAATGTGTATTTTATTTTTAATCAATTAGACTTAGGGCCCAATCCTATCCAACTTTCCTGCACTGGTGCAACTGCAATGCAGCCCCAAGGTAAGGGAACAAATGTTCCCATACCTTCAGGAGGCCTCCAAGACTGTCCCACCACCACAGGATGCAGTGCATGCCCCACTGGCACAGCTGCACTGGCAATGGAAAATTGGATAGGATTGGGCCCTTAATGCTCCCATTGTATGTGACTGCATTTGGGGAAATGTTACAGATCTGTACTTTTAGTAGGCTATTAAGTATATGCTTTTAACAATGGTAGTCAATAGGGTTTACTCCCAGGTAAGTGTGGATAGGATTGTAGCTTTTGGGATGTTTGGGGATTTTTAAAAAAAAACATCAGCAGCTGCTCAGGACAGTTATTTTTTGTTTTAAATAAATTTTTAAACTTATTGTAAACTTTTAATTTACTTAATTGAGTTGATTTGTTTTTGTCGTATGGGGGTGTTAAAAATTTTTCTGCTTGAGGTCATTTCCAGCCATGACTTCACTTCCAGGTTAATGATATCGCTTTCAGGGAGTCCTGAGAGATTATTCTTAAAAGTCAAAACCACTGGTCCAGAGGAATAGAGAATGCACGCAAGGGCCTGGCACATGTGCACCTACTTTTGCCTTTAGTTTGTTTAAATCTTCTCCCTCTTCCCATCCCAAACAACACACAAACCATTTTTTTAGCGTCTCTAAAGTAACTGTTTGGTTTGGCAGGCCGGGCTGCTGATAAGGAAAACTGGGACACATCTGGATCTTGGAAGAGCAGGCCTAGGGATTGCAGCCACAGAAATAAGATGATTATTTCAGCTGCATCATCAAAATACATTGCTTCTAATTCTCTACCGGATATTAAAACATTTTTTTTCCACAAAAGCATGTCTGATTGGAACGTTCCTACAGTCCTTGAACAGGATTAAATCACTCCCCGAAATTAGGGATAACTTGCTAGCAAAACCAGCAATAATTACTCATATTACACTTTGTTAATTTGCTGGTGGAATATTTCTTTTGAAAACTGGAGTGTTAATTGGGAGCAGCTCATGAAAGAGAGTGACTAATTGAGTTGGCATGAGCCTGATATGCAAGTTTCACCACGAAAAAGACAACATTTACAATGTAACACTAATTTTAAATGTCGGGTGTTTTTTTTAATGGTGAACATTTTATAGTGGGCTCCTGCCAGTTCAATTATCTGCTAACTTTCCTGAGCAGCCCCCAATTAACACGCAATTTTTCTTAAAGGTATATTTCACTCTTCAATTACAGCTCTGAAATATAGATAATGATGAGTTGGCAATTAGCTTTACTTAATTTCTCTCAAGCTTGCTACAAGTTGGAATTGTCCTATCATTTTTACTATCTCTGTTAGAATTGTTGATGGAAATTCTGTCTCTTGTTTCACATGTCACGAATGCTAGGCTTGCAGTCTACAACTCATTTACTTTAGAGTAGGTCATTGACTAAAAAAAAAATGACTGCTGAGGTATAACTGAAAGCTGAGGCCATATTGGGCCATCAACGTTCCAGTTTCAGATCTATAGCACATGTTTAATAGACCACCAAGGAAGATGAGATATAAATGCATGCATTGGGAGACACCTAGATTATGTACACCACCTCATAAACTATGAAATTTAATTGCTTCCTGCTGACCTTTTCATATACCAACTTGATCATGTAATAAACCCACCCCTCTGTGTGTTGGTAACTAAAAAGAAGCTACCAAGAGTAGCAGCAACATGCAGTGCAGGGATGGCAGGTGAGGAAGAGATGCTCCATGGGGATTTTTTGAAAAATGCTGCCACCTGGGCTGTGATCAAGCAAACACGTGCAACCCACGTGCTCTGAACAGCAGCTGGAACGTGTGGATTATGTTTGCATGGTCACAGCCCCAGTGATACAGTGGTGGCAGCAGCAGCACTTTTCAAAGGACTCTGAGGGGGTGGTTCTGCACCAGCTTCCCTGCACCGGACATTGCTGAATGGTAGAGACCCTTATGTGTTATTACTAATAGGGTAAGTGTGGAGGGAATCTCCAATTCCCTTCAAAAAGCACGTGTCATCCAAGTGATCTCCTTTGGCCCAGTACAGCCTCTTCCTACTTTTCCCCTTTCATCCCCATATGTTTCATTTCCTAAAATAAATTAAATAATGACTGTATACAAGACTAGTCAAATAGCATAGAAGAGTGGTTGTTCAACGTTTTAGAGACCCTTGAGCAGTTATTTTCCACCACTGTGCTGTGGCACGCTGATGGGTCACAGATGGCCCACAGGTGTGCCGCAGGACTTTGGGGAGGGTCATTTATTAGTAGGGCAATTGGGGGATTTCAGCTCCCTACCAGCAGCATGGTGTGCCTTGTCAATGGTCAAAAAACCGATGGTGTGCCTTGTCAATTTTAGCGCCTTGTCAGTGTGCTGTGAGATGAAAAATATTGAAAATGGCTGCCCTAGAGGCTCTTACCGGATTTCTAAAAGCCAGGGCTATAATGAAGATTGGGCAGCAGTGCCCCCTCCCCAAGTAGCAGGTTGTTTAACCCTTGATGCACATAGCCTAATCTGCCCTGTCAGTTTTGCGAACCACCAAAAATTGTGTCATGGGTAATGACCCATTGGTTCCACAGATCCACAGTTTGAGAAGCACTGACTTAGAACACCTGTTATCTATTTGCCAGGTCTTGGGTCCCAATGGCCCCTTGGCAAATGGCTGATCCTCATAGTGATTTTCTCTGCTTCACACCACAGAGTCATATGGTCTGTACGTGTGCTGCAGCAGAGCTCCTATTTCGGTAATCTCTCTTATCAGGTAGCGAAAGATTGTTTTTCCCTCCCCTTCTGTTGTGCTTGTCAGATTGCCATTGTGTGTTTTTATGATGCTATTCAAGCAGTTCTGATTGGGTTCCCCTGTGCAGAATGATTGAAGAAATACACGCCACCTCTGAAAGGAGCAATGGTGTAATTGCGATGCCCCTGCAGTCCACTACCAGTAATCCTGGCAGCAGCAACATAAGTCATTCATTTCATGGTTGGACTAAACTTCTGTTATTACTACTTGTCAAAAGTAGTTATCACCGGGATCCCCTGCGGAGACATTCTTACTGATCTAAAATGTCATTACAGAGTGTGACACAGAGGGAAAAAAAAAGAACATACAAAGCTATTTGCCTTAGGATATTACATGCTTGCTGTTGTCACTGCCACAGCTAATGCCATTTCCTAAAATGGTATACAGGTGTACTTGTCACTAACATTTTCTATTAAAGAGGCGATGGATTTGAACTTGAAATAACAGTTTCACACCCATGCACATGCGCACATGTGCACCGATGGTTTGTAAAAAAAGACCCTCCAAGATTCAATGGCTCTCGGGGGGGAAAAAAGAAAGAAAACCCACTGGATGAAAATCAGTCAAATACCACAAGGTGGGAGTGGATAAGGGTAGAGGACCTGGGAGCATAATGCATGTGAAGCCATTTCTGCCCAACATTGTATATATGCAAAGCGGATCAAATGTGTGCACCTGTGGGCTGGGCAGAAATGAGTTAACAGAATTAAGGCCCAATCCTATTCAGGCGGCATGCTGAAACTGTGTGGACGCTGGGGCGACATCTGTTGTGGCAGCAGAGCTGGACAGGCTAGTACTACAGGTGAGGTGATATGATGATCCAGACATTAACCCCCCCATGTCATTGCATTACCCCCTCCATGTCAAAATGTCTCCCACCCACCCCTGTGTCTCGAATGGCTCAGATTTGGAACCATACAGACATGGGGCAGGCAGGAGTGCCCATTTTAGCTCAGCTTGCCACACCAAACAGTTGGGCAGCAAGAGAGGCCTGGGATGGGAACTCGAATCAGGTGACTCAAGTCCAAGTCACAAAAACACATGTTTTTTGCTGACTCGTTTACACTTGAGTCATCTGTGTTGATGATTCGGGCATTGACTCAAGTCTGAGGCCATTGACTAGGGACTCAGTCCCCACACATACAGACTTGAGTCTGTTGTGACTGGGTGTGTTTGCTTCCTTTTTTGCTGCGTGAAAGACCTTGTGGGGCCATCGTTCAGACCGGATGAGCAGCAGGAAAGTTCCAGCCAGGAGGCAAGGAAGGGTTAATGTTTTTTTCTTTTGCATTGAGCAGGAAGCAGGCTCTCTTTTTTGTCTCTGAAGGAACTGAGGATCATTGGACGAAGGATGGGCGGTCTGATTTGTTCTTTGGTTGAGGTAGGGCAGAAGGAGGAGCCCAAGGGGGTTCTTGCATTAAAATTGGCTGAAGAACCAGGGAGGGGGGAAAGGGGGTGAGGAAGCTGGGGGGAGGCTGTTCATAGCAATCAAGCTTTCCAAACGCATGGCTCTTGTGAGCTCTGTTGTTACCTGGGAGGAGGAAGCCTCATTGAATGACCAATGCAAATGGGACTACTTCTGAGTAGAGCTGCAAGGATTGGGTCATACTGGTAAGCCTCCCAGCTGCTGCACATGACTCCTCCCTTCTCCCTCATGCAGCTTCTGTCATTGCTCTCATGCAGTCCATCCCACCCCACTCCCGTCTTGTTTAATGATGGGATGGGGACAGCTGGGAAGTGTTTAAAGAGAACTCCAACACACACACACACACACACACACACTAGCAGCAGCCCCATTTTTTCCTGCTGTGTCACATCTGGATTTCTTAAGGAAAAGACTAATGACTCAAGTCTTTTCGAGTTGCCAAAATGCTCTGGGTGACTCTGAAAGTCCCCCCATTGAGACACATTGTTGAGTCGAGTCGCATGGGGCTCATGAGTTGTGACTCAACTCGAGTCAAGCCATGCTGGACTTGCCCATTCCTGAGTGGAGCACACACGCTCCTGGAGAGCAAGGCAAGCCCAAGGAACTGTATGGGGCAGCCCACTCACTGCATCAAGCTCACCATGCTACTGGTTTACCACATCCTAAGCCCAATCTGCAAAGGCAGGGGGTAGGGGAGAGAGTGGAAGCCACAGCTTGCCAGCACAGCAAGACCAGCAACAACACCAGCACCCTAGCAATCATGATGCTACTCCGATGCCATTTGCAGCCACAACTCCAGCAGCCTGGCAACCAAATCATACGTGTGTGGCAGTTACCTAGTGACCAAATAACCCTGCACAGGTGCCAGGCTCACACACCTGCCAAGCCCAAACCCAGGCAGAAGCCCTACATTGAAGCAAGTGCACACACTCAGGCCAACCAAGCTGCACTGTTCCAAGGAGGCCCCATGATCCATGATCCCAGGCATGCCTGCTTGGGAGCAAGCCCCCTGAGATGCTGCAAAGTGAGGATGCCGACAAAAGACCAAGTTGGCAGCAGAATACATGGCCGAGGAGGCCAGGGAAGATGCATTACTGGCAAGGCTGATGGCCACCATGCCCACAGGTTAGCAGCCAGAGCAGAGCCCATACCTACCATTATGCACCAAACACCACTGTGCCCACAGCCCCACCCACAGGAATCCTATGCATCAGCACTGACATAAGGGGTTAGGATTGCTCCCATTGTGACATAATGATGTTGTGATGTCACTAACCTGGGCACTGAGGCTTTTAGTTACTCCTCTGACAAAGAATGCCCATAACCCACCAAAGTCCTATTCCTTTAATGTGAAAGATGTAAGCATATGTGTTCTTGCCTGGCCCACAGGTGGACAAGTAAGTCAGACTGTATTCAGTGTGGCTTCCTCACAGGTTAATGTGCAAATTGGTCCATTTCTGCCAGCTCATAATATTACTCAGTTCAGGCAACCGTTGGTTTTTCTGCACTGTCCCTAGTATTGAACACTTTCATGACACATTTTGCAGCGACTGTATCAACATTGTTTATATGGAGTCACTACATTTCCATCACCCCACCCCCATTCCCAACAGCCTCATTTTGCCCATCCCCTTGTTTTTCTTCTGAAAGTACTTTTAATGCTTCCTTTGACTTGGCAGTCATATTTAGTGCTTCCTGGTTATTTGGGGGGGGGGGGTCAGTGTTAAGTTGTTGTTGAACTCTGTCAGTGATGGAGGAGCAACTGAAAGAGAAACACACAAGTGGGGTTGCCAACCATCCCCTCGCAGCAGGGCTGTTGTACCACTGCAAGTTATCCAGCAAACAGCCAAGTAACAGATGCCAGTGAGATGCTTGCTTGAAATGAGTAGTCTAGCAACCTTGCTGAGTGGTGACTGGGCTGGAGACTGTGCTTGGAGTCTGCGTCGCCTTTGGGATGCTTTTATGGGCATGGTGTTTTCTGTGGGAGAGCTATATGTGTGGAGCACAGAGTGACAAAGAGAGAGTAAGAAGGCATAGACAATGGCACCTGTCACACCAGTGGCACCAGTCATACCTGTTCCCTGGTTTGAGATGCATGCTCAGTATTTGTGAGGGAGTGTGTTGCCATCAGGGTGTGTATACAGGGGTTCCCAGTGGAGGTGGAGGCATGGTGGCTTGGATCCTTTCCTATCCAGGGGACTGCAGTTGCCTTCTGAAGAGGATTACTGTTCACCCCTCTTTGTCAATGCTTTCATCCTGTGAAGCAAGAGGGGTACTGGTGAGCGTTTTGCCAGCATGTATAATGGTTGGAGTCTCCAGCATTACCAGACCAGGGGGGGGGGGTCTCACTGCTCTTGGCTGTGGGAGGGTACTCTTTTTGTGGCACGGACCCCTTGGACGATGTTAGGGGTCTGTGTTGCGGGCCCGTGGGATGGGATTCTGACATGATGCATTGCAGGATGGGAGTTTTTCCCCCCTTTGCTTATCTGTGTGGGCTGCATTGTCCTCAGTGGGGTGGTGAGGTGATGATTCCAGTTGGGTGTTTGTATATGGATTGTTGCAATGCTGGAGTTTTAGTTTAATGGTTTGTGTGTGTTATGTTTTGATGTGATGTGAAGTCTGTGGAGACAGAGAGACCCAATCCAGTCCAGTTTTCCAAGGCCAGTGCAGCTATGCCCATGGGGTGTGTGCTACATCCTTTGATGGGGTGGCAGTCACAGAAGCCTCCTCAAGGTAAGGGAACATCTGTTCCCTTACCTCCAGGCTGCATTGCAGCTGCACTGGTGTTGGAAAGATGGATAGGATTGGGCCCAGAGAAGGCAAATTAGGACCAAACTACACTTGACAGGGGCAACGACATTTGTCACGGGCATGCCTACCTTGTCCACATATACAGTGATAACAGGAACTAACTTTTGCAACAAAAGCTGTGTGCAGGTGTAGGGAACTGAACGCCTGACCTCTACCCACACACTTCAGGGTTCAATACCATAAATTAGCAAGGGTGGGGAGCTAAGTATGTGAGGAAACACTGTTCAGCAAGGGAAGGTGAAGAGGGGTCACAGCTCCCATCCTCCAACATATTTTGCTCGAATAATCAGACCCCCCCCCCATTTTATATGTGAATGACCAGATGTGAATAAGCAAACATGGTTGTCCCAGTCATGTCTAGTTTGACAGCAACAGAAATAATGGCAAAGAAAACATGATAATGCCTACCTAGGCAGCTCATGAGTTCTCTGAATGCAAGGGTCACTCCTCCATCTTCCCCTCAATTTACCTCAGGAAACAAAAGGTCCCCTGCTAAGGCAAGACATAATAACCATTTGAATACCGAGATTTCAAGCATGTTTAAAACAAAAAGTTTTCTCTGCCACAGTTTAACAAACTTTCAAAAGCTGACTTCCTCCCCCCCCTCAGTTTTTAGAACATGGAACTAACAACCAGAGAAAAATGAAGCACACCGCTACTTTGAAGCTCACTGAAATGTTATGTGGTGTGGGATTTGGATCACTCTTGTCTAATCTGCTGTTCAAGGAAGCCCAACTGATCCGAAATTCCCCTAAGGGAAGAAAGGAAGAGGCAATACAGAGAGACATTAAGAAGATGGCAAGGAAACAGAAGCTTATGGTTTCTTGGGAGTTCCACACTTAGAGCATGTCTCAGAATGTGACCTTGTTCATGAACTAGATAAAACTCCGATATGCGCTGCTGCGGCTGCTACACTTTCAACAGCTTTGCGTTCCTCCTGCGTACATGATATCACTGAGAGCTTTTCCAGAACTTTTGGCTCAAACTTGTCAAAAGATTTCTTTGTCCCTGGTGGGCGATGATGTAGGCCTCAAGATTTGGGGACCAGAACATTCTTCTTGGAGAAAGCGGTTGACTTTGGCACCCTGGTTGTTCCAGAGTCAAGGATACAGGATGGCAGCCTCACAGACCAGTCCAGCTCAAGGTCCTGTGCAGTGATGCAGTGCTGCTGACACAGGCTATGCTGGATCTTGGGTGGGAATCCAGCAGGCTGGAGGTCTCTTCAAGATGACATTCATTCCCTTATCCCAGGGTAAGCCCCAGCCTGCGCAATGGGTCTACTTGGACCCACCCAAGCAAAATCACTGGTGCAGGACTGAGTGGATCCATGTCAGGATTTCAGGCCCATGAGGATGATAGGATGTGGTGTGCCCCACTACCACCAAGCAGGAACTTGGCACAGCAACCAATGGACAAAACAAACATTGGACAAATGTAGTTAACAAATGATGGTGTTCTTTCTTTCCTTACTTCAACTTTTTATTAAAGGCAGAGAAAGAGAATAAGAGCACAATCATATTCCCCCCCCCCCCCGGTGCAGCAACACCACAAATGGGCATTCTGTATCTACTGATGGGGGCAGATTGAGAGGCTTCAGAGGGAGGGGAAAGGGGAATTTTTAGCCCTTACCCCTCCATAAGCCTCCCATTCCACAATGGGCCTCCTGAGACCTGTGCCAGCTCTGCAGCTGCTAAAAGTCCAAGGAGACAGAGGAGGTGAGGAGGTCTGCAAAAGTGGGAATAGGATCTGGGGTGCCCCATCATTGTCACATCCATCCCTTCCTGCAGCCTCCTCACCTCAGTGCTTCCCACTCTCTGCCCAGTTTTGTCCTCTCCCCACCCGCCACTGCCTTACCTTTTCCAAAGGACACAGCAGGTTCCATCAGCAATAGCTGAGTGCTGCTGCCTCCTGTGGCAGAACTTGGACATGGCAGCCAACAGAGCCCTGTACATTCTATTGGCAGCCATATACAACAGCAGAACTCTGTTGTAACCACTGACCTCAGCAGTGTCTTTTCTAGTGGCTATTGGCTAGGGTTCTTTTGCATCTTTTTAGATTGTGAGCCCTTTTGGGACAGGGAGCCATTTGTTATTTGATTTTCTCCATAAACCGCTTTTTGAACTTTGTGAAAAGCGCTGTATAAATGCTGCTGCTGCTGCTGCTGCTACTACTACTACTACTACTACTACTACTACTACTACTACTACTACTACTACTAAATGCCTCTGCACAACAGCCTAGTCTCCGATAGAATTCATCTTTCTGCTGTTCACTAGCTCTGTTAATTTCAGTGTTTTATAAATCATTTAAAAACTTTCTTTAATAAAAATAAAGCTAAAAAACTTCCTGATTACTTTTTTTTTTTTTTTAAAGCACAAACTGTCTAATAGCAGTGCTTAACCTTCAGACATTCCTGAGATTCTTCAGTCTGAGCTAGCCAATGCCATATGTTAATCTGGTCCCTGCAGTTTGAGGTTTTCAGCTTTAAAAAATTCATACTCCTTTAACGAAGTCACTAATTACAGTCAAACACAAACACAGAAGTAGGAATTCCATTATTTGTTTAAAAAATCCTGACTGCAACACAGAGAGTGGTGAGTATTTATATGTGCATGGTGGGTCTCTAGGGATCCTTCTCGCCTCCAGCCAGAAAGCCAGAGAACTATCATAGCATTGCCATGAGCAGCTCTCTCCCTCTCCGGTTCTCTTAATGCCTGTCAAGCGATGTCTGTTTCTGTCTCTTTCACTAGGATCATGTGGACTGGTGTAAAAATTTGTAGAGACATTTCCAGCACTTTGGTTTATTAACACATTTTGTGGTAGAAATCTCTTTCCCTTTTCATCAAGATAATCCCATGAGGAATATTTCAGTTCTTTATATAATGCCTCGTTCTATGCTGTTACCATGAATACCCTATCCCTTGATAAGTCTGTATGCTGCTATTATTGCCCCCAGTCCTATGGACCATTTATAACAGCTAATCTATTGATCCACTGTTGTAAATGGCCCTGAGATGGCACAACTGTTGTGCCACCATTGTGCATAATGGAACCTCTGGAAGAGATGGCCAACAGCTCTGCACATGCTCCAGAATCACCTGGGAACTCTGCTTGCCCAGTGTGGGCCTGTGGCCATGTCCATCCCCTCTCCCCCCCCCAGGAGTCCCAAATGGGGGTCAACGGGAAATCTGTGAGACTGAGGACTTACCCTGCCTCGCAAAGGACAACCAGGAGAGTGGACTGGCTTGGAAAGCTGATTTATTCGGGTAAGATTTTAAACATTCATCTGGGCTCCCAATTACATCACTGGAACCCGTGTCCTCAGGGCAGTCTCCCTGGTGCATATAGAGTCCATACAACATCTACCCGACTGGGGTAAGTAAGTCTCAAAGCTGAGTTGCCAAGTTCTTCGGGTGTCTAGTCAGCTGGAACTGCAACGCTGTCACAATGGACACCTCTGGAGTGGTTGCTGGGACTTCGATGCAGCTCACAGGCAGGGACGTTGCTTTTCTAGTCCCCAGTCTCCATCCCTTTGGGGCTCCTCCAGTGGATATGGCACCTGCCAGACTCCCTAGTTCCTTCTCCAAGAGCTAAGCAAGTGATAGGGAAGGGGCCTGCCCAAGCAGTCCCAGTCTGTCCTCCAGGAGTGTGAGTCCCAGGAGTAGCATTCTCCCTCGGTGGCTTCTGGGCTCCTTATGAACCCAGCAGTTAGTCTCTCCTTCTGGCCATGTGATCTGTTTCAGGTCTCCCTGACCCTACTCTGGTGACATCCAGGTAAGGAGGCAGAGGGCAGGTGGGGAGGGAGAGGGTGGTGGCAGGGAGTGGGCCTGAAGGGGTGGATCCTGGCAGCAAAAGCACACCAGATCCTACCCCTAATTTCCCAACCTGCTCCACCCCTTTCTTCTTCTCCTCAGACTTATTCCAGGAAAATAGCTGGCATGGGTTCACAGAGACCCAAAGGAAATTGTGCATCCTACTTGGGAGGTAAGTATGCTTTTACTTTTCTCTTACTGGTTGGCTGATCACCCCCCTCCCCCCTATAGCATGTGGTACACACTCCATTGGAGCAGTTGCATGCTATGGAGCAGTGGGGCATAGGGTTGGGCTATGCGACTCTCTGCATTGTCATCACCTTATTCATCCTTCAGGGATTGCCACATCTCTGTCCTGAACTTTATGGTCTCCTATTGTTCTCCTTCTTTCTCTGTCTCTGTCTTTCATGACTACTTAGGTATGTCCTCCATCCTTTCTCCTCTCCAGTTCTGTGCTTTCTGTCACACTGCTACTTATGCCTGGAACAGCTTCCTTCTGAATTTGTCATCCAGTCACTTTCTTCTCCCTCTATGTATTCATCTACAGCACCCACTACTGCAAAGGTTTTTCTTGAACCTGAAGTGATTCAGCCTCAGCTATTAATTTCTCCTTAGCAGAACCCTGCTGAATGTGCTGTCTGGAACTGATGTCTCCACCATTCTGTCTCATCCATCTCACATACATTAAGTTCCATCTTTGTACTTTGTATGGTTCCATTATGTAGATAACCAAAGAACCTTTGTTACATTGATTAAAAAAAAAGCATGTAATTGATTCATGAATGCCACTGTTTGCATCTGAGGCATGAACTTGTACCAGTTAGGGATTCATTCTAGTGTCTAAGGGCCCAATCCACCCCTCAATCCATCTTCCACCTTTTAGCTGCACTGATGGAGCTTGTGTTGCATGCAGTCGAAGGGAAGTGACCAGATGGCCTAGAAGAGGCAAGTAAAAATAATTTTAACTTACCCCACCACAAGCAACCTGGCTGTCAGAGGGTCAATGGCTGTTTTGCTGGTGTAAGTCCTAGGTGAGGCAAGGGCTTGTCATGCCAGGAAAATTGGGATAACACTCTGCAAGGTGCTACTGCAATCCACCCCTCCTACTCTTAAAAAGTTCCCTGCTCATGCTGATCCTCAGTTTCCCATCCTTGAACTGCCCCTTCCGCCACCTTACCCATTCCTTTTCAGCATCTGAGAGCCATTGCCACATGAGCAGGGCTTCCAGTCATTTGTGCCAGTGGCCCTAATCCACCCGTGCACCTTTTATAACACCGCTGCAGTACTTAAAATGGCAGATCAGTTCTTCCACCATGTTCCCCACTGAATCGGGCCATACGTTGCATAAAGTTTAGCAAGCCACTTCGAAAAACACTGGTCAACATTCCACATAGATGGTGTGTTGTTTCCTGCCATCAAAGGCAGAAAGAGAAAAAGCCAGAGGTTCTCAGGAACAATTAATATGGAATGCATATGAACCCTGTGGCTACTGTCCATGATACAATCTTGGGGAACACTTATAAATGACTATGAAAAATCATGTGTATGCAGACCTCAGGACTTGGGTGCCGACATCCCTTCCATAAAAGTGTTTTCTTTGTGCTTTTTCATTGTAGCATTCTTTGTCCTGGCATGACTGACAGCCATTCTAACCAATGGAAGCAGTTGGAAGCAATTGCTATTCAGTAGCCATTCCCTGCCTGTTAGATCAATTTTGCACAGTACTCAACTTTCAGGGATAATCTCCCCCATACTATTCAAGGTACGTGCCTCATTATTCACTGGGGTTCCGTTCCAAAACTCCCAATGGATTAAAAAAAAAATCAGTAGTTACCAATTCAGAGGCAGAGAGCTTAAAAGATCCACTTCCAGGTTTCCTTCTCCTCTATTGTCACCCAAGAATGCATTGGTATAGACACTATACCACATTCAGACACGAGATGGGGTAAATAGTGGGAATGGACTTATAATTATTTAACAGCACAAAGGTGGGAAATTAGATTTTTGTGCTTTTTTACCTTGTTACAAGGCATTTAAAGGTGGGCCTCGGTATCAGTGAGTCAAATCAGTGGATACCAAATCATTGAATACCGAGAATCCCACCTTGTATTGCTGTACTTCTTTAGAAATGAGAGTTGCTTTTTGTGAATGAGTTCAAGACTAAGCTGCTAACCTGCAACGAGCGCTTCTCGTGTGTGTAGACAAAGCTGCTATACAGGGTTTGTATGTTAGATGGACAGAATATACAAACATGTACTCTACCACAGGATGATGGGCCCTCTCAACAGACGAACAAAAAGCAAGAGATAACATTTCTCAGTACATTTTGTAGGAAACCATATTCTGCTCTCTGGTGTTCTGCTTTGCAACGGTACAGCAACAGCTGTGCAATTCCACTATAAAAGGATGTTTTGTGATATTGTGTTTGTGTAGTGACTGGTACAGCCTCTCCTGAGCATTGAATTGTTGATACAGTAAGTTGCTGGAACTATTCCATGCAGGGCTGCCCACAATTTCATCTCTTGCTGGATTGTTTTCAAAGATGTAGGAAATGTATCAAAGACATTATGCAAGAAGTGTAATACAAGACACTGAAGGACATCATGATCTGCATCTAACAGCAGTGGTGTTGCTGGGGGGTGCGGGCTGCACCAGCTGATGCGCACAGGGTGTGACACCACTACTTGCCAAAAATTTTTAAATCTTCGTATTTTTGAATAATACCATCATGTTATATATCTTATGTGTGTTTTCATGCAGAATGCAATGAAACAAACTGGGTTGAAATATCTGTATTCTATCAAAAATTACAGCCATAAAACCAGAGGAAGTTGGGTGATGATACATCACCATGCCAATCTTCCTGGGTGTTGCCCTGTCCACTGCATAGGAGGCGGTCCATCATAGGGGTGGTGCACTGGCCTCCTGTAGTGGATGATGCAAGCCCTAGTGATGCCACTGTCTAACAGCCCAATCCCAAGAAAAGTCCCAGGGTCTCAGCAAATGAGATACATTCCTCCTGTGTGTGCATGTTCATGTGTGTTTAAAAAAAAGCAGCTGTTGCCCAGTGCATGCCTGATCTCTTCTGATCTCAGAAGCTAAGCAGAGTCAGGTTTGGTTAGTACTTGGATGGGAGACTGCCTGGGAATACCGGGTGCTGTAGGCTTATACCATAGTCTTTCGAGACTGAAGATTGCCAGCCAACCTAATTATACATCATTAAGCTTATACAGTACCAACATTATGAGCAGGATGAAAACTCTCAGAAAAGAGACATGCTTCTTCAAATGATCACTGAGAAAGCTCATAAGTGTTGAGCCAATCCTGAACTGAGCAGGTGAAGTTCACTAAAAAGCTTGCAAGTGAGCAAAACCTGCTTTTGCTTCCTAATATAAATTATGCAAGGCAGTTTGGTTCCCCATATCTGTGGAGGAACTGTGAAGGAACTTACTCATTAGTCTTTTTAATAATTTACTAATTAACAGTATTTATAAACAACCTTTCAACGTATGATCACAAGTTAGTGTAAAATATAAGCATACAAAAATATGGAATTCATTCCATTAAAATGAAGCCAAATGGCAACAATTAATAAGAGGAGCACAAAAGCGACCGTAAAAAAATATCTCAACTAATTTCCAAAAGCCTGGTGAATTCATTCTAGTTCATTCCAAACTCCGGGGCTACACAGAAAAGACCCTGCTTCTAGTTGATGGCAAGCTTCTCACAACCCAATGTAGCTTGTTGGCAGATCTTAAATCTTAGGGTGAATCCTTTGGGAGAAGGTGTTCCTTGAGATATTCGGGGTGCAGATTAGGTACTATTTAATGTCAAAGCCAGCAGTAGTGCCTAGAAACTGTAACTAAGAGCTCAGTCCTATACATTTCCCTGCTATAGCAACTGTTACCCTGCAGATGCCTGATCTTGTCTGATCTCGGAAGCTAAGCAGGGTCAGGCTTGGTTAGTACTTGGATGGGAGACTGCCGGGGAATACCAGTGGATGTAGGCTTAAACCATAGTCTTTCGAGACTGAAGGTTGCCAACCAGCATGCAGTCAAACATGTATCAAAACAGTCTGTGCTGTGCTATGGGGAGCGTATCGGGAGGTTTGGGAGAGGAAAGGTATTTTCCCTTACTCCTCCATAAGCCTCCCAATTGCCAGTTGGGTTTCCTCAGACGTGCGCTAGATCTTTAGCTGGTGCAAATCCGAGGGGCATGTTGGCTGCTACTGGAGGGAACAGCATCCAGCACAAGTTACCCATGCTGGGTATCACCCCTTCCACCTCTGACGTGCCTTCTGCCCTCCCCCTCCCCCCTGTTATGACCTCCCCTTGCCCCATTATGCCCTTCCTGCCAACTCATCTTCACCAGTGGCTGCTACATTCCCCACCATCATGCACTGGGCCTCAGCGGCCTCTCTGATGGTGGCCCAGAAACACGTAGCTTCGCTTGCTTCTTGAGCATCATTTATGATGATCATAAAGCATGTACCACTGCCAGAGCTTTAGTTCCAACAGCTGTTTCCAATTATGCTCTCATCATCTCAGACTGTCAATAAACAAGTGCCAGCATTTCCTACCTTCTGAAGTTATTGCATTCCTGGTTCTGTTCTATGCAAATCGGCAAACATTATTTGCTACAGCGTTCTAGCACTGATAAGAGAGCTTGCCATACCTCTACAGGAGAATCAGAAGAAGAAAAGCTTTTGGATGTTGTTTAAACTCCAAGTGTCGCAAATATTTGGTTAGAGTTTGACTTGGAGGGTTTGGAGATTTTGAAAGAATTGTTGCACTGAACCCTCCTGAGGATAAGGTTATGAACAACAGCAGGAGAAAATAAAAGTCAGTCTGAAAGCCCAAAGAAAATAAGGCGCGTTTCATGATTTTCTGTTTTGCTTATATGCTCTAGGCAAGGGCACTTGCTGCCCTAGAGCTTCAGAAGTCAAGTCTGTAATTTTTACTGCCAAATTATCAGCCACACTACGTTCCCTTGTGCCATGTTGTTATTCTTCTGCAATCGCCTTCAATGCATCAGGAAAAAAAGAATAAAAACACTCCAAAATCCTATCACTAGAGTTTCAGAGAGGAGATCAAATTGCAGTTAGAAGTTGAAAAACAGCAACAGTCTTCAGCAAGGTTAGATTAAGCCAAAAAGGTGAGTTTCTGCTTGCAAAGAGCTTAATTTTGAGGCCAACCCTTGTCACACTGCAGATTTTGCACATATGAATTTACTTATTATGCAAACAAACTATCCTTTCCAAAGGATCTCTCTCTCTCTCTTTTATTAAGGGCACAATCCTAACCAACTTTCCAGCACTGGCATAGCTGTGCCAGTGGGTCATGTGCTGGATCCTGTAGTTGGGGGCAGTCATGAAGACCTTAAGGTAAGGGAATGTTTGTTCCCTTACCTCAGAGTTGCATTGCTAGGAAGTTGGTTAGGATTGCGGCCTAAAAGAACAGCTATTGACTTTGTTTGACTTATATCCCAAAATTGATATACAGGTGTGCACTGCTAACAACCGTTCACTTAACAACAGACCGCATATATGACTGTGGTCAAAGCACAATAAAGATGTTCTTAACGAGGCAATCACATCTCCCATTGCCTGCAGCAGAGTGTCTGTTTACACAACAGAGAGGCCTCTTCTTAATGCAAAGAACAGGCAATCTATCTCCAGTAGCCTGTGCAGCCAGCTAGTGTCTAGCAGGGAGTGTCTGTTTACAAAGACAATGGAGTGGAATGAATGTTCACTTAATGACCTAATCACATAACAGGAATTGGAGAAAGTATCCCTGTCGTTAAGTTGCGCACACGTGTATTAGTTATGTCTATAATTTGAGATAAGAAATATCCTGCTGGATGAGGCCTAGGGCTCATCTAGTCCAACTTCCAGCATCTCATCTCACAGCAGCCCACCAGATGCCTGGCAGCCCAATCCAATGCCTGTCTACTCAGAAGTAAGTCCCATCAGAGTCACTGGGGCTTACTCCCGGGAAAGTGTGGATAGGATCATAGCCTCAGGGAGCACACAGACAACAAGATGTTTGCATCTTGCTGCCACTCTCCTGCATCTGGCATTTTATTCACCATAACCAATGAAGACACCAGACTGTGGCTTGGGTTTAACTTGGGCTACCTTAATAAACACAAGTGATCCATTTTTTTAAAACATGAAATCTGTTGAACACAGCATCCCTCCCATGCCAGTCTGGGAAAGGTGAAAAAAATTGCCATCCATGGCTAATTCGGATGACAGAAAAAAATTCCTACCCGGCTCTCATGACGAGTGACCACCTCAGTGGCAGACGTCCCCAGCCCCGTGCCCTGTGGCAAAGGTTCACAATGGCACCCCTGCAGGCTGTCACTGCCCCTGCACACAAATCCATCCACCCCCCACTCACCTGAGGCTCATGGAGCCTCGTGTGACTCAAAGCTGGGTCAGGGAAACTTCCTAAAGCTTCCCCGACGCTATAAACCATGCTTCTGGAAAACCAGAAGCACCGTTTCTGACCCCATCGAGAGCCTCAGAGGCTTCCACAGGGTCCTAGAGGCTCATGCTCCAGCATTTGCCCTCTAGAAAACAATGGGAGGTCCACAACTGGACCACCTAATTTCAGGCTGTACACATCCATCATAGCTTGTAACCTGTGATGGGTAAGCCACCACAGCCCCAATGGGTCTCCTCGGACTTGCTCCACCTCAGGAGGTGGCACTGTTGCTCTTGTTAACTCTTGTTCATATGCCTATGGTTGCTTACTTATGTGTAGACCTATTAACAACAAATTTACTACTCTCAGGTTTTTAGACTCGAGTCTTAATTATGTGAACATTTTGCTTGTGTCTCAAATATATCAGTGCAGTAAATTATACAGGCCAACACACATTTGGCTATCTTAAAAGTTCAACCGTTCCTGGATATATTGGGGGTACTAACTCAAAAAATGGCATAAGTTTTGCTCTGTCACATCTAATTTCAAAGGAAGCCTATGCTAAGGCCAGTGGTGTAGCTCAGGGAGTAGCAGTTGCACCGGGCATCAAGCTTTTGGGGGAGGGGGCAACAAGCTGAGCTTGACACTAGTGACCAAAATTGTGAGAATCTTGATATGTATGAATAATACCACCATGTTATATTGGAAAGGTAATTTAATGCTGAATGCAATGAAACAAACAGCATTGGAATATCTGTATCCTATCAAAAGTTTTGACCCATTAACCAGAAAATGAAACACAGCTGCCTTATGGAACAAAAGTGGATTTTCTTAATTAAAAACTGACCTATGAGACTGATTGTTCTGAGAGGCAATGACATGTTATGTTATGGACATGTTGCAATGGCATGTTATTATGATTCAGCATGAAACTAATAAGGTGTTAATATGAGTCAGCTCTCATTTCCACGTATCATAATACAGTTACCCCTGCTAACTGGATAAAAAGGCACTTTTTCAAGTGGTGCCCCTCTTGAAAAAGTGCCTTTTTACCCAGTTTTATATATATATATATAACTGGGGGGAAGCAGAAGAGCAAGTGGGTGGAGAACTGCTGGGGGGAGGAGGTGAGTTCCTCCTAATTTTCACTTTTAAAAAGCCCAGGCATGATGTCACTTCCGGAGGTGAAATCACTTCTGGGGCAACAGTTTGGGCTTGGCACCAGGCTACACAATCATTAGCTATGCCACTGGCCAAGGGTTCGTCAAGTGGAAGCTGCTTGAAGAATTCACTAAAGCGGCTCTGCCGTATCTCCAAAACTAGATGTGCTAGGACAAAACTGATGCCAATTTTTGAATCAGCACCCCACATTCATATAAAACCACCATAACTTTTGAAAAAAAGTTTTTCCGACCCTCAATTTCACAGGCATTCATTATGTTCTTAAAATGAATCACATAGTTAAGTACTTTCCAACCAGAGGTCTAAGGTTGTCTTCACCTAAGAGGATCAGGTTTTCACTAAAGGAATGCATATTAAAAAAGAGAGGAGGGGAAGAAGCAGATGTGCCAGTCTGTTCTGAGGAAAATATGGGAATTTATTCTTGGGAGCTATACCAGGGATGGGCAAATCCAGCATGACTTGACTCGAGTCACATCTAGAGTTACCACCACCCCTGTGAGTCGACTCAAAAACAAGTCATAATGGGAGCACTTTCCGAGTCGCCAATTCACCCGTTCATGACTTTAAAGGTCTTGAGTTGAGTCAAGTCACCCCTTTTAAAAAGTCAGCTGTGGAAAAAGACAGGGCTGCTGCCTCTCTCTCTGAGAGAGAGAGAGAGAGAGATCACTTTAACCACTCCCCTGTTGTCCCCACCCCATCTGTAAATGGCAGGAAGGGGTGGGATGAACTTCAAGAGAGTGGGGACAGAAGCAGCAAGAGGGAGGAGGGTCATGCACACCCTCTTACCACGACAACCCAATCCTTGGCAGCTCTACCCAGAAGTAGTCCCACTGCAGCTTACCAGGACTTACCAGGACAACCCAATCCTTGGCAGCTTTACCCAGAAGTAGTCCCACTGCAGCTTACCAGGACTTACCAGGACAACCCAATCCTTGGCAGCTCTACCCAGAAGTAGTCCCACTGCAGCTTACCAGGACTTACCAGGACAACCCAATCCTTGGCAGCTTTACCCAGAAGTAGTCCCACTGCAGCTTACCAGGACTTACCAGGACAACCCAATCCTTGGCAGCTCTACCCAGAAGTAGTCCCACTGCAGCTTACCAGGACTTACCAGGACAACCCAATCCTTGGCAGCTCTACTCAGAAGTAGTCCCACTGTAGCCGGTCATTCAATGAGCCTGCTGGAGCCATGCCATGAATTTCTCCAGGATGGCTAGGAACCACCTCCTCCCTGCCTTCTCCCCTCATTCCTCCAGGGAGAAAACCTCCTTCCCTGGGCTTCTGCAACCATTCATAAGGCAATAATGCCCTCGGCTCCTCCTCCTCCTGCCTTCCCTCAGTCAAAGAAAATATCATCCTTTGTCCAATGATCATCTGTTCCTTCTTATCAGAGATGGGCAAAAGAGCTTGCTCCCACCTCTCCCCCCCCCTCAGATGCAAATACAAACATTAACCCTTCCCTGCCTCCTGGCTGGAACTTCCCTGCTGCTCACCTGGTCAGAATGCTGGCCCCATGAGGTTTTTCACGCCGTGAAAACAGTAAGGGAACACACTCAGATACAGACAGGCTTGCGTGCATGCGTGGGGATGAGTGCCGAGTCAAGGGGACTTGAGTGTTTTTCTGTGCCTTTCACGTGAACAACTCATGAGTCCATGAGTCAATAAAAAATGCACATTTTAGCCATTTGAGTCCAAGTGACCTGACTCGACTTCCCATCCCTGAGCTATACTATCCCTGTTTGAATGTTTTATTTTCTGACTACCTTGTCCAGTTATAGAAACCAGTTTCTACCTCAGAGAAGACCTGCTCCAATGAAAGATGTCATTTTTCCCATATGATTTTTTATAGTAACAGGCTTCTCATCAATCAGCTCTGCCCAAATTAGGCCTTTTAAACTCCCCTTCCGTTGTGTGGGAGCAATTGAAATACATACTTAATATTCCTGCTGAAATAAGTGGGACTTCACTGTGACTGGAACATGCCCTACATTTGGGTGGATAATTGTTCTGATTCCAGTTTCTAAAACTGTACGCTTATTTACCATTAAAAAAATTAAAAAATATTGGGACAAAAGTCACATTGGCTGCATTCTTATGGACCTAGGAGTAAGTACCATTGAAAACAATAAGACTGTGGGCCCAGTCTTATCCAACTTTCCAGCACTGGTGTAGCTGCAATGCAACCCCTATATAAGGGAACAAATGTTCCCATACCTTGAGGAGGCCTCTGTGACTGCCTCCCCAGTGCAGGATAGAGCACAAAACCCATTGGCGCAGCTGCACTGGCACTGGAAAACTGGATAGGATTCAGTCCTAAGGCTGCAATCCTAACCTCACTTTCCTGGGAGTAAGTCCCATTGAACACAATAGGACTTACTTCTGAGAAGACCTGGTTAGGATTGTGGCCTAACTTCTGAGTAGTCATAGGATTGCGGTGTTTATTAATTTCTATCATGCCTTTCTTTAGCAGAGCTTATGATGCAATCCTAGGATATTATCATTAAGAATATTTATCTACCACTTCTCAACAAATAAGTTCACAATGCAGTTTACAGAGAAAATTAAACCAAAACCAAAAAAAAAA
The DNA here is from genome assembly GCF_035046505.1 of Tiliqua scincoides. Classification (NCBI taxonomy): domain Eukaryota; kingdom Metazoa; phylum Chordata; class Lepidosauria; order Squamata; family Scincidae; genus Tiliqua; species Tiliqua scincoides. Next base: position 117,797,880 of record NC_089821.1, read on the forward strand.
CCAAATCCAGTTTATTCAACGTTTTCTCCTGGCATATTTTATGCTGTCCAATGCTTCCAATTTGCACTGGGCAATACTGCAATTTGCTGTCCTTGAGTCACAGGAATTGCTATGGTACCCCATTTCTCTTCTCTGTTTTGAAGGTGGTCACTTCTCATGTTAAAAGCAGGAACACTATGTCAGCGGGCACACCTAACTGAATATACACACACACTGAGATTCATAATGTAAGATTTCTTGTTAAGTTGCTAATCTTAAAAAAAAAAAAAATAATGATGTGGTAAAACTGTAATGTGAACAACATTACAGGAGTGCCACCGGAGCAGAACTTAGAAGGGAACAAACAAAGCTGGTGCTGAATAATTGTTATTGTTCAAGAATGCTTGGGCATGTGTACTTCTGCAGCAAAATCACTCTGAACCACACTTGTGCAGCATGTTTTATGTGCCATGGCAAATGGTTTTCTAAATGAGTTTCTTTTTTCTCCAATTTCCTTAGACAGCATCTAATTATACTAAATGCCTGTGTTTATTTACAAAAAGCTCAGAGTGGTGGCAGGGCTTGCTATGGCTCCCAAACTGGCAGTCTGCTTAATTCCACAGATGCTGCCTGCCACTCACTCTGCAATGGCAATGGTGGAACAGGACTAGTGAGCAAACAGTCAAAACCTACCTTCCTACGCTTCCTCCGATTTTTTTGTATCACTCAGGCACATCACTAGTCCAGAGGGTTGGTTCACACAGTCAGCCACTAGCCCCAATTCTTAAGTAATAAAATGCTGAGTGGTGTATTGCCTTAGCACTTACTCAAATGAAGTGGTGTGTTGCCTTAGTGCTTAAACTTGGGGGATTGTATTTAAACCTGGGGGACTGTATTGGAATTGTAGAAGATCTGACGAGGAGATAGGATGTGGTGTCAGCAGTGGCCCCTTTAAGGGTAAGGCCTGGGCATTCAGCAGAAAGTATGCTATACAGCTGCAGCCACTTGAAGGCAATAGGGCCCTCAGGCATAAAAGCATCTGATGTAGGGAGAGTTTGGTGTGGGTAGCAGAAGGAGGAAAGCTTGAGGATTGGAGTCAGGAGTGATGGATGGTCTTTGGAGCAGACTAATGCACTTTGTAGATTGCTGGAGACACTGGAGTTTGGCGTGTGGCTGCTATGCCCAAGATCTGCTGAGGACCAAGGGGCTGCTGTAGTGCGGGAGGCTGCTGGCAAGAGATAGGACCTTTGTAGCTTGAATAGGTGAGCTACCCTGGTGGTAGAGTCCAGAAGGACTGTAAGGCAGAACTAGAGTCATTGGTGGGTAAAAAAAAGGGGAACTAATTAGCTAAAAGTGGGGATAGGTTCTCCAGGCAGAGCTTGTATTGGGAATCTGGCAAAACACGGATCAAACTTGTTTCACACAGTGGGCCAAATAGCATTCATGATGCTTGCTGAGGGTCAGAAGTGATGTCATGAAGCAGGAAGTGATACCATTAAGCAATTTGCTACTGTAAATAAGCACTTTTTTCTCATTTAGAGCCCAATCCTATGCATGTCTACTCAGAAGCTCCATTATAGTCAGTGGGGCTTACTCCCAGGAAAGTGTGGATAGGATTGTAGCCTCAGGAACACATTAGCTGCAAATGACAGAAGAGAAAATACACAAATCTTGAGCATATTTTCAAGATATGGGAGAGCCCAATTATCATGTGGGCTGCTGTTTCCGTGGTGACACCTCAGTACTTCTCAGCAGCTGACAGCAACTGATGGTGGTGCTGGAAGAGCCCGAGGCCAAATAAATAGCTTGTGTGGGCCACATCCAGCTTGTGAGCCTTATGCTTGACACCTCATCTTAGACTAGCCCACCCTGTTTCATATGTGAATTTTCTCTGTAGCCCGCCTGCAATAACACCCCCCCACACACACACAAAAATATCAGTGAAATTTTCAGCCCTCCCCACTCCCCAGAATTCAGTGTAAATTCTTATATTTCAAGCATGTCACTATCAGGACCCACCTGGCTTTGCAAGTCTAAAAACAAATGAAAATTGACCTTACCAGCTCAAGCCTCTATTTTATTCTTGGGGGCTCTGGCTGCCTTCTGGAGAATTTGTTGAGCTCCACTTTCATCAGATTGGGACCATGCAGCCAGCCTTGCATTGCCCTTTGCCTGACTTGACCAGCAGCCAAGGCATGTTTGCTTACTTGTGAGTAAATGCAACCATGTGGCTTGCTTTTAATCTCACTTTCCTTAGGGTTCAATACATTTGTCTGCCTGGAGGGAGGGACTTCAGTCTTGGGTGTTTTTTGAAGGCTGCTTTCATTGGATAGAAACCATTCTGGTGTCACTGGATTCCTCTCAGCCTGCCCTTTCTGATGGACTAAGGCATGTTTGCTTACTCACAAGTAAACACACAATATGGATTGGTTTCACTTTCCACAGGGCTCCATGCACTTTTTAGTTTCTGGTTTTTTGGCCATAACTTTTGATGGAAAGGAGCTATTTCACTCCAGTTTTTTTTCCATTACATTCAGCTGGAAATTCTGCATCCAACGGTATATAGTGTATTGGAATCATGGAAGATCTGGCAAGGAGGTAGGGTGTGGTGTCAGCAGTGGCCCCTTTAAGGGTAAGGCCTGGACTTCCAGGGAGTGTGCTGCACAGCTGCAGCCACTTGAAGGCAACAGGGCCCTCAGGGATATAAGGAGCACCTGAGGCAGGAAGGGTTTGTGGGCAGCAGATAGAGGAAAGCTTGAGGCAGGGGAGACTGGATTGAGGAATTGATGGGTGAATGGACTTTGGAAACTGCTGGAACAGACTGTTGGAGACACTGGAGTTTGGTGTGTGGCTGCAGTGACCGAGACCTGTTGAGGACCAAGGGGCTGCTGTAGTGGTGGGAGGCTGCTGACAGGAGAGAGGACCTCTGCAGGTTGAACAGGTGAGCTACCCTGGAGGTGGTGTCCAGCAGGACTGCAGGGCAGAATCAGGGTCGTTCTTGGTTAAAAAAGGGGTGCTAATTAGCTAAATGTGGGCATAATTCTCCAGGTGGATTGGGATTTGGCAGAACATTTAACTAGATGGGGTTATTTGTAACCTTCACGGTGTCTGTGATGTTGTGTCACTTGTGGTGTCAACCCCCCCAGGCTGGTACCTGGGACAGACTGCCCCCCTGCCCCTGGCTAGCTATGCCACTGGCAAGCATCAATAACACTCCAGGCAGATTTTTTTTAAAGACAATTCTTCATTTTACCTGTGCAGGCAGAGGCTGCTTCAGCAGTGCTTGAAGAACTACAAGTTCACATATACAACAGTATGTCTGCCTGTGCATGTCTGCCTGTGGCCTCTGCAGGGCTCAGAATGGATGTTTTGACCAAAAAACATTTTTATGCATTATAAGGCATTCTGAAGCCCAGGGAAGCCTAGAATGCCTTATAAGGCATAAAATGTCACTTCCAGTTTCCATCCGGAAACTGGAAGTAGGGTTTTTTCAGCCAAAATGGCCATTCTGAGCCCTGTAGAGGCTGTGGACGAACACAAGGTGAGGCGAGGGGAGTGCAGCTCCCCCCAGTTATAGAGGCTTCACAGGTACCTTTCACAGGTGATGTTGTTTAACAATGGCATCACTTAACAACAAGGATGGGAGAATGCATCCCTGTTGTTTAGTGATGCTCACCTGTATTTGTGTTCTTGGTGGCCATTTCTATTTTGAAAGTGGGTCGGAGTGGCCTGTTGAGTCGCTTCCTGCTTTGGTGACATCGAGATTAGATTACTGTAACGCGCTCTATGTGGGGTTGCCCTTGAAGACGGTTCGGAAACTGCAACTAGTGCAGAATGCGGCGGCCCGTGTGGTTACTGGAGGTAGGCGGTTCGACTCTGTCAGTCCACTTCTCCAGAGGCTGCACTGGCTGCCCATTCGTTTCCGGGCCCAATTCAAGGTGCTGGTATTGACCTTTAAAGCCCTATACTGCTCTGGACCAGGGTATCTTAGAGATCGCCTGCTCCCGTACAATCCGGCTCGTCCTCTTAGGTTATCAGAGAAGGCCTTTTTACAAGTGCCGCCGCCTAGGGAGGTACGTGGGGCGGCTGCAAGAAATAGGGCCTTCTCAGTAGTGGCACCAATGCTATGGAACTCCCTTCCCCTTGACTTAAGAATGGCTCCCTCTCTTGAGACCTTTCGGCGAGGCCTGAAGACCCTTCTGTTTAAACAGGCCTTCTGAGTTCTCGGCCTTTTAACATCTTTTAATATTTTTTACAGGCCTGATTCTTTTATGACTTGCTGCTGCTCTATGCTCTTTTTACCTATTTTTTTTACTCTGACTGCTGTTTTTTATGTGTTAATATGTTTTTATTTGTTTTTAAATTATGTTTTTAATATGTTGTAAGCCGCCTTGAGTCCTTTCGGGGAGAAAGGCAGGGTAAAAATAAAGTGATTATTAATAATAATAATATTATGACCTTAGTAAGCCATCCCTTTTCACTACCTACCTGGGACAGGAAAAATAGACAGTTTGTCATGCATTTGGCAGGTCACAGTCAATGGCTGGCAGGCTGCATTCAACCTGCTGGGTTATCAATTGTTCAAGCTTTTCTTGAACTATGAACCTGATGGCATCCACCCAAGAGTTATTAAGGAATTGAAGAATGAAGTTGCAGATCTCTTGATTAAGGTATGCAACTTGTCCCTCAAAACGGCCATGGTGCCAGAAGATTGGAGAATAGCAAATGTCACACCTATCTTTAAAAAGGGAAAGAGGGGGGACCCGAGAAACTATAGGCCGGTCAGCCTAACATCCATACCGGGTAAGATGGTGGAATGCCTCATCAAAGATAGGATCTCAAAACACATAGACGAACAGGCCTTGCTGTGGGAGAGTCAGCATGGCTTCTGTAAGGGTAAGTCTTGCCTCACGAACCTTATAGAATTCTTTGAAAAGGTCAACAGGCATGTGGATGCAGGAGAACCCGTGGACATTATCTATCTGGACTTTCAGAAGGCGTTTGACACGGTCCCTCACCAAAGGCTATTGAAAAAACTCCACAGTCAGGGAATTAGAGGACAGGTCCTCTCATGGATTGAGAACTGGTTGGAGGCCAGGAAGCAGAAAGTGGGTGGCAATGGGCAATTTTCACAATGGAGAGAGGTGAAAAGCAGTGTGCCCCAAGGATCTGTCCTGGGACCGGTGCTTTTCAACCTCTTCATAAATGACCTGGAGACAGGGTTGAGCAGTGAAGTGGCTAAGTTTGCAGATGACACCAAACTTTTCTGAGTGGTGAAGACCAGAAGTGATTGTGAGGAGCTCCAGAAGGATCTCTCCAGACTGGCAGAATGGGCAGCAAAATGGCAGATGCGCTTCAATGTCAGTAAGTGTAAAGTCATGCACATTGGGGCAAAAAAATCAAAACTTTAGATATAGGCTGATGGGTTCTGAGCTGTCTGTGACAGATCAGGAGAGAGATCTTGGGGTGGTGGTGGACAGGTCGATGAAAGTATCGACCCAATGTGCGGCGGCAGTGAAGAAGGCCAATTCTATGCTTGGGATCGTTAGGAAGGGTATTGAGAACAAAACGGCTAGTATTATAATGCCGTTGTACAAATCTATGGTAAGGCCACACCTGGAGTATTGTGTCCAGTTCTGGTCGCCTCATCTCAAAAAAGACATAGTGGAAATGGAAAAAGTGCAAAAGAGAGCGACTAAGATGATTACGGGGCTGGGGCACCTTCCTTATGAGGAAAGGCTGCGGCTTTTGGGCCTCTTCAGCCTAGAAAAGAGATGCCTGAGGGGGAACATGATTGAGACATACAAAATTATGCAGGGGATGGACAGAGTGGATAGGGAGATGCTCTTTACATTCTCACATAATACCAGAACCAGGGGACATCCACTAAAATTGAGTGTTGGGCGGGTTAGGACAGACAAAAGAAAATATTTCTTTACTCAGCGTGTGGTCGTTCTGTGGAACTCCTTGCCACAGGATGTGGTGCTGGTGTCTAGCCTAGACGCCTTTAAAAGAGGATTGGACAAGTTTCTGGAGGAAAAATCCATTATGGGGTACAAGCCATGATGTGTATGTGCAACCTCCTGATTTTAGAAATGGGTTATGTCAGAATGCCAGATGCAAGGAAGGGCACCAGGATGAGGTCTCTTGTTATCTGGTGTGCTCCCTGGGGCATTTGGTGGGCCGCTGTGAGATACAGGAAGCTGGACTAGATGGGCCTATGGCCTGATCCAGTGGGGCTGTTCTTATGTTCTTAACTTAAAATGGAAGGTTTCTCTACAGCAGAATAGCACCACTAACTAGCAATTTCAAAAATCAGCAGTTTATGCCAAGAATGTTTAAAGAGAAAAAGTGTGAACCAAGCCCATTCATTTTTAACCCGTTAGTCTTCCACTGTGTGATTTTTTTTTTTATATACTGCAAAGAAGTCATTATAGCTGGGAGGCCTTCAAAGTTGTGAGTGTCCTGGTGCCACGGCCAACTTTAACATGATGTTGGCTGAATGAAGACTTGGGAAAATGCTATTAACCCTAGCAGTGTAGGTCACTAAGTTGATAACTATAGGTAGCTACTGCACCTTGGGAAATCTGGGCCCAGATTCACTCAAACCACATGCATATCATGATCTGGTCATCAGAACTGGCTGCACTGGTGGTCAACTCCATTGGTTTTCAGTATTTGATATTTTAGTATCAGATTATGCTCTCCACTTTCACAGTCCTTTTTTAAAATGGCAATTTTTCAATATCTTATTTACCTGCTTGGCTTCTGTATCTTTCTTACTACATAATCCATTGAATGACATTTATACTCGGGTGCCCTAAAAAAAACATGGTTGATCTGAAATCTGAGCAATGCTCTGTGTGTTCACTTAACTCAGATAAGACAGTGGTGGAAGTCCCTTTCATTTGATTAAGAGGCAGTTTCAAAATATCCCTTGTACTGAACAAACACTTAAGAGGAACTTGCTTCCTGTCAACTTTCATTAGGGAACTCCTTATAGCTAACAGGTTTTCCTTGTACTGCCCTGAAATCCACTATTTAATAAGGACATGGACCAGCCATGACTCAGCAATGTTCTCCCTTACATCCAGAAAACAATAAGTTGATAAGATCTGAGAAGTGACAATCATGTACAAGCTTATCCAACAGCAAGGACTGTTCAGGAACCTAATTTTAAAAAGAATATAATATCAAAAGAATACAACATTGGCTTACTTTTGTAAATCCTTGTCATTCCCTTGCCCCGAGTAAGGGTACAGGCTCCACAATGAGGCTATTCAAGTCTTGGCCAGAAATCCTTACATGAGAATGATTATCTCCCTGGCAAATATGACAGTGGATACCTCATTTAACAAACTACATTCCCTGGCCTTTTGTGGGAACAGGGCTGTGTTACAAGTTTGTACCAAGTCTGGATAAATTATGCTTGGAAACTGCCTAAAACTTAAATTTTGGTGCCCTCTCCCCCGCCTCTTACTCTGAAATGTCAAAGATTTGCCAACAAGTATTTAGACGGGGGGAGGGTATGAGAATTGATTTGTATTTTATTTAAATAGTCAGGTTGTAATGATAACTGTAGTTTGTATCTTGAGAATAATTTTCCCCCAGTGTCAAATCAATCACATTCCTGTAGGATTTTTGCCATGCCATGAGTACTATTTTATATGGCTTAATTGCACAGTCCCCTGGGATTTGTTTTAGGATTGTGCCTCTAGATAAATAGCTGGCCCATAACACCCGTCTTCTAGGAGGAAGCTGTGTTCATGGTATTGTCTCATTTTGTCATGCGGTTGCTATACTCCCCCCCCCCCCCCCACGCACACATACTTCACAGGCCCAATTATAATGATATAGGATCTCCATTCTTCTGACAGCTACTTGTGGCACCTGGACATGTTTCTGTTCTGTCTCATTAGCTTCTCAGTTCTTGTTTCCCTGAGGAAATTCTGGAGTCATGATGTATCAGATGATGCTGATATAAGTGGTATTCTCAAACATCTATATATATTATTCCTTCCGCACATATGTTTTGTGTGCTGGCTAAGATTTATATGGATTGCTTCCTATTTAAGCCTCAGCCTCACCAAATAATGAAGTAGCCCCTTTTTTTAGATAATGGAAAGAACACAGATTGCATATCAAAGGATACTATTTCAAAGCATATTAAGACCAGTGATGTTCGGAAACCCCCTAAGAAATGCCTCTAGTCTTATCAAAAATCACTTGGCTTCCTTGAGAATTTCTCAGCCATGTTACCTCATCAATACCTCCCTCAAACATTGGTTCAGACAAGATTTTGGTTGCAACCTCATTTTAAAACTGAAATCTTGAGGGTGGCTCTAGGTGCCTGATATACCTGAAAGACTAAGTATGCAGGGACAAAAAACGGGAAACACTGGCTCAGTTGGAGAAAGAATTGTGTTTGCAATGACCAGTGGCATCGCTAAGGAGGTGCAGGGGGTAGCAGTTGCACTGGGCATCAAGCTTTAGGGGGGCAACAAGCTGAGCTTGACACTAGTGACCAAAATTGTGAAAAATCTTGCTATGTATGAATAATGCCATCATGTTTTATATCATTGGAAAGGTAATTTAATGCAGAATGCAATGCAAAAAAAAAAAAAAAAAAAACTGCATTGGAATATCTGTATTCTATCAAAAGTTATGGCCAATTCAGCAGAAAATGAACACAGTTGCCTTATGGAACAAAAAGTGGATTTCTTTTAATCAAAATTGACCTATTAGGCTGCTTGTCCTGAGAGCCAGTGACATAGTATCATGTTATTGACATGTTGCAATGACATGTTATGTTACAGCATGAAACCAATAAGGTGTTAATACAAGTCAGCTCTCATTTCCATGTATCGTAATACAGTTACCCCTGCTAACTGGGTAAAAGACACTTTTTCAAGCAGTGCCCCCCTTATATTTAGCAAGGGGAGAATAACCATTCCTCTTCACCCCAGTACAGTGTCTCAAACCTATCAGGGGTGCATTTTTTATTTATTTAATTTGATTTTTGTCGGGGGGGGGCTACAAATCTTCTTTGACCCCAGATAGATGCCTTAGCTATGCCACTGACTGGGGGGAGGCAGCAGAGCAATTAGGTGGCAAGCTGCTGGGGGGGAGGAGGTGGGTTTTGCCCAATTTTCACTTTTTGAAAAGTCTGGGCGTGATGTCACTTCCGGGTGTGACATCACTTCTGGGGCAACATTTTGATCTTGGCACCGGGCTACACTATCATTAGCTACGCTACCGGCATTGACTTTGATAACAAACCACTAGAATCTAGTGGGTCTCCAAACTGTGGCCCGTGGGCCATACCAGGCCACCACAAGATTTTCTGGCCCTCAGTAACTTGTCTTTTTTTGTTAGCGCATTTGCTAATGTTGGACATTTTTACACATTATATGTCATTTCTCAGTTTAAGCATAGCTTTTTTTCATTGTAATTGTTGCATTTCCTCTTTCATTCTGAATCGTATCATGCTGATTACAAAAAAGATCCAAGTAAATCTTATTCATTCATTTACACTTCATTCGTTTATAAAACTGATTTTATTTCAGCCTGTGAAAATGTACAAAATATATGATGTGGCTATGATGTGGCCTTCAACTGAAAAGTTTGGAGATCCCTGCACTAGATAAATACTAAATGTAATGGTGGTGATTGTGATGGTGATGATGAAGAGGAGGAGAGATAGGAGGAACAACTTGATATCATGCAAAAAAATGTTTGGGTAAGTCTAGAATTTTTTTTTTTTCCAAAGCCCACCAAAATCTCTGGCATGGATTCTGGCAGTCAAGGTAGAATGTGCCTTCAATCTGTGCTCTGAAATAGAGCTTGGAAGGCCTTGTTATATATGTGTGCAAAACTCCAATCCATTGTCATGTCAGTGACATCACCAATGGGACAAGAGACTTCTCAGCATATGCAGAGAATAAATTCAGAACTGCCTGGGGATATTCCTACAGCACAGGGATGGGTCTGTTAATCTCTGTTTTGGTCCAGCAGAAATCCATGTCCAGCTGGAAGCCCAAAATCCAATCTGCATTCATGTTATGTAGGAACCGAGAGCACCCCTAATTCATTATTAATCCTACATCGTTCTTCTGTTATTCCTCTCCTTAACTTTGTAAGAAAAAAATCCTGTACATCTATCTAGCTTTTTGTGTTGTGGTGTCTATAACCAGCCCTTCCATAGAAAGTAGTCTGCCCAATCATGAGTGCTATTTTAATGCTTGGATTGGATGTTGCAAAAGGGTATATTAATTGAGTTTAGTGTTCTGGCAGCTGTGAACATGGTCTCGCAACTTTACCTGCCCATATTGATTTTAAGACAGTGTGAATCTCAGAATAAAGAAGGGCATTGATTTGATAGATGTGAACAGGAAATAAAGAAAATTCAGTAACAAAAGCCTAGTTCTGCAGCTTCTCTGGAAATATGCAAAGTGGAAGATTAACCTAGATCAACTGAAACAGGAGAAGAATCTTTGAAATCTTTTGTATTTCTGCAGAGAAATTCAATTTATTACCTTGATTTGAGGCTTTATATCTCAGCAAAGTTTGTGCTTCACTTTTCTAATAACACAGCGTAACACAATTTCTGTCTCTTAAAAAAAAAAGCCAATAAAGTACACAAAGCTTATATTGGGTTCCAACAATTTCAAATCCTGCTACAAATATTTTGATGACCATGGCAACGGGCCCAATCCTATCCCCTGCCAGACTGCGGCATGCATGTGCTTCAAGCTACGTGAGGGCAACCAGCTAGCCCAGGAGAGGTAAGTAAAAGCCTTTCATCCCAATCCTAACCAACGTTCCAGTGCTAATGCAATCACAGTGCAGCCCTGAGATAAGGGAACAAGCTTTCCCTTGCCTTGAGGAGTCTTCTGTGACTGCCTCCCCACTACAGAATGCAGCGCTTGCCCTGTTGGCATGACTGCATAGGCACTGAAAAGTTGGTTAGGATTGGACTGTTTGTTACTTAAATCCCAGTAAGCCACCTGGCTTCCAATGGGGCTTCTTGGATCTACACCAGCTATTTAGCTATTTAATAATAATAATAATAATTTATATACCGCTTTTTAACAAAAAGTTCCCAAAGCGGTTTACAGAAAAAAAAATCAAATAACTAATGGCTCCCTGTCCCAAAAGGGCTCACAATCTAAAAATATGCAAAAGAACACCAGCAGGCAGCCTCTAGAAAAGACACTGCTGGGGGGAGGTGGGCCAGTTACTCTCCCCCTGCTGAATAAAAGAGGAGCATCCACTTGAAAGAGTGCCTCTTACTAGTTAGCAGGGGTTGATTTAGCTGGTGTTGGGCCAAGGACTCTCAGGAGCTGGAATGGGAAAGGAAGATGGGATTTCTGCATGCATGCCTACTGCAGAGATCCTCACCATCCTGCTTCCTGCCAAGTCACTCAGCAGGCCGAGCCACCCTGATCCTCCCCAGCTGCTGATCTACCTACTCCCATTCCTGTTGATCTACTTGTTCCCATTGCACTGTCCCATTTCTCCAGTGGAACATCTGTGAGTCATTGACATGCACACGGGGCCTCCAGCCATTTGCACTGGTGGCCCTCATGCTCACAACAGCGGCATGGCTTTTGTACTGTCAATCTGGAACTTATGGTGGGAGATTGCAAGATCTGCCACTGTGAGCCTCGGAAAAGATTGAGCTGACCGTGGGCCTTGCCTTTCAAAAGTTTCTTCATGCTTTCATTGTTGAATATTTTCATCATACCTACAATGACACTAAATAACTGCATTGTTGTGAAATTTGGACCCTTCAGACTGAATGATCTCCTGTAATGTTTCCCAATTCTACAAGACCAGAGCCCTCTCCAGGCATCCTGTAAGCATCCATTAAAAATCAGACCAGAAGCAAGCGGTTTAAGCAGAAGCCACAAGGCTTCATGGAAATGTGTAATTTCTCCTCCATGCATTCGTTAGACCCTCGTTCAACTTGTTTATGCCTTGCTGCTCTTTTGTAATATACCCGCTTCTCCCTGGTGCTCTATGGCCAACGCTGAGCTACCATTTCAGTGCTATGCTGAACAACTTATTGCTTCTCGGAAAATAGATTTTGGAACCAACAAAATATGATGAGAGAGTTGAAATCCAGCATTTCTCAATGGATTTCCCCATTTTCCCGAAACTTATTTCAGAAGACCTCAGTGTCTCCCTGTAATCTGGCATTGCTAATGGATAAAGGGGCCCTTTAATATCCCTCTCTTCTGCAGATTTTCTTGTTTTATGTCATAGCCAGTAAAAAAAAAAAAAGTCTCATTAACAACCATGCAACTAGTGAAATGTGCTCAGTGAGGAGGGTACTTTGTCAGTTCTTGTTCCAAAGAAAAGAATTCGGGGTCTTATTTGCAGTGGTATCACTAGGTTTGGTGTTACCCACTGTGGTGCAGCCAGTCCTGCCCCTTCTGGCCTTGCTGGCATGTCACTTCTTGCAAAGGCTTCTGGAGCCACCCTCTCAGCCACACACACCCTTATGCGCCAGTTAACAACGGGAATTGCAGCGTAGCCAGCTACCTCACTGGATATCACCCCAGCCTCCCTTACACTGTTCAGACTGGCTTCCTCATCTGGTTAGAGCCCCAGCTGGTGTAGCACAAGTCATACTGGGGTACTAACCAGTAAAGGAAGCTGGCTGGCCAGCATAGTGTATACTGGGCCAGGGAAGCTGGCTGTGCTGCGCCCTGGATGTTGTGCAGTGCAGAAGTGCAGAGCCAAGCAGGTGGCTCGGGGGGGGGGGCATTCCAGGGGATGAACAGTCATTTTTGTGTCTCCCGCATGGTGTCACCCAGTGCATTCTGTGCCCTCCGCACCACTCTAGTGATGCCACTGTCTATTTTCTTTAAGCCCATTTGCAAGAGCCTGTCAGGCTGGGCAGTACCTAAGTGAATGGATGAATGTATAATTCATTCATTTTATACTAACAGCAAATTCAAGTCTAGTGCCTCTCGGTACAGAAGCGAAATGGAACCAGCCAAAAAATAGTTAGTGCTCTCTATGTACTAAGGGGGATCACTAGGAATGCAGAAGTACATATGTTTGTAAATGTAAAAATATGTTCTTTAACTATCTCTGTTTTGGTTTGCCAAGCACATATAGTTGCATTTGCACAAGTCAGCTGCATCCAACACAAGGGGCAACTGCATTTTTGAGAGTTCCTCAAGTGTGCTGGTGTGGCTTTCCTATGGAACAATATATTCTATATCTGCAATGCCAGCTGACAAGTACAGTATATTCCTGTTCACTTTTAATGCACTGTTGATGCTGTTACTGTATCATTAAGGAGTAGCATTGGTTGTAATGGGACATCTATGCAGAGATAATGTTTTGTAGGAACAGAGACAGGGCCTGCTTTAAGGCAATTGGACCAATTGCTCCCGATCGGGCCCTTTGCCTAAGGGGCCCCCACGCTATGGTAATCTACTTTAATCTTGTCAAATATACACAAAAACACTTTACAATGAACAGCTAACACCACACTGCAGGTTTTACAGAGAACAGCAATGACTGAAATTTTCTTCTGAATTCTTTCAAAGTCAATGTGTTAGTTTATGCCGCTTATATTAACTCACATGCACTTTTTAAGCACACATTTTGATTGCTTTCCATTCGACCATAGAGATATAAAGTTATAGATAAACTTTTATTTATACCTCTAAGATTCTACAGGTTTTGTCCGTGAATGTGGGGCCTTGCAAAAAACGTTTCCAATTGGGCCCCGCAGATCCTAAGGCCAGCCCTGATTGGAGGACTTTATCTCTACCACTACTCTTTGATCCAGCCAGGCTCCTACATGAGTGTTGGAATGAGAGAATGTAATGGTCAGATGTAGCTTTGATAGTTGCTCTCCTTTTCTGTTGTGTGTCAAGATTATTATTATTATTTTTTTTTGGCTTATGTTTGAGAAAGTTGTCATCAAAGATAGCTGGGATTTCCCACCTATTGTTAAAATCTTTGATCTAGTTGTCTCTGTGAGTGTCATTCTGCCTGATCTACAAACACAAAAATAAGAAACACCCAGTGGGTAAGCCAGATAAATTGTGACAATAATGCCATGAGGAGAGTCAACTCCATGGGACACAGGCCTTCTTCAATCAGGTGATAGTGACAGTTGTTGTACAAACCTTCTAATCTCATGAATATTAAGGTTCTAAGTAGTGGAGAAAGCATATTTAAGAATCAATTTTGAATTCTGGTTGAAGCCCTGGGGATTAACTCTTGTTGCCCTTCATACCATCAGATTTCCCTTTAGCCTGATTCGCTTTGGTTTTCAAAAAGAATTCATTGTCTGGGACTAGTACAAGTTTGTATCCTCCAGATTGACATGCTATTCAGATGATTGAACAGGACATGCACATCAGTTATTTATGTAGTCAGCTCTTGACTCCAAGGAAGCTGTACAGTTATCCTACTCTGAACATTGTGAACTGTGGATGTTTTTAGGGATTGGCTAGCTCCTCCGGGTTCCAATTTCATTTGGTCCTAGCAGTCACGAGTAAAAGGAGAGAACACTCAGAGGAAAGACCTTTTTCCATTCCAATGTGTTCTAAATTGGCTTCCAGGGATATACACAATCTGCCTGATAAATTTAATCACGTCTCATAAAAACTCCTCCTCCTCTGCAAATTCTCCAATTGGAGGAGCCCGAAATTCACTTTGTACCTCCCTGAAGAATATAAAGACTAGAAAGGCACTTCTTGACACATTGCTGACCAAAATGTTTTTAGTAATCCCACTGAGAAAGACTCGAATCCAAATGAGTCTGGTGTGTTTTCATATTTTGAAGTCACGCTGTGGGAATCTGCAAGCGTTATTGTATTAACAGAGTTTGATTTTGCTAGCAGGATTCTTGCTGTTTCTGCTAGCAGACAGGATAGAAGGCCAGCAGGGAGGTGGCTTCAAAAATAGTAGGATTGAGCAAAGGTATGTTTTAGGGGTGGTCAAACCTGTTTAAGGCACAATCTTAACCAACTTTCTAGCACTGACAAAAGGGCAATGCTTCTCTGAGGTAAGGGAAAAAACCTTCCCTTACCTTGAGGAGGCCTGCGTGAGTGCCACCCAACTGCAGGATGCAGCACATGTCCCATTGGCACAATTATGTCAGTGCGGGAAAGTTGGCTAGGATTTGGGCCTTAATGTAAGACCCACAACTGATAACTTCAGAAGTTTGAGAGCCACAGTATTTAAGAAGTATTTAAATTCTCAGTAGTGGATGGACCTGCCATCATCAGAAAGGGGTAAATACCCCAGGTACAGAGCCTGTGTACCTCTAGGACCA
Source organism: Tiliqua scincoides (assembly GCF_035046505.1). Taxonomy (NCBI): domain Eukaryota; kingdom Metazoa; phylum Chordata; class Lepidosauria; order Squamata; family Scincidae; genus Tiliqua; species Tiliqua scincoides. Next base: position 117,813,166 of record NC_089821.1, read on the forward strand.
CGCAGAAGCTTGATGGAGGCTTCCAATGCCGTTTGTGCTTCCGGTTTGGTGGAAGCACAGTTTAAGACCATGGGGAAGCCTCAGACGGCTTCCTCAGTCTGTCCTAGTCTCCGTTACCCTCCAGGTGAGTGGGGGGCAGATTTGCACAGGGGGGGCAGTGGCATCCTGGGCAGGGGGCTGGGGAAGTCCACCACTGTAAATTCTTAAATATATTTATTCACCATGAATATTAAACTTACATTTGCCGTGGACTCTCAGTTAATACCCAGTAAATAATTATAAAGCTTGACCATTTCTTATTTACCTTTTATATTAATTGTGATGCAAAACGGAGCCCAGCCAATGTATTTCCGAGAGCAGCGCATTACATGTCAAAGAGCCAAGATTTGGCCAGCACTGTTAGATGTACTCCAATTAGCAGCTCAACAAGGCCCCAGGCAGAAGCCCATCCCAATCCTGCTACCAGAGAATTTTAATTTCAAGCTTCCAAGGATTTAACCTGAGACTTTCTAAGCTATGGCACCTCCTTTCTTTTTCTTGCCAGGCTGGTGGCTCTTCTGTCCATTGTTTAATCCTGCCTTTGTCTCTTGTCTTCCTTCCCAAACTAAAGGCAGTCAGATGGAAAATGCATAGTTGTGGTTTAATTCACCTTTTCATCCAGTGTGGCCATTTGTATTGCCATCATCTATTTTCAGTTAGCAGTACAGCTGGGAGGAGGGAGAGGGGGAGGGGGGAAGTGATGAAAAGCGTGCTAATGTCAACCTCTTTTTGTCTGTTCATTGTTAGAACATTGTGCACTCTCTAATTAAGCTGCAGTCACAAAGGCATTAGAGCCACAAAACCATGAAATCAAAGGCAGCTATTGGAAAGTGCATGCTGTTTTAATTGCAATTCAATGTGTATTTGGCATAGCGCAGTGTGTTTAAACTGATGGAAAAGTACGTGTGTTTTAAATATTCGCAAAATCACAGGTGTTAAAGAGGTGTCAGTGTGCTGGGTTAAGCACCAAAAAGTAGGGAACTGCAAAAGGGTGTCTTAAATTTACCGTGCCGGAACAATGCTTTTGATTCCAAATGCTTGCAGTTCCAACCCTCTCATTCACTTTTCTGCTCACAAAATAAAACTCTAATAGTGTGGTGCAATTACCCAATTTTTAGGCTGATTTGACCTGGACATTTAGAATAAGAAGCTGAACCCTGCAGGATAACTGCATTTGATCTCTGTGATAAATATCCCGGAAAATTCAAATTGAGGAAAAGTCGACCATTTTCTCCATTTAGCTCAATACATCCATATCTCTGAACCTAATGAACAAACCTGAAGCCAACTGAATTGAACATTCCTGCACTTTAAATAGTCAGAAGATCTCAAAGAATAATTTTTGGATATAATTTTACAATCTAAGATTTGAAGGGATTTTCTATACATGTGTCAAGGCTATCTGTTGAATAAATTTTGCAGCTTTCAACTTTTTTATTGTCCATGCCCAGGATCGAACGCTGATTTTTGCCAGTGCCTCTCACAGCTTTGGGGATTATGGTATGCCAAGTGCCTGACGATGCTGACATAATGATAGTCTCAAAAGCTATTTTGCTTGTTTACACTGATAAAAACGCAGCAATTCTGGGAGAGTTCCCAGATCACTTTGTCCTACTGATGGCCCTTGCCAGAGATCATGTTCGTGTCCACATGCCTATTTCCAGTATGAAGAGTTGCGCAGACAGATTGCACCGCAGTAGAATGCTGGAGGAATGTGTTGGAGACATGCTCCACCACACTGGCTTCTGGCATGCAGCACTGGGTGTGATTCCACTTCAACACCCTAACACAAAAGCTCCCCTTCTGAAAAACACTCCAAAATAATGGAAAACTTTGCAAATGGATTCACAAGTTCAACTTTTAGTTTCTCTGCTGAATGTGGCAGGAGAGGCATTCTCATTATGAATGGAGGTAAGCTGGCCAAGAGGCACCAACCACCACTGGCATCGCTAGGGAAGTGCAGGGGATGCGGGCCGCACCAGGTGATGTGCTGGGGGGGTGTCGCACCCTGGGGGTAGGATGCGCTAACATCGTGGTGTTAGGTGCTACCCTGTCATGCCATACACTGTTGGATGTGGAATGGCCAGCGGAGTGCAATGCAAAAAACGGAATTGAAATCGCTCCTTTGGTTCAAACGTTATGGCCAACAACCCAGAAGGATAAAATGCATGGAGCCCTATGGAAAGTGAAAGTGAGTCATATCGTGCATTTACTCATGAGTAGACGTACTTGCCATAGTCAGTCGTAAAGGTCAGGCTGAGAGGAATCCAAGGACACCAGAATGGTCCCAATCCAATGAATGTAGCCCCCCAAAAACACCCTAGAATCTCCCCCCTCTCAGCTGTGGTCTGAGCCTGAAACGAAGCCACATGGCTGCATTTACTTGTGAGTAGGTGGACTTGCCTTAGTCGAGGCAGGCTGAGAGGCTCCAAGGACGTCCGAATGGTCCTCATCCAATGAGTGCAGTCCCCAAAAACACCCAAGAAGGAGTTTCCTGTCTCCCAGGTGCCTCCCTCCCACTTTATGGAGCCCTATGGAAAGCAAAGCAGCCTCATAGTCATGTTTACTTGTGAGTAGGCAGAAGTGCCCTGGCTGGTGGCCAGGCCAGGCAAAGGGGAATGTGAGGACACCAGAAGGGTCCTGATCCGATGGAGCTGCTCCAGAAGGCAGCCTCCCCACCTAAAAAACAAAAAAGAGGCTTGAATGGTAAGGGGAAAGTTTTCTATTTTGCACTTGCAAAGCCAGGAGGGTCTTTATTCTGATGTGTCTGAAATAGAAGAACTTTAAACTGGGCACTGGGAGGACTGAAGAGCTCACTGATTCTTTTTGGGGGTTGTTAATGCAGGCAGACTACAGAGTAAGCTCCATTGACCACTATGGGACTTACTTCAGAGTAGGAGTGGGCTCACAGGCTGCAATCCTACCCACACTTCCCTGAGAGTAAGCCCCATTGACCACAATAGGAGTCTACTTCAGAGTAGATTCACTTGGTGGAACAGGACTGGCTCCCCCTCATTTAATTATTTTATTTTAAATTAATTATAATTATTTATTTTAATTTGCTTGATGATGTCACTTCTGGCCATGACATCACTTCCAATGGGTCCCGGACAGATTGTCATTCTAAAAAGTGGGTCCCAGTGCTAAAAGTTTGTGAACTGCTGCAATAAGGTGTTAGTAAGTTGACATGGGTGTGTGTGTGAGACTCTACAAGTTCTCAAAATCACTAAAATCAGAATTTGGAGGAATAAGACCATCATGTTATATATCAATCAATGTGTAATTTCATGCAGAATGCAATGAAACAAACCACATTGAAATACAGTAGAACCTCTTTAAGTTGACCACCCAAGGGACTGGAGGAATTGGCTAACATAGGGAGGTGGTCAACATGGGGGGGGGGGTAAAAAAGACTCTAGAAAATTAGGTCTAGAAAAACCCAAGGCTCTAGAAAATTAGATCAACCTAAGGAGGTGGTCATTATAGAGAAGTAGTCAACTTTGGAGGTTCTACTGTATCTGTGTTATAACAAAAGGTATAGCCAAAAAACCGATGGGGGCGGGGCAATGGTACATCACCACACCCACCTGGGGCATTACCCCGCCCACTACATGGGGTGACGCACAGGCCTCCCGCAGTGGGCGAATCCTAGTGCCAACCAATGGCACCAATGCCCACTGCCAACCACACATGTGTTGCAAGGCAAGCCAGCCTACGCCTGCCATGTTCAACTTTGCCCCTCTTCCTCTTGTATCTGTTCCTCCTGTATCTGAATGCAAGACTGCACTCTTGGAATCTTTCACCTTGCAATGATCTACAATGAATAGTCAAATGAAATAAAAACAAGGCTACATAACAATGTAATCATTGTAGAGCATCAGACTCGGTATGCTGAAAGCTAAGGCACAATTTTACTATTGTACTATGTTTAGACAACAACTGTGCATGTAACTTCACCTTCTGTATATATTCTTGGTGGTTTATCATTGAGAAGGTTGTACAGACCTTTCATCTCTCATGGAAGCCCCCATTGTGTGTTCACATGCAGCACAAACACCATTGGCTTCATTTTTGCTATTGAAAAATCTGGCTCAGATTTCATAGACAAATCTGTAAGATCCGATTAGATATCAGCCCTTTGGTTGAGGTTCACGTTGAAGCCCCTTCAAAATAGGGAGAAAGGGCTTCTGGAATTGCCGTCTTTGTGAGGGCTACTGCAATAAAGTTTGGATAAAGACTACAGTTTCATGAGCCCCTTCACCTGTCTTTCTTCCCATCTGGAAAACAGAAAGGAAACTCTTCATGCATTCCCCCATCAGAACATGCTCTTTATGTGTCCTAGCAACAGTGAGAACCGTCTTTTTCTCCCTCTTGTTGCTTCAGAGGCTGTCCAGTGAGATGAGGCTTTCTTCTTTCTTCCTTTTCACCCCCAGTGCCTTGGAGGTGTGTGCGTAGATATGTATGGAAAGTAGGTCAGGCCAAAATTCTTCAAGTTCTGCTTTAGGAGGCAGGTTAGAGCTCCCAAAATTCACTTCTAAACTTGAACCTTGAGACCCCTTAAAGTGTGTGTGTGTGTGTATGTATGCACACACACACAAATTTTCAGTGTGTGTACACACACACACACACGCACACACACACACACACACACACACACACGTTCATCTATATACATGAATGCCCCTTTATATCTTTTATATTAATATTAAATCTAGTGAGTTAAGGAAAACAGTGTGTAACAGAAGCACATGATAGAGTGCACCTCAATTAGCCCCGCTTTGCTTCAGAAAAATAAGAAGGCCAAAGAGTTAGAAACAACTAATAATTTTATTTTCATTTACCACGTTGAGTTTTTTTAATTAAAACCTTCTTATTTTGTAACTATGATCGCTTGCAAGATAAACGTCGATTTAATGTTGACATTAAGTTATTTTTTGTCTATTCAAAGCTAATGAAATTGCTAATCAAAATGGTTTCTAAACACGCTTCATTAATATTTATAATGATAAGGAGCTGGGAAAACAAATATTGTCTGCCGAAGTAGGCTTAGCTACAATGCACAACCTTGACATAAAGAATAAAGAACTTTGAAGCCCAAGATGGTATTTAAAACTCTGCATATTGTGCTTTGTTAGTATAGCAGTACATTGCCTGAGAAGGTAGAGGATGTTGTACATGTGTCAAGAAGTAACTCTTGTGCAACACTCTTTACTGAGCAAGATGAATTGAGATAGTCCAGTGTTTCTTGAACTGTGGGTTGGGACCCTCTAAGTGGGTTGTGATCCAATTTCAGTTAGCTCAGCTGCCATTGAAAATGCAGAGCTGAAAATACAGTACAGAGCTGAAAATACAGAGCTACTGGGCAGGGCGGGCTCCTGGTGGGAGAGAGGCATGGGGCTTTGTCCTGAATAGGTGGGAAGATGGGACACGGGAAACGTGGAGGATTGTGTGGTTGGAGAAGGATCCAATCCTGCGTTCTGCTTTGACTTCCGAGCTGGAATGTCTGAATTCTGAGCTATGCAAAATAACAGCACAAATGTGTTGTCTAATGGGACCTTCGGCGGAATCTTTAGCAGCTTTGATTTGAAGCCTAAATTGAGGGTGCCACTTCTGGCCACGACATCACTTCCAGGTCAATAACATCGCTTCTGGTGGGTCCCGATAGATTGTCATTCTAAAAAGTGGGCCCTGGTGCTAAAAAGTTTGAGAACCACTGAGTTAGTCTATTTTGCTACCTTCAAATTGGCTTCTGCGGCATGTGCCATTGTAGCATATTGATCAGGGGTGAAAGCTGTTGCAGTAGGGTTCAATCACTGCTTCCCACAACCTTGATCTGTGATTCCCATGTAGCCAGTATTGCACTAGTCTGACCAATAAAACTGAGTTTTGCAGCCACACTGATAGCCATTGGTAGCCAGTATTGATACAACTGCAAGATTCTGCCCTGGCACTGCTATTTCATCTTAGTTCCACCCCATGACCTGCTGTACTCCTTCAGACTCTGCCCCTAGCCTACCAGAACATGACCTAGTTCCACCCGCTTTAGCTACAGTTGCTGGATTTTTCCAGGGGGTGGGGGCGAGCATTTTGAAATCAAAAGTAGCAACCTGACGTGGCAAATCCTGCTCGGCAATCCTACTTGGTAGTGGCAAAACCCTGCCAAGGGACTACTGGCATGGCCTAGTGGCTGGGTGGAAATGGAGTATGCAATGATAACTTAGTAGTCCACACTTTTAATTCCATCCTTTTGATTAATTTTTTAAAAATATTTTTTTAGGGGTTTGGGCTGCTTTCTTCCCTTAGTAAAAGTTTGTTGCAGTTTCACCATTACGAATTGGTGAATCGACATCTTTCTATGTGTGCAAGCGCAATTCAAAGAGTAACAGCCCAATCCTATCAGCAATTGCTCATCAATAGTGCCATACTGTGAGGTGCCCTGGTGCAATAAGTCTGCATAGCGCTGCTGCCAGCACAGTGGTATAGATTGGTGCTGACAGTGTTCTGCTGGTAGAGGGTCAGATTGGAGCAGGTATTAGGATTGGAGAGGAACAGGTTGCAATGGAGCCAGTGACTGCCAAGCTGCTGTCCTGTGCTAGACACTTCCCCTAGTAGGCTCCTCAGCAAAAGAACTGGCATAGCTTTGGGACTCCTTTCTTTAGCCTACAGGAAGGGAACTGGGTGTAAGCCTTACACCCAGGTATGTTTTCCCCCTCTTACCTCCCTTGCCTGGCCTCTTCCCGGCGATGGCCTGTAGGATGCCACAGCCAGTGTGCAGAAGCCCAACATCCACCGTGCCATCCAAGGATCAAATTGGGTTATATGATGTAGCAAGATATCAAAACTGCACATGGTCATTTCTGCTTGAAAATGGCACGTTTCTTTTCAAAAATGAATGTATAGCTACTCTGTAATATTTCCATTTGATAGCTCAGACGGCGGTGGTTTGGCTAGGACCGGATGATAAATTTGTTCTTCAGCATTGTTGGTCTAAAAAAAGAGAAAGAGACTGATGGCACAATCAATAGACGCTACGCAGTTTGTGGAGGTTCATCTCAGGCAGTGGACATCTGCTTTGGAGAGATCATGCTGGGAGAAAACCGAGAGGGTGTCATCTTTCATTTTAACAAGTGTAGGAAAAGAACAATTAACAACAATGATTTATTAATTTCCTCCCGGTTTCCCCGTCATATGTTTTGTGAGCCCTTATTTGTTTTCTTCTCCCAGTGGTGTTTATCCTCAGTGGGTGATATGATAGGTCCATTAGCCAAATAACTTGTGGATCTGGTCTAGTGATGGACAAGCTCTCACTGACTCAGCTGGGAATGAATTTGGGTAAAACAGCTAATTCCCGAAATAAACACAAGATAAACCATTTTTTAACCTGAGCTGATACTGAAGTTTGGACTCCAGTTTGACATCTGATTATGTTAGCAAGAGCCTGGAGGCCTCCCAACCCACAATTCTTACAGCAAGTTTCTTCTCATTAACAGCTGTGTCCTGGGGTCTAATGATGCCCAGGGTATGGTGATGCAATGATGTGGCAACATGTCATCCCCCTTGCATCATCATGTCACCCCAGCACCTGTTTGCTACACTCCGTCCTGTAACGGCTCAATTTTGGAACCAAATAGACCATTGGGAGGGTGGGTGGTTCCAACAGCAGGCCACAATTGCCCCCCCCCCCAGAAGAGCGGGAACCATCTTGCACGCTGCGGACAGGGGGGGATGTTGCTGCTACCACTCACTGCCCGGCACTCCCACAAGTGGCATCCAGAGCAAATGTCCTGTCATGCCATACCCTAGATATCCCTGTCCGTAAGCACTCACTGCCTGCAGTCTTGTCCGCTTCCAAAGTTTACTTCGTAGCTGTGGGTAGGAAGCATTTCTGGTGGAAATAGCCATTTATGGGTGGGGAAAAAATTAGTTATTAAAAACGGGCCACACGGGTTGTGTCCTGAGATTTCAGGAGCATGAAGTAGTCTGACATTTTATAACTAAGCTAACCAACAAGCATCAAGTTATTCTGATGTACGAGATATGAAATACATGAACAAATCATCCTATTCCTGCTGCTAAACCGTTTCCTCTTGCTTATATGTTAATAAACCGTAAACTGATCTTTGCTTGAAATGTTTGGGTTCAGATAATTAAACTGTTCCAGACTGCACACATCGTTAGACTTTCCCCTTCTATTCCTAGTTGCATTTTGCTGCAGGTAACCGGGCAGATTTATTAAGTAATAGAAACAGATGGTAGGGTGGTGCAATGGAATTCACCTTAGGCCAATGAATTCTATTAAGAAAGCATTTGAAACAAATGTACAATGTTTTTATACACAAATTCCTAGTTGCTGTAGAAATTACGACTGGAATGACTAACTTTATGCATGACTTGCATATATGCAGTCAGAGATGGGCAACGGGTTGAGAAGGTCACGACAGAAGCAGGAGCTAATTTACATAGTTGCAAATACAGAGTGTAACTGCAAAACACTTAGATTAGCGGATAGCAACCCATTTTATGATTGGTTATATGGACTGAACCTATACATGACTGTGTCAGCAAAGTGAGAATCAATGTCATGGGTGGCCCATCAGTGAGGCGAAGCGATTCAGGTTACATCAGCAGTGGATTGTGGGAGGCCAGAGGGCAATAGATTTGGGTGCCCTTCACCCCTAGTTTGCCTCTCTCTGGCCCACCACAGATGCAATCTACATTGATCCGCTTTCCGTCCACTAACAGTAACCAGAAAGCAGATCATTCATCTCCTTACCTTGCTCCTGGCATGGTTTCTTCAAACACAGAAGTGAGGGACTTTGAATTTGATTTATAGGGATGGTGCAAATGAAGGAGCTCCTTCATTTGCTCCATCTCTTTAAATCAAACAGAAAGTTCTACACTTCTGGATTTGAAGAAACTGTGCCAGGAGCAAAGGAGCTTGTTCTGGTGCAGAGATGGCAGCAGCAGACCTGGGGCACCATTGGGCACCATTGTGGGTCACACCACCCTAGTCTAGTTTCAATGTTATTTGGCATCCTCATACCTACCCCAATAAACAGCACCTATTGTCAGTGGTTCATTGGTTGTTGATTTCTGCCCCTAATGGAATGCAGTATTACCACATGAGTATACTTGGGTTGGGCTGCCTAAGATGTAAACAAGTGGTATGCCAAGGGATGTATGCCTTTTTGGCTTACCAGTACCATAGACCGTGGAAACTCCCATGCAGAGTGCCGAGACTGCACTCTCAGTGGAGTATAGGACCGAATAACAGCTGTGGTGCTTTAACAGCTACCAAATTTCTGAAGAATCAGGTTGTGATTTTGGCACAGTGAACCTAAAAAACTTTGAGTCAGCATCCTTGGAAATAACAAACGGCTGTTGAGATGTTACTATAATAATAATAATAATAATAATAATAATAATAATAATAATAATAATAATAACTTTATTTTTACCCCGCCTTTCTCCCCGAAGGGACTCAAGGCAGCTTACAACATATTAAAAACATAATTTAAAAACAAATAAAAACATATTAACACATCATAAAAAACAGCAGTCAGAGTAAAAAAAAATAGGTAAAAAGAGCATAGAGCAGCAGCAAGTCATAAAAGAATCAGGCCTGTAAAAAATATTAAAAGATGTTAAAAAAGTGTTAAAAGGCCGAGAACTCAGAAGGCCTGTTTAAACAGAAGGGTCTTCAGGCCTTGCCGAAAGGTCTCAAGAGAGGGAGCCATTCTTAAGTCAAGGGGAAGGGAGTTCCATAGCGTTGGTGCCACTACTGAGAAGGCCCTATTTCTTGCAGCCGCCCCACGTACCTCCCTAGGCGGCGGCACTTGTAAAAAGTATAACAAAAAAAAAATTCTTCTGATTCATTAGCCCAATCTATTTGTGTGTGTGTGTGTGTGTGTGTGTGTGTGTTTTGGTCAGTTTAATTTCTAGATCATCAAAGTGAAAAGTGTTAAAAAAGAACAGCAAAGGTGGGTTTCAGGATCCTAAGAAGCTCCACCCAGCATGCCCTTGGAACTCCTGCATGGCCTGCAAGATTCATGTTCCTCTCTTTCCCTGCCCACAAGAATAAAACCCAGCTGATTGCCAGTGCTCGATGGCTATGTTACAAACTGAATGTCTAAGTATTACACCCAAGGAAAATGATATCTGGAAGCTTCCCAAAGAACTAGAGATGGAGCATTGGCAGTGCTCCAATGAGCAACCAGAGTTGAGTATCATGGGATGCTTCCCTGTCTTTCCCTCCCTTTCTTCTGCATTTATATATGGACACTGGACTGCACTTGATATAATATTGATCCAGCTGAACAAGTTTAGAAAGATCAGTGATGCTGACATCTGGGAAAAGGTTTTCAGAAACAAGTCTGACAACAGCCTTTGCAACCGTAATGTTAAATGGAAGCACTCAAGGATTCTTGTGCTGGAACTGCTCACCCCAAAAGCACTTGCAGGCTCTGGTACTAGATAGTTGTGTGATCCTGTGTACTTCAGTGATTATCTCTGGGCCTGAAAGGGAGATTGAGCATTCTTCTGTATTCTTAGGTCTGCCAATGGCCTGTTCAAGCAAGAGTGTAATGCAGGCAGACAGATTCTATTGACTCTGCTCCACGGACACCTTGGAGGGGACCAGGTGAGCTTGTGCCCTGATGCTGCGTTGTGACTAGACTTGGGGCAAATGTGTGCCTTACAACTGTGTTAAGTGGAATTGCTTTCACACAGACAGCCTGCAGGCAGTGCTTTCCACTTAGATAAGAGTTCAATACCTAAGTGGTTCTTTCCTTGGTTTCCTTCTGAATAAAATAAGTCTCGTTACAGGGCAGACTTCACACAGACACAGCACCGGATCCCGTGTGGCGTTTGGACACAGCTCTTGACCGGGGGCTATGTATAATTGTGATTTGGTATTCTTTCTTTCATTTCTTATCCTTTCCCACCTCAAGGGCTTAGATGACTGACAAAATTTTGGAAAGAAAACCCAAAGTATCTGTTAGATGCTGCCCACTAAAATGGCAGAGTTAAGAGGCAGTTCATGCATACCCAGCAGCTCTCTGTAATATTCCTCCCACACAGGGGGCTGCATGGAAAACCTCAACCAAGATGTACATAGATACACTCTAATTCTGAAGCAGTCTAAATGATATACCTGTAATTCATGTGATCCTGGGGTTATTACCTTGCACATGCCCGATTTTGTCTGATCTCGGAAGCTAGGCAGGGTCAGGCCTGGTTAGTACTTGGATGGGAGACCGCCTGGGAATACGGGGTGCTGTAGGCTTATACCATAATCTTTCGAGACTGAAGGTTGCCAACCATGGGGTTTGTTATAAGCTACAATATCATGTGAGTTTTTCTTACCTCCGGAATCCACCCTGACTCCCCTGTGACTCATTCCTGTGGAAAAAATAATAATTGTGTGGCATTGTATTGTTTAGAACAGTGGTTCTCAAACTTTTAGCACCAGGGCTCACTTTTTAGAATGAGAATCTGTCAGGATCCACCACAAGTGATGTCATGACCAGAAGTGACATCATTAAGCAGGAAAATTTTTCACAATCCTAGACTGCAATTCTATCCACACTTACCCAGGAGTAAGTCCCATTTACTATTATTGTTAAAAGTACATATAGAGGAGCCTACTAAAAGTACAGATGTGCAACATTTCCCCAAATGCAGTCATATACCATGGGTGCATCAAGTCTAATATATTAAAAATAAAATATTGAAATGAATGGAGATCCACCTGAAATGGGCTTGCGACCCACCTAGTGGGTCCTGACCCACAGGTTGAGAAACACTGGTTTAGAAACACAGTCACTGCTCTGTGATTTTAGCAGTTGGAAAAAGTGCTGTGTATGTTGATCATATTTCTTTACATCCCATTTCTCGTAGAAAGCTTTTCTGGACTGGTGCCAGGTTGTGCAAAGACAGTGCCCCACTCTGAGTCCCTGCATATCCAAAACTTCTGCTGTCCACTTTCCCTCTGCCCCCCCGTTCCCCCCCTCATGATTAACTTGCTGATGGCTCAGTGCATAGCTCTCCTCTTCTGCAATAATTAAGGGGGATCCACCTGGAAGAGTCTGATTGACTGCTGAGAGGATAGGAGGAAGTCACCCTTCCCCACTGGCTGGTTGGACATGCCTGGCAAACAGTTGATAAGCAATTTTATATAGATTTATAAATATATATAATTTTTATATTTAATATAAATATAAATAAAATAAAATATAAATATTTATAAATATATTTTATATAAAATTTATATATAATTATATATACAGGGTCATTACATCAGGGAATCATCATGTATTGCATCATGAATTCTAATCATGTAGGGTTCCCAGTTGCATAAAGCATGTACTAGTATAGCACTGTATTCTCAGAGATGTTCATTCCAGACATTTGGATGCATGTATGGCATTTGGAACAAGACAGTGGGTGCAATCCCAGTCTTCCCTCCCAGTGTTGTTCAGCCTGTACAAGGTACAATGTGATGAATTGTGCAAGTGCCTTGCATAGGCACTCAGCCGATAAAAAAAGTCATAAGAACATAAGAAGAGCCCAGGGCCCATCTAGTCCAACTTCCTGTATTTTGCAATAACCCACCAGATTCCTTGGGGAGCACACAAGACCACAAGCATCTTGCATGTCGCTGCCACTCCCCCACACCTGGAATTCTGTTTACCCTCGCCCTCACACATACCCCCAATGAAGACACCAGATTGCACTTGGGTTTAAGTTGGGCCACTTTATTAAACACAAGTGACCAATTTTTAAGTCTCCTTAGTTGCTGTTTTTTGTTTGTTTTTTTTTTTTTTTTTTACAGTCTTCTTAGTCTAGAAGGCTTTAGGAAGTTTCTGGAAGATTTTCAGTCTTTGGCTTTGCAATCTCTGGTGATTGGGAATTTCATAACTAGGGAACCTCTTCATAAATGACCTGGAGACAGGGTTGAGCAGTGAAGTGGCTAAGTTTGCAGACGACACCAAACTTTTCCGAGTGGTGAAGACCAGAAGTGATTGTGAGGAGCTCCAGAAGGATCTCTCCAGACTGGCAGAATGGGCAGTAAAATGGCAGTTGCGCTTCAATGTCAGTAAGTGTAAAGTCATGCACATTGGGGCAAAAAATCAAAACTTTAGATATAGGCTGATGGGTTCTGAGCTGTCTGTGACAGATCAGGAGAGAGATCTTGGGGTGGTGGTGGACAGGTCGATGAAAGTGTCGACCCAATGTGCGGCGGCAGTGAAGAAGGCCAATTCTATGCTTGGGATCATTAGGAAGGGTATTGAGAACAAAACAGCTAGTATTATAATGCCGTTGTACAAATCTATGGTAAGGCCACACCTGGAGTATTGTGTCCAGTTCTGGTTGCCGCATCTCAAAAAAGACATAGTGGAAATGGAAAAGGTACAAAAGAGAGCGACTAAGATGATTACGGGGCTGGGGCACCTTCCTTATGAGGAAAGGCTGCGGTGTTTGGGCCTCTTCAGCCTAGAAAAGAGGCACCTGAGGGGGGACATGATTGAGACATACAAAATTATGCAGGGGATGGACAGAGTGGATAGGGAGATGCTCTTTACACTCTCACATAATACCAGAACCAGGGGACATCCACTAAAATTGAGTGTTGGGCGGGTTAGGACAGACAAAAGAAAATATTTCTTTACTCAGCGTGTGGTCGGTCTGTGGAACTCCTTGCCACAGGATGTGGTGCTGGTGTCTAGCCTAGACGCCTTTAAAAGGGGATTGGACAAATTTCTGGAGGAAAAATCCATTATGGGGTACAAGCCATGATGTGTATGTGCAACCTCCTGATTTTAGAAATGGGTTATGTCAGAATGCCAGATGCAAGGGAGGGCACCAGGATGAGGTCTCTTGTTATCTGGTGTGCTCCCTGGGGCATTTGGTGGGCCGCTGTGAGATACAGGAAGCTGGACTAGATGGGCCTATGGCCTGATCCAGTGGGGCTGTTCTTATGTTCTTATGTTCTTATCTCCTGAGTAAATCTTTCAGTGTGGGTTCTCACTGTATGAATTTGGCCGGTGATTTCTACCACGACGGTTCCGTGTTGAAATATAGGCACGCAGAACAATTTTCAAGCTGGTCTTTGAACCACAAGTGAAATGGATTATAGCGCCATAGAAAAGTGGAGTGTATATGGATCTCTGGGGACAGCCCCTGGAGAGAGATGTTTGGGAAGAGGCTGTCCCTGAAGCTAGAGCAAGTTCTGGAAGTCTGAAGGCCTGTGTGAACGTTGAATCGCTCAAATCTTTTTTTCCCATACTTTGCTCCAAATTTCTTCCTCCCAAAGCAGCTGTTCCTGGAAAAAAGGTTTCGGCCCTTACAAAGATAGCCTTATATTCCTGAGATGTTTAAGGCGCTATGCATTAATATACAATAGTTTGCCAGCATAATTCGCTCCAGTACTATATTCCTTTGACTTCACTAGCTCACTACTTTTCGCTTTCCAATATGCCCAGATTCCTTTGTTGCTATAATCCTTGAGTGCAATTGCAGCACCTCTTAAAAGGGTTCTCCTACTGTGCTCTATTTTAAATACAGGTCTCCTGATTCATTTCTGGTATTAGAAATTTTTGCTCACAAGGCATGTCACAGACATGCCATAGCACACCAAAGGTCAGAGATATAAATGTATTTGTGTGTGTGTGTGGGGGGGGGATGTCATTTTAATAGTATTTGTAGCCCAATAAGAAATACATATTTGAATTGAGCCGTTGAATCCAAAATATTTTCTTGCTTCCTTTCTCCATCTCTGCCATTTTCCATACAGTCTTCAGTTTTTTTCGCTCCACTATACCTCATCATTGGGCAACATCTATGCTTAAATTTTCCTTTACTTACTGACATTCCAATCCTGAGCTGCCCGGTGTGTGGGGCTGCAAGGGCATTGAAAATGGCTGCCACTGCATCTAGTGAACCCAAGCCACAATCCCACACAAACTGTGCTTGCTGCATTGTGGCTTTCAGTCGGAATGCCAGCCAGTTTGACTGTACTAAGATGCATGACACACACAAAAAATAACCATAAAAGGGAAGCAAGCATGGTTTTCATTTCTCCACATTTCTATCGACTGTCTTTTTAACCTTCTCAGAATAAAAACGGAGAGATAAATCTTTTAGTTTAATCTGGAGTATTTATTTATTCATTCATTTATTTACTGCACTCTGTGGTTTAGTACCCTGGAATCAAAAGTTTAACATATTATAAATTGGGATAAAATTGGTGTCCAGAAATGACAGGCTGAAAATTGTACAGAATGGTGATAATGCTTGTTCAAAATTTTACTTAGAACTCTTAGCAGAGGAGAACTTCAAGGACTTATAAGCAGGTTCTATTTCTGCCAAACTCACAACTCATTTATCCTGTTGCCCCTTGGAAGTTGAGACTTACCATTTTATATTTTGCTTACTCCGTCTACCATCACCAGTGCAGTTTCAGAACCTACTTGGGCTATTCTCAAGGTTTTATTCTACTCTGACCCCAGGACCAGTGGTTTGGACCTCCTCTCCTTTTTGGGGAAGGGGGGTGGAAAATCTAGGTCCTTCCTCCACCCTCACAGGGACAGCCACTTTTCTCCATTCCAAAGTGAGAAAGAAACATTATTGATCCTGTCCCTTGTTTTCTCCTTAGCCCACAGGAATGAGGTAATGTTGTAAACTCCAACCAATTCTTAACCTTGCTTTTAAAAATAGGGGTGACTTATTCTCCATTGCTGGACACAATGGGAGTTAACATCCTCCCATCCCTTTCTTCTACTCTGCAATCGCCGGAGCGCTCTGAAGTCCAATTCCCAGCTGATTGCTTTTGAAATTAATCTTAAGTCACCCATCTCTAATTCATTCTTCGTTTGGAGAATGTATTAACCTGCTTCTTCTGAATTACCAATCAGTAAGTAACTGAATAACTATTTAAGAATTATGTCTCTTGGGCCCATCAAAGCCTTCCGAGTCCCTTTGATGACATTTCCTCTTCAGCTCCGGACTTATCAGCAAAGTTTTAACTAGGCACGAGAGCTGCCACTACAATGTCAAAAGCATTAGCCCTCTGCCTGCTGCCATCTTAACCTGTTAATTACACACTGGATTACCACTAGCTCGAAATTATTCTACTAGGATAAAATTCAGTAAAATCTGAGATGTGAATTTATTTAACTTTTGTTCTGTTTATTTGACTTAACTCTGGCTGTTCCCTTGGAGACTTCGCTAAGAAACTTCTCGTCCTTCCCTCTGCCTTTGATCTAAAGCTGTCAGAATTTTACTTCATTTACATTTCAGACCCACTGATTTAAAAAAAACAAAAAAAAAACCACCACATCCTTTGGGTTCTGAAGTATTGTTGGATGACAGAACTAAGATATACAAGCCAAACGTCCTCATCCAATTGTATTATCTCAGGGTTCTCAACCACTCTCATTTGACTGTTGTTTTTTTAAGGACTATCCTACCTAATATTTAAAAAAATCAAGGCAGCACTGAATGGAATAACAAAGCATGCAAAATGAACATTGCCATTAAAATCTTTCAAGCAAACAAATTTTGACAACACCATCTGATACATTTCAATTACTAACAGTTGCCTAAATAAACATGTATTCCATCTATGAAACACTCATGGGGCCAGATATTGCTCATTAGGGCAGAGGCTACTTAGAAGAAAGCCCTTTGCTCCTTGCCCATTAACTTCCATGCTTTTATAATCTAGATTAGTGATATTGTGAGCTGTTATTATGTGATCTGGAATAGGAGTTTCTTCTGCTCCTGACTGCATTATGAACTGAATGACATTTCCCCAAGCATTTTTTTTTTTTTTTGGGGGGGGGGGGGGCTCAGAAGGTTAATGGAACTTCTGGGCAAATGCAAAACACTAAGGAGCCTTGGAGCATGCCCAGCAGGAACATCAAAAGCCTTTGAGACTACATCCTATGGCCCAGACCTAAGCTGGCTACTGCTGGTGGGACAGGTAAGCGCACTGCTCCAAATATGTCGTAAGGCACATTGTGGCAGTGCAAAGGATCCTGGCACCAGCAGAAAGGCCTCTGCCAGCCTGCCCATGCCAGTCGGAGTACAATGCCCGCTGAAGTAGGTAGGTACTCCACAGGCTGATCAGGCCCGGGCGGGGGCAGGATCCATGGAGGAGGCCTCCACCAGACCTCTTTGCCCAACAAGGGGCTGCTCAGACTTATGCCAGCTATTTCACTAGCACGAATCCAAGTACAGTAGTCCCATAAAGGCTGCTGCAGCTTTACCCAGGTTAAGAGGACAATATCACTAACACCTTGGGGAGACCTCCTGCAGCTTATATTCCTGCACTGGACTCAGGGGAGGCTGCTCCGGCGCCATTACAACGCTGTACAGGACTTTAGTTAGGATTGGGCTGCCTGGGTTCCTTCCACTTAAATAAGAATGTAAGAACATAAGAACAGCCCCACTGGATCAGGCCGTAGGCCCATCTAGTCCAGCTTCCTGTATCTCACAGCGGCCCACCAAATGCCCCAGGGAGCACACCGGATAACAAAAGACCTGCATCCTGGTGCCCTCCCTTACATTCTGGCATTCTGACATAGCCCATTTCTAAAATAAGGAGGTTGTACATACACATCATGGCTTGTACCCCGTAATGGATTTTTCCTCCAGAAACTTGTCCAATCCCCTTTTAAAGGCATCCAGGCCAGACACCGTCACCACATCCTGTGGCAAGGAGTTCCACAGACCAACCACACGCTGAGCAAAGAAATATTTTCTTTTGTCTGTTCTAACTCTTCCAATATTCAATTTTAGTGGATGTCCCCTGGTTCTGGTATTATGTGAGAGTGTAAAGAGCATCTGTCTATCCACTCTTTCCTTCCCGTGCATAATTTTGTGTGTCTCAATCATGTCCTCCCTCAGGCGTCTCTTTTCTAGGCTGAAGAGGCCCAAACGCCGGAGCCTTTCCTCATAAGGAAGGTGCCCCAGCCCCGTAATCATCTCAGTCACTCTCTTTTGCACCTTTTCCATTTCCACCATGTCTTTTTTGAGATGCGGCGACCAGAACTGGACACAATACTCCAGGTGTGGCCTTACCATCGATTTGTACAACGGCATTGTAATATTAGCCGTTTTGTTCTCAATACCTTTTCTAATGATCCCAAGCATAGAATTGGCCTTCTTTACTTGCCGCTGCACATTGGGTTGACACTTTCATCGACCTGTCCACCACCACCCCAAGATCTTTCTCCTGATCTGTCACAGACAGCTCAGCACCCATCAGCCTATATGTAAAGTTTTTATTTTTTTTGCCCCAATGTGCATGCATTTACACTTACTTTCATTGATATGCATCTGCCATTTTATTGTCCATTCTGCCAGTCTGGAGAGATCCTTCTGGATCTCCTCACAATCACTTCTGGTCTTCACCACTCAGAAAAGTTTGGTGTTGTCTGCAAACTTAGCCACCTCACTACTCACCCCTGTCTCCAGGTCATTTATGAAGAGGTTGAAAAGCACCGGTCCCAGGACAGATCCTTGGGGCACACCACCCAATGACCGTCATGAGCATACTCAGCAGCATTACAGGTACAAGAAACCCTTGTACTGTGGTTCCCAAACTGCAGTTCAGGACCTACTAATGGGATATGGGTCAATTTTTGGTGGGTCGCAAAGAGTTTTTGAGAAAAAGAAAACAACACTTTGCAAGAACCTTTGCCTGGCTTGCAGAAGAAAATTGTTTGCTGGAATGCCAGCCTTGAGATATTTTCATATTCCTGTATTAAAATATCAAATTTTCTGATGTTTTCTAGTAATCAGCATGCCACAGCTCACATATGAGTCCAGTTGCAATCTTTTCTCTGGCCTGGAAGTCCCTAATTCCAAAGGGCAGGAGGTCTGGTCTAGAGGGTAGAGCCTCCATTTGCCTGAAGATAACATCCAAAGGTCGCCTGTTCAAGGCCACCGGCACCATGCGACCTTGAAGCAGCTGACAAGCTGAGCCGAGCTATTCCATCTGCTCTGAGCGTGGGAGGATGGAGGCCAGAATGTGAAACCAGATCAAGAAAGTAACACCTGAATGTTGTGGTTCTTGTAAGATAGAACATTCTTTCAAATTGTAAAAATCCCTACGGGGATTTAATAAGCCTGCCTATGTAAACCGCCTTGAATAAAGTCTTGAATAAAGACCAAGAAAGGCGGTATATAAATACCTGTACTATTATTATTATTATTATTATTATTATTATTATTATTATTATTATTATTATTATTATTATTATTTTATTATTATTAATAAATAATAATAATAATAATAATTGCAATTCTTCCTCTCCAGTTCAGCCTCTGGGTACCCTGAAATGACTGTAAAGGTTTGGGGAAACCATTCTTGAACCACATTTCTAGGGGGAGTATAGCAAACATCAACACACACAATGTAAGGTCTCTAGCAGCCTCAGAAGCTCAGAACCCCAATGATTATTAATTAATATTTATCATGGTTATTAACAAATAAAAGTATTTCTAGAATTTTAAATTTTTATTTATTTATTTTTTTGTCTACTGGGTCATTTTGAAAAGTGCATCCCGGTGCTGAAAGGTTTAGGAAGCACTGCCCTGGTACATATAACTCCCACATATCTGATATCTCTGTTGAGTATTCAGGACCCTGCAAAAATAAATTTTCCAGAGCTACTACTGGCCTGGGATTCTATCAATTAGGAATAAAAAGCGGGCTTGGGGCCAAATGACATGGTGCAATGAACATGTTTTTGTTCTTGTTTGTTGGTTTTTGTAAATAGCATGTTGGGGGGGGGCATGAAATGGGATGAGACTGTGGTGAGGGTTGGGGGGCTTTGGAACTTTGCCTCCATAGTCAAATATGACCAGTAAAAATATTCCTCAATTTGGTGTGGCCGCAAGTAGAGTGTTTTCGTGCCTAAAAGAAAAGACTTTAAGTCACAGGAGAAGGATCCTGAACAAAATCAGTAGTGATGAAGAAAAAATACAAATGGCATCTTATGAGAAAATTGAGAGGTTTATTGCAGAAAATGGCTGTTGGCAGCAATATGTCAGAATATGGGACTGCAAAATATGGGAACTGTTGGGAGATGAGATCATCTCTCAGGATAAAAAGAAAGCGATATTTCTCAGTCTTTACGGCAGCAAAACACGCTTACAGTTAAGGAGGCTGTTGTACCCTCAGAAGCCAGAAAACAAGTTTAGCATATCTGCAAAAGGACTTTATAGGGCATTAAAACCCATAATGGTGATGCATGATTTCAGCATGTAATAGAATAAGCCAGGGTCACAAACAGGAGGATACAGTGATGATAATATTGCGGCCACATAGCCAAAGACCCCATCATCTTCCCAGATGGGAGTCTGAATAAAGTGTGCTGGGTCCAGAAGCTTATGTTGGCAGCCCTTGAATGAATCGTTCACCTTTTACTCTGCTCTCCACAAGAGGTTCTACTACTTGCAAGTCAACAAAGAACACAAGTCTCCCCCCTGCCCTGACTTACCATTCCACTGCCCAGCACTCACCTGGAGTTCAGGGAGGCGGTCCTCCGTCCTCCGATCATGCTGAGCCAGTACTGGTGCCAGTCCGGCATAGAGTGTCACAGGCATGCCTTACAGCACATTTATGACATTGCGTGCTGTCGCTGGGCCAGTGCAAAGCCGTTTGGATCAGGCCTTCAGTCTAGTTCAGCCAGTTCTCACAATAGGACTCTCAGAACGGCTGTGAAGAGACCACAAGTGGGGCAATGTAAGGTACACTTTTATTCCCACAGAAAAGGAAATCCGTGGGAATGGAGTGGGTGTATAATGAGGATTGACTGTAAAATACTTTTTACGTACCTCCCTGCTGGCCACCTGGCTGCTAATGGGTTTCCTTGGACCTACACTAATTATTTAGCTGGCATAAGTCCGAGGAGCCTCAGTGGGTGGGTCCAGGCTGGGAAAGGGATATAGGATCCTGGCATATATGACTGCCACCAAGATCCCTCCCACCCTTGTACTGGCCCCTGCCCTTCTTGTTCACTGCTCCAATTCTTCCCCAAACTTCCCATACCCTGCCCCCATTGCAACCTTACCTGCACTGACATGGCCTGGGTCAGCCATTGGCATGTGCACGGGATCTCAAGCCATTTGCACAGACAATCCCACAGTGCAAAGTCTCATGATCTGCTGCCATAAGAGCCCAATAAGATTGGGCTGTGAGAGAGCTGGACTCTCAGTGGTCTGTTCCTGGCATATATACATGCACACTCTACATTTTTCTTCTTGTTCTGGAACATGTTTGTTTTTGTTTTTTTCTTCCCCCCAAGGGTCTTGGAATCTCTGTGGCTTTGATAACAGATGCTTCTGAGTGATAAACTGAGTAACTGTGGTTACTCTTGGCAGATCAATTGTAGAAGCAGGTGTTTGAGGAGTATTTAATGGAATTGCTTTTTAAAAAGGCAGTCTTTGCTTCCATTACCTGTTGTGCGATGTAGTATGACTTTGCTTTCTGAAGTATTACCTTTGTGAAGGTCATTTAGGTTTCCAGTATACCCAATCCTACCTAAATTCCCATGTGGCAATGCAGTGGTACTGGCGAAGCTACCGCTGTATCCCACAGGGCAGTGGTTCCCAAACTTTTTTGACTAGCTGCTCCCTTGATCTACTGAGCCACTGGCCATGGCCCCCTATTGGGGCTACAATCCTCTACATAGGGCAATTTTCAAGAGGATTCCATGGCTCCCCTGGCTGGTTTTCACGTCTCCCCGGGGAGCCACGGCTCAGTTTGAAAACCACTGCCACATGCAATTTTCAGCTGATGGAGGTCTCCTCTGGGTAAGGGGACATTTGTAAGCCCCAGTCACAATTTTGGGGCAACTGAGACCTGGACCAGCAACATCACTAGTACAAGTCCATGTTGATTTGTGAAGGCTGATCAGGCCCAGGAAGGAGGTAAGAATTCAGCATGCACCATGGTTGCCAAGACCACCTCTCTTCTGGGCCCAATGTGGCCTCTCCCCCATCCCCATCACTGCCGGTTCTGCCCATCCCCACCCATTAAACTCCCTCCCTGCTTCCCACCCTGCTTCTGCATGGACTTACCTGCTCTGGTGGGTCTTCATGGATCCACAGGCGCATGGGAGGCTGCTCTGGCCTCCTACTAGTGAATCTGCAGTGTGCACCACAGAGGCTGATTTGCCACTGTCATGAATCAGCCTCTGCCCATCCAATGCTAGTTATGTCAGCGGGGAAGATGGTGGCTCGGGCTATTAGTTCTTTGACTCTACATCAGACATGTTACTTCTTTCTTGTTTGTGAAATTACACTGATGGATAAAAACACAGTTGCGAGAAGTAAAATTCAACAGGATGCCACGTCTTGTTGCAAACTAAATCCTTATTTTCTTTTATTGTCATTCACATTTCATTCAATATGTTCATGACTACAAGGTGACTAATATCATTCAATTGAAAACTGGCATTTGCAAATAAAACATACTTCTGAATAATGTGCATGCTTAAATAAATAAAACTTTATCACTGTGACTCTATTACTCATTGAGCATCTACCCTGCGCAAAGACTGCATGTGCAAAACATGGTGGAGTCAAATGGACTGGGCATCTCCAGTGGTCTCTACTTGGGAACCTGGACTTTTGGTTGCTCACATCAAAGGACAACAGATCCATTGTCTTCACACAGCAATTCTTATATCCATTTTTGTGTCAATCTCTGAAGGAAACTGCTGTGTTCCCTCATTCCAGGCAGCCTGGCCAGATGTAAACACAGCTGAGCTGGAGGTGATGGGAGAAAACCAACTCTAGGAAATGGTGGCCTCAACATGCAGTCCGGGCCCTTATAAAAAGCATGAAGCTCCAAAGGTCAAGGAAAACAGGAGAAGATACAGGACTGGGGCAAGGAAAGCAGAGCAGTCAGCGAGAGCCCTATGGTGAATTATACCACCCGGCTATCTGCTATCAATAAGACATGCACAGGATTGGAGGTTGGTTAAGGTTTCATAAGAAATACTTCACTTCCAGTTCATAGTTGCTTACATATATCTTCTGACATATCTAAGGCTCCTACTGTTTTGGAACAGAGAACCCTAGAGTTGTTCCCTTTGTGTGGAATTCTGTTGAGGATGGCCTGGTGGGCATGGAGACCAGGCAGACCACATCCTCCTCCTTGGATGACCTGGGATTGTGTGGAGAAAGGGAGGAAGGAAATAGAAACTAAGGACCGCACCTCCTGCAAAGACCACAGAGAGGCAGGTAACGAGATCTCAGGTGTCTGGACATTTCACTGCCCTCCAGAAACCTGTGGGAGATGCTGCATCCAAATTCCAATAGTTATGTCTTGCCATGCTACCATCACCCACTTTAGACAGGAAGCGTTGGCTATCTTTCACTTACTACCCTTCTGTCTTCTGGAGAAATTATTATTAAAGGTTCAGCGCTTGCTGAAAAAATGACCATCACTCTTTGTCTTGCAACCTTCCTTCCCATATTGGTGACAAAAGGTTGGATGTTAGAGACTTCCTTTGGTGCCAAAAACATTTGGAGGCCAAACATGCCGAAACCTGGACTGAGCCCTTGGAGGGACTGAGGTGAAAACCAATACCAGTCTCCCCGCAAACAATGGCATTTCCTAATTCCATGTAGAGAAACTGCAATATATGGACAAACCAGACATGAAATATTAATATAGAGGAAAGTAGATTGAGTAGTATAGCTGGAGTAGATTGAGAAATGAATGGATCTTCATTGAGAACCCAACCAAGTGCTCTTCTCAGTCAAATTATGCTCTTTTATAACAGTCCTGCATTTTCTGCAAGCAAGACATTTCAAATATTGTTCGCCAGTCCTAACATTTTATACACTGTCAGTATTGCATGTGGTTTATTGGCACTTAATAGCAGATATTCTTGTTTATACTGGAAGATATTTAAGTTTTGTTTTCCTTGATTATTAATGGCCCTATTAGAAGGCAGATCAATGTCCACTATGTAAAATGAAACGCATACACACAAAATCAATTCACCTCCTGTTGTATATTGTTTAGCATCTGATTTTCTCCCAGTGTCACAAACCGAAACTCAACCTTGAATATGTACTTTCACCCTGAAAACGCATGCTAATTTGTCCATCTCCTGCAGGTTTTTTTTTTTTAAACATAATTGAAATAGGCTAATATAATTAGACCAGTAAAAAAAGCACAGTACCAATGAAACTAAACCGAGGGCTACCTTTTAGGTATCACAGTAGTGATACCTGAACCTGCTGTTCTTCCCTGATTGGTTGAGGCCCACATTGGGCATAAATGGACTACTGTAAGACAAAGGTGAAAATTTCATGCCTGATTCAGAACCACGGATGTATTCTCTGAGAAAATGAAACAGAAGTAAATGGGTGAATATCCTCTTATTCTGTGCCATGGCCTCATAGGGCTGCTACACATGAGTAAAACTAGAACCTAAAGTATACATTTGGGTCTTCTTCAGTAGGTAGCAAGTCTCCCCCTTTCCACAGTTTTGTGGCCTCTGTCAGGTCTCTGCCTTCTCCATCTACCTACAGGAATTTCTACTTCCCCATCCTTCTCTTCATACTAAATCTTTCCTTCGACCACACTGACTTTGAGGCTCCTATTCATTCGCTTTCCTTCCTTGTGAATCCTTGTTCATCTTGACTTCATAGTATTCCCAGGGCACAATCCTAACCACATCTACTCAGAAGTAAGTCCAATTTTGTTCAGTGTGGCTTACTCTCAGGAAAGTGTGGTTAGGATTGCAACCCCAGCCAGTAGTGCCTTTCTTGTCTACAGATCTAGATTGAACTTTCTCTGTCTTCAGTACCTCTCTCTCCTGTGCCCTTCCGTGAAGTATCATGTGAGTTAGCTAATGACGTTATACCTCAAAACACCTTTGCCAACCACCCAGTAATTTGCTTTGTAACTACGTTCTGGGTCTGTGCCATGGGGTGATCTATACTGAAATACTACTAGAATGAATTGCACCATGGGAAAACAATAATCATGCCACTCCACAAAGCCATTGGCTCTTCCCCCTCATGCCAATAGTGCCCAAAAACTGCTGAACAAGACAGCCACCTCAATTTACCTCATGATAAGATTGAGGGCCCAATCTGATCCCATTTTCCAGTACCAGTGCCACTGTGACAATGTGGCATGCACAGCATCTTGTGGTGGGAAAGCAGTCACAGAGGACTCTATAAGGTGTGGGAACATTTGTTCTCTTACCTTGGAGCTGCATTGTGGCCGCACCGGTGCTGGAAAATTGGATAGGACTGGGCCTCTACTTCTTGGCCAAATAAAGTGTCTTTTTCATTACTTTTTTGGAAGACAGTGTGTTCTTCCAGAAAGAGCATATTAAATTTGCTTATTTAGCAAGTTAATTCAACTTGAAAAAAATAGTACTGTCTGTGAATATATTAAAAATAAGAATTATTGCAAGCCTTTGAGAACAAGACAATCAAATGAATAAAATGACTTGACAAGATTTTTAATCGCTTACAGTGAAATTGTCAAATGCCTCATAAATGTGTCATAAGTTAACATTTTATGCTGTTTGAAAAAATTTCGTTCTCCCAAGGCACATGTGGGACATGCAAGAGAAGTGCAGGACACCCAAGGAAACTGTAGGACATCTACAGACCTACTTTGGACAAGATGAGGGCAATGGAGGAAAAATGTCGTACAGGGGTGGAAAACGATGACCCTGGGGTCATCAGATGTTGAAAAAAATTTGTTCACCGGAAGCAAATGCAGGTCAAGTCTGAAAAATGATGACCCCGGGATCAATGAAAATATACGTCAAAAAACTCTTGACCTCCCAAGGCACATGTGAGACATGCAGGAGTAGTGCGGGACACCCAAGAAAACTGTAGAGCATCCACAGAGATATGTGGGCAAAGATAAGGGCAATTGAGGAAAAATGGGGGTCAGGCGTGAAAGATGATGACTCTAGGGTCGTCCAAGAAATAGGCCAAAATTTTTTTTTTCCTCCCAAGGCACATGTGGGACATGCTGGAAAAGTGCTAATCACCCAAGGAAACTGTAGAGCATCCATAGAGATACGTGGAAAAAGATGAGGGCGATCAAAGAAAAATGGGGGTCAGGCCTGAAAAATGATGACCCTGGGGTCATGGAAAACATGGGTAAAAAAAAATCTTTTCCTCCAAGGGCACATGTGGGACATGCAGAAGTATTGCGGGTCACCCAAGGAAATTGTAGAGCATCCATAGAGATACATGGGAGAAGATGTGCGCAATCAAGGAAAAATAGGGGTCAGGCCTGAAAAATGATGACCCTGGGGTCATCCAAAAAATAGGTTGAAATTGTTTTTTCTCCTGAAGCGCATGTGGGACATGCAGGAAAAGTGCCTGTCATGCAAGGAAACTGTAGAGCATCCACAGAGATATGTGAGTCAAGATGAGGGCGATTGAGGAAAAATGGGGGTCAGGCCTGAAAAATGACGACCCCTTGGTCATCCAAAAAATAGGTCAAAATTTTTTTTTTCTGCCGAAGCACATGTGGGACATGCAGGAGAAGGGCTGTTCACCCAAGGAAACTGTAGAGCATCTAGGGGTACACTTCCAACATAATTTATCTTGGTGCACTCATCGTAAATTGGCAGTTAACTTAGCCTATGCTACCTCCCAAGCTGTTCTTAGGTTTTTCCACAGAAAGGGCAATGGTTTCATTCCTGCGGCAGTTAAGATCTGCCTTAAGTTGGACATGTTTGAGGCACCCAAATATCCAGGCTTTGCGCACTGGAGAGGACACTCTGTTCCAGAACCGCCATTCAGAGCGCAATACCATAGTCTTCCGAGACTTAAGGATGCCAACAACAAGCTGAACAAGCTACGTTGATAGTAGCATGAAAAAAACGCAGCCACAATCAGATTGATTTTTTGTTCCTTATTTTTCTCATCAGTTTTGACGAGAGTCGCGTGAGGAAAATAAGTGTGTGCATTTACTTCAAGAATGCTAAACCACTATGAGGAGAACCGATTATTTTTTCAGGGTTTGGCATTCATCGAAGATGAAGACCATGGCCATGAATCAGCTCTGAGGGAGCAACAATCCATTTCTGCATTCAGGACAGCTTTGTTCTCTCAGTTTCAATTCCTGAACCCAACCACAACTACAATGAAAGTGGTGGTGGAGGGAGAGTTAGCATAGGGGAAAATTTGACAACATTCTCACCCAAATGTCCAAGACTACCAGAAGCTTCATGGAGATACCCCCAAATCACGAGTGGCAAACAGAGAGATGTGGAAGAACATAAAATATGAAGACACACAGGAGTGTCATTCTTCTGTCAAGCTGCATTCTGAGAAAAAAGATGGTGCTTCCTTTTTTCGTATATATGGAGAAGTTGGGAGATAATTTCTATTCAGGTCCATGTCTCTGATTCTGTACTTTGGTTTTAAAAAGCAGTCTGGAGGAAGAGCTAGATCCAGTCCCATCAATACATGCGTGTATCATGTGGCAAAGTGTATATGGGGCATTTTCCTCCCCATTAGGAAATTATCCCATATCACACCCTGCGATCTGTAACAGTGTAACAGTAAACCTGAAAATGTTTGTGTGACAATATATGATTTTGATTCAACACAAAAACCTTCCTACCTGCCGATAAATCTCTGGATAGGAAAGGGAAAACACATGCATGACTTCCCTTGAGTTCAAGGAGAAGCAGAAACAGGCAGGATCAGAAAAACCAAGGGCCAACGAGTAAGGAGCAGGAAAAGAGATCAAACACACTCCCAGAGATACAGAGTGAAGTAGGGGCACAGCCGAGCAAGACAAAAGAAAAAGAGAGATAAGCAAGCAGGTTCTAGGTAGGTCTTTCAGGTGCAGAGCAGCCCAGAAGCACCTAACAAGAGCTCTTGATCCTTCCTGCTTGGAAAACAGAGTCAAAGAAAGCAGAGAAGCTTCAAGTGGTCCTAGTGAGCTTTCATTTCAATTCAGTGACTGAGGAGCAATTAGCAACACACAGAAATGAACAGTTTTATCACAGTGGTCACAAGGTTGTCTCATTCTCTCCCCTTCCTTTGTCTTTCGATTGAAATAAATTGACTCGCAAGCTCATGAATTTCCTGTTGTAAAAATTAAGAGATATTTTAAGTTTTACAAAATGGGCCAATTCTGCTGACAGATAGACACTTACCACTGCAAGGGAAGCTTTATCTATGTCGCTCAGGGCAATATTGAATCCAGGGAATGTTTGCCGAACTGGGATATTTAAGCCAGTAATAAGACAAATTTATAATTAATATACGTAGAGGTGCATAATTCAGAGGCATACAACATACTTCCATGGGCCAATGACAAGTGTAGTCATTCAGATTTCAATAAAAATATATTTATTATCTCTAATTAGTTCATTTATTCATTGCTAGATACATAAAAAGGTCCTTAATTTTAAAGTAAAATCTTATTCATTGAAATTCAAAGGAAACTGAGCGGGTAACATTATCTGACTTGATATGTCTCATAATTAATACATTTATTCATTGTTTGGCACAGTTATAGCTCCCATTATTAAAAAGTGAAATGTAATATATTGGCTGTTAAAGACATGAGCCTGTTCTAAGGAAAAAAAGAAATCTAGTAGGATACAGGCGTACAAAGTGCATGCCTGTGCTAAAAAAAAATGCACAGCAGTTATCCTAATACATTCAGAGCCAGAAAACCGTTAATTCCATACTCTACAAGTCTAAACCTCATTAACAGAGTATAGAAATTACAAAGAGAAGTACATATATATCTTGATATGTGCAGTGAAATCCTTCCCAACTCATGATTGTGGCTCATCGATCTCACCCTCTTACCTGAACTCCCCCCTGCCAGGAGAAGGAATGGTACGTCCCTGCACTGAGCCTTACTATAGAAATAGGATCATTATTATCTAATGAGCAAAGTAGATCATCACTGTGTCTGAGAGAGCACCACCTGAGCAAGGTGAACTGCTGAGTACTGGGAATTTCCTCTAAACCCTCTGTGCGTGCAGTGGAGGTGATCACCTGCCAAAACTATGCACCCAGGTGACCACACTAATTTATTTGATTGGTCCATTTTTATCCTACACTTGCTCTGTAGAGTGCAGGGCAGTATACAGTATGTGGTCCCCTGCTCTTATCCTCACAACAGCCCTGTGAAATGACTTAAGGCCCAATCCTATCCAACTTTCCGCACTGCAGCCCTGAAATAAGGGAACAAATGTTCCCCTACCTTGAGGAGGTCTCTGTGACTGCCTCCCCACCACAGGATGCAGTGCATGCCCCATTGGCACGGCTGCACCAGCAATGGAAAATTGGATAGGATTGGGCCCTTAGGCCAAGACCAAGCATGCAGTTGTTCTGTGGCAAAATGCATCCATGAGTGACATCTGTGAAAATTTTGTAGAGGTTTTACTTGGCGCCTGCATTTGTGAAACACCCTTCCCCTTGATAAGAAATTAGCTTCCATTTTTGGTCACAGACATATGAGGAAACATCTCTTTCCCAGTTGTGCCTAGCCTGCAGTACAATACATTAAAGGCCTTGATATTATAAAAGCTCCAGCATCTATGCACATAATTTGGGCTGTGATTATAGGAATATCTTGTGCACCGCCATGGCTTCTGGAGGACTGGCTATGGAATAACAAAGAGTTACTGTACATTGTGCAAGTTCCCACCACAAAAGACACAAGACCATGTGATTTTGAGTAAAATGGGCTACAACATGTATTGATCTATTAATAATTCATCGACTTACAACTGCAGCAGGTCCTATTTGCACAAACACCCACCCCCAAAGTGTGGGCACCTACCTTAGGAGACAACTAACTTGTGCAGACCCTCTTTGGTGACATCATGCTGACTCCAAACTGAAGTTGCCTCTCAGCATCCCTAGTTTTTCAAAGTCAACCCCTGGAAAGGGGATCAAGAAGGCTGAATTGCTCCACCTACCCCAAGCCAGACAGCCTTTGAGGATAGACATCACAATTCAAGCCCAAGGGATCACCAACCTGTAATCCTATTGGAAGTTAGGGTGCAACCCCACCTGCAGGACTCTGGAGGGCAGAATGCTTCCTTCTTTGTGGTTCTTGCAAGGGCTGTACCGTCTACAATACCGCCTTGTCCATATTCGGCAAGAAGACCAACAAGGCAGCAGACTGGTTTGAAGCCCACTCTGAGGAGTTGACACCAGTCATTGAGGAAAAGAGGAGAGCTCATGCAGCATACAAGGCCTGTCCCAGTGAGCGCAACCTGCAGGTCCTCCGAGCTGCTCGCAGCAAAATCCAGCAGACTGCCAGGAGATGTGCTAACGACTACTGGCTCCAGCTCTGTTCCGAGATACAGATAGCAGCTGACACGGGCAACATCAAGGGGATGTATGATGGTATCAAGCAGGCCCTAGGTCCAACACAGAAGAAAATTGCCCCTCTGAAGTCTGCTGCAGGCGAGGACATCCAGGATCGGGCGCAGCAGATGGAACGCTGGGTGCAGCACTACTCTGAGCTATATTCCAGAGAAAATGTAGTCACCGAAGAAGCGCTGAACAACATTGAGTGCCTGCCTGTACAGGAGGAGCTTGACAGTGAACCAACCCTAGAAGAACTTCACGTGGCCCTGGACTCCCTTGCCTTTGGCAAGGCACCTGGAAAAGACAGCATCCCTGCTGAAGTCCTAAAGTGCTGCAAAGAGATCATCGTCACTGAGCTGCATGAAATCCTCTGTCTTTGCTGGAGAGAAGGTGGAGTACCTCAAGACATGAGGGATGCAAACATCATCACGCTGTACAAGAACAAAGGCGACAGGGGTGACTGCAACAACTACCGTGGCATCTCTCTCCTTAGCGTTGTAGGAAAGCTGTTTGCCCGAGTTGCACTAAAGAGGCTCCAGGTACTTGCAGAGAGCGTCTATCCAGAATTGCAGTGTGGCTTCCGAGCCAACAGGTCCACCACCGATATGGTATTCTCCCTTAGACAACTTCAGGAGAAATGCAAGGAACAACGACAGCCACTCTTTATAGCCTTCATAGATCTCACGAAGGCTTTCGACCTGGTCAGCAGAGACGGCCTCTTCAAGATTCTCCCCAAGATTGGATGTCCACCCAGGCTCCTCAGCATCATCAGATCTTTCCACAAGGACATGAAGGGCACTGTTGTCTTTGATGGCTCCACATCAGACCCCTTTGACATCCAAAGCGGAGTGAAGTAGGGCTGTGTTCTTGCGCCAGCCTTGTTTGGGATTTTCTTTGCTGTCCTGCTGAAGCATGCCTTTGGAACTGCAACAGAAGGCATCTATCTCCGGACCAGATCAGACGGAAAGCTCTTCAACCTCTCCAGACTGAGAGCAAAGTCCAAGGTCCAGCTGAAATGTCTGCGTGACTTCCTCTTTGCCCATGATGCAGCTGTCACTACCCACTCTGCCAAAGATCTCCAGCAGCTCATGGATCATTTTAGCAAGGCCTACCAAGATTTTGGACTGACGATCAGCCTGAAGAAAACACAGGTCATGGTTCAGGATGTGGACTCACCTCCCTGCATTACAATCTCTGCGCATGAAATGGAGGTTGTCCATGACTTTCTGTACCTTGGCTCAACAACCTCCGACACTCTTTCTCTCAATACTGAGCTAAACAGGCGCATAGGTAAAGCAGCTACTATGTTTTCCAGACTCACAAAGAGAGTCTGGTCCAACAAGAAGCTGACGGAACATACCAAGATCCAGGTCTTCAGAGCTTGCGTCCTGAGTACACTTCTGTACTGCAGCGAGTCATGGACTCTTCACTCACAACAGGAGAGGAAACCGAATGCTTTCCACATGCGCTGCCTCCGATGCATCCTCGGCATCACCTGGCAGGACAAAGTTCCAAACAACACAGTCCTGGAACGAGCTGGAATCCCTAGCATGTATGCACTGCTGAAACAGAGACGCCTGCGTTGGCTCGGTCATGTCGTGAGAATGGATGATGGCCGGATCCCAAAGGATCTCCTCTATGGAGAACTCGTGCAAGGAAAGCGCCCTACAGGTAGACCACAGCTGCGATACAAGGACATCTGCAAGAGGGATCTGAAGGCCTTAGGAGTGGACCTCAACAGGTGGGAAACCCTGACCTCTGAGCAGCCCGCTTGGAGGCAGGCTGTGCAGCATGGCCTTTCCCAGTTTGAAGAGACACTTGGCCAACAGTCTGAGGCAAAGAGGCAACGAAGGAAGGCCCATAGCCAGGGAGACAGACCAGGGACAGACTGCACTTGCTCCCTGTGTGGAAGGGATTGTCACTCCCGAATCGGCATTTTCAGCCACACTAGACGTTGTTCCAGAACCACCATTCAGAGCGCAATACCATAGTCTTTCGAGACTGAAGGTTGCCAACAACACATTTCCCCTTTGACTCTACTTCCTTCTTTTCCCTTCCCCACATGTTCCTCTCTTGATCTCCAGCCTTCAAAGGAACAAGATATGTTTACCATAGGGGCACATCCCCTTCCCCACACTGGCACACAAAAGGCACAGCTTTTAGGGTTCCTTGTTCCCAAGTTTTGTAAAGTCTGTGATCCTGATCAGAGAATGTACATGTGCAACTATGATCTGTGAGTAAAGCTTTTTGGTTTGAAACCTTCAACCAAGCCTCTGTCTCCATACATGCCTTATTTTTAGCAGGTAGCCTTGAGCAGTGGGAGATGTGTTTTACCATAGAACGGGGTCTTTCATTGATTGTTACTCTGCTGCAGCCTCCCCCCAAACAATCCCCAAGGCAGACAGACTCTTGAGGCTGGTTCTGATTCTCTCTCTGATTCTCGCTTACCTAAGTCTAGACACCAGATCCTTATTCCTGCTCCCTGTCCTGCACTATACCTGCAAGTCATGGCCACCCTGGTTAACACCACACCTTAAGGACAGTCTAGGGTAGGTGAAAGAACACACCAGCAGCTAATCAGGTGTACAGAAAAAAAATTCTACTCAGCCTCTCATGGTGACAAACGAACCCCACCTATCATGGTGGGTGGGAGGACTGGGTCACAAGCTCCCCCAGTCTCAGAAGGGACGGAGGCCACATCCAGGTGGTACATCTCTGATCCCACCCTTCAGCTTGCTCAGGCACCAATCATGTGTCCAGCCTAATCTCATGCCTCATGCAGACTGCAACTGGGCAAGGTCACCCTCACACATGTCCATAGGTGGGGAGTGGCAACCTTAGGCATGTCCACTCAGAAGTCTCACTGTGTTCAATGGGGCTTCCTCCTAGGTAAGTGTGATTAGAATTGAAGCCTTATGGCTCAATCCTATCCAGGGGTTATGCAGAGGGGTTACGAAGTGGAACACAGTTTCACTATCATTAAATGGCTTTGGACGACCATTTGAAGAGCTCCAGTGTGGGAAGACCACTGCCAGACCCAGAAAGCGAAGTCCAATGATGGCAGTCGTGGGGGTGTGTGGAATAGGGAGAGGAAATGGCTCCTGAAGGGGGTTGGATCGAGGCCACGAAGGGGCGGTATTGGTGGCAGTGGTGTTGCCAATATCCTATCCTCTTTCCAATCTTGATCTGTCTTCCCAGGTCCATTCAGACTTGCGCCGGCAATGTAACTGGTGCTGATCTGAGTTGACCCGTGCAGGTAGTAGAGGCTCACCCCTGAGGAAGGGAACAATGTTCCCTTACCTGGAGGAGTCCTCCAGGGTCTGAAACACTCCCCATCCCCCGTTGGTGCAGCTGTATCAATGCAGGAGGAGTTAGGTAGATTGGGCTTTTAGATTCCTTTGTCTTCCATATTCAACCTGACTGTTCACGGAGTTGCCTGGTTAGCAACTCGGCTTTGTAGAACTGATGAAGGAAACCTCTGTACCTCTCTCCCTCCCAGGCAATTTGTTCGGCAACCTTCAGTTTCAAAAGACTATGGTATAAGCCTACAGCACCCAGTATACCCAAGCGATCTCCCATCCAAGTACTAACCAGGCCTGACCCTGCTTAGCTTCCAATATCAGATGAGATCAGCCATGTGCAGGGTTTTTAAATAACCAAAGTTCTCAGATTGTGATTCCAGGGAAAGAACCCTTGGGCTCCAGATGGTTCCAGCAGAAGTTCCATCCATGTGCCCTTTCTTTCAATCCTTCGTCTGTTTCTCCACCTCCTATCTGATCTTTTTTTTTTTTTGCATGTTGGTGAGCTGTTTTAATAATTTACTTTATCCCTAGTACCTCAGACATATGTTTGGTATATAAGCTTCGTTCCCATCCTGCCCTTCACCAATATATTTTATTTAATGCAGTCGAACTGAAAAATTTAATATACTAACTAATATAAAGCAGGCTTTGCTAATCTTAAGAGACTACAAGCCGAACCGTGTGTAGATTTATAGGCTACAGAAACATTTTAATATAGAACAGCTGAGTAATTTCCGGGACGATGGCACAATTCTGTCCTGTGCTAAGTGTTCTGCGTCCATTAAAGCGGAGAGGAGCTGAGGGAAGTCCGCCTCTGGCAGAACAACATTTTTCCCCCACTGAAAAAAGGCACCTTTCCTTTTTAATGCACACAGCAGGTCAAAAGAGGAGAAGAAAAAGAGCTTTGTCATAAAACAAAGACAGGAAAATTGAATGGTGTGGGAGCACCCAGGGCCGATGCATTGTATGTGCAGTCATTGCCTGGGTGGTAGACCACTGAGCAAGCTGCTGTGAGCTTTCCAAAGGGAACAAAGGGGTTATAAATACAGTAAACACTTGCCTGTAAAGGTTGGTTGAATCCTAAAACTCACCCTTAAGGCTTTTGGGTCTGAAGCTCTTTTGGCCTCAGCCAGCTCAAAGTCAACACAAGTCTAGCCTGGATTGGCATATTCTATTGTGTATGCACAGGGCCATATATATCTATGAACATGTTGTTGGGCGACAAGGTGATAAGATGTTGGCTACAAACTGAGGGCCTTATTTGGAGGTGATTTCATGGACATGGAATGGAAGAATGAAGCTGGTCTTATACTTAGAATGGCCACATCAGTGAAGTTATACACATTGTCAAATTTTGTTGGCATCCTTCAGTCTCGGAAGACTATGGTATCGCGCTCTGAATGGTGGTTCTGGAACAGTGTCCTCTCCAGTGAGTGAAGCCTGGGTAAAGTAGATATGGAGGATAGACTGTTTCCCATGCAGCAAATCCCCCCTCTCCACGTCACTGAAATGGTCCAATGGAAAGGAAGAAGCCAATACGGTTGATTCCAGCAGCGTCGTAGGAGTTGCCAGAATGTGACTTCAGCCATGAACTGCCTCAGGGACTCCGGCTCCGGATTTTGCCTCAAGGTTGACTCCTGAAGCCTTTTCCATAACTGAATGTAGCCACAAGGCAGTGGAGGTTTGGGATCAGAGTTTTCCTTCTCTCAGATGAGCTGCCTTCCCAGGCTAACGAGTCCCATCTACCTGGTGGCTGTTTACTTACGACAAATACAGCCAAACTGAGGGCCTATTCTTATCCCCAGCCATAAACTGTCAAATTTATGCTGTAGGAATGCATGCATTATTAGGTGACAATACAATAAGAGACAAACATCAGGGCATTCTGTGAGCCACATTGCTAAGAAGATCCTTATCTCACCACCTAAAGGCAGATTTTTATAGCAATTTGTAACTGGGGAGAGTAGAAAGGTTCTCCTTCCAAAGTTCTCTACTAATTCTAACTGGAAATATTCTATAGAAGTCATAGTGAAAATGCCCGCCCCTGCTTCTTGGTTTAAACTTAGCGACTACTTCAAAAATCAGCTGCATAATTACTCTTAACTCATTATTTTGTGGTTTATTTTTTGCTCATCAAAAGGATGCAATGTCCAAACCGTTCTTCCTGTTTGCATCTTGCAGAACATATGGAAAGGGAGACATCTAATAACCTTAGCGGTAAGAACGCTGTAAAATATATGCTTCGGTCTCCAGTGTTTGTAGGGTCAAAGGAACTGTCTCTTTGCTGTCTTATTCTCTGGTCTAAAACTTCTTGAATCTGCTTTTCATATTTTTTCCTTATAGTTAGAAACTTTACTGTTTAGTTTGTGATGGGTTCAATTCTCACTGAGAAAAGTCTTGTTGGGCATCTCTCTCTCTCTCTCTCTCTCTCTCTCTCTCTCTCTCTCTCTCTCTCTGTCTTTCAGTACAAATTCAGTTCACAGCATTCTGTCAAACATCTGCAAGTTGCTTAGCCCAAAAACAGAGCTTCTGTTTCATGGTTCATGTTTCATGGTTCCACACCTGATAAAACTCCTCATGCTTGCTAGTTGTCCCCAAAGCACAGTATGCAGGAGGTGCTGTTGGGTTGACCTGGCCAAGCAAACCCCTGAACCCTCAGTACCTGTGGCAGTGTGCTGTTCAATGCATTATTATGTCATGGATCGGTGGTGCCATGCAGACCCTGTGCAGGGCCTTGTCCCAGGGCTCCATTGTATAGCTGGGGAGGGGGAGGATGGTAATTTCTGCAAGTACTGCAATGCGCTGTGTAAATGAACCCTCCTACTCGCCGTCAGAGCCATTCTGGGCAGGAATGGCAACATGCAGGGGCTCACTGAACCAGACGGCATCTCCTGTGCGTTGCTGCCGCCGCCCGGAATGACAGTAACTGGGAGAGGCAGCTTAAACGGTGTGTTGTGGTGCCTGCAGTTCTTAACGTTCCCCCCCAGCTATGCTACTGCCAGGGCTCAAATCAATCTAGTACCTACCGTTGTCAATATGGATTTATACAGAAGGTTCAGGGCAAAAGATGCAATCTTAATTCTCAGTAGGATGCATGTTATAAAAACTATTGTTTAGTGTCATTGTGCTTAGGTTCTTAGAAAATGGTGGTTGGCAACCTTCAGTCTCGAAAGACTATGGTATAAGCCTACAGCACCTGCTATTCCCAAACGGTCTCCCATCCAAGTACTGACTAGGCCTGACCCTGCTTAGCTTCCAAGATTAGACAAGATCAGGCAGGTGCAGGGCTGGATTTTGCAACCACATGGATTGACACCAATGGAGGCCTTTATCCCCTGACAAATAACGGCTGTGGTGGGGGGTTTCAACTAGATCAGGACCCTGGTGGAATTAAAGTCCTTCACCCTCTCTATAATGGTTTGATCTGTGATATATGCACAGTCCAGTTGCTGATAACCGTATGAAAAACAACACAGAAGGGCAGAAGTGCCAAGCATGCATTTCTCGTAACATGTAGTTTGACCCTCAGCGGTCAGGTTCACCTGAGGCAGGCTGGGTTCTTTTCCTGACGACAGCCCCTTCCTTTCACCTGCATAAAGGACTGGCAGTCAGTGCTTCCTATGTGAAGAAAGAAACATGCTACACATCAGGACCATGTTGCAGTGAGAGGGTTCCACTCTGGCACTGGGTTGCTAGACTACCCACTGGCATGGATCTAATAAAGAGGTACTCTTTGTCTGTATGAACAGAATGCCTAGAACCCTCCCCTTGCAGTATATAAGCTCTCCCTCCAAGCATGCTAAACACATGATAAACATTTTGTTACCTGGTAATAATGATCTGGACCTCTGCCTGGGTGTAAAATTTTAAAAACTCATGATAAACATTTTGTTACCTGGTACATTTACCTGTACATTTTGTTACCTGGTAATAATGATCTGGATCTCTGCCTGGGTGTAAATTTTAAAAACCTTGTTTGTAAAACTCCCCCCCCCCCGCACCTCAACCCATCCCTCCTTTGTCATAGTTTTGCTATCCTAAGTCCTGATACATAACATCCTTTATGCATGCTTTTTGACTATTAGGTTCTAAAATGTACAGTCTTTTTGCATTGTGATGCAAGCATTTAGGCGTATCAGATACTCTTATGTGCCATCAGTGTAGCTGATATAACAGATCCATTGCCTAAGCATCTCTAGGGAACACAGCCTGTTCCTGGCAAATATTTTTCTGGGATGTCCCCTTTTATTTTGATTCATATGCAGGTGTGTGGTGACCGAAGGCACCTTCTTTAATGTCTTAGAGGCCAGTAAGTCCATCAGGGATAGAGGAGATTGAAGCGATTCCCAGACACCCCTGTTTAGACAAGCAGATGCGATAAACTTCCCATAACACCAAAGGGAGAATTAGGTGTGAGAGAAGGGACCACACAACATATCTGCTGGGGATTAGCGAAGTCAAAAGTGAAAGAGTGAACGGTGATAATGAGGAGGAGCCTGGATGCAGCAGAAAGCGAACTTGAATGGAAATGAGATTGCCTGGAGGGAAGAGGAGTTTGGAACAGAGGAATCTGCGTGTAAAATATAAAGATATAAAATATTAAGCCTTGGGTTTAAATTAAAGGAAATGTGAAAATGCATCCTGAAGATCTGAAAAGGAAAGTAGAGCATTTGAATGTGGGCCAGTGCATACAGCTGGGAATTTTATTTATTTATTTCTGTAGGAGGGAATAAAAAAGGATTCTCGAGTATGGCTGGAGACACTGAGATAGGGGACGGTCTGAAAAGTCTGTGTCTACCTGTTCAGTGTGAAAATCCCATTGTGGCTGCATTTTAACACTGGCTGATCTTCGAAGAAAAACCCAAAACTATTTTTGAAGTATCTTGATTTTGATATTCTCATTGTAAGAATGTTAGGGGAAAAAAATGCCTTGCTGGCTTGGACCAAAAGTCTATCAAGTCCAGTGTTAGGCTTCCACTATTAGTCTGCAGATGCCCTGAAAAGCTTCCATATAGCCCTGTTATACATGGTTTGTCCTCAGCAACTGGTAAGCAGAGGTAAACTAACTCTGAACATGGGAACTCTATGTGGCTATCATTGCTGATAGCCAGTGGATACGAGATCAAAGGTTTCCTAAAAGCTCAGGCTCCACACCAACTAAACTTTGATGCAAAAAAGTCCCACCAAACCCAGTGGGACAAGCTGCTTACAGTGGAATGTACAGCTCAGTCCTATGCGGGCCTCACATCACCGCAACACTGTAATATGCAGATCAGACTTTTGTGGTGCTGTGTGAATAACTCTCATTGTAGAGGTGACTCATGACATGGTGGCCACAAACAGGGAGTAGCCAACTCATACAGCAACTCTGTGCAACTTCCATGGGCTCCACGGTCATGTAGTTTACTCTCATGTGACCTAACATGGATATCTAGAAGAGATCCCCATGCTGAAAATGTCCTTTAGGGCTCAATCCTATCCAAATTTCCAGTACAGCTGTAATGACAGGGCGTGTGCTGCATCCTGAAGGTAGTGGTGCTTACAAAAATATTTGGTATTTTGCACCCCAAAAGAAGGATGAAAAGTCCCGGTTTCGATAAATGCAAGGGAACCAATAGAAGTATATGTTTGCACATGGTATCTGATGTCTTGCATGTCGGAGGACTAATCCTGTAAATGTTCTATGCACGGACTCCATTTTGGCAAGATGTTTCGTATGTGCAAAAATGATCCGAAATGAATTCCAAATTGGGGTATTTCTTTTAAATGGAACCCTTAATCACTGACATTCTCCTCCTTCCAACGGGAACCATACCATACTTTGCTTCAGGTTTTAGTTGATGTGAATGATGGAGTTGGATTAAAAGCTCCAGCTTATCATAATAATGCCATCTGCAAAAAGGACAGAAGACCAGAGTAGAATTCATTCCAATGAATGACCTTCATTCCACAGACTGAATGAATTACACACTGACATGCCTCTCAACCTACATGAGGATTCATTATCTTTATTGTCCTTTCCATATTTCAAATATACATAGATGGTTAAGGCAATCTGGTTTTTTTACTCTTATTTTTTCTTAAGGTATGCTTAGAGTCATCTAATTAGGTCCTTTTTCTTGACTTCTAGTTGAAAGAAGCATCCCTCCTGAACTTTCTTTGTTCTGGTTTCACAGTCAGCTGTGGCCTAGTTACGTCTCCTGGGCCAGACTAAATTACTGGCCTTATTTTCTAGGGGAAAGATCTGCTTCAGGTTTGTGTGCCAGATTCCTGCTTGAAATAATGAGAAAACAGAATCAAAGTTGTAGAACTATACTTAAGATTTAGTGAATGTTTTTTTGGCCTGGACTTACATAAATGAGATTTTGGGATGGAGAAGTAGGCATGGGGTAAGGAATCTAAATTCACCTACAAGTTAATTTCTTCTTATTGTTCTGCCTCCTATAGTATTTTCCAGACTTTTATTTTTGCAAGACAAAATTGCTTTCCATTATAATGCAAGCCTATAATGCAAGGTATCAATAAACATGATTTTGTCTGGATTGAGTAAACCCCCAAAATCTCACCATTGTGGCTATAACACATTATTACAATGAATTATATATTTCTTAAATATATATTAAATATATTTAGCAGGACTAAAGTGGCCTTGAAAATACACCACTAGACTCTTAAAATTTTTTAAGATAAAGGTGTGTGTATGTGTGGTGGGAGAGAGAGAATTATAAGTCATAGGCCATTATTAAAATTTGCACGCGTGCGCGCACACACACACATACAGGGCTGCTTTCTTGGGAAGGGGAAGCAAATTCCACTCATGCTTGATTTCTGCCGACTGCTGCTTCTGTAGGACAGTGACTGACCTGGGATTCAAGATGGAGAATGGACACACCTGCTTCTACTGGTTATCTTGATCTATCCCCATCCAGTGAGAGAGAGAGAGTGAGAGAGAGAGAGAGAGAGAGAGAGAGAACAGCTGCTGCTGGAGGTAGTGGGAACAGGACTCAGGAAGTTGGAACCACTGGAGCAACTTCAGTGCCACAGCGCAGATGACAACTGAAATTCACAGGTGAACGGACTCACTCCTTTGCGCTTCTGCTGGCTCTACACGTATGCAAAGTCTGTGGCATGTATATTTAGGAGTGTGCACTGGGCTCTGGGCAGTGGAAGCACGGCAGCACATGTTCAGGCTGCCAAAGAGGTTTGACAGATGGGAGAGAGGTGGCAACCGCAGACAAGCCCTCCACCTGGCAATATCATTGCTCTGCCTCCAGTAGGTGGCAAGGGCCCCATTCCGCTGCACTCCCCCTCCCCAGCAGCCCTAGTGCTGCATCAACGGGTAAATTGCATAAGCAAATGAACATTTAGATATATGATCCCAAGCAGACCTTACATACCACCAGGTGTTATTGCGGATGCAATACTTATAAATAAAAAGCCTACAGCCAGACCGATTCAGATTTAATATGTGAAATTCAGACCCCCAACTTCCTCTTTCTTATATAAACCTTTCTTGACTCAGTTTTTTATCTCTTTCACCCATTTTTTCAAGCCTTCTTCCCTTTTGCCTGTCCTTGGGTTCCTATTGGCTACTCTACACTCTTCCTTTCGTCACAGTGCCTTTGGGCTCCCTGCCCCTTACCTTCTCTACTCTGTGATCAATTTCGCTACTGTCCTTAGGTTCTGCATGAAATTTCAATCCCAGTAAATGTCCCCTTCTCTCAGAGAAACTGGACTGCCAACTTTCTGAAAGCTTTATGCTCTGAGTCCTTGGAATGTTGGTGAATGTTCCAGAGATGGGCAAATCCATTGCGGCTTGACTCGTCAAGTTACGAGTCTCTGGCCCCTTTAACTCAACTTGAATATGAGTCCTAACAGGTAGACTCTGAGTCACCTAGAATGTTTTAGGGACTCTAAAAGACTTGAGTCCTGAGTTTTTTTCTGTAAAAAAGTCAGCTGTGGAAAAAAAATGTAACTGCTTCCTGTGTGTGTGTGTGTGTGTGTGTGTGTGTGTGTGTGTGTGTGTGTGTGTGTGTGTGTGTGCTGAAGTTCTCATTTAACACTCCCCTGATGTCCCCATCCCAACTGTAAACAAGGCAGGAGGGGGTGGGACGAACTGTGTGAGAGTGGCAAGAGGTCACATGTAGCAGCTGGGAGGCTTACCAGTATGACCCAATCCTTTGCAGCTCTACTCAGAAGTAGCCCTATTTCAGATGGTCATTCAGTGAACCTGCTGAAGCCATGCCATGAATTTCTCCTGGATAGCTAGAAACTGCCTTCTCATTCAGGGAAAAAAGTTTCATCCAATGATCACTGGTTGGTTCTCTGTAAACCGCTTTGTGAACTTTTAGTTGAAAAGCGGTATATAAATACTGTTGTTGTTCAGAGATTGACAAGCTTGCTCCTGCCTCCCTTCGCCTCCTGTTTGATGCAAACCCAAAACATTAACCCTTCCTTGCCTCCTGGCTGGAACTTCCTTGCTTCTTGTCCAAACTGAATGATAGCCCCATGAGGTCTTTCATACCGCGAAAAAAGTAAGCAAGCACACCCAGACCAGACAGACCAGACACAAAGACCAGACACACACCAGACAGACTCGAGTCTGCATGCTTGGGGAGTTATTTCTGAGTCAGTGGCCTCAGACTTGAGTCAGTGCCAGAGTCATTGACATGCCTGACTCGAGTGTAACAAGTCAGCAAAACACACGTGTTTTTGCGATTTGGACTTGAATCACCTGATTTGACTTTCCATCCCTGGAATGTTCCATATCATCGCGACAGCTTGGTCAATTTGTGACAGAAGCTTCACTGCCACAAGCACTGTGGTATACATGGAGATAGTTAACCTATTCATTTGCCAGTCACCCAGGCCTGGTTCACACATACATATTCATCACTTGCTGACTACAGCATCCAGTCATAATTTGCATGTGTGAATGAGCCAGCTATACTATCACACATAGAATGTTCATATTACTCCAAATTCAATTGTTTTTGGTGGAATCAATTCACGCATTCAGCTGCCAGCCATCAAATGTATTAAATGAGGGCCATATATGTGCCAACATCAACTACATATAAAGATAATCACATTTAGAGTATTTATAGAGTTAACAAGTGTAGAGAGTAGAGCAAATCGAGAGTAGAGCAAATGCATGATGTGTGAATCATCACACATTTGGCTTGAAATAAAAATTGTGAGCCTGGCTATTTGGGCAAACAGATAATGTTTCAGCAGCCTGACTCAGCTCTGTTCAGAACTTTGGAAAACACAGCTTCCATTGCCACAGATCCCTGCATATAATCTAAACAAAGAAAAAAGAGTTAGAAAAACAGGATCATCCAGTGGTGGACCTCCCCAGCCCCGTGGCAAAGGTCCGCGATGGCACCCCCCATGGGCTGTCGTGGCCCCCCAATGTGGAAATTCGCACCCACCCCACTCAACTGAGACTCATGGAGCCTTACACGACCTGAGCCTTTATCGGGTAAGCTTCCTGAGGCTTCCCCGATGTTATAAGCTGTGTTTCCAGGAAACTGGAAGCACAGTTTCCAACCCCTTCGGGCCCCTCAGAGAGACTACTGTGGGGTCCTAGAGGCTCGTGCCTGGCGCATTTACCCCATAGAACATAACTGGAGGTCCACCGCTGGGATCCTCATCTTCATTTTGGAGTTCAGGGAAGATGCTTTCCAATTGTCGTTAGCTACTCTGCACACTTTACCCGCTGTAATAACTTTCTTAAAAGTCAATATTTTATGCTCCATATCCTGGTTTCCTTTCGAGCCAATTAATTTCTTTTTTTTTCTCGCTTGCAATTTCCTTATGGAGGGAGAGATAAGAATGACAGGGAAGACCATTCCTCCAAATTTCAATATCATCATGTTCACAGATATGATTCACTGGCATATGAGCTATATTTGGTTTCCACAGAAGAACAAAGAGATTTTTTACCCACAAGGGAAAGTGCATAATATTCCCGATTCCCTCCCCCCCCCCAATAATTATCCTGCCACAGGCTCAGCCTCTGCTTAGAAGCCTGATGAAAGGAATTGCTCTGCTCCAAGTGGCTGATTCATCTGTCCCGGGGGAGAGCCCCACATCGAGTGAGAAAGAGACAGATGCCTTCTACTTCCCCCATGTGCAAGTGTTCCATTTACACACTTGCTGAGCACATGCTGCAAAATGTGTTGCTGAAGCCCAGAGCCCTTCCCTGCCAGTGTCCTAGCACAGACTTTCTCATGCTGCTTCCTTAGAACAAGGGAGGCCAACCTTCTCCAGCCGGTCCAAAGGTTCTCCATAATGATAAGAAAAATCTTCAAAAATGAAGGTGCAAAATCAACACAGCCCACTGACAATCACTGTATAGTTTGGGAGAGACACCGTGTATATACAATGGTGTATATATACAAATCATCCTTTGCTCCCACTGCCTTCACTAGTCGGCCAGGTTTCTGAAACAATTCAAAGCCTGAATATTAGGGTGGAAGTGTGATGCATATACACACCATTGAGTAGAAATCCCTCTTTCAAAGCATCTTGGCTCTCAGAGAAAAATATTTGCTTCCATTGGGCAGCCCAATCCTGAACTTCCCAGGGCCCACTGCAGCAGTGACTGCTGTATCCAGTGGGCACTGGGAAGTAAGCAGAGGTCTCCTCAGGGGAAGCCCCAAGCCCTGCAATGGGGCTTCTCATGTCTGCGCGAGCTATTTTGTCAGCGCAGACATGAGAGACTCTGTGTTGGGCCTTCTGGCCTGACACGGAATTCAGGATCTGGTGGAGCTCTGCTCTACTGGTCCCAACCCCCTCCCCAGTTCCTCCACCGCCACACCCTCCCCCCACCCTCTCCCATGTCCCCAGTGGTTGCACTGCCACCAGTGGTCACACTTACCCCCGGTGGCAGCACGTCCTTCTTCGGGCACCGGCCCCAGCTCCTGACTGGTGCAGGTGCTGAAAACTGGGCACCTGAATGGATGGGTGCAGGTATCAAGTGCCTTACACAGTGGGTCCTCGGTGGCTTTACAACACCTTTATCCCAGCACCGGCGCTAGGGCTCAGCACTGGCACTAGCTGAATTTAGGATTGGTCCCTC
Organism: Tiliqua scincoides; assembly: GCF_035046505.1. Classification (NCBI taxonomy): domain Eukaryota; kingdom Metazoa; phylum Chordata; class Lepidosauria; order Squamata; family Scincidae; genus Tiliqua; species Tiliqua scincoides. The sequence continues at coordinate 117,857,953 of NC_089821.1, forward strand.
AGTACCCCAGCAGTGGCCTTCTGCCTTGGCTATGGTTATGCAACCTGCAGAGATGTTTAGACAATTAGGGGTATACACAATCTCAGATCATCTCTGTAGCCATGTGTGTGATAGTGGCACACAATGGTACACTGGGGAGACCAATGGTATAAGTCAACAGGAAGCAGCAAGAAACCAGGACCCCCCCAAATAAGGCTTGGGATCACAACCCAGAGGTTGAAGAACACTGGTGTATGGGACTGAAGCCTTTAAAGCACATCGCGTAACAATCTCTTCGTTCCTTGCAACAGCTCTGTTGGGTCATTGGTATTATCCACATATTGCAGTCGAGAAAGACTGAGCCTGTATGTTAGTGAATGTGAAGACTACTGAATACTAGTGAAGACTGAGGCTGAATGCTAGGTGCCTAAGAGCACCTAGTGAGTCCATAGGTGAGGAGAAAGTTAAACCAAGGGCTTCCTGGTTCCCAGTTCATACTTTGAACTAGAATGCTGTAGTCGCTCACTATGAAGCCACGCAAGGAAACTAAAAGTGTAGCTACTACGTCCGTGGTGGTAATTGAGTCCCACTCCCAGAACCAGTGTGAGAGAACCAGTTGTACTTTGCAGGGCCACCTGTCTAGATCTCTTGAGCTACTGTACTGGCAGGGTCATGAGAGAGTCAGTTCAAATGAGAGTGCCTTCCTGCATTTCTCTGCAAATTAGCGGATATACCTGTACAATAAAAACAAAGTCCTTTTAAAAACACATGTTTAAATAACATGTTTTAATACGAACCATGTAGCGTCGCACAGTGTTTTACAGGTGCTGGATCCTTATCCAAGATAACATTAGATCCCTAGTCTCGGTATGACTCACTAACATAAGAACATAAGAACAGCCCCACTGGATCAGGCCATAGGCCCATCTAGTCCAGCTTCCTGTATCTCACAGCGGCCCACCAAATGCCCCAGGGAGCACACCAGATAACAAGAGACCTCATCCTGGTGCCCTCCCTTGCATCTGGCATTCTGACATAACCCATTTCTAAAACCAGGAGGTTGCGCACACACAAATAAACCAAATAAACACACAAATAACGTTGCCTTGAATTGCCCATTAAAACTGAGCATTTGCAACACATTTGCTCTGGACAAAAACTGGGCCTTTGATGTAAGCACACGGGAATGATTCACATTTATAAACTGTGCCATTATCCGGGATAAAAACCAATTCAGTGGCTGATTTGTCACTGAACACTATTCGTTTGATCTGAGGCATAACAAATATTACTACAGCTTAATAATTCTGATGATATAATACTTCCCTGCAAGGTGCGATCCCACCAAGACCAACTTTAATGTTTTATAATTATTTGTTGTGAATTTCTCCCTCATTTTTGACATCTGATTCTGGAAGGAGAAAAACACCCCACCCCCTTCTGAATAAAATCACTATTTGCATACAAACTAGGAAGGAAAAGATTAGAGTCAGTTTGTTAGATAAACAGAGAGACAAACTTTATTTGTTGTTAAAAGATCTACAGCAAGAGACAAGCAGCCCAGTCATGAGCTGCTCAGTGCCCAGGGCTGCAGTGGTGCTAAAATGGCTGCCACTGCATCCGATGGATGCCGGGCAGCTGCCGGCAGCTCCAGGAGTCTCCTAAGGGGAAAGGAACATTCATCCCCTTCCCCTGGGTAAGATAAGAAGCCCTAAAATGGGGCTACTCGACTCTGCACCAGCCATTTATCTGGTGCAGAGTAAAGCAGCCCTGTGTCGGGCCAGAAGGCCTGATGTGGAACTACGGATCTGGCAGAGCTGAGGTCAGAGAAGGCAAAACTCATACCCAGTCCCAACAGGTGACTTACTGGTTCTCCAGTACAGTATAAGCCAGGGGTGTCCAAAGTTTTTGGCAGGAGGGCCACATCATCTCTCTGACACTGTCGGGGGGTGGGGGAAAGAATTAATTTACATTTAAAATTTGAATAAATTTACATAAGTTTACATAAATGAATATATTAAAGATGAACTTATATGAATGTATGGAAGTCTTGCAATAGCTCAAGGCCTATAAAAGACCTTGCACAAAGCAAGGCTGGCCTTTCCTTTGCTGCCGCTAGTGCATCACAGACGTGAAACAACAAGCAGTGGAGGGAGCCCTCGTCCCACAGCTCACGCGAGAGCTGTAAGAGGTCAAACAGTCGCCCTCATGCTGAGAGCAGTTGCGTCGGGCCAGTTGCGTTGGGCAACAAATCTCCAGAGGGCCAGAGGTTCATTGGAGACTGGGGACTCCCTGAGGGCCACATTGAGAAGCCTCGAGGGCAGCAAGTGGCCCCAGGGCCTGGGTATGGGCACCCCTGGTATAAGCAAAAAGAGGGTGGATAGGTGCTCAACACATGAGGAAAGGCCAAGAGAGGTGGGCCAAAAGAGTGGGTGAAATGGACTCTTCATTGTCCACTTCCCCTCTCTGGCTGCACAAAAGCAAGCAACATTGCAAAGCCACAGTCCGTTTGATGACTGTGTATAAAACTGTCCCCTATCCATCCATCCACTCTCCAGAAGAGGGGAAAGGAATGGAAATCCTATTTTGTTCATGCTTAATGAATCATGCTTTAACCAGCTAGAATGAAGAACGTGAAAATCCCACTGACATCCATTGGAAAAATTTAAGCACCTGCTTACTCTTCCATTGTATTCTACATTCTATTTCTGTAGCTACATACAATTCATCACTTCTTTCATTATTTTCTTCCTCTGTTGATTAAATGTTGCTTAAGTGAAGTCAGAAATCATTCAGGAAATGGCTCTGAAAGCCACAATGGAAACCAGCTACTATGGCCCAAATTTTAGGAATCCTTCTCCCTTTCTTTCCTACTAATCTGCCCACTTTTCCTCCTTTCCCCCTTCCCTACACCCCAAAATCCTCTCTCTCTCTCTCTCTTATTCCCAAGTCTTTCTGGGAAACTCATCTAATATCCCAACGTCCTTTCCCTTTCCTCTTCTCACTCTGCCCCATTCTCCTTCTCCGATCTGTCTTTCTCTTCCTAACAATAACACCTACAGCTCCATTGCAAGTGAATGGTCAGCTGTAGATTTTCCTCTGTCTAGTGAGTGAGTGAGTGAGTTCAAGCTGGCATCATTTTTTAATTCCTTGCTTTTGAATTACAACAATAAATCATTTTATTGCACTGTTCCTCCACGCCTCCCTCTTCCTTTCCCTGCCGAATCACACAGTTATGCATCTGATTACCACATGGGATTCCTGTGCTTGAATTGCAGAAATTTGTTCTCCCCCATGTACACATGATATACTTATATAACAGCACTTATGGCCAAATCCTTTCCAACCTTCCAGCACCAATGCAGCTGCAATGCAACCCCAAGGTAAGAGAACAAACATTCCCTTATCGTAAGGAGGCCTCCATGACTGCTTCCCGTCCCCCTAGCAGGATGCAGCACACATCCCATAGGCATGGCTCATTGGAGCTGGAAAGTTGGAAAGGATTGGGCCCTTAGTCTTAGATATCGTATCACTGTCACTGGAGCAGGGGAAGCACTCCTTTATGACACAGCTTTCAGCTCCATGACCAGAGTGAAAGCAGTATCTCAGTTTTAAACCAGCTTAACTGATGTGTTGTCTTTCTCTTGCTATTCAGTGGGCCATTTTGTGTACCTATGAAGTCATTAACTCATGCAAATGAGCAGCAACTATGGTTCATTTTTTTCCAGAAAGAGGTGGCAGCTGTAGCTGAAGGGAAAGTAGAGCCAACCAATTGACTTCAGACATTATCATGTAATATTGATCAAGTGCCTGCAATATCCTCCCAGCAGCTGGGTCAGGATAAACAGGTAGTTGGTTCTCTGCCTTGTACCTGCTGGAGTTCAGTTCCCAGCTGCTAAATCTCTGCTCTCTCTTTCAGGAAGTAGAAATGTTAGGATAGTGGAAGCATTTTTCAGTGCCTGGCCAGGGACACCACAAGCATACCTGTTGCTGGCCAAATCTGCTTGCATGCACATCACACACCCCATAATTAGGCAGCCCTTGGGTTTCACTTAGTTGAGTAGCCACTCCATTTGCAACATTGTGCTGTATAATCTCTCTCTCTCTCTCTCTCTCTCTCTCTCACACACACACACACACACACACACACGAAAGTATTCACGCACATGCAGAGAAATCGCGCAAATGCACTCAAGTCCTGCTTTTTCTAGTATTTTCATACTATGGTCTCTTCCTTTACCTCACCTTTCCTTTGCATTGCCCAAATTTTAACAGTTACTTGCTGTTCCGGTTAAGGCAAAGCAAACTATAGGGTTTATACCCTTCAGGTATGTGAACACTTGTGGTGAGCCAGAAGAGACTGAAATGGCCCACTTTGTGGGAATGGGGGAAGAAGCAAGGCATACAACCCATGTACCTGAACTTCCCCCTGGACCGTAAGGTACCCTGCAGGTGGTGATCAGTCATCCGGAATAGGGTGGTTGCTGCACCCGGAAGGGAAAAGAAAAGGGTGTGGCCTTTCACACTTGACTCCCTTGTCCATGGATAGTAAAGTCAACCTCAAATGGCTTGGTGGCTTGGGGAGGGTGATGCAATCCAGATCTTTCTCAAGCCCATTTTAAAGGAGGTGTTGACAATCTTCATAGGTGCAATCTTCTTAGGTGATCATTAGCTTGGAGCCAGAAAAGGATGCCCAAAGGAGGAATAGACAGTAGCTTTCTGTCCCATCTTGTCCCATCCCTCCCAACAAAGGAAACCCACACTAAATGGCTGTGGAGTTCCAGTTTTGTCAGGATCACTGTAAGTCTGTATTTGATCAATAAATTGTGGCCCTTTTCAACCCAATCTCATTTGTCCCGTGCTTTGTTGGAGGAATGTGTGTGTGGAGGCAATAGCTTGGTTCTACAAAAATTAATAAACAAGTTCAACTGCTAATACATTAGTCCCAGCTTTCACTCATTTCTTTATCCCAGACACAATGTGTCAATTTAGTCATTAAAGGAAATTGCCACACTTTCTTCAAGCAATCTCTTCATAATTGGGGTTTTAGGTCAGTATCCAATATCTTGCATGTCAAATTCTGGCAGGAATGGAAGTGAACGATTTACCTTTACATTGTATTTTATCATTAGTACATGCCAGGAGGAACAGTAAAGGATTGACTTGTACAGGGTATCCTAACAGCTTTTCTAAAAGAGGTTTCATTTTTTGCCAATATTCTTGGGCTAAGGGGCAGTTCCATCAAACATAGTAAAAAATAAACCCTATTTTTTTTTTACAGTTCTAACAGCTTGAACTGCTATTTATCATATGTAGTAACTAAGGGAACATACCACCTTGATCTCATCTTGTAACAATCCTTCCTATATTCATAATCAATGAGAAATATTGGTCTTTATAAGTGTTTAAAGAAGAGTGCTAATTGGGGACAAAGAAGACTCTTATAACCACCCACCCCATGTGATTGTGATATTCACAAACAAACCACATCCCCATGGCATAGCATCAGTGGGGGACCTCCCCAGTCCTGTGCCCTGGGGCAAAGGTCTGCAATGGTGCCCCCCATGGGACATCGCCACCCCCCCACATGCAAATCTGCCCCCCTCACTTGGAGCTCACGGAGCTTCCTGCGACTCCAGGACATGTTGGAGAAGCCTCTCTGAGGTTACCCGAAGCTTTAAACTGTGCTTCCGGAAAACCAGAAGCACAGTTTCCGAACCCGTTGGGAGCCTCAAAGAGGCTTCTGTGGGATCCTAAAGGTGCGCGAGGCTCCACTCCTGGGGCATTTGCCCCTTAGAACGAATAGGATGTCCACCACTGTATAAGCAGCTTTCCCTCTGCTTAGTGTATGCAGCAAACATGTTGCGACACCCCATGCTGTCCCACCATGCCCTGAGATGCCAAGAAGCAGCACATCTCTCTGCTCCAGCCTCACAGCAATGAGATCAATGACACTGATAGATGCTGGCAGAGGCAGGGAACCCCACACGTTCCACACGGAGACAAGGCGCAGTTAAAATGATCATGATTTTCCAACATTAGTTCATTTTCCACAGAATGTTAAGGTGGGCCTCCAACCTTTGTTTGTTTATACCCCTTCTATGGTTAATTAAAAAACCAATCAATGTTGACAAAAATCAACACTGCACTAACCAATTGCACAAAATGAATACCAAATTATTGTGACTACACCAGGAATCAGATACTGATAGCAATGGCAATGAAACAAAATAAAATGGGGCCTATTTTCTCTCCCTGCTACACATAATGTATATGGTGCACTACACAGGTGAGGGGTTGACACACTGCTGAAGCAGGAAACCAAGAGCACTCACAGGTGCGTATGTTTCTAGGTTCAGGTCCACATGAATCCTGAAAGGAAATTACTGTAAGCCGAAACCACAACACTGAGATCTCTGGGAATCAAAACCACCAAGTCCCATACAGGCTTCAGAGTGATTGAATTATCCAGCAGGGGAATAGGAAACAGGAGAATCTCTTTGACTATAGGAAATATGATATATTCTACTCTTACAATGCTGAACTAAGCACAATTCCTGCCAAGCGTGTGGCTTCCCTGCTAGTACAGAACTCCATAAATTGAGCCAATTTTAGGAACAGAGAGAAATCTCATGGCATGTTGTTTGCACAACCAGCTGCCCAATCATAGACTTAAAGCTTGCCATCATATTTCCTTCTCACTAGAAATGCTATCCTTTTTCTGAGCAAGACTTCAGCCTGAGGAAACCCAGAAGGGACCAGAGTCCAAATTCTGGAATTGCAGGGGGTTATTGCTTAATTCTACCCTAGATCAATGGCCAGTGCCAACTGTGTTGGACAGTTGCTGGGGACCAGGTCCATTAAGGACTCATTGACCAAGAGATACATTGGCTCTTAATGCTTTCAACCTGGCCAGGCCCTGCACTACGGCAACCACACGCCCCAGTCTTCTGTGACTGTGCAGGGACAACTTGGATATTCCTTGGTCCCACCCTCTGATCATCCTACTAGGCCAAGTTGCCTGATGGCCCAATCCTGAATCTGCTAGCGCTGGTTCAGTGGCTGCCGTGCCAGGGTTAGCTGGCGCAAACTTGCTATAAAGCACATTGCTACAATTCAGAGTAAGGACCACTGACAGGAAGGCCTGTGCTGTCCTGCCTGTGGTGACTCCAACCTGATGACCACCGGCACAGAATCCAGCCCAATGGCTGCTGGTGCTAGTAAGCAGAGCACCAAACAATGCAGGGGTCAGGAGAGGTTGGAATGCAGGTTGGGGAGAGGGGTGTTCCGGGCTGGGGGATGATAGGGAAAGGGTTTCAGGCATATCCTAACCCGTTCTGGGCCTGGAAACCCTACACGGGGCTTTTTGAATTTGCACCAGCAATTTTGCTTGTGCATATTGAAGTAGCCCCAGTGAGCAGGCTGGGGCTTGACACAAGGTAAGGGAACAAAAGTTCTCTTACCCCAAGGAGACCTCCAGTCTGCTCAATTCCAGGGCTGAATATAGCATGAACTGCACCAGCATTGGATACAAATGATAGGCAACCTTCAGTCTCGAAAGACTATGGTATAAGCCTACAGCACCCAGTATTCCCAGGCGGTCTCCCATCCAAGTACCAACCAGGCCTGACCCTGCTTAGCTTCCAAGATCAGACAAGATCAGGCATGTGCAAGGTAACAGTTGCTGCATTGGGCTGCCTTTGCCCCAAAAGGTTAGGTGCATATTGCGTGAGTGCTTTGACTCTCTGGTAGGCTCTCTCTCCATTTACCTTGTCTCAAATACCCAGTTAGCCCAATCTCCCTGCACATGCATTGTCAAAAATCAGAAACGAACTTTAAAATGCAATTAAGTTCATTGAACTTTCAACAAATTAGTAACACTATCACCAGGCTAATGACTGGTATGATAGTTTCTTACTTCACAGAGTTTATAAAATGTTACTACTTGCAGGCATTTGATAAATCTTAAAAAAAAAAAAAGGATACCATGATCACCAAAATGAAGAAATTAATTATTGGAATTTAAAAAAAATGTTCTAAAATTGCAAGGCAAAACAAACAGCTGGTAGATAAATACTGAAACTAGTTGCTTAATTTTGGATCACCAGTTCAACATGAAGAGCTATGTTCTCTTACCAGAGGCAATGAATTGGTGCTTTGACGCTTCTTTAACTGAGAAAAACCACAAAAGCAGTTTTTGAAATTTAAATTATTCAACACATCAAGTTCAGCAAATTGCCTTATTTTTTGAACTGCCCCAAAGTGCATTGGATTATCAGATCACTTACTCCTGAAAAGTAACAATATTAACTTGTTGACCACATCATTGCACTTGAACGTATACCTGTTTCCTCTCCAGTCCTCAGATCAACTCCAGAAGGCCTTAGAAAGGTACTTCTGATTTTTCATAAAATGGGAAGTACCATAAGGCCTTACAGAGGTCTTAGAAGGTGGGCTGAGGCGTGAGTGCGTGAGCCTCTCCAGCTCTCAGAATACCTCCAAATGCGACTGGAGCAGTTGCATCCAGAGGTGACCTTGAAGTGACGGGGCTTGTTAGTGACTGTTTTGCCTCACCGGCAAAAACAGTCGCCACGTCCATGAACTATTCATTCATTCATTCATTCACTCATCCACATTTTTATACCACCCTTCCTCCAAAGAGCTCAGCTGCTCCCCTCCTTTTGTCCTCACAATAACCCTGTGAGGTAGGTGAGGCTGAGAGAAAATGACTGGCCCAAGGTCACCCAGGAAGCTTTGTGGCTGAGGGGAGATTTGAACCTAGATCATCCAGGTCTAAGCCCACCTCCCAAAGCACTACATCACCCTGGCTCTTTATTATCATGAATGCTGGTTTCAAAAAAGCCCATGTAGGTGCTCAGGTCCAGCATTCATTGGCTTATTACTTTTTCTAAAAGCTCTTTGGCAAGAAGCCCTTTCTTACAGAATTGCAGTACTCTTTGACTCAGAATGCACTTTCTCCCCAGTCAATATGTAGATCGTAAATAATCTAAAGCCTATTCTTGATTTGGATAAAGGAACAATGGCCTTCTATGTGATGCTGGCAGATTCTGAAAACTGAAGTGGGAAGGATACAATGGGAGTGAAAAATCTGTTTTGAAAGCTGGTGTGGCATTTTTCATAGGTTATATTTGTAGATGTTTCTTTAGGGCTCCTGTGCAGGCCAGAGCTATGGTCTCAAGGCATATAAAATCTCCTTCGCAACTACTCAAGACTCTACACTCTTTGTAACTCTTGCCTTATGGCAGCAACACCACCTCCAGAGTGTTTATCAGTGCAAGGATACAGAATAGAGCATGGCCCCTTTATGTCCTGTCCCCTGCATTCCTACACCCCCCTTTGCCCCATGATCCTGGGGATCATGTCGCTGCCTCACCCCTTCCCCTGCCCCTTAAGGGGCCAGGTGCTTAGGCTCTCCGGCAGGGGCGCCGTGACGCCCCAGTTTGAAAACCTCAGCCATAGGGTCTATGATCTACGGTTCTTCATATAGTGATACCATGCCTCTTCAAAGGAGCTACCTGACTGCATTCCTGGGGTCAGTGACTCATTCTCAGGACAAAACTACATGCAATGTGGAATTCCTGTGTTGCCTGTAAAGTTTGACACCCCCCAGCTAATAGCAACACTAGGGCAGCTATTTAGATTAGGACATAGGGCAAGCAGACAGAGTTAGACCCCCTTTCTCTGGCTGCTATTATTAAAAAGAAAAAAAGATGTTGGGAGTTCGGCTCAACAGATGTCCATGTTTCATCCAGTTTGACCCTCAGGGCCAAGGACATGACATGACTGCATCTGAACGTGCCATAATTTGGAGCACTGGACTGGATGATCTCTAGTTCTTCCACACTTAGCGATTCTACTTTATTGTTGTCACATTACAATCTGGATGACTTTGAACCCCATCACAGCTGGGTAAGTGAAAATGTTTTCAAATTAGAAAGCACATGGGGAATTTTGACAGTAAAGGTAACATAAACTGGCAATGGTTAAATGTTAAATGCACACAGCAGATTTTTTTTCTTCTTAATTTTATTTGGAAAGGATGTGATTTCTTTTTAAAACACCATGGTTCGCCCTGCACTTAATTGCTGTATTTCTGCCTAATAAAGTGAGAAAGGGGCAAAATGTCACAGCTAATGAAAACTCATTGAGCAGGCAAGACACGGGACTGTTTCTGCTCAGCAACTTGCAATGCTGGAGAGCCCCGTAAATTGAACATCGAGGAATTAAAATCTTCCTGAGCATAATTAAAGTGTTTGTCTACCCTTGCCTATGAAAGAACGAGCTGCCCAGAATGTCCATTATCGACTAATCAGAGAGGAGATCTGCCAAACAGAATGGCTGCCTCTGCTTTTGGCATCTCGGCAAAGAATAGCAATGATGCTCAGAGGCACCTGGAACAAACCCCAAGTAATCAACCTCTTCTTCATGTAATTGTTCGTGAGAAATGATTCGAGTGAAAATGCCCACACTCTATCAGCGGTTGCCCACCCTATTATCAGCCAGATAAATGATCATCAGCCCCATCTGCACAATCTTTTCTGATAGCTGTGGCGGCCTTATCGTGTCCTCTTTTAGTCCTGAACATTATTTACTTTTAGAACCTGGTTAATTAAAATAGCAGACAATAGTAACAAAGGCACTACCAAGGAAAGAATAATGAACAGGAAATGCTTCCCTCTCAGTTAATTCTAGAGCTAAGCAAGAATCCGTGGGAAACATCAGCAACTCTCGTTTCCAAGACTGAACTTTTCAGTTCAGGGGGTCTGGTTCAGACATTGCTTTGGCCGCTGGCTTGACTTCTGGGAATTGCTTCCTCCGGTGAGGAATGAACATGTCAGCGATAAGGTCATAGATCTCAGGCATGGCCGCTCCCGCGATCTCCAAAACACATTTGAAATAGACGTTGCGATAGCGGAGCATCCGGTTCACATGTTGCAATGCTGACAGAAATAGATCACTCCTGTGAGCAGCCAAAAGTAACGTCAGAACCTGCCCTCGGCTTTCCAAGAAGATGGATTTCCCTGGTAAAGCCGTATATCTGTTTTTGGAAGTCAAAGCCGGTGTTGGATAATATTATAAGACATTTACTGTGGCCACAGAGAGACAAATGAGATGTATTAAGGGCCAGGGATGAAGATATGCAGAAAAGCAGTGGCATCAATAGCTGGGATTAAACAGACCACTGCATTATGAAAGGAGCAAAGCTGACATATTAACAATTAAAACTAGCATGGAGGGTGTCATTATTGTAACCCTTCTTGTCATGCCTAGGTAATCTGGCATGAGCAGTCAACCAAGATGTCTCTCTGGTACACCTTAACTCACCCAGGATGTAGCAAAATCGGGAGGGTTATCCGGGGGAATAGGGGCTGAAGAATCAGGCATTTCGAGGGAGCGGGAGCGGAAAAGCTTCTTCTGGGAAAAAGACTTGGCAAACGACCAGGTTTTCAACCACGGGGTGAGACCACTGAGTCTTTTTCTCTGTAACTTGATCAAGGGTTACAGGCAAGGAATGAGCCCCTTGGCAGGCCCTGAAAACCACTCACTTGCAGTAGGGGTATAACTTCCACTCCCAAGACTCCAAGAAGGGTAGCGGTAGTGGAGACCTTCCTTGTTCTTGGAGTTCCTGATGGATAGTTAGGGGAAATAGCAGGGTTAGGAACTCAAGTCACTGACTCAGACTCAAGTCTTGAAAATGCATGATTTTTGCTGACTCGGCGACTTGTGAGTCGTGCACGTGAAAGACTCTGAAAAAGACTTGGGTCATGGCCCCCCTGACTTGGCACTCATCCCCACACATGCTGACTAGAGTCTGCCGGTGTCTGGGGATGCTTGCTTACTGATTTGTGGCATGAAAAACCTCATGGGGCCAGCATTCCAACTGGGTGAGCTCAGGGTGTTCCAGCTACGAGGCAGGGAAGGGTTATGCTTCCTTTCCCAGTCAAGTGGGAGGGGGAGAGGCAAGAGTGGGCTTTTTGCCATCACTGATAGGAAGGAAGAAACAGATTATCATTGGACAAAGGATGAGCATTCGCATATTGTCTTTGGCTGAGGGAGGGCAGGAGGTGGAGCAAAGGGCGTTCTTGCCTTACGACTGGCTGCAGAAGCCAAGGGAGGAGGAGGAAGGAGAAGGGCAATGGGGGGGGAGTTTGTAGCATCAATCACACTTCCCACAGCATCACTGGGGTCACTAGGATTTGAGTCACCCGGTGCAGGAGGCCTGCGCGTCACCCCATGTAGTGGGCGGGGCAACGCCCCAGGTGGGCATGGTGATGTACCATCACCCCGCCCTCACCGGTTTTTTGGCTATACCTTTGGTTAGAACACAGTATTTCAAGGGGGATTATTTCATTGCATTCTGCATGAAATTACACATTGATTGATATATAACATGTTGGTATTAGTCCTCCAAATTCTGATTTTAGTGGTTTTGAAAACTTGTAGAGTCTCTCTCACACACACACACCCCATGTCAACTTACTAACAACTTATTGCAGCAGTTCTCAAACTTTTAGCACCAGGACCCACTTTTTAGAATGACAATCTGTCCAGGACCCATTGGAAGTGATGCCATGGCCAGAAGTAACACCATCAAGCAATTAAAATAAATAATTATAAATAATTAAATTAAAACAAAATAATTAAATAAGGGGGAGCCAGTCCTGGTCCAAGTGAATCTACTCTGAAGTAAGTCCTATTTTGGTCAATGGGGCTTACTCTTAGGAAAGTGTGGGTAGGATTGCAGCCTGTGAGCCCAATCCTATGTGTAGCAGCACAAGATGCTGCTCTGGGGAGCACCCAAGGCTTTTGAGGGCCTTGGTGCTTGGTGGGAGACACACAAGACTATATCTTGTGGCCTGATGGAGAGTTTTAAAAGCAGAAGCACTCTGAGGGTTTGAAAGTTAGATCTTGAGGCAGCAAAGAGTTAGAGCAATGAATACAACAGACAAGTATAGTAGCAAGATGCAGAAGGAAGGCTTGATGCAGAAGAAGAAGCAGTAGAAAAAGTAGTGGGATCCAGCCTTCTCTGCCTTTTATTCCTTCTCCAAACATTACACAACAGGCTGGGGTTTTCCATTCTCTCATCTTGTTTACAATACTAAGCCATGAGTCAATAGTCTGTGTAATAGGGACTTTTCCAAGAGGAAGCTGAGACTAACCACAATCACATTCCTAGATATGATTCTTTATAACATCGCCTTGTTGACAGGCTACAAAGCTTCAGACTCAGTATGTCGCCAAGGCTGCGCAAGTTTGCTCTGTGCATGTGCAAAGTGTGCTTTGCTTCATTGCCAACATACAAGGCTAAGGCTAACGCCTGTGTAGATAACCACTACACCTATGCATGTCTACTCTGAAGTAAGTCCAATAGTGGTCAATGGGGCTTACTCTGTAGTCTGCCTGCAATAACAACCCCCAAAAAGAATCCATAAGATTTCCAGCCCTCCCCAGTGCCCAGTTTAAAGTTCTTCAATTTCAAGCATATCAAGATAAAGACCTGCCTGGCTTTGCAAGTGCAAAATAGAAAACTTTCCTCTTACCATTCAAGCCTCTTTTTTGTTCTTTTTAGGGGGGGGGGGGCTGACTTCTGTTACACTCCAGTTCCATCAGATCAGGAACCTTCTGGTGTCCTCACATTCCCCTTTGCCTGGCCTGACCACCAGCCAAGGCACACCTGCCTACTTGTGAGTAAATGCAACTGTGAGGCTGCTTTGCTTTCCATAAGGCTCAGACTCGCAGATGAGAGGGGGGAGCTTCTCGGGTGTTTTTGGGGGGCTAAATTCATTGTATCAGGACCATTCAGGTGTCTTTGGATTCCGCAATGCCTGCCCTTTCTGATGAACTATGGCAAGTGCACGTACTCATGAGTAAACGCGCGATACAACTCACTTTCACTTTCCATAGGGCTTCATGCATTTTTTCCTATGGTTTTTTGGCCATAACATTTGAAGGAAAGGAGCAATTGCAATTCTGTTTTCTGCATTGCACTCCACCAGCCATTTCACATCCAACGGTGTATGGCATGACATGGTATCTCCTAACGCCGTGATGTTACCGCGTCCTCCTCCAGGATGCATCACCCCCCGGCCCGTCACCTGGTGAGGCCCCCCTCCGCACCCCCTAGCAACGCCAGTGCACAGCATGGCTGGCTGCTGTAAACTCTGTTGTTACTTGGGAGGGGGAAGCCTCACTGAATGACTGACTAAAGTGGAACTACTTCTGAGTAGATCTGCCAAGGATCAGGTCATCCTGATAAGACTTGCAGCTGGTGCGCGTGACCCTCCTCCCTCTTGCCACTTCTATCCCCACTCTCTTGCAGTCCCTCCCACCCCTCCTGCCCTCTTTACAGATGAGCGGGGACATCAGGGCAGTGTTTAAAGTGAACTCCCACACACACACAAGCACAACTGGCAGCAGCCCCGTTTTTTTTCTGTGAAGCCGTGGCGGGCTTTTTAAAGGGGGGGGCAACTCAACTCGAGTCCTTTACAGTCACTAAAGGGTGACTCGGCAACTTGGAAAGTACCCCCATTATGACTCATTTTTGAGTTGAATTGTGGAGAGCAGTGATTCGGCAACGCGACTCGAGGCAAGCTGTACTGGGTTTCCCACCCCTGGGAAACAGTGCACTGGAGGCCTGGCACTAAATCTGTAGGCCTTTGCCTACAGATATGATAAAAGATAAAGGAGGCCTGGACTCCTCTTACTTATCTCACCCACAAAAAAAGGAAACGATCAAAGACAAAGGGTATTGTGCATGAGGCACAGAAGGCGAGCCAATGATCAGAAGCTAAGAGGACCTACAAGCATGTTGTGTTGCAGACATTTTGGGGCTCAGGTGCCAAGACACAGCAATCATCGGTTACAAAGGCCAGGAGAAAGGCAGAGAGTGCTTGAAAAGCAAGCCGAGAACCCTGCACATGCCCAGTCTCATCTGATCTTGGAAGCTAAGCAGGGTCAGGCCTGGTTAGTACTTGGATGGGAGACCGCCTGGGAATACCGGGTGCTGTAGGCTTATACCATAGTCTTTCGAGACTGAAGGTTGCCAACCAAAGGCTTAGCTGATTCCAAGGTGGGAAGCAATGCAGTGGAGCTGAGATTGCTTTCCGTGGAGAAAGATTTGTTGAAATGTGGCACAGCAGGAGCTGGAGTGGTGGCTTGCAGTAGCATTCTGGAGAAGGACGCAAGGAAGAAAGGCAAAAGGCAAGAAAGAGAAGGAAGCAGTCCTGGGTGCTGGCTGGCACCACAGTTCTCAGACAGTGAAGGGCATGGGGGTGTTTGACAAGACACTAGCGGATCATGGAGCCAGCAACAACAGCAGCAAGAATGGAGAAAAAGATGGACAGATGAATGACATGAGGATCTGCGACCCTGCTTGTTATATCCAAAAATCCTATAGGAGAACACAGAGGTTAGTCTATGTAGGCATGAACAGATCAAGAGCTTTTCTTTTGTTTCTTGATGGCCCTTAATTGTCTGCCCCCCTCAACTTGAGATGGGTGCTTCTATTGTTAAGCTATTGTTCTATTGTATATGAATATTGTTAAGAATATTCATATACTGCATTTCAACAAGGGTAGTTCACCAAGTGGTTTACATAGTAAAATAAATCAAATGGTTCCCTAACCCTAAAGGGCTCATAATCTTAAAAAAAAAAAGAAATTCAGAAGAGACACCAGCAACAACCACACTGGAAAAGACACCATGCTGGGGTAAAGAGGGACAGTTGCACAGCAGCTATCATAAACATATGGGTAGCTAAGAACAGACTGCCTCAATCCTTATTGATAATGCTGAACATTAATAATATAATCTAACAATATATATTTTTTTAATGTTCAGAGACTGAGTTCCATGCCCCCATCATTTGGTTCCCATATCCCCAAGGGATAAAGATACTCTCAGTTACGAATCCCTGCCTTAGGGGTTGAGCTGAAATTGTCATATCCTTTCCAGTCACTTGATGTAGAAAATTGGGATAAGATTTATTAACGCTGGATGTCGGGAGAGAGCTAGTGCAAGTACAGCAATATAAGTGAACAGTGATTTATGCTCTGGAAGTTAAGAAACACTCCCTTTGTTCTGTGTTGTCAACTTCAGGTGCCTAAAAGTGGAATGTCAACTCCTAAAATGTAATCAATAATTTAATGAGGGTGATTAATCAACTCTAATCATAGATCCACACACAGACCCCATAATTAATTGATGGGGAGAAGTAGTCTTCTGGAAAGGATACCGGCCTCCCCCTTCCTCTGTCAAATTTGATGAGGAAAAACTCCTTAAAGCTGGCCTTCCTTTCCATTTTGTGCTGAAAACCAGCAGCAAACTGTGGCATCAGTGTCACTGGGTCTTTTCAACCTGTGTTTGCTGCAACAGTGGATGCAAATTGCACATGAGGATGACAGACTCATACAGGTCTCCCCAATCAATGGTGAAGTGGGGGTATCGTGGTGTGATTTAAAGAGCAATAGGGGCACGCAGGTGGGGGATGGAACCGAATGTTCTCCCTGTTTGTAGCTTTCCTGCCGGGTAGTTTTATCCCAACCAGTCTCACAAGGCCACAGAATGCTATCATTTAAGATGACTTTTCAAGATGGAGGGGGTGGGACAGGGACACACAAATTACCTTAAAGGGCCTTGTATGAAACATGCAAATAAAAGGTAAAACCTTATATTTCTATTTGGCATCCTATACAGGAGTGAGCAACTTTCCAACTTTAGGGCTCCTGGACCTTTAACAATTGCTAAGAGGAGGTATGACAAGCTGCACTTGTTGAAATACTCTCTTCTTCCCCTACTTCACCATTGACCGGGAAGACCTGCATGATCTTGTCACCCTCAATATGCAGTTTGCATCCAATGGAGCCCCAAAGTAGAAAGGGTGGCCACCCCTATCCTATACTATGTTCTTGACTGTGAAAACATGTCATTTGATACTATATTCCCTCTTCTGTGGTGCCATCTTTCGCAACATACAAAATTTTGAAAATGGTACAATGTGATCCCTCTGCAGTTGCAGTGTATTGTGGGATTGAGGGGTGCTACCTCCATGAGGACAACTTACCCGCCAAAGATCATCCATCAATGGAAATGTGCACATTAATCTATTCAATCACACTGAGGCTGACGAGCAATGCCTCAGAAAGGTATTTTCATTATATCTTATCATATGTAAATGTATTTAAATGTAATCAATTAATTATTCCATTAATTGGTTCAAAGACTGACTAAACGAATATTAAAAAACCTTTTATCTGTTGACATGTCTAATAATAATGAGATTTTATTTTTTTTAATGGTGAAGTCTGTAATCATTTTGTTCCTCTTAGTAACATGCTGGGCTCTTATAACTTTAAAAGACATTTATTTATTTTTCACATTTTTATACTGCCCTTCCTCCAAAGAGCTCAGGGGGATGTACACAGCTGCTCCCCTCCTTTTGTCCTCACAACAACCCTGTGAGGTAGGTGAGACTAAGAGAAAGTGACTGACCTAAGGTCACCCAGGAAGCTTCATGGCTGAAGGGGAATTTGAACCTGGATCTTCTAGGTATAAATCCACCTCTCCAACCACTACACCAACCTGGCTCTATCGCAATGCAATACTGGCATTCATTCATATTTCGGGGGGTCAGGCATGCTTAGGGTGACCAGATGCAATGGAGGACAGAGTGCTGATACCTTTAACCATTGTATAGAAGAAGGAATTTTGGTAGGTGCAGCTTTTCAAATCCTTCCATGTTGAGTTGCACCTGCCAAAATTCTGTACAATGGTTAAAGGTCTAGGCACTCTGTCCCCTACTGTATCTGGTCACCCTGGGCATGCTAGATAGTTTTATGTTAAAACACTATCAGAGAATGTCATGGTTTTATCAGATTCTAAAACTGAAGACATGTTTTTGTGGGCTTTGACAAGTTAACTCTTGGGCCTGGCCCTAGAACATCTTTCCTGCATTGTGAGAAAGTCACAGGAGGTCAGAATGTTGTAAATAACCATGTCTTTGCTATCTGAGAAGGCTTGTCAGTACAACCCACTTGCAAACCATTTAAAGTGGAGGGCAATCCATTGTAATTTCAAGCCTAACAGCCCAATCTTATCCTTTTCCCTGCCATAGCATGCAGCCTGTCAAACAATAAATAGCAATATTATCTAAGTAAGTGGTTGACAGAGAGCATTTAACACTTTAATGCTAAATGATTCCGCTTCTGTCTTCATGTCTTCATCAATAACACAGCTGTGATTTAAATACCCACCAACATGTTGACAATTTGGAGAGGTGGTGGAATTCTCAGCAGAGTGGCTCATGCCAGATAATTAAAGAGATATACAATAGCCTAGGTGTCCTGTATGTTCATCGTTGCAGTCAGAGTCCTAGTAGGAAAGGAGGAGGAGGAGGAGGAGGAGTGAAAGGGGAAAAGAAAAGGGGAGAGGGGAGCCTGTGAAAGAATCTGTGAATGATTCTGTGAAAGAAATACTTTGGATGTTTGCTTGCTGTGACTTATTTATTACAGATAGATTACAAAATCTTGTCCTTAAGATTGAGACTGGGGGATCTTTGAGCTTTTAGTTTGCATTTTGAGAAACTGTCTCTTCCTTCCAGTACACCAGGATTTGATGATTCTCAATAGGGAAGAGTAAGACTGAGCCAGAAAGCCTGTAGCTAACAGAATTCAAATGTTCAGCAATAGGCTGCTTGAGCTTCCTAGTTCTGATTGCTGATTTATGACTTCAGAAACGTGTCCAAAGGTCTTTTGTCATTTTGCCAGCGTACTGCCTATGGCATCCAGGGCACTTGCATTTGATAACATGCAGTACACATGGGTAGACTTGCAATGGATGTTTTGTTTTACAAAAAAAATGTTCAACCAGTTATCATGCTTTCAAAGGAGATGGTTTCCCTAAGATAGTGTCTCTCAAACTGTGGGTTGGGACCCAATATGGGTGTCACAAGTCAATTACAGGTGGGTCCCCATTCATTTATTTTTATATATTAGACTTGATGCTACCATGGTATGTGACTAAATTTGGGGTAATGTTACAGACCTGTACTTTTAACAAGCTACACTGTATATGCTTTTAACAATGCTAGTCAATGGGACTTACTCCTGGGTAAGTGTGGGTAGGATTACAGCCTAGGATTGTTAAAATTCTTGCTGCTTGATGATGTCACTTCCAGTCATGATATCACTTCCAGTGGGTCCTGACATATTCTCCTTCCAAAACGTGAGTCCCTGTGCTTAATGTATGAGAACCACAGCTTTATCACTGTAAATTAGGTAAGTGCAAATAATGCAACAAGTGTGTTCATGGGGATGCAATCCAGGATTAGTAATGGAATGTTTAATTTCAGATCTCACTAATAACCAGTGTTTAGGGGGCTTTCGGAAAGCAATGACAAAAGCTTTGCTGATGGCTTTAACAAAGCATGGTGAGTTGCCAATGCATACTTCACCTTAATTACCAGGTAATAGATAACAGATGCTGAGTGGAAGTCAGTCACTGAATGAATGTAATGTTATTTCTTGATAGTATCTTGTTGTTTGTGAACAGAAGATTATCAGGAGATTATGGAAGCCCTATGGAAATTTTAGGCTGCAGCCTGAATCCTATGGGGCATTTATCTGGAAGTAAGCCCCCTTTAATACAGTGAGACTTAGTTGGCATCCTTCAGTCTTGGAAGACTATGGTATCGCGCTCTGAATAGTGGTTCTGGAACAGAGTGTCCTCTCCAGTGCGCGAAGCCTTGGTAAAGTAGATATGGAGGATAGACTGCTACCCATGCAGCAAATCCCCCCTCTCCACGTTGCTGAAATGGTCCAATGGAAATTCAGAAGCCAATACGGTTGGTTCCAGCGGTGTCGCAGGAGTTGCCAGAACATGACTGTGTTCAGCCATGAACTACCTCAGGGACTCTGGCTCCGGATTTTGCCTCGAGGTTGACTCCTGAAGCCTTTTCCATAACTGGATGTGGCCACAAGGCAGTGGAGGTTTGGGATCAGAGTTTTCCTTCTCTCAGATGAGCTGCCTTCCCAGGCTGACAAGTCCCATCTACCCGGTGGCTGTTTAGTTGCCTCTTACGACAAGTACAGCCAAACCGAGGGCCTATTCTTATCCCCAGCCCCCAGGGGATTGGGGAGACAGTGTCCCCAGGGGGCAGTGAGACTTACTTCTGAGTAAACAGGCACAGAACTTTGCTGTTAGTTACAGGAAGAGGGTATTCCCTCTGTAGGTGATGCTCTTTAAGTTCATTTGTTATTTTGTAGTATTTATTATTGTTGATGCATGTACACTCAATCCTGAGGCCCAAGCTGTAAATTATATGTTGCTGTTTAAGTGTTCTGGCAGGAACTCCACTCCAGGTATACATGGTTTGCAATAGAGATCTGTGATAATCTTGTTTGGTTGTGTGGTCAAGAGAAAATCAAAGAAGAGGAACTGTATTCTCCATAGTGACATTACAGGGGGATTCAACAGCTGGATTGAAAATGTTGACATGACATTGTTCCAAACTCTTTGCCATTGGCCCACCTTCCAAAGATGTCCACAATATGTCACCGCCAAACAGTTAGGCAGTAAAACATGCCCATGAATGGACAGGGATAAGATGGAACCATGCATGCCCCATAGCTGTACCTTGTATATGAAGGAGTGTTACTGAGTGACTTTGTAAGTAAGCACCAGTTTTGGTAAAGTGGAAAGAACTTCTGTAGATGAATCTGTGTGTGTGTGTGTGTGTGTGTGCGCGCGCGCATTTGTCTACAGTGTTTCTCAAACTGTGGTTTGGGACACAGTCGGTGGGTCATGAGCCAATTTCAGGGAGGTCCCCATTCATTTCAATATGTATATTATTTTTAATATATTAAACTTGACGCTACTGATAGAGATTTTAGAGGGTTAACTTATCTTCTCTTGTTTGAGAAAAATAATTGAAATAGGAGCCAAGAGAATGACTGTTGTTTCCCTTAAAAAAACAGGATAGGAGGTTCATTATGTCAGAGTGACCTGAACAAATAGAACATGTCGATTATAACTTTCCCAAAGGGAGAATTCCAGGATCTTGCGTAACCAAAGTTGTGGGCCAGGAACATTTGAGATGCAAGGGCAAAATGACCTCCTAGTTAGAGCTGGGACCATGCACCAAACCTGTCATAATGTGCCCAATAAGGAGGTGGAAGTGACATACAGTGTCACATGGGTAACTTGTTTGTTTCAGGTTACTTAATATGATTTTCTGGGTGTGGTTCTTTGAGAGACAAGATGGGAAGCGAAGGGTAAACATCTGTATCCAAACTGAATCAATTGGCTTTGTGTAACTTACTAAGCTGTGAATAAAGCCTTGAAACCTTTTTCATAAAGTCTGTGACTGTTTAGCATTGCGTGAGTGAAAAGAATCTGAAAATCTTTCCATCACTACCATGGTATGTAACTGCATTTGGGGAAACGTTACAGATCTGTACTTTTAATAGGCTATTAAGTATATGCTTTTAACAATGATAGTAATGGGGCTTCTGTACTGCAGCGAGTCATGGACTCTTCGCTCACAACAGGAAAGGAAACTGAATGCTTTCCACATGCGCTGCCTCCGATGCATCCTCGGCATCACCTGGCAGGACAAAGTTCCAAACAACACAGTCCTGGAACGTGCTGGAATCCCTAGCATGTATTCACTGCTGAAACAGAGATGCCTGCGTTGGCTCGGTCATGTCGTGAGAATGGATAGTGGCCGGATCCCAAAGGATCTCCTCTATGGAGAACTCGTGCAAGGAAAGCGCCCTACAGGTAGACCACAGCTGCGATACAAGGACATCTGCAAGAGGGATCTGAAGGCCTTAGGAGTGGACCTCAACAGGTGGGAAACCTTGGCCTCTGAGCGGCCTGCTTGGAGGCAGGCTGTGCAGCATGGCCTTTCCCAGTTTGAAGAGACACTTGGCCAACAGTCTGAGGCTAAGAGGCAACGAAGGAAGGCCCATAGCCAGGGAGACAGACCAGGGACAGACTGCACTTGCTCCCAGTGTGGAAGGGATTGTCACTCCCGAATCGGCCTTTTCAGCCACACTAGACGCTGTTCCAGAACCACCATTCAGAGCGCAATACCATAGTCTTTCGAGATTGAAGGTTGCCAACAACTAATGGGGCTTACTCCCAGGTAAGTGTGGATAGGATTGCAACCTTTGGGATGTTTAGGGATTAAAAAAAAACAACACACATCAGTAACTGCTTGGGAGGGTTAGGAGGGTTTTAAACATTTAAACTTTTTAAGTTTTACTTATTGTAAACTTTTAATTTGCTTAATTAATCAGATTAGATTTTTTTCATATGGGATGTTAAAAATTTTCCTGCTGCATAATGTCATTTCCAGCCATGACATCACTTCCAGGTTAATTACATCACTTCTGGTGGGTCCTGACAGATTGTCATTCTAAAAAGGGGGTCTCAGTGCTAAAAAGTTTAAAAAGTCTGTATCATATGTTATATAACTTGTTATGGACACAAGCCAGAAAAAAAAAAAAATCAGATTTCTGCATCACACCATAAGGATAGAAATCCCCACACATCCAGGAAAACTGCCCCCCCCCCAGAAGAGGAGACTATGTCACATCTTCAGAAAGTGTGACTCATTAGACCTGAAAATGCAATTTTCTTCATGCCATATGTTACACATTTTCATCTCATTTGAAAAATCTCCAAGCGTTGACATCAGTGCCTCTCCAGCTACAAAATTATGACTCAGCTGGATTTTGTGGCACAATCTACATGAATATCATACCAGGAGGAGGGATTTCATTGCAGTCATTCCAGTGGGTTCACATGGGCATCTAATGTATCAGCTATCGAACTGGAACCAAAGTGAACAAAACCTCTTGTGACTGACCATTAGTCATCCCTTGAAATGGGTTGTGTCATGACTCATAACACAACTCCCACATCCATTGAAGTGACCACAGAGATAATTGCCATTAGCCTAACTACAACACTATCTTGAATGGCAAGGGCTTCTGTCAAACCAATCTTTCTATGATTTGAGATCAACCCTGGCCTCTGAGCGACCCGCTTGGAGGCAGGCTGTGCAGCATGGCCTTTCCCAGTTTGAAGAGACACTTGGTCAACAGTCTGAGGCAAAGAGGCAAAGAAGGAAGGCCCATAGCCAGGGAGACAGACCAGGGACAGACTGCACTTGCTCCCAGTGTGGAAGGGATTGTCACTCCCGAATCGGCATTTTCAGCCACACTAGACGCTGTTCCAGAACCACCTTTCAGAGCATGATACCAGAGTCTTTCGAGACTGAAGGTTGCCAACACTAATTTCACTCTCTAATATGCTAGGAAAGGCTTTTGTTGACATCTAGGGATTCTGCTCAGGTAGAGGACATTTATTAGGTATGTCCTCAATAAGGCAATGCTAAACATTCTCCTTCAATTTTCACATCAAAATTAGCAGTGTGTGTGTGTGTGTGTGTGTGTGTGTGTGTGTGTGTGTGTTCAAAGTGAAAAGTAGTTTGTGATATGGCCTGGGGGGTCTATCACTGGGCATGTTCAACCACAACTTTGTGGTTCAACCATGTTCTAAGAGGCTGGCCTTACAACACCATGTAGCCAATTATATTTGGCTATGTGAACTGAAGGATAATGATATTGATTGTGAGATAAATTTAAATAAAGCCAACATTTGTGCAAGCAATTCTGCAAACCTGTCAGGAAAGGAAGGTGTTTTTCAGTGCTGCCAAAAGCTTGGCCCTCATTTTTCATCTGCTTATGGTTGGCAACCTTCAGTCTTGAAAGACTATGGTATAAGCCTACAGCACCCGGTATTCCCAAGCGGTCTCCCATCCAAGTACTAACCAGGCCTGACCCTGCTTAGCTTTTGAGATCAGACGAGATCGGGCATATGCAGGGTAACAGTTGCAGCATCATTTGCTTACTACAACTTCATTCCAGTCCATCGGGATCTTCTGCACAGAAAATTCTTTTGTATGTGAATTTCCCCAGTCACTTCAGTGGGAAGCTCTGCACAGGATCTTGTCATGTATGAATAGAAAAGAAACTTCATTTTGACATTTCAGTTCCATATTCATAAGCAGTCAGTTTTTAATCCTTGTAACTAACATTTCATGGAGGTGCTACCACCTTGCTGGGTTTAAAAGAAGCGTCAGCGTTCCTACCATTTAGACAGCATTGTAATACATATCCCATGAAGTATAGCATTCCAATGACTGAAACCCATCCATCTATGAACCTTCTCCTGACATCTCTGATAATTTATATCCATATGGTTGTCCTTCAGAAATGGATGATGCCTGAACATTGTCTCTTTGGGACACAGCTGAATTACCACTGTGCTATCACATTGCTATAAAGGACAAATGGCTCCCAAATGTTATTCATGCATTGTAGGAACCCGGGCATTTAAGTTAAAGCTTTGTGAAGTTAAAAGCACTTGTCAAAAGTGATGCATTGACAAAATATGCTTCAACAAGGAATGGACATGATCCAACAAACCTGAGATACTTTTAGGTCTCTTTGATTTCAATGAGGCAGTAAAGCATGTTTTTGCAGCAGATCCATAAGCATTTTTTTTACTCAAATGCCATTGCGACCAGTGGGTCTTGGTCCCAGCTGAATGTACATAAGATTGCAGTCTAAGAGCCCAATCCTGGGTTTGGCGCGCCAGCTCACTGCTGGCATGCACTGTTGCAAACGTGCCAGAAGGCATGTTTGCAGGTCATACCATTGGGTGAGCACCGGTGGTAGCCCAGCACTGGCTTATGTCTGAGTAGCCCTGCATAGGCTTACACCAGGGCTTTTCAAACTGGGGCGATGCCCCAGTCTGTGAGCCCTGACTACTTTCAACTTAGGGAGTGGGGACAGGGAAGAGGCGGCAACATGATTCCCAGGATCTCATTGTTAAGGGGGCTGCAGGGACTGGATGCACTCACCAGTGAGTGTCTGCATGGTTCCCTGCAGCTTAAAAATTGAAAGTGCAGCGATTGCACTCCACTTCCACTTTTGCACATACCGTATTTTTCACTCCATAAGACGCACCTAGTTTTTAGAGGAGGAAAACAGGAAAAAAAATATTCTGAACCAAATAGTGTAATAAAATATTTAATAAACTATAACAGAACAACATTTGAACCATGTAAAGTGAACAGCAGTCAACAGTGGCATTAAGAACCATTATCACTGTCATTAACAAATGGAGAGACTTAAAGGTTTGAGTACTCTAGTTTTCTGGAAACCCCAAGAACTCATCATCGCTAGAGTCAGAATTTATGAAGCTCACAAAAGCAGGTGCACACAAATAGGGGATCACATCTTTCTGCTACAATGATGTTCTGCCAAATTCCAATCCACTGGGCCTCGTGCCCACTTAAGGCTGATCAGTTCCCCTTGTGCAACTCACCAGTGCAGCAAGCAAAAGTGAGTCCAGTTCCATTCCACAGATGCCAAGTAAATCAGTTCCATCAATCAGAGTTGCCAAATCAGAGTCCAGAACCAATAAGCCAAATTACAGCCCAAGGTCAGTCAAATCCATCAGGGTATCCAAGTCCAGTCACAATCCACAGTCAGATTCCAAATTCCGTAAACCCAGTCAGTCTCCCCTCCTACCTGCACTCCTTCAAAACCCACAAACCCTTTCTGCCTTATACCCCTGAGGGCCCTATTGCCTTCCAGTGGCTGCAGCTGTGCAGCACACTCTGCTGAATGCCCAGGCCTTACCCTTAAAGGGGCCACTGCTGACACCACATCTACCTCCTCGCCAGTTCTTCCGTGATTCCAATACAAATGAACATGTGGAAAGTCCAACCACAACTTGAATTCTCAAGACACAACAAACCTCTGTATTTATGGTGAGAACCGAGCCTTACCTGGGGCTTGTGCAATAAGCAAACACTGGCATTCTGACCAAGGAGTCAGTTTTTTCTTTGTGATGGGGGGGGCTTACATTCAGATGCTGGATGAGGTGAGTGAAAGCGCCCCTCCCCTGCTGTGTGAGTGGGGGGGGCAGAGCATCTGTGTGTGTAAGAGAAGTGGGCAGCCTGTGTGTGTGAGAGAGGGGGGGGAAAGTGTTTGTGTTGCAGAGAAGTTGTGATGCTCCAGGCTTGGGGTGGGGGGGAAAGAGAGGCTGTGATGCTCCAGGCTTGGGGGGAAGAGTCTGTGATGCTCTAGGCTTGGGGGGGGGAAGCAAGAGTCTGTGATGCTCCAGGCTTGGGGGGAAGAGAGAAGCTGTGATGCTCCAGGCTTGGGGGGAGAGAGGATGTGATACTCCAGGCTTGGAAGGGAGAGAAAGGCTTTCCTGGGAGTAAGCCCCCTGACTCTAATGGGACTTACTTCAGAGTAGGCATGCACAGGATTGGGCAGCGAGACTGCTACCCCACGCACGCTTTCCTGGGAGTGAGCCCCAGTGACTCTGAGACTTACTACTGAGTAGACACGCGGGCTTGGGCTCCATCCTGCGCTGCCACAGTCT
Source organism: Tiliqua scincoides (assembly GCF_035046505.1). Classification (NCBI taxonomy): domain Eukaryota; kingdom Metazoa; phylum Chordata; class Lepidosauria; order Squamata; family Scincidae; genus Tiliqua; species Tiliqua scincoides. The sequence goes on from NC_089821.1 coordinate 117,884,419, forward strand.
GCACGGGCGCTGAGGGAAGGCAGGAGCCCCCCAGCCAGCTCAGCCTCTGACTGCCGGGGGAAGCCCAGCAGAGCAGAGCAGAGCAGAGCAGAGCGAGGGGGCGGGGCCAGGGTCCAGGGCGGAGTTTTTTTTGCAGTATTCGCTCCATAAGACTCACACACTTTTCCCCTCACTTTTTTGGGGGAAAAAAGTGTGTCTTATGGAGCAAAAAATACGGTATTTTAATCATATTTTTTGTGACATTTAGAAAGTTCCTGGCTGAAACATTTTGCCAAACCTTCACTTTCTGATAGTGTTGGCAAAATAAACTCCCTGATTCATGTAGTATAAGAAATATAACAATGGGAGCTTTCTTTTGTTATACAACAACAACAACAACATGTTGTTACATAGTCAATATTTTATTCTTTCCTTTAATTCAAGGCATGCAGTCCATTGTATCTCACAGTGGCCCACCAAATGCTTCGGAGAGCACACAAGACAAAAAGACACAGACTGCATCCTGGTGCCCTCCCCTGCATTGATCAACTCCCACATGCTAATGCAAGTGAGAATTGGATCATCCCCTTTCCTCACCATATCCATAATCACATGATCTTTAAAGGGGTGTATTCCCTTTAAACTTGAACATCTGTGCAAGGACAGACGATTGTGAGATGCAAGCACTTTCTCTTCCCTTCTTCCTCCAGCACTCCTGAAAGAAGGGGCTGCAGGGGGTGGGCAATCACCTCTCTCCACTTACTTAGTGCTTACAAAACACTGAGTAGGCAGGGACTGGTGATCTGAAGCCTGCCCCATTTCCCTTTGGTTTACTTTGCAGGTGGTAAAATGTGGTGGTGTGTAGACTTCCTGCTTAGCATCACTTCTGTCTGATACTAATGGAAGTGGTGCAGGCTGAGAACCCAGACTATTCTACTTCTGTTCATATCAAGCAGAAGCTGTACAGCACAGGGAATGCTGCATACTATGCTCCTGTAAGTACAAGTGTGCACCACTTAATGACAGGGATACAATCTCTTATCCCTGTTGTTATGCGATTTGGTCATTAAGTGAACATTCAGTCCAATCTATTGCCTTTGTTGTGTAAACAGACACTCCCTGTCAGACACTTGTTGGCTGCACAGGCTACTGGAGATAGATTTCCTCTTCTTTGCATTAAGAGCCTCTCTGTTGTGTAAACAGACACTCTGCTGTAAGCTATGGGAACTGCGATTGCCTCATTAAGAGCATCTTTACTATGCTTTGACCACCGTCATATATGCAGTACGTCATTAAGTGAGCAGTTGTTAAGTGGCGCATGCCTGTAAAGGGAAGGGGGAACAGGGTGAGCCATGGGAGGTATTTATGCATGTGTGAACACATGCACAAAAACAGCATATGGGGGGGATTGAGGCAGTGTGGGCATGCTGCCTCTGGTGTCAGGAGGTCTTGGGCCAGTCCTGGACTCCGGGCAGCTAGGAGAACAGGCGTGTCAGACACTGCAGCTCACAGGGGGTAATTGATACTGTCTACTTGCTTCCTTTAGAGGCCTTTCTGTTTATTGGGGCTGCCCAATATTAGGTACATTTTCTTTTTTCCCCTCTTTCCGTCTTGTCTTTTCTTTACTGGGATTGTTCAGGGAATTCACATCTGCCCTGAACAGTGAGTGGGTACTTGAGTGGATAAGTGGGTAGTTGAATCTGGGGAGCAGGGATACTATTGAATGTGCTCATACAAATTGATAAGAATCAATCTTAATACTAGTTCCCAAATTTTCATCCAACAGAAATGCTCTTATCCTTCAGGAAGGAGAACACTTTGCTCAGGACCATTAATTTAATTATTGAAACAAAATGTCCCACTTAACTTGGAGTAATCAAAACAGGGACAATGGAGAAATCACCTGGTTCATTCAGGCAAAACAAAACTGGAAGTGGGTAAAAAAAAATTGAATGCAAAACTAATATGGAACAGCATAGGAAGTTCAATATGTTTCATATCTAGGTGAGATATGTTGGGTTAGGGCCTCAGCTTCCATGCTGTGGTGTTCTGTGGCTGGGAGCTTCTGCCCCAAATGAAAGGAGAATTGGGCTCTTGGAAGGGGTTCATCCTTCCAGAGTGAAAAGCTGGGATTTGACATTAGATATATAACAGCCCAATCCTAACTAAGGGCCCAATCCTATCCAACTTTCCAGCACTGGTGCAGCCGCAGTGCAGCCTTGAGATAAGGGAACAAATGTTCCCATACCTTGAGGAGGCCTCTGTGACTGCCCCCACCACCAGAGGATGCAGCACAAGCCCCATAGGCACAGTTGCACAGGCATTGGAAAATTGGGTAGGATTAGACCCTAAATTTCCAGCGCCAGTGCAGCTCTGCCAGTGGGGTATGAGCTGCATCCTGTGATGAGAGGGTAGTCACAGTAGCCTCCTCAATTTGTTCCCTTACCTCAGGGCTGCGTTCCAGCTGCATTAGCACTGGAAAGTTGGTTAGGATGTTGGCAGCCTTCAGTCTCGAGAGACTATGAAGAAAAAGAGAGACTATTAGAAAAAATAATAAGAGAGACTATTAGAAAAAATCTAATCTGATTAATTAAGCAAATTAAAAGTTTACAATAAGTAAAACTTAAAAAGTTTAAATGTTTAAAACCCTCCTAACCCTCCCAAGCAGTTACTGATGTGTGTTGTTTTTTTTAATCCCAAAACATCCCAAAGGTTGCAATCCTATCCACACTTACCTGGGAGTAAGCCCCATTAGTTGTTGGCAACCTTCAATCTCGAAAGACTATGGTATTGTGCTCTGAATGGTGGTTCTGGAAAAGCGTCTAGTGTGGCTGAAAAGGCCGATTCAGGAGTGACAATCCCTTCCACACTGGGAGCAAGTGCAGTCTGTCCCTGGTCTGTCTCCTTGGCTATGGGCCTTCCTTCTTTGACTCTTAGCCTCAGTCTGTTGACCAAGTGTCTCTTCAAACTGGGAAAGGCCATGCTGCACAGCCTGCCTCCAAGCAGGCCGCTCAGAGGCCAGGGTTTCCCACCTGTTGAGGTCCACTCCTAAGGCCTTAAGATCCCTCTTGCAGATGTCCTTGTATCGCAGCTGTGGTATACCTGTAGGGCGCTTTCCTTGCACGAGTTCTCCATAGAGGAGATCCTTTGGGATCCGCCCATCATCCATTCTCACGACATGACCAAGCCAACGCAGGCGTCTCTGTTTCAGCAGTGCATACATGCTAGGGATTCCAGCTCGTTCCAGGACTGTGTTGTTTGGAACTTTGTCCTGCCAGGTGATGCCGAGGATGCGTCGGAGGCAGCGCATGTGGAAAGCGTTCCGTTTCCTCTCCTGTTGTGAGAGAAGAGTCCATGACTCACTGCAGTACAGAAGTGTACTCAGGACGCAAGCTCTGTAGACCTGGATCTTGGTATGTTCCGTCAGCTTCTTGTTGGACCAGACTCTCTTTGTGAGTCTGGAAAACGTGGTAGCTGCTTTACCGATGTGTTTGTTTAGCTCGGTATCGAGAGAAAGAGTGTCGGAGATCGTTGAGCCAAGGTACACAAAGTCATGGACAACCTCCAGTTCATGCGCAGAGATTGTAATGCAGGGAGGTGAGTCCACATCCTGAACCATGATCTGTGTTTTCTTCAGGCTGATCGTCAATCTTGGCAGGCCTTGCTAAAACGATCCATGAGCTGCTGGAGATCTTTGGCAGAGTGGGTAGTGACAGCTGCATCGTGGGCGAAGAGGAAGTCACGCAGACATTTCAGCTGGACTTTGGACTTTGCTGTCAGTCTGGAGAGGTTGAAGAGCTTTCCGTCTGATCTGGTCCGGAGATAGATGCCTTCTGTTGCAGTTCCAGCTTCAGCAGGACAATGAAGAAAATCCCAAACAAGGTTGGCGCAAGAACACAACCCTGCTTAACTCCGCTTCGGATGTCAAAGGGGTCTGATGTGGAGCCATCGAAGACAACAACATTGTCTTCGATGGTTAGGATAGGGTCCTAAATAAATAAAAGTCTCAAGGTCCTGTTGCCAGACTTGGGTTATTATAGGATTCACAATAAGAATAGGGACAAAGCTACGTCACCTCAGGCATTTGTGGACCAATTATCAGGGTCAGCCCCGCACCCAAGTTGGTCTGCAGAGGAAGGAAGGCAAAATGGTACTTTTCCTTTTCTATTTCTGATAGAAAAGGAGGGCTGGAGGATGGGAACTAATTTTGACAGAAAGAAGGAACAGGGTGCTGGTTTTAAGAACCAAGAGGAAGGGAGATCAATTTACTATTTTACTTCAGGCATCAAAATGTCATGGGCTGGCACCTCCATAAGGAAAATGTTGCTCTCTAGCAGTTCTCGCAACTTGTGATCCAGAAAACACAGCACAGTCAACCAGCTGTATATTGTGGTCTGCAAAGTACTTGACAGCCTTTCTGGTTTTGCAGTGCTAAACAGGCAGCAACAACAGGAGACCTGTCAAGACCCTCACAATCATCTGTATGTGGCCTGTTGATGGCTGTATGCAGTCTGGTAGATCACAAGCTCTGAAGACCTGATCTGTGCCTTATCAATGACTGTAGAATGATACCCAGTGTTAGTGGAGCTTCTCTATGTCTCTTATTACTGTTCTCACATGGAAGGCAACTGGTCACAGGCAGGAAACTGTATTCAAAGGACCTCACTTGGATCATTAGCAAGGGCAAACAATGCTGGTCAAAACCTTTCCAAATGACTTGTTTGGTGACTATGCTCTTGGCACTGAAGCAAATTAAAAAGAAATAATTGAAAAGATTAGAAGAAAATATCCATGGATGTTTGGAGACAGCATAACATTAACCTGTGAAAAGCCCACATTTTTGTGGGGAGGGAGTTGCATGCAATTAATTAATTAAAAAAATTGCAAAATTCCCTTTAACTGGTGGTCAGTTTCACTTTCCCAATAAAATATTCACCGTCTAGCAGGCAGATGACTTTTTCGGCAGCATTCTCTGAGAAAAGCAGATTATAATTTTTCCTGGGGAGATTGCTCTGTGAGGTCAATCGCAGACCACACAGAAAGTAAGATGAGACTTTGGAGAAGTTTCTCATGTCCTGAGAGAGCTTCTCCAAAGCCAAAGGAGATATTCAAATATTTTAAATTCAGTAATAAATGAGGGTACTAAATAACATTTAAAGGTTGCTTAGAGCCTTTAAGGGCTGCCTCTGGCGATGAGCTTGTTAAAATAATTTCATTTTATTTCTCTCCCATTGGCCGAGGCAGGAACATTCATAAGCTTCCACTTCACATATTTTTGCTGCCTCAGGTTTTTGACATCTTTTGAAGAACCAATGAACCAATGGAAAAAAATGGCGAAATGGGGGTGTGAATAGAGACACAGGCTCATAAGGAAAGAGAAGCACTCAGGGAGGGGAAGTTTCAGAAAGAGAAGCAAGCCTCATTGCCCTAAATGACTTCTGAGGTGCTCCTAGTATTCCATGTTCTCATAAGATTTTTACAATGTTGTTGGAACTTGGAGTCACTGAGCTTTAGAGTACAGGTGTGACCCGTAGCCACTGAGGTTCCATTCCGGAATCTCTTGCAGTTAAGTGAAACTGCAGATACTGGTGAACACCTTCTCCCCCAAGCTCTGGAGCCAAGGGGAGCTCCGCTCCCCTCAGCTTTGGAGGGTCCTCTGAGCCCAACAGAAGACACGGACATCTGTCTGCGGCCTCTGTCAGGCTCAGACTGAGTCTGAGAAGGCAAGAAACGTAACTTCCAGTTTCTCCGTGAACCCAGAAATATTTTAAATGCCTTATAAGGTATTAAGTGGCCCAGGGCTTCCCGAGCTTCCCTGAGCCTCCTCATGCCCTATAAGGCATTAAAAGCATCACTTCTGGTTTCACAGAAAAACTGGAACTTGCATTTTTTTGCCTTCTCAGGCTGAGCCTGGCTGTGGGTGTCTCTTTGCAGCCTCTGCTGGGCTCAGAGAATCCTCTGGAGGCTAGGGGTAGTGGAGCTCTCCTTGCCTCCAAAAAGAAGTGAAGCCACAGATACAGGTTCTGTGGATACAGGGGCCCCATACTCTGCCAAGGTGGTGAACTGCCATTTTTTCCTACTAAATATATGCTGCATATAAGGTGGTGTACTGGTAAGAGTGCTGCAGTTGGTCTAGGGAGATGAGGGTTCATATTCCTACTTGACCATAAACTTGCTGGGTGTCCTCGAGTTAGTATCATTTTTCAACCTTACATTGATCTCAGAAGACTTTTGTAAGGACGATGCAGGAAAACTAACAGATATACTCTTATCTTAGCTCTCTGGAGAAAGAGTGGGATATACATGTAATACTCAGCAATAATTTTCTGTAACAATGAGAGTGATTTCAACTGTTCAGTCTATGCTTTCTGAATTATTTCACCATTGTAAGCAGGAGAAGTATCATGGAAAACTTACAGTTAGGCAACAAAGTATTTGGGGAACCTGTGACCTTTTGCATCGAATAGAACCACCAAAAGTCCCTGTCCATCTAGGAACAATATGGAAAAGGCTCTCTCATGCCACAGTGAAAGACAGTGACATCACCTGTCACCAAATCAATCCTCTCCCTCGGTCCACTCTTGTGTTTTCATGTTCAAAATTCTGAGGTCCAGCTGTCAAGTTTAAGGCTAAAACAGATGCGTTTTGAGACACCCATGAATGGAACCCTTTATTCCGCCCCTCCCTTTTTAATGTAGCCCTGGGTGTGGGGGGGGGGGAAGGGTTCTCATTTTGACCAAAGTAGTGGGTGTTGGGGGAGAGGATTAACCCATACACTCAATTTCTTCAAACAAAATTCCTTGGGATGAGATGATGGGCACAAATGCTAGTCATATAATAATGGTGGCAAGATTACTCACCAATGGATTTTCACTCCCCTGTGAAAGACAATTATGATAGGCCCATTTGGGTGGTGGTCCTGGCTGAGAATACATGAAAAGTCCTGCATATGTTTGGTAGGTTCAGTGATGCTCTAAATCAGCGATTTTCAACCTTTTTCATCTTATGGCACACTGGGACTGTTAAAATTGTCAAGGCACATCATCAATTTTTGGACAATTGATGACGCACACAGTGCTGCTGGTGGGGGCTCACATCCCCCAATGGGTCTACTTAATAAATGATCTTCCCTCAAACTCCCACAGCATACCCGCAGACCACTCACGGCACACCAGTGAAATGGCACACCACTCATGGCACACCACTCATGGCACACTGGTTGAAAATCGCTGCTCTAAATATATTTCTCCCTTACATGAGGTCCAATGCAGAAAAAAAATCAAAAATTAAGCAACATGCATTCTCTACTTTTCTAAACATCCTCTACCTGTAATGCTGCTCCTCTTGCATTTATGTGTATATGTGGACAGGGCACACTTGCCCTGGTTCCCCCCGGCACATGTGTTTGGATTACCGAGAAGACTGGCAGATGGTATAGCGGGCCACAGGCTGTCAGAGCAGCTGCAGTGATGAAATGCACCAGCATATCTTGTGGATAAGATTGGGCTGTTGGTCTTCAAGGTGTTTTCAGGTGAAAGGTCATTAGACTGTGTGCCCCTTTTTTCTTGTCTTTTAAGCAAGACTGCCAACATTCTGCTCCTACCATTCATGAAGAAATTTTGAGCAAGTCTATTGAGGAGGTACCTTTAGGGATATAAGGGCTCAATCACATCCAGTTTTCCAGTGCTGGTGCAGCTGTGCTAATGGGGCATGTGTTGCATCCTGTGGTGGAGAGGCAGTCACAGAAGCCTCCTCAAAGTATGGGAACATTTGGTCCCTTACCTCAGGGCTGCATTGTGGCTGCACCGGTGCTGAAAAGTTGGATTGGGCCCTAAGTCAATATGAGCATTGCAGGAAAGGTCTTAGCTCTTGATGTTGAGTATTCTGATTTTATTTTTGCAGTGATTGATGATTAAGGCCTGTGAGTTTAAGGAGCTTTCAAAGAGCCATCATATGTTATCGTGATCGAATAAGAGGATGCCTCTAGCACAATTTGATGATATTGTATAGAATGTTGTTATAACATAATGTGGGTCTCAGCATGAGCTTCCAGTATGAGAGTTGGGAAACCCCTCTTCTGATGGGTCTCCTAAAAAGTGAAATTGACGGTTTTGAAGGCATATGCCCATGTGGCAACTTGTGTGGTTTTTTCCAGCATTAATTATAATTGAAGACACTGGGCACACTCCATTGCAATTCAAAGCCATGGGAGCTTTGCCATCTATTTCAATAGGATGTAGATTGTGCCTACTGAGTCAGAATGGGAAATGTGGCTTTGGATCAGTTTGGCAGATCTCCAGGGAGAATCTCCAAGCTAGGGATAATAGAAAAGTCAATACAGACCAGATGGCGACTGGTCACCATCTGGAATTAAGTTGCTTTTGGAGAAACAGCCTTAAATCGGGATGATGCAATCAAATTGTAACATTTGTCTAAAGAGCATTCATTATAGGTCAGTTTTAGGTCAATAATAGAAAAGAGAATTTTAGTGTTACTAGAAGATTTTACTGTTGGGCAGAGGAATATTGTAGATATGTGGGACGCCACAGATGAATACTTGGAAAGCGAACAGCTCAAGGAAACTCAATCAAGAGATCCAATTCACAGGCTCAAATGGCCCAATAACCTAGCCAAAATGAGAAAGATGCCATTCATCTATTTAGTGTGCTTCTATGTATTTTGAGATCTATTTGTATCCTGCCCATCCTGCTTACACTCAGGGCAGTAACTATGGTAGTGTCTCCATTTTATTTTAATTTCACAATGACCCCGAACAGTAAGAGATAGTGACCAGCCCAAGATCACTCAATGAATTTTGTCAAGGTTAAGCAGAGATTTCAATCCAGAGCATTCCTCAGGTCTGCCGCTGCCACCTATGAACAAAAACCATCAAAAAAAGGTCCCTGGGGGGAGGGGCCAGCCAGCAGCCAAGCAGACGTGCCTTTCTCGAGCTCTTGAGAAAAAAATTGTGAATCTGAGGAGACCCGAGGATTGTCTGTCAGGAGAGACAAACTCCTCCATGTAATGGCTGATCCCTGAGGAGATAAAGCCCGGCCAGGGGGGCTTTCCCAGGAGATTCTGCCATCTTGGCAGCAATGGTGAAGAATTCATGCTGAATCAAGCTGGAGGCCCCAGCAGGAAAACACATTGAAAGACTTAAGTAAGTGTTATTCCATTTGTGCATGCCTGGCGTGGACTGAGTAATTGATTGCCTGATTTGTTTTCTTGCTGTGAGAAGAGGAGGGGGGAAGTTCCCCCAGCTGTCTATCGGTGTGAGGAGAAATCGTAGAGGAGATTTACCAAGCCTACTATGGATATATGACAATATAACTACAACTTTGCAACTTTGAATTTTGGTGGATTACAAATTAACTGTCCTTGGAAAGTTTGTATTGGAACATTTATTGCCTTGGTTTGATGCTCCTGTTTGGGATTGCTTGAAAGAGTGGCTGGATTGCCTGAAAGAGCTGGCTGAAAAAGCTGACATTCCTGCGGACTCAGGAATGGTGTTGCAAAGGCTACAACTATAAACAAGATAAGAGAAATGTAAACAAAACAAGAACAGTGCACCAGTGACTTCTAGTGACATCTAGTGGATTAAAAAAACATTGCAAGAACTGGATTTGTGTTTATAATTGAAGCAAGGAAGATAATATGCTGAGGACATCTAGTGGTCTTAAAGAACATTGCAAGCAGAAGGAAGGAAGAACAAAGATGGCGGGCAAAACAGTGAAAGTCCGAGGCTCACCAGTGTCTGAGACGGGACTTGGAAAATTAGCACAAGAGGAACCGAAAGGGAAAAACTGGAAACAGACTGTGCAAGACAACATAGAAACTAACATAGAAACATAGGTACAGCAACTAACAAACCAATCTGTACAAACTCAAGCTAGTGTGGATGCCTTAACCAAATGATTAGATGAACTTTGTGGACAACTGATAGAGGTGAAAATTACATCAGAAGAAAATAAACAAAAGATTGAGAGATTGGGACAAAAGATAAGAAAAGATCAAGCTAAAATATCGGAGATAGAAGAAAATCAGCATGATGCAGAGACAACGTTAATGGAAATCCAGATGGATAGTGCAGCTCGAGTGGTGAGGATACAAAATATACCAGAGGAGAAAGGAGAAGATTGTCAGATTAATATCAGAATGGATTAATACACTGATGGAGGAGATATCTAAAGAATTGGACTCAGTGAGAAGAGTGAGCACTTCTTATCTGAGTAAACGCGAATTACCAAGAGAAATACATCAGAACCTTTTACAGAGATAAATTACTGAAGGCCTCACAGGAAAAGGAATGGACAGTGGATGATAACAAAGTCACCATTTTGAGACATGTTCCATGGAGAGTGAGGAAGAAAAGAAAAGAAGAGAATATGGAAACCTGACAAAATTGTAAAGAGAAAAGCAAATACCATACAGATGGCTTTTTCCGGAAGGTATGTTTTTTCAATATCAGACACAGAGATATAATATAAATTCAACAATAAAAGCAGAAAACTTCTTTAGTACAGTGGTGAAAGACGAGATAAGAAAGGAAGAAAAGGAGGAAGAGAAATCAAGAAGAAAAGAATTAGAATATAAACCAGAAGAATATATATTAGAAGAATATAAACCAGAAATGGAGTCAGATGAAAAGAAGTCAGATGACTTAGAAGTAACAGAGGAATCAGAGAGGGAAGAGCCTAGAGGCACGAGTAAGAGGCGCTCACCAATAGCAACAAGAAAAAGACAAAAAGAGAGGAAGACTAGTAAAAAGAAACATGATATCTAATGAATAGGGCATTGTTGGTGAATAAAAAATTAGGAGAAGTTTCTGTGGCTTCAGATGAAAAAAAAGAGCTGTTGCCATTTATGTTAAAGAAAGATTGAGATAAAAAGAAATATATGCATTACAAGATGGATTATTGGATTTTGAGATGCAAGAAGAAATAGTAAAATAATGCATGATAAAATGGGTGCAAAATATACACCACAATATCACAATAGTTCAATGGGCACAGATCCGGAAGCATAATAAACTTACTAGAGTAGCAAATTTTATATTATTTTAGATATTATAGATAAAGAAAACGATGTATACCTAGTTATTATGATTTAAATTGTAGTGAGGATTTTATGTGTTAGATATTGGAAGTATTTTAAAATACCAATGAAAAATGAATTAATAGAGAAAGTGATGAATGTGGTGGAGATTGACACACGTTTGGAAATTTTAGATCAATAACGAAGGCTGATACAAATTGATTAATGGAAAAAACCCTTTTATGCTTGGTTGAAAATGAAGTTTTAGAAATATATGATAGGGCATTTAGATGATTGTATTACATATATATTATATTTGATATGATATATGACTTATGGATGAAAAATGATATTGAGAGGTAAATTTAGAAGAGGAAATTGATTAAGATATGTAATGATTTATTAGTTTTAATGATATGCAATGGTGATGTATGATTTCCTGCACCCTTTGTTTGTTTGTTTGTTTTTGTGTAGTGATGTTTTTTGTGTTGTGTGCTATGTGTTGTGTGTTTTTGATTGTAGTTGTTTTTGGAAAATAAAATAAAAAATATTTTTTTTTTTTTAAAAAGGTCCCTTACTTTGCTCCTGGTACAGTTTCTTCAAATGCGGAAGGGTGGGAAGGTTAAATTCTGCATGAATGAATGAACTCCTTGTTCATTTGATCCCATATTAAAGCGGACAGGTCGTACTTCCATATTTGAAGAAATTGTTCCAGGCAGGGCTGAGCTAAGACCTCCTGATTCCTGGATGCCAAATGCTGCCGGTTGACCTGATAGTGTGCCAGTCTCTGCTCCTCCCACCCTCCAGTGTTCTAGCTCAGGATGCTCCTTTCCTCCACATTTTCTTTCCCTTTTCTGCTCTCTTCTTCCTATTCCCATCCAGGGAGTGGAAGGAGAAGGAGGAACAGAGGAGGCAAATAGGTGGACACTGATGCCACCAACCATCAATCTGCTTCCTGACATGATACCTCCTGTTGGCCTCATGGATGGCCCTGGCACCAGGACCAAGGTAAGGAGGCAGATGATTCTCTTCCCTGCTTATTTTTAGTGGGCATGCAGAGGATCAATGCTGATTGCATCTGTGGCAGACTAGAGGAAGGTGGCAGTGGTAGCAGACTTGGCATGAAGAGCCCCTGAATCCCCCACCCTCTTGCTGCTTGTAATCCACTGCTGATGCAGCTGATATCAGCAGGCCTTGTGGGTGGTGTATTGGAATCGAGGAAGATCTGGCGAGGAGGTAGATGTGGTGTCAGAAGTGGCCCCTTTAAGGGTAAGGCCTGGGCATCTAGCAGAGTGTGCTGCACAGCTGCAGCCACTGGAAGGCAATAGGGCCCTCAGGGATATAAGGAGCACCTGAGGCAGGAAGGGTTTGTGGGTTGGAGAAGGAGTGCAGGTTGGAGAGGAGACTGACTGGGTTTATTGAATTTGGAATCTGACTGTGGACTGTGACTTGGCTTAATGACTTTGGACTTTGACTTGGATACTCTGACTGATTTGACTGACTACCTGGAATCTGACCTTGGACTGTGACTTATGACCTTGTGACTTTGGACTGTGACAGAGTCCAGAGCTTATTGGCTCTGGACTCTGATTTGGCAACTCTAACTGATTGGACTGACTTACTTGGAATCTGTGGACTGGGACTGGACTCTGACTTTTGCTTGCTGCACTTGTGAGTCAACCAAGGGAAACTAATCAGCCTTAAGCGGGCACAAGGCCCAGTGGGGAGGAGCTGTGACAAGACAGGTGGGCAGCCCTTGAGTTCAACATTCTTACTCACTAAACCATACTGGTTCTAACAGCAGAACATTGAAATAGATGTTTGTGCCAAAAACGTCTGTGTGCTCCACACATGGTGGCATTCCTCTTCCTCCCAAACGTCCTACAAACAAATACTGAGAAACCTTCAGAGAAGCTTGTCACATGGTCTCCCATTCCTAGTTTAGAGAAGAACAATGGAATACACAATCCTTTACCTCACAATTCACTTCCAAATCCTTTGTGATATATAAGAAAACATTAAGCTACCAGAACTAGTTTCTTCTGCATTTTTTCAGAAATGAAACCCTCTGAGCGTTCAACAGAACATACAAATCATAATTAGTTTATATAATCATTTCTCCTCCATAAGACTGCTTCGGTTTTATTATGCTATTGAAGTCTGGGTGGAAGATTTTCAAACCTTGCTCTTTATGAAGGAAATGAACAGCCATTTGGCCAAACCACAAAGAAAAATGATTCTATTATCCTACATTGTACAGACAAATGAGGACAGATCATGTCCTCTAAGGAATTAAACATGCTTGTTATCATAAAGAATCCTTTAACATAGATCCTGAATACCAGCTGACCTCAGGAAGTGGCTAAGTGATGGCTGACTCTGTTTTGCTTCACCCACGGGTAAAAGCATTCAAAGACCACTGCTTTAAAATGATTTTCCCCACCAGCAAATACCTCAAGAAGTTTTCCACATCTACCTACCTGTCTGTCTGTCTGTCTTCTATAGTGTGTAAAATGCGATAACTGTCAGATAACAATATGCAATAAGCTTAGATGCAACGTATTGCTTTTTATATGTGCAACTGCATGTGTGGGAGGAGATCCAAATAACAGACCAATCTGATGGGTATAATACACTTTGCTGCAGCAGCAAACATGACTCCACTAGAGCATGTGGGCTGGCTAATACTGCAAGCAGCATGCAGCTGGGTCCGTGTAAAGACAGATCGAGCACCCCTGTCTGTCCAGGTAAGGCCATGCGGGGGTCGAGAGGAAGGTGGGGAGAGAGTGCAATGGGGCAGGGGAGAGGGCAGAACAGGGAAGAGATGGAGCAGAGAGGAGGGTGGATTGAGCCTGGGAAAGAGGCAAGTGTGGCCACAGCAATACCCACTGAATCCTAATCCCCTTCCTGGGTCTGATCCACCTTCATGACCCAACATGGACTTGTGATATCACTTGTGCAGATCCAAATTGACCCATGGCAGCAGCTAGGGCTTAAACTGGGGCAAGGGAACAAATATTCCCTTAACCTAAGGAGATGTGACATGCCAAAACTCCCTCACAGGATCAGCAGGCATCACATTGGCACTGATGCACTACTTTGTCAGCAGTTAGTGGACCAGGCTGCCCGGCTCACAGGGACCCTGTGCTCCCTCTTCATCCCTTTCCATCAGCCTCATCCAGGACATGTATGCCACACGACGGACGATAACTTGCTATGGGAGAACCATATGTGTCTTCCATATAGATCCAGCCACGCTATTCCTCCTCCAGACCTCACACGCACGTTGTGACTGGAGTTGGTGTTGTGGTCACATCCTGTGAAATATCTTGGAGAATCCTATATGCAGCTATATTTGAAAGAAGACCAACACACACCTTCCTATCAATAATTGATCAACACTTGATCCTGTTGTTCAGGTCAATAGGGAAAAGTTCTGGCTTTAATTGTATAGGATCAAAAACAAAGTCAATTTCTTTTCTACCATTGCCATAGTAACACTGGATTGTGACTGTGAACTCAATGAAACAGGAGAAAAAAATACAGATGTTTTGTTCTAATATCCCTTTTAGCATTTGGGTCCATTATTTCACCCGTTTCAGATCCTCAAGCATATGCCATCTGAAAAATAAGATCAACATGTATAAGATGTTTGATTTTAAAAAAAAGTTTCAGTTAATTTGGGCAGAAGATGAGGGGACAGGATTGGGCTGTAAATGAGCATGCAGTAAATGACTGTATAATTGACTAGAGGGGAGGCAACCATAGATTGAATCCTATGCGGTGCCCAGGATGCCCATCCCATCAAGGTAGCCAAGCTGACAAAGGCTGGTGGGGAGAAGCCTGGCTGGCTTGTCCATGTCTCTCCCGGTCCTTCTTTGCCTGCAATCCAAGCCTGCACTCCGTGATTGGCCCCCCTGAGGGAAGCTTCCAAGTGCAGAGGGAGGTCCAGCTGGAAGGCAGCAGCACGCTTTCTGGGGAAAAGCGGCACACTACTTTCTTAACACATGTGCAAGCCGCTCTTAGTTACGTCTCAATGCCAGGAAGCTTAAAATGGCGACGCCCAGGCTTTGCCCACTTCCAAAATGGCACCGCCTAGGTCTATTGCCATCTTCCAAGATGGCTGCGGTCAGCTTCTTGCGACCCACCAGAAATCGGATTGCGACCCACCAAGTGGGTCCCAACCCACAGTTTGAGAACCACTGCCATAGAGATTGTGAAAAAAGAAATGAGGAATGCATGGCTGAAAACTTCCAAGGCAAATGATGAAACCTTCTTAAATACATTATACTGTCCCTATTTAGATGTATGTCGCAGTCATATTTTGGCTTCCCTGGACCTCAGAAGGCCTTCTAAGGTCTTAAAATGGTCACTTCTGGATTCCTCCATGAAACCAGAAGTGATGTTTTTAGCCCTCTGAGGCCTTTACAAGGCCTCCAGAGGGTCAGGGAGGCCATATGCTGCTTCCACGGCCCTCAGAACGCCTCTGGGCAAAAGGCCCTGAAAGGTGCGGAGAGGCGCTGTGGGGGGTGGGTGGTTGCGTGGTGCTGCCTCTCCCAGCCTGGTGTCCAGGGCATTTGTCTCCCTTGTCCTCCCAGGTACACCACTGACTCCAAGGCAAATGCTCTCCAAAATGTTCTCAAAATACACTCTCCCCCCCCCCCCATTTGGTTCTTGTCTAAAAATACCGCACGTCAGCTATTGGTGGTGAGTGTGCTAAACATACAATCCCAATATTCAGAAATTCCTATCCTAATATTCCAATAATTCCATGAAATAGATGGATGGATTCGAAGCACAAAATCAGCCTGTATTTTGATTGAGAGGCAAATCTTTACAGAATTCAGGACTGTACAGAAGCAAGACTTTTGTGCAGTTGATGGAACCATCTTTTAAATTTTAGAGCATCCCCTGTGTAGGGGAAACAAACTTTTGAGAATGAAAGGTTGGGCAAAGTGAATTCAAACAGAACTGGTTAAAAATTGCTTGGCATGGAAGACTGAGCATTCAGTGTTCCTTTATTCATTGTTGGAATTGGCTTCATACATCAATGAACTTTTCTTGGTGTTTTAGACGAATTTGAATACTACCCCTGAGAGTTTACCTGTATCTTTTGAAATGGAATGTCACCCAGGAGGGTATTTGTGATTTCTAAATAGGAGCCATAATTGCAACAGCATGTTTTGTGCGTGCTCAAAACCGAAGGGAAAACATTTACAATCTTTTCTTGTACAGTGGAAGAATTGGAAATGGAAAGAGAGTCATGGTGTCCTTTTCAGCCCATGGGATGGGGCTAAAACTTCTGAATTTTGTGAACACACACACACACACACACACACACACACACACCCTGGTTTACTATCTATGGTGCTTCTGAAAATAAAAATAAATAAATCCCTCTCTTGCATTTTTGGAAATATGCTCTGGAAATAATTTCTGATCTAAAAGAGAGTCAGACATTTTGGTTTTGTTCAGAAATGATCACTACTAATACTTTAGAACACTGGTTCCCAACCAGTGAACCTTGGGACCCTAAGAAGTGGTCTGCAAGATTGCCTCCTATCACTTCCACCTGAAGTGTCAGCTGTGGCTGTGGGCAATCCGTTCTCTGCACTCTCTGGTAGTCTGTGAGGGGAGTGTTCACTTGGGAGACCCTTCCCCACAGATCACCAGAGAGAGCAGTGAATGGACTGCTCACAGCTGGCGACGAAAGCAGCCGCCCGTAAATCTTGATAAGAATAAATCTAATAAAACTCTAATAAATCTTATTTTATGACAAATTTAATTGTATTTTTGTGTGCAGGGGGGTGGAGTGGGAGGGTTGCATGTGGTCCATGATGATTCCAATTTTTGCCTTAGTGGTACACAGGCTCCTAATGGTTGGGAACCACTGCTTTAGAACATGGCAAGACACACAGGCTATGATGTGATCGTATCAGAGAGTTCAAAATGAACTGACAACCAGCACCACCAAGTCACCCACTGAAGGCCTTGCCCATGTATGCTCACTCTATGACTGTAACGGCAAGTGACGGAGGGCTTGTGTGCCACAGGTAAAATCATGGATCAAAAGTCTCAGAGATAGAGTTTCTTTATCGCCTCTCTGCAACTCGGATACAGTCTTTTCAGCAGAGGCACTTCTTGTGAGTCATCCAGTGATGGATGATGAGATAGAAGTGACATGAGTGAAAGAACCCTGAGGCAGGGAACTCAGTGCCCAAAGTTAGGGTGATTATATTAAGGACAGAGATGGTGATCTTTCAGGAGCTATCAGTATACCAATGTTTCTACAGGCGCACACTTCTCCAATCACAGTGTTATAATCAGAGTGGGAATGTGGACTGTGCCTGATCGATACTCCTCTGCGTTAGAGCTCTTCCAGTACAATCCTTTGCATGTCTACTCAGAAGTAAACTCCACCAAGTTTAATGGAACTTACTGCCAGGTATGTGTGTGCATATGATCGCAGCCTTAAAGGACAAACATGTTTCCATTTTGGATTGCAATCATTCTGCTCAGGGTGTGTCAGTGGCATCGCTAGGGAGGTGCAGGCCACACCAGGTGACGCGCTGGGGGGGTGATGTGCCCTGGGGGAGGACACGCTAACATAATGGCTTTCAGAGCTACCCCATCATGCCATACACCGATGGATGCGGAATGTCCAGTGGAGTGCAATGCAAAAAACAGAATTGAAATTGCCCCTTTCCTTCAAAAGTTATGGCCAAAAAACCAGAAGGAAAAAATGTATGGAGCCCTATGGAAAGTGAAAGTGAGCCGTATTGAGCATTTACTCGCGAGTAGGCAAACTTGCCTTAGTCCGTCGGAAAGGGCAGGCTGAGAGGACTCTAACAAGGTCAGAATGGTCCTCATCCAATGAATGCAGCCCCCAAAATCACTGGAGAAGGAGGTTCCTCCCTCCCAGCTGCAAGTCTTATGGAAAGCAAAGCAGCCTCATAGTTGTGTTTACTCGCTAGTAGGCAGACGTGCCTTGGCTGGTGGTCAGGTCAGGCAAAGGGGAATGTGAGGACACCAGAAGGGTCCGAATCCGATGGAACTGGAGTGCAACAAATGCTCCAGAAGGCAGCCTCCCTCCACCCCCACTAAAAAGAACAAAAAAGAGGCTTGAACTGGTAAGGGGCATGTTTTCTATTTTGCACTTGCAAAGTCAGGAGGTCTTTATCTTGATGTGCCTGAAATAGAAGAACTTTAAACTGGGCACTGGGAGGGCTGGAAATCTCACTGATTCTTTTTGGGGGGTTGTTATTGCAGGCAGGCTACAGAGTAAGCTCCATTGACCACTCTGGGACTTACTTCAGAGTAGACATGCATAGGACTGGGCTCACAGGCTGCAGTTCTACCCACACTTTCCTGAGAGTAAGCCCCATTGACCACTATGGGACTTACTTCTGAGTAGATTCACTTGGTGGAACAGGACTGGCTCCCCCATATTTAATTATTTCTTTTATTTTAATTGAATTATTTATAATTATTTATTTTAATTTGCTTGATGATGTCACCACTGTCCATGACATCACTTCCAATGGGTCCTGGACAGATTGTCATTCTAGAAAGTGGGTCCTGGTGCTAAAAGTTTGAGAACAGCTGCAATAAGGTGTTAGTAAGTTGACACGGGTGTGTGTGTGAGACTCTACAAGTCTTCAAAATCACTAAAATAAGTGTTTGGAGGAATAAGACCATCATGTTATATATCAATCAATGCGTAATTTCATGCAGAATGCAGTGAAGCAAACCACACTGAAATATCTGTGTTCTAACAAAAGGTACAGCCAAAAAACCAGTGGGGCGGGGCGATGGTACATCACCATGCCCGCGTGGGGTGTTGCCCTGCCCACTGCATGGGGTGATGCGCAGGCCTCTGGCACCAGGTGATGTGAATCGTAGTGACGTCACTGGGGTGTGTTACTTTATTCCTTTCAATCAACAGTGTTTTATCTCAGTTTAGGAGAAACTGAAATATGAAAAGATTAGCATGTTGCACTTTCATCCAGAAGCTCTCCTGCGGTATGCAGCAGAAGCTGCGCTGGTGCCATTGAGGGAGTTAGACAGGGCTGCAACTCTAAAAATTCACATAGTTCAAAATTCCAAAGTAAACAATTCAAATTGATTTCAATTCAAATTCAATTCAACAATTCAGATGATTACGGGGCTGGGGCACCTTTCTTATGAGGAAAGGCTACGGCGTTTGGGCCTCTTCAGCCTAGAATCACGATTGCCCCCTTTAAGGAGGTGATCGGAGTTTGTTTTGCCTGACCAGGACACGAGGGTCCCTCCCCAAGGGGGAGGTGTAGGGGGCTGGGTCAGGCAGCTACGGTGGTCCTTTAAAAGGGGATAAGACCCAGCCCTCTTCCTCCTTGTGCACGTGGGCACCGTGGGAACAGCATCAGTGGTGCTTGTCGGTGCTTCGCAGCGGTGGGAGTTTTCCAGCAGACTCTTGCTTTCGAGGTAAATGGGAGGGCATGCTCGCTTCACCCCCCCTGGGTTTGTCCCTTTGCCCCTTTGCATGGCTCATGCACCCCCCTCCCCCCCAATTTTTCTTTGCCCAGTACCTGCAGGTGCTCGCTTGGCAAGGGGCCTACGTCGGTGGGGCTGGCGGGTCGCTCCGGGCACAAGCAGGCTGGCGGGCTGCGGGGACTGGGTGCTTGGGCTGGTGCCGGTGCACGGCGGGGCCGGCCGCCCCAGTCACTTCTCCCTCAGGGGCAGGTGGATTGGAGTGGGCCTTGGATGGCCCTGGCCGACGCTGGCGCGGCATGGTGCCCTCAGGGCCTGGGCATCTGGGAGGCCCAGGGTGGGTGCAAGCAGGGCCTCGCCGCCCTTAGTGGCCGGCTGCTCGCTGGGGGGCCAGCGGCTCGGCGCCGGCGAAAGGGGGCCGCCTCCAGTGACCGGAGGGGGCCGCCATCTTGGGAGGGCCTGCGCTGCTGCCTTTTTTGCCGGTTTGCGCATGCGCGGGGCCGGCGCCATCTTGGGAGGGTCGCCGGCCTTTGCGCATGCGTGAAGGGACGCCGGTTTGCGCATGCGCGGCCGGCGCCATTTTGGTGAGGACGTGCTGGGACCGGTCGCAGGCGCCATTTTGAGAGGGTCGCTCCCTCAGCAGCGGCCTGTCCGGGCGACGGCGCCGGCTTTGTGCGTGCGCGGCCGGCGCCATGGTTTGGGGGATGGGTTGCGGCCCCTCCCGGCGCCATCTGGGGAGGGTCTTTACCCTCCTGGCCGCGTCGCCGCGGCGGCCGGGCTGGGCCCCGCCGGGCTGCCTGTCGCGGCGCCAGCGGAGCAGGTGGGGGGGTTGGGCCCCCCCCTCTTTTCTTCTAGCACGCCTGGCGGGGCAGGGCTACCCCCCCCTCGGGGATTTGCCCGGTTGCCGGGAGCCACGGGCCCCGTTGGGGCTGCCGGTGGGGATGGGAGCGGCGCCCGGGGGGGCTGGCCCCCCCTTTTTCACCCGCTCGGCAGGGTGGGGCGGGGGTGGCTGCCCCCCCAGGTCAAGCGGGGGGGCATGGGTTCCTCCCCCCTTTCTTTATTGAAAGAACCCCCCCTTTTTTCGTTATTCCCCCCTTTGTTTTATTGACTGGAAGGGCACGGATCTTGGCTGGCTGCCATGGCCCACCCCCAGATGAATGGTGTTTACTGTGCCATTTGTTTACTGTGCCATTCTGTCTGGGCACTTGAGGGTGGGGCCTTCAATCTCCGCCCCCACCTCATGGGCAGCGGGTGTGGTTTTTTGTTTGCCTCACTACCCTGTCAAGGTTCAAGGTATGGACGCAAGTGCTGCTCATGTGAGTTATGCATGAGAGGGTACATGACACTAACTATTTGTTTTCATCACTTTCCTTCCAGGCTAGCCTTTGTTTCTTTGCCCAAATCTCTCTTCAGCATGTGTAGGTCACAGCGTAGAGCCAACCGCAAGGCACCCGCTGCCGCACTGCCTGCTGGGAGCGCGGGGGCTTCTGCGGCGGGGCAGGTGGTCCCCTCGCCAGGCCTGGATAGCATGGCTGAGCAGGTCATGGCATTGCAAGGGGAGTGGGTGCCGTCTTTAGGCACTCCTCGAGTTGGGGGCAATGCCCCGCCTGAGAAGCGGGCGTGCTCCTCCCTGTCTGATGTCCTGCAAGGGATTTTGGACAGGCTTACGGCTTTGGAGGGCTGCAGGCCGGTGGCGGCGGCGACGATGCCAGCAGAGGATGAGAGGCCTGCCATAGGCCCAGCTGTGACTCCGGCGAGGGAATCTTCAGAGGCCTCTGCAGACAGCAATGCAGCATTGGCTCCATCCGCGTCTGTTGCTGTGCCTAGCCCCAACATGGGGGCCCAGGCCAACCTGGGTGAGTATGAAGGGAGAGGCTTGACGGGTATTGTGGAAGTCTGGGGAGGTAATCCTGTCCCGCACAACCAGTGTGGGCAGCTAGGGTCTGTATTGTACGGCCCAGAAGGGCAACCCGGAGTGCCTCAGTCTTCACCCGTCCTGGCCGTGGCGGAGACTGCACAGCCCAGCTGCGTGGCAGTATCTACGCAGCTGCTGGGGAGTAGGCAGCCTGCCTCCCCACTGGGATGGACCGCCCAGCAAGCTGCATATCAGCAGGGTGGTGCGGCGCCGGCTGTTCTCCCCCAACAGGCAGGGGCGGTGTTGCAGTCGGGTCCCGCGCAGGCACACGGAAGCGCCCCTGGGGCGAGCGCACAGCTGGCAGTTGGGGTTTCTGTGCTAGGCGAGCTCCCGCAGGTGCAAGGTGCGGCTTACGCAGCACCCCAGCTTGCCAATGCAGCCCAAGCCGGGCATGCTGGGCCGCCGGTGCAGAGCGGGGCCGGGCCAGCAGCGGGTGCATGGCCGCTAACGTCACCGGCATCCAAGGCGGCGGTTCAGGGGGCTCCCCCCCTTCCCCCAATGCCGTATGGGGAGGAGGCTCTTCCACTTGGGGATCATCTGGCCCCGGCAGTTAAAGAACGGATATGGAAGGGTGAGTATGTGGACCTTTTCAGCCTTCTCCACAGGGAGCCAGAGCCAGAGATCAGGCCAGGGGAGTGCAATAGGGAGCACCAGATAGTGCGTAAGCCTAAAATTGATCGGAATTGGACTAATTGGCTAGCAGGGTTTACCATCTACATGGGGGTGGTACTGCAGAGGGATCTGTCCAAAGGCCCGGCACTGGCAAAGTACCTGGACTTGATTCACAGGGCTTTTCGTGGATACTCAGGTTCAGGCTGGTTAGCATATGACGAGCAATTCCGCATGCGCATGGGAAATAATCCCCAGCTGGCGTGGGAAAGGAAGAACTCAGAGTTGTGGATGCAGCTAGTGATGGCAGGAGGTGCCGCTGTGGGAGAGCGTTCGGACAGCGGCCACCTGATTGCCAGGAGCAGCAATTCACGCCTGGCGGGGCCGCCACAGGCGGGAACGCCGGGCCGACGGGTTCAACCCCCGCGTGCGTGTTATGAATACGCATCGTCTGGTTACTGTTCCAGAGCAAGTTGTTCCTTCCTGCACAACTGCGGACTGTGCGGTGCGGGCCATCCGATTACCTCATGCCCGAGGGGTTACCGCGACAGGAGATCTAGGCGCCGTGGCTCAGGACAGAAGAGGGGAGGTGGGGCAGGCGAAGCTTCCACTTCCAAAGGGGCCAAGTCCGATTAGGCTGCCGGCGTTGGCCGAGCTGCTGCGCGAATACCCGGATCGCGCTGCAGCGGCATTCCTGTGGGAGGGTTTCAATCAGGGTTTTCGGATACATTCACCGCATCCCAAGGGTGTGAGCTTAGCTCGAAACCTGAAGTCAGTCACGGGCATGGAGGACATAGTCCAGAAGAAGATCGACAAGGAGGTGGGTTTAGGGCGAGTTTTGGGCCCTTTTCCTACTCCCCCGTTGCCTGACCTTAAGGTTTCTCCGCTGGGGGTGGTGCCTAAGAAGGCCCCTGGGGAATACCGCCTCATTCACCATTTGTCCTACCCCAAAGGGACATCGGTGAATGATGGGATCCCCGACCAATACTGCACGGTCTATTACACGTCTATTGACCAAGCAGTACGCATATTGAGACGCTGCGGCCCAGGTGCGCTTATGGCTAAATGTGATATCGAGTCTGCGTTCCGCCTGCTTCCGGTGCATCCTGCAGATTTTTGCCTGCTGGGCTTTGCGTTCCAGGGCCAGTTTTATCTGGATCGGTCACTCCCAATGGGGTGTTCACTGAGTTGTGCCACTTTTGAACGCTTTAGTACAATGCTGGAGTGGGCCCTACGGAAGCGGTGCGGAGCGCAAACTACCTCGCATTATCTCGATGACTTTATGTTTATGGGCCCGGCGGGCACAGGTCAGTGCCAGAGGCTGCTCGCCACTTTTGAGGCTCTGACACGCGATTTAGGGGTCCCGCTGGCTCAGGGCAAGACAGAGGGCCCCTCTTCCCGCATGACCTTCCTGGGCATCGAGCTTGACTCGGTGGCGGCGGCAAGCCGGCTCCCGAGTGACAAGCTGACAGCGCTGGTGTCCAGATTGCAGGTGGTGATGCAAGCAAAGAGGGTTACGCTACGGGAGTTGCAGGCGCTGGTAGGGCACCTGAATTTTGCTTGCAGGGTGGTCGCGCCAGGGAGGGCCTTCCTGCGTAGATTGTGTGAGGCCATGGCAGGATTGCGCTCGCCGCACCACAGGGTACGGGTCACAGCGGCCATGCGGGAGGACATGGTGGTCTGGCTTCGCTTCCTGGAGGATTTCAACGGGGTTTCATTCTGGCGTTCCGAGCAGCTGCTCAGGGCGGACTTGCAGGTGCACTCAGACGCGGCGGGAGGTTTTGGTTTTGGCATCTTTTTCCGCGGCCGATGGTGCGCTGCACCATGGCCGCAGAGCTGGGTACAGGGTGGCATCACGACCGACCTTACTTTCCTGGAGCTTTTCCCAATAGTGGTGGCAGTGCACATCTGGGCTGGTGAGTTTCAGAACGCCTCGGTGCGTTTCTGGTGCGACAACCAGGCAGTGGTGGCAGTAGTGAACTCGATGTCTTCCAAATCCCCCAGGGTCATGAGGCTTGTGCGGCAGTTCGTATTGCAATGCCTGCGCATTAATGCTCTTTTTGTAGCTCAGCACGTTCCAGGGGTTGAGAATTGCATCGCGGATGCTTTGTCTCGATTTCAGGAGGAACGATTTCGGGAACTCGCCCCTGGGGCGGCGCCATCCCCGGACCGCATGCCTCCTTGGCTCTGGGACCTTGGCTTACAGAAGTAAACGAGGTCATATGCGCCTCACTGGCGCCCAGCACGCGGAGGGGTTATTCACGGAAGGTAACTGAGTTTGCTGATTTCAGATCGACGGCTGGATTGCCCAGCCTGTGGCCAGCACCGGTTGAGCACCTGCTGTTTTTCCTTCTGCACCTGCAGCGGTCGGGAAGGGCGGTGAGCTCCCTCCCAGGCTTCATGTCTGCCATAGCTTTTGTTTCAAAAGCAGGGGGCTACCCCGATTTCACTCAGGACTTCAGGGTGCGGAAAATGTTGGAGGGCTTCGCTAGGAAAACACCCCCTGTCCGGGACCACAGGCGCCCCATCACGCCAGAGTTGCTCGGGGGTATCGCAGGGACCTTCGCGACCCTTTGTTCGTCGCCATGTGAGGTTCAACTTTTCAAGGCTGCATTGCTGACAGCCTTCTTTGGCGCTTTTCGGCCCAGCGAGTTCCTGGCGAAGAGCAAGACTGATCAATCTGCACGGGCCTTACAGAGGGTGGACCTAACCTGGGTGCCAGGAGGAGTCTCAATTACCCTCAGGCAGTCTAAGACAGACCAAAGGGGCATTGGTTGCTTGGTGACTCTCAAGGAGGTGGTAGGAATGCCATTGTGCCCAGTGGCGGCGCTGAGGGAGTATCTTGCACTCTCGGGGGAGCGCTCAGGGTCTTTGTTCCAGCATAAGGATGGTTCTCCCCTCACGCTGTTCCAGTTTCGGGCAATTTTCTCGCGAGCCCTGGGGGTTTTAGGGTTGCAGCCTAGGGAATTTGGCTTGCACTCCCTCCGCATTGGAGCAGCCTCCGCAGCAGCGGCTTTGGGGCTGGCAAGGGAGGACATTCAACGGATAGGCCGTTGGCGTTCGTCAACATACAGGCGATACGTTCGCAAATGACGCGTATGCAAATCCGGGCATGCCCCAGCTGTGGGGGGAACAGTGTAAGAGTGGATACCTTGAAATAACATCTCTGTTTTCATCTGCAGGACGCAATGATAGCCCCATACGCGTGTTAATCTGCGGCCACTCCATTATCTTTTGGGCCCGCAAGAGGGCGGCTGCTACTCCCCTCGGAGAGAATCTGGGCCTCAGCCCGGCAGTGCGGGTGGCTTGGTTAGCCAAGAGGGGCATGAGATGGTGCCAGCTGCTGCCCGCGTTGATGGAGTTCCTGAATGTGAATCCCCCACCGGACATTTTGGTTCTCCACCTGGGCGAAAATGACCTTTGCAGGATGTCCGGTCTGGCTCTGATGAACAGAGCTCATGAGGACATCACCACCCTTAT
The DNA here is from genome assembly GCF_035046505.1 of Tiliqua scincoides. Taxonomy (NCBI): domain Eukaryota; kingdom Metazoa; phylum Chordata; class Lepidosauria; order Squamata; family Scincidae; genus Tiliqua; species Tiliqua scincoides. The sequence continues at coordinate 117,909,905 of NC_089821.1, forward strand.
GGGTTGGCTACCGGAGACCACTTTGGTTTGGTCGGATTTCTTGCAACGTCGTGTGTGGCGGGGGGCTTTCTGCGGCGCTAAGGTTGAGAGGATGCGCAAGAAAGTTACCAGGAGCATTGGCAACTTGGTGTCTCGTGCTGGGGGCAGGGTGGTCATGCATCCTGCAATTGTGTTCTCGTTACCCGGCATGTATAGGGGTGACGGTGTTCATTTGTCAGAGGGAGGCGCAGACATCTTTCTTAAGGACCTGCAGGGCGGCCTTAAGTCGCTTCTGCCCCTGTTTGGGAGCGGGGGGGTCAAGCGCTAGGCTGACCCCTCCTTGTGGCAGGTGGTGCGGGTTAGGAGGCGTGAATGGGACTCTGGCATGCACCTTCAGGCGGCATAGGCAGGGCGGAACCCTATTTCAGTCCTCAGGGGCTTGGCGGCACGAGGACTTAGACGGGGCCCTGGCCGGGATCGCAGGGCCCACCTCAGAGGCTCAGCGGCTCGAGGTGGCGCAGGCTGTGGTCCGGCTGCCTTCCCCTTAAGGGATAGACATGGAGGAGACGCGCCGTCCCAGCAGTGGGGCGCGACTCGGAGTCGGGTGCATGCCCGCCTGGGGGCAGAGGTTTCTGGTACCGCCCAGAGGTCCCTCCCCGCACCACAGGGGCTTTCGCTGCCTCCGATGCTGCAGGTCTCAGCCTCTGCTCCTCTTGGTTAATGTACAATAAAGTGGCCCTTTTCTTCCATATGTGTTGTCTCGAGTGTTCATTGGACAGTGCTGAAACAATCACGATCGCCCCCTTTAAGGAGGTGATCGGAGTTTGTTTTGCCTGACCAGGACACGAGGGTCCCTCCCCAAGGGGGAGGTGTAGGGGGCTGGGTCAGGCAGCTACGGTGGTCCTTTAAAAGGGGATAAGACCCAGCCCTCTTCCTCCTTGTGCACGTGGGCACCGTGGGAACACCCACCCGCCCGCCCTAGAGGCAGTCTGAGTTTAACTGGTCGCCGTTTGGGGCCGGGTAGGAATTTTTTGCTGCCTGCCAAGATTGGCCAAAGGGCAGGCAGTTTTTTCGCCTACCCCAGACTGTTAGGGGCTAAGGGGTCACAACCCCCCGTTTACAAGCTGCCATCGGTCACTTTAAGAGGGCAGGTGGTGCGGGTTAGGAGGCGTGAATGGGACTCTGGCATGCACCTTCAGGCGGCATAGGCAGGGCGGAACCCTATTTCAGTCCTCAGGGGCTTGGCGGCACGAGGACTTAGACGGGGCCCTGGCCGGGATCGCAGGGCCCACCTCAGAGGCTCAGCGGCTCGAGGTGGCGCAGGCTGTGGTCCGGCTGCCTTCCCCTTAAGGGATAGACATGGAGGAGACGCGCCGTCCCAGCAGTGGGGCGCGACTCGGAGTCGGGTGCATGCCCGCCTGGGGGCAGAGGTTTCTGGTACCGCCCAGAGGTCCCTCCCCGCACCACAGGGGCTTTTGCTGCCTCCGATGCTGCAGGTCTCAGCCTCTGCTCCTCTTGGTTAATGTACAATAAAGTGGCCCTTTTCTTCCATATGTGTTGTCTCGAGTGTTCATTGGACAGTGCTGAAACAAAAGAGATGCCTGAGGGGGGGCATGATTGAGACATACAAAATTATGCAGGGGATGGACAAAGTGGATAGGGAGATGCTCTTTACACTCTCACATAATACCAGAACCAGGGGACATCCACTAAAATTGAGTGTTGGGCGGGTTAGGACAGACAAAAGAAAATATTTCTTTACTCAGCGTGTGGTCGGTCTGTGGAATTCCTTGCCACAGGATGTGGTGCTGGCGTCTAGCCTAGATGCCTTTAAAAGGGGATTGGACGAGTTTCTGGAGGAAAAATCCATTACGGGGTACAAGCCATGATGTGTATGCGCAACCTCCTGATTTTAGGAATGGGTTAAGTCAGAATGCCGGATGTGGGGGAGGGCACCAGGATGAGGTCTCTTGTTATCTGGTGTGCTCCCTGGGGCATTTTGTGGGCCGCTGTGAGATACAGGAAGCTGGACTAGATGGGCCTATGGCCTGATCCAGTGGGGCTGTTCTTATGTTCTTATGTTCTTAAATTGTATCAATCATATCAACATTATTTAGAGCCCAATCCTATCTATTTTCCCCATGCTGATGTAGCAATGCCAAAATGGCTGTCATTGAATCCCATGGGGGGCCACTGTGGGAAAATGTATTCCCTTACCCAAGGGTAAGCTTCCGTAGTGCAGAGAGTTCTGCTTGAACCTGCATGAGCAAATTCACCTGCACCACAGGACCAGGTCTAGGAAGGGGGCTAAGATACTGTTGCCCCTGAACGTGCCCCCTTTCTGGACCTGAATTGCTCTTCCCCCACCCCTGTTGTTGTGCCATTCTGCCCTCACCTTGCCACATTCCACCCTGCCCTGCCCTGCCCTGCTGTCTTACCTGCCTTGGCAGGTAACTGATGGTCCTCCGACATGAGCAGGAAGGCTCTGGTGCTTTTACAACTGCCATAAGGCAGGTAGCATAGGTAGAGCACTTGTTTCACCAGAGCTATGAGCTCATAGGATTGGGCTGTCTATCACTTCATCTAACAAATTAATATGCTTGTAAATGGATATGGCAAAACAGACATTTTATTTAAAAAAAAATTCCTGTTCAATATCTTAACTCTAAAATGTTTATAGCGACTTGCATGTTGAGTCCAGCTGTCTATAGATGTGAAAGTTAATCATTTTGGTTCTAGTCTTGGGGAGAAAATGCATAACATGAGCTGGGTAGAAAGGAAAATAGATGAATAATACTGAATAGAGATAAGGACTGAGTGTGAAGGCAAGGTAATTAAGCCTGAGAGGGCATATGTGAAGAGACAGGGGAGTAATGCCAGACAGAAAGGAAAAGGAAGTGGAAGGAAGAAGACAAGAGAAAGGCCAGATAATACAATAATATGAAGCAAATTAAAGAAGAAAACAGAGTGGAGATTACACTGAGTGGTGCACACAGCCTCCCTGCTGCATGCCACGTCTGCTTCCAGAGAACAGAAGCGATGTCTGCAGCGTGCACCACCTCTGTGCATTTGAAACAGAAGCAGTGCAGAGAAGGAAGGCTGTGTGCTGCATCCTTGGCAAGCAAAAGGGGGAGAGGAGAGGGGCTGGGATTGGGGTGGGCTCCACATCTCCTCCCTTGGCCCACTTGGTGCTTTGTGAACATTTGTTGGGTGGGGAGAAGTGATCTGGAGTTGTGGTAGCCTTTTCTTTCTCTCTCTCTCTCTCCAGCAGGACTGGTGGGAGAAAGGGAAGAAAAAGAAGCTGCTATAGCTCATGCCCACCTGCCCACTCCCTCACCTGCTCACCCCCACTTGCTTGCTCACCTGTTTGCTCATCTTGCTTGCTTCCTTGCCTGCTTGCTCACCTTCCAACCTTCCCATCTCATCCATTGGGGGGGGGGCATGCACACACGTGCAACCAACAGAGGTAGTGTTTGTGGGAGATTCAGGCAGCATAGGGACACAGGTCACCACTGACTTATGGCCCAAACTTATCCTTTCCGCCACTGGTACAGCCACGCCAAAAAGGTGCTCGCTGTATTCAGTGGGGGGGGGGAGGGGTGCAGAGTAGGAGCCTGAAGTCCCCTTTCCCCTCTGTAAGTCTCCCACTGCCTCTGTAAGCAATGGGTCTCCTGGGATCTGTGCCAGTTTGAGTTAGCATTGCCTTTGCATTTGAAGCTCTGTTTGCAACACCTACTCAGCAGATACAATACGGGTGCATTTTCTACCAGCTACTGAAGAGTGAGCTGGGCACATAATCCACCACTTTGGCACATGGGCAGCTTAAACACACTTCCATTTTCCCAAGAATTTGCTGTGGGTTGGTTCACACATGCATGCTCTTCAGTTCCTCACTGTTAACCCCTTAACCTCCCCTCTGAAAAGAGAAACTCCAACTGGATTTGAGTGTACAGTATTTTAACCCCAACCTTTTTTGAAATGTAAAATGGTGCAGGAATAAACGGTACCCCAGAGTCAAGACTGTGGAGTTTTGTTAAGTGGTTGACCCTGAGAAGACCTGCATAAGAAAAACAGATGTAGGATTAACTTTTCACCTACTTTGTGCACAAATTAGGCAGCACGAACAGAGATGAGATTATAAAACACAACACTTTTAACAGAAGTACTTAATTCCACCCAGTAAAGATGTTGCTGTGGTAACTGAGAGGCTAATCTCCTGCCATGCAGGAGGTAGGGGTAAGCTGTTGATGGTGGGGTCTGTTCATTGTTAACAGGTTCCTACTGGAAGGCTGTGTTTGCTTTGTGTGCTGCATCTTTCATGTAAACAAGGCCAACTTACATTATGAAAGTAAAACAGTTTTTACTTTTCAAGAACAGGCTTCACCTGAATTGTATGGGAGGCTGTCTGAAAATAAGCAAGTCAGTGCTACATTGTGTAATGGAAAATCAGAAGATTATCAGGTGGATGATGTGGTGTTGACAGCGATTCCATGTTTTGACAGCTGTTTGACAGCTCTGGGAAGGGCAGGGCTGGCTCCACAACTGTAATCAATCAAGGCCAATGGAAACCTGGATGGACACCTGAGCTTCATTTGCTCTTGATGGGACTTTGAATGAGCTAAGGAGGTAGCTCACAACTGAGCTGCATTTGGACTTAATGGGACAGACAAGGATAAAAGGCAGCTTCAGAAGGAGCAGAGTTACCCAGACAGAGTGACCCTGGTCCTGAGGGAGATGCTACCTGACCAGATGGTACACCTGACCCAGACCTATGGAAGAAGGGGACTGCCAGGACCCTGCTGGAGGAGACACTCTGCTGGAGAGGACACAGAGGAGGGACTCTGCTGCAGAAGACTGGACTGGGAAGACTGGACTGTACTTTGGCGATTACATGGGATTGGACTTGGACTGGAGGCTTCAGACCTTTACCCACTGAGTTAGGTGGAGTTTTGGAGAGGAAAAGCCTCTGGACAAGAGGACTTTCAGGGAGTGTATGTGTTTGTAGCAATAAATTCTTATTAATTGCTCAACTGATAAGGAGTTCTGTTCATTTCTTTGCACACCACAGCAGTTGTTCTTGGAAAAGAAGGGTGTTAATTAGCCAAAAAGTGGGCATTAGAAGGGAGTTGGAATATTTGGATGGGACACATTGCCACTAGTGCTGCTAATTGTGTAAGAGGCACTTTTTCAAGTGGGTGCTCCTTTTTTTAGCAGGGGGAGAGTAACTGGCCCACCTCACCCCAGCACTGTCTGTTCTAGTGGCTGTCTACTGGTATTCCTTGGCATCTTTTTAGATTGTGAGCCCTTTTGGGACAGGGAGCCATTTAGTTATTTGACTTTCTCTGTAAACCGCTTTGTGACCTTTCAGTTGAAAAGCGGTATATAAATACTGTTAATAATAATAATAATAATAGTGCTGTAGGTCTCTTACCAACCTGGAGGTGCTGTGAAAATTCTGTGTTTGGCATTTAGTGCTTTCTGCCTTGCTCGCTGTATGTCAGTGTTTCTCAGCGTTTGTCCTCTACTGTACCACTTCAGATGGTTCACCTATCTGAAGTACCACTGGAAGTAACTGGCGAAGACATCAAAACCAATTACTTCAGGGTTGGGAGGCCAAATGGAACACGACAAGCACCAGTAAGAAGCTCAGGGTGGATGGGAGGGCTTTTGCAAGCACAGAAAAGCATGCTTTGGAGCTCTGCCTGCTGAGCCAAGCCTGCTACCACTGTTTGTCATGTCACATTCCTGGTCTTGCTGCTGGGCAGCACGTCCTGTGAGTACCACCAGGCACTATCTCAAGTACCACTGGTGGCGCCTGTACCACTGGTTGAGAAACACTGATTGCTGCAAGTGTTGTGATTCAGGAGGGAAGGGAGAGTTAAATCTTCAACAGGAAAGAAGGACCCAACCCTGTGTGTGTGTGTGTGTTGCCAGCTTGCCCAGTGCTTGCCTCCAAATCAGCCTAGCAACTGGCTGGAGAGAAAAATACCAAAAACTCACTGTTTTTATGTTATTTTCACATAAGAAACTCCCTGATTGGAAATTGAAGAGATTAAGCCCCATAGGATTGCACAGAGCACTCCTGACTGAAGAAGCTCTTGTTCGCCTTGGGCAAGAGTGCTGTTACAGGCACTCTGTGCCCTTCATATCTTTGAAATATTTCTTTGAATACAGGTGCCTTCAAAATAATGCAGACAATAAACTGTACAAAGTATGGCTGACATAGGTCTGAGGAGATTACGCAATCTAGCATCTTACGGGGGGAGTAAACTTATTTTACTTAAATTCTATTTACTTCCTGCAGACTGTGTAATCGCACCCCACCACCACTTTTTCTGTTGGTGCAGCTAACAGATTATAACTTGGCAAGGGATAGGTTTAGGCAGTAAATGTTGTACATGCATAAATGAACAAGCATAAGAGAGATGCATTTTGGGGTATGTTTACTTGGCCTTTTCAAATTTTTATCCATCCCAATGGTTACATACTTCAGATCAAGCTAGATACTGTGTGGGATCACGGTTTAGCATCACCAGTGAGGAATATATACTGTGGATAGAGCCAAAACACTGTCAATATTTTATTTTTATTCAATTAAAATATTTATAGCCCACCTTTCCCCCCATTACGGGGGCACCTGAGGCAGCTTACAAAATTCATAACATCACTATAAAAAAATTCTGTGGCATTGTACAAAGATGAAAGTACAAAAATACACCACTACAAATACAAAAAGGAGCAAAAGCAAAGCATGCATCAAAATGTTTCACATGCCCACCAAAACAGCAGCCAGCAGAAAATTTTTATAAAAAATATCTGTAACTAAAATAAAATATCAATTAAAATATCCTGTTTTAAAGACGTGAAACTGCTTTATTTGGGGGGGGGGGGTCATGATTCTCTTCCCAGTGTCACATTCTAACTTCTCTGAAATGTGATACAATAGAGATGGATGATAAAACTTTTCTTTTTGTGTTCTGCTTGTGGAAGACTGATCCCAAACAATATTGAAATCATATCAGCTTTCATTGGAGTTCTGTTTATTTCATTCCATTTAAAACCTGCTTCAGATTGAAACACTCTGGCTTCATAACCTGCCGGTCACGCAAAAGAAACTCTGACATATATCTTCAAAAGCATTATGGGGATTTACGTTTTTGCACTTGGCAATTATACTTGTATTAAAATGATTTAGCGCATTGTGCATGGGAAAAAGCGATTCACGATAACAGCAGTAAAAGCATTCAGAGTGTAGGGCATCAAGAAGGAAATGAAGCAAGACAAGGTCTGAATGAAACAGGTTTCAAAAGAATGTGATATGATAATTATATGATTTAACATATGTATAGGCTCTTGCTGTCTTTGCCATTGTTTTAAGTACCGTATTTTTCGCTCTATAAGACGCACCTGACCATAAGACGCACCTAGTTTTTAGAGGAGGAAAACAGGAAAAAAAATATTCTGAACCAAATAGTGTAATAAAATATGTCTCTCCGCTGCTCTGTTTCCATGCTCCTTAGCATATTTTACTACCTCTAGTTTAAAAGGAATTTTATATGCTAGCCTTTTCTGCTTTATCATCCTTGCACTGGTAGAATGAGGTACTGTAGTATTTTTCTGCAAGTGCATTGTCACTAAGCATTACATTTGCATTACCATTGAGTGCCTGCATTTGCATTACAATTTGCATTTGCATTACCATTGCATTTGCATTTGCATTGCCATTGAGCAGGCAGGCAGGACCCTGGTCAGGGGCAGAAGCACCTGCCAAGGAGGCTCTGCTGCCCTGAGAACACCTGCAGCTTTGCAGTATTCGCTCCATAAGACGCACACACTTCTCCCCCCACTTTTGGGGGGGGGGGGGAAAGTGCATCTTATGGAGCGAAAAATACGGTAACAAGACGTAAATAGGAGGACATTCAGCCTCAAGTGAATGCTTATTTTTTTTTAAAAAAATCTGGAAGTAGTTTGCTAATCTACATCTTCATCTCTTGCCATGCAGAAACCATTACCTTACAATTGTTTAATAGCATTATATATATTTTTCCCATATTTTTCTACTGCCTGTATGATTTTTCGGAGAAATCTCCAAACAGTTCAGCGAGTTCAGCAGCAGGGCGAGGAGGCCAGGGCCCCATACACTTTCCTTGAGAAGAGGGCTGCTATCCAGTGTAGGGTTTTTAAAAGGACCCCTAAATAAAACAACAACAAAAAAGCTATGCAGTCAGACAGCCAGCAGCAGGGTGGGGGCTATCCAGTGTTCTGCATCGAGTGCCACATGTATGATTATATGCCTCTGGGGCATAAGTCATGGGTGTGTCCTCGGTGCAAGGAGCTCCAGGGTCTCAGGGAACGCGTCCACTCCCCTGAAGCCTTGGTGGCCAACCTGGAGAAGCGCAGGCAGGCAGAGGAGGACCGTGGGGAGACTTCCGGGGACGATCAGGCTTGGTCCCAACCTCAGGCGTGCAGCTCCTCAGCTGCCCGGGTGGGAAGTCTCGGGATTGGAGGACGTCATCCTGGAGAGGAGGGAAACAATCCCCTGGGGGGACCCCTTCTCCAGGGGATGGGCCTGTATCCGAACGCACTCGGGATACTCCTCGGCGGGAGGGGGGTGGGGGCTTCTTGTAGTGGGGGATTCGATTATTAGAAACATAGAGAGGGGGGTTTGCGACGGATGTGAGGACCGCATGGTGACTTGCCTGCCTGGTGCGAAGGTTGCAGACTTCACTTCTCATCTAGACAGGCTAGTAGACAGTGCTGGGGGAGAGGTAGCGGCTGTGGTGCATGTCAGCACCAACGACGTGGGCAAGTGTAGCTGGGAGGTCCTGGAGGCCAAATTTAGGCTTTTAGGCAGGAAGCTGAAAGCCAGGAACTCAAAGGTAGCGTTCTCTGAAGTGCTACCTGTTCCACGCGCAGGGCCAGCTAGGCAGGCGGAGATCAGGGGTCTCAATGCGTGGATGAGACAGTGGTGTAGGGAGGAGGGGTTTAGATTCGTTAGGCACTGGGGAACTTTTTGGGACAAGCGGGGCCTGTACAAGAGGGACGGGCTCCACTTGAACCAGAAAGGAACCAGACTGCTGGCGCATAACATTAAAAAGGTGGCAGAGCAGCTTTTAAACTGATCCCTGGGGGAAGGCCAACAGGAGCCGAAGGGCATCCAGTTCGGGACTCCTCATCCCTGTGGGATGAGGATGGGGAGGTTAGAGAACAACAAGACAAAGGCAGAGTAGGAGAAGAAATTGGGAAAGGTAGCGTGATGGGATGTGATAGACGGTTTGGCACAATGAGAGGATGCGGAGACAAAGGAGCGAATAAGCAGCGCATCCTGGGGCATTCCGTGTACAAATGCTTTTATGCGAATGCCGAAGTCTACGAGCAAAGGTGGGAGAACTGGAATGTCTGGTGACAAGGGAAAATATTGACATAGTGGTCATAACGGAAACCTGGTGGAATGCGGAGAATCAGTGGGATACCGCAATCCCGGGCTATAAACTCTACAGGAGGGACAGGCAGGGGCGTGTTGGAGGTGGGGTGGCCGTTTATGTTAAGGAAGGGATAGAATCCAGCAAAGTAGAGATTGAAGGTGGGTCTGACTCCACTGTAGAATCTCTGTGGGTTAAATTACCAGGCTTGTGCAATACTGTAATACTGGGGGCATGCAATCGTCCTCCAGACCAGAAATCGGATGGGGACCTTGAAATGAGGAAACAGATCAGGGAGGTGATAAGGAGGGACAGGGTTGTAATCATGGGGGACTTCAATTATCCTCATATTGACTGGGTCAATTTGTGTTCTGGTCACGATAAGGAAACCGGATTTCTTGACATGCTAAATGACTGTGGCTTAGAGCAGCTAGTCACGGAGCCCACCAGAGGACAGGTGACTCTGGATTTAATATGGTGCGGTACGCAGGACCTGGTTAGAGATGTAAACGTTACTGAGCCATTGGGGAACAGTGATCATGCTGCGATCCGTTTTGACGTGCACGTTGGGGGAAGAATACCAGGCAAATCTCTAACAAAAACCATTGACTTCCGACGGGCGGACTTCCCTCAAATGAGGAGGCTGGTTAGAAGGAGGTTGAAAGGGAGGGTAAAAAGAGTCTAAACTCTCCAGAGTGCATGGAGGCTGCTTAAAACAACAGTAATAGAGGCCCAGCAGAGGTGTATACCACAAAGAAAGAAGGGTTCTACTAAATCCAGGAGGGTGCCCACATGGCTAACCAGCCAAGTTAGAGAGGCTGTGAAGGGCAAGGAAGCTTCCTTCCATAAATGGAAGACTTGCCCTAATGAGGAGAATAAAATGGAACATAAACTTTGGCAAAAGAAATGTAAGAAGGAGATATGGGAAGCGAAGCGAGACTATGAGGAACGCATGGCCAGCAACATTAAGGGGAATAAGCTTCTTCAAATATGTTAGAAGCAGGAAACCCGCCAGAGAAGCGGTTGGCCCTCTGGATGGTGAGGGAGGGAAAGGGGAGATAAAAGGAGACTTAGAGATGGCAGAGAAATTAAATTAGTTCTTTGCATCTGTCTTCACAGCAGAAGACCTCGGGCAGATACCGCTGCCCGAACGGCCCCTCCTGACCTCCTGAGTTAAGTCAGATAGAGGTTAAAAGAGAAGATGTTTCAGACCTCATTGATAAATTAAAGATCAATAAGTCACCGGGCCCTGATGGCATCCACCCAAGAGTTATTAAGGAATTGAAGAATGAAGTTGCAGACCTCTTGACTAAGGTATGCAACTTGTCCCTCAAAACGGCCATGGTGCCAGAAGATTGGAGGATAGCAAATGTCACGCCTATTTTTAAAAAGGGAAAGAGGAGGGACCCGGGAAACTATAGGCCGGTCAGCCTAACATCCATACTGGGTAAGATGGTGGAATGCCTCATCAAAGATAGGATCTCAAAACACATAGACGAACAGGCCTTGCTGAGGGAGAGTCAGCATGGCTTCTGTAAGGGTAAGTCTTGCCTCACGAACCTTATAGAATTCTTTGAAAAGGTCAATAGGCATGTGGATGTGGGAGAACCCATGGACATTATATATCTGGACTTTCAGAAGGCGTTTGACACGGTCCCTCACCAAAGGCTACTGAAAAAACTCCACAGTTAGGGAATTAGAGGACAGGTCCTCTCATGGATTGAGAACTGGTTGGAGGCCAGGAAGCAGAGAGTGGGTGTCAATGGGCAATTTTCACAATGGAGAGAGGTGAAAAGCGGTGTGCCCCAAGGATCTGTCCTGGGACCGGTGCTTTTCAACCTCTTCATAAATGACCTGGAGACAGGGTTGAGCAGTGAAGTGGCTAAGTTTGCAGACGACACCAAACTTTTCCGAGTGGTAAAGACCAGAAGTGATTGTGAGGAGCTCCAGAAGGATCTCTCCAGACTGGCAGAATGGGCAGCAAAATGGCAGATGCGCTTCAATGTCAGTAAGTGTAAAGTCATGCACATTGGGGCAAAAAATCAAAACTTTAGATATAGGCTGATGGGTTCTGAGCTATCTGTGACAGATCAGGAGAGAGATCTTGGGGTGGTGGTGGACAGGTGGAAAGTGTCGACCCAATGTGCGGTGGCAGTGAAGAAGGCCAATTCTATGCTTGGGATCATTAGGAAGGGTATTGAGAACAAAACGGCTAGTATTATAATGCCGTTGTACAAATCGATGGTAAGGCCACACCTGGAGTATTGTGTCCAGTTCTGGTCGCCGCATCTCAAAAAAGACATAGTAGAAATGGAAAAGGTGCAAAAGAGAGCGACTAAGATGATTACGGGGCTGGGGCACCTTCCTTATGAGGAAAGGTTATGGCGTTTGGGCCTCTTCAGCCTAGAAAAGAGACGCTTGAGGGGGGACATGATTGAGACATACAAAATTATGCAGGGGATGGACAGAGTGGATAGGGAGATGCTCTTTACACTCTCACATAATACCAGAACCAGGGGACATCCACTAAAATTGAGTGTTGGGCGGGTTAGGACAGACAAAAGAAAATATTTTTTTACTCAGCGTGTGGTCGGTCTGTGGAACTCCTTGCCACAGGATGTGGTGCTGGTGTCTAGCCTAGATGCCTTTAAAAGGGGATTGGACAAGTTTCTGGAGGAAAAATCCTTTATGGGGTACAAGCCATGATGTGTATGCACAACCTCCTGATTTTAGAAATGGGTTATGTCAGAATGCCAGATGCAAGGGAGGGCACCAGGATGAGGTTTCTTGTTATCTGGTGTGCTCCCTGGGGCATTTGGTGGGCCGCTGTGAGATACAGGAAGCTGGACTAGATGGGCCTATGGCCTGATTCAGTGGGGCTGTTCTTATGTTCTTATGTTCTCAGTTTTACAGAACAATGGAGTTGTGGTTGTTGGAGAAGCTGGGGTTTTACCTCTCTTTGCTAAGCTTGAATATTTTCAAGAAAGAAGTTCCCAAAAACCTTGCTGGGCAGACCAGACCTGCGCTATCTGTGACCCATCACGCTTCACTCCAGTGGAGTAGCTAAGGAGGGCAGGAGGGTACATTGTCCTAGGTATGCTTTTAGTGGGCATCTTAGAGGTCTCTGAAAGGCTCTGAAAACTGGCCTATCAGAGGTCTCTAAGACATCCCCTCAAGGCATGGTACCTTTTGGAGGCCTCTAAGATGTTGTTGTGGGCTGTTAAAATTTTTGTGCTCCTGGGTGCCAGATGCCTAATGCATCCCATTGATTTTGCATGGCATCCCTCCAGGGACTCGAGGGAAACATCAGTTGTTGTGCCTGATTAGGGATGGCAAAGAACAGGCTCTTCAAGCATCTGGTGGGCCACAGTACATGCCGGGTGTTCTGCATTCTGCTTGGTGGGTCCAAATTCCGCACGCCTGTCTGTTTAAAGCTTTTCTCTATATCTAAAAAACTGCTGCTTCTTTTCTTATTCACTTTTCCTATCTAGTATCCTTTTAAATATTTAAAAATCATCAATATGCTCCTTTTCCCTTACCTCATTTCCTCTAGTTCTAGCCAGCTCTCTTAGCCTTCCTGAAATTCTCTCAAGGGTCTAAGAACAAAAAGACAGACACATCAAATGGTTTGAAAACGTGAATATATTGTTTATGAACTGAAAGAGCCCTGTACAATCCAGGTCTACATGAAACCTAACCAAGGGCAAAGACATATAAAACAGAAAATAAGTGCACTAGTCTGCCATCAAAGTGTGGGTTTCTGCTGTATATAATCTCCTCTCTTAAGTGACTGTTTTGGTACTCATGGTTTTGGTACTGATCATGGTTATCTCTATGGTATCTTGCGCAGAATTATGGTGATGTGACTTACCGCACAAACCTTGGCTCCACCCCTGCACGAAACAGAGGTGTTTGAGTCTCCAGTCGATTGGCTAGTAGGCAGGGTAGTGGGTTAGAATGCTGGGTGTGTGTGTGTGTTTTTCCTCCCATTCACATAGTGTTCTTCTACCCCACCCAACCATTGCACAGTCTGAGATTAGCTGGTTGCCCACTAAGGAGCCAGGTAGGATTTTTTTTTACTGAGTACAGGACTGGCTTTGTTGTTGGCAGTTTTTTTTTTGCCTATTCCAGAATGGCGCAGGTTGAGCAGAGGTGTTAGGCAATGACTTATTAAGTAGGGTTTTAATTATTCGGTCACTTTGAGCAAGGGGTCTGCAGGTTTGATAGGCAGGGTCTACGTTTGAGGTCCATTATGAGAAAAACAAAGTCAAGAGGTGAGCCAAAACCACTCATGTTGTTTGCCTGGCTCACTGAGACTAGCTGGCACCCCCCCCCCATTAGACTTGGCATGGATACCCAGAGGGCTTGCAGGGGTATCTGCACTTTCCAACAACCTCTACCCTTTGGGGTTGGCAATGATTGGCTTGTGTGGTCTTTCATCAAGCAGGGCTTTGAGCCATTTGTCATCTGGGGGAAGTACACGGTATTCACTGCTTCCCCAAATTAGGGACCCAATCCTATCCAATTTTCCAGTGCTAGTGCATTTGTGCCAGTGGAGTGTATGCTGCATCCTGCATACCTCATTTAAGGTATGAGAGCATGTGTTCCCTTAGTAGGGGGCTGCATTGTGGCTACACTGGAGCTGGAAAGATGGATAGGATTGGGCCTTTAGTCCCCACACACCTTTGGGTTTTTTAAAGATTTTTTTTATGGTTCTATGTGCATTTTGCCAACAGAAGTAAGATGGCTCCAGGATCATGTAGCTCAAAGCTATGTGTGCTCACTAGAGCTGAGCAAGCATGTAGAGAGCTGGTGTAGCAGAGTGGCTAAGAATGAATCAGGACATCCCTCTTTTGAATTTTGCCTCTGTCCATGAACTCCCTAGATGGCCTTGGGCAAGCTGCTTATTTATCTTAGAAAGGAGTTAGGATTGGGCCATTTATCATGGAAACACTAGCCAGAATACCCATTTATTACATATTAATTATGAACTACTGTTATAACCGTGTATGTATGTATGTATGTATGTATGTATGTATGTATGTATGTATGTATGTATGTATGTATGTATTTAACAATACATAAGTATATATGGAATTGGGTAATTTACTAATTTTGTGGTTTCTTGACCAAATTATATTGACAAGTGTGTTTGTTATAGCGGCAATGTAATGAAAATGATTCTTTGCATGTACAGGGTTCCCATTCACCCATGTTTACTGAACTGCTGTGCATTCTTTATGGAAACAAAAGACAGTCAAAGAACAGTCAAACAGTTCTGTTCCAGAATCCTCAGTGGATAAAAAAAACAAAAACCAGTGGATACCAAATCAGTGGAAAAATAACTTTAAAGACCTACTTCCAGATTTCTTGCTTCTCCATTGTCGCCCTAAAATGCATTGGTATAGATGCTATACCTCATTCAGCCACTAGATGGGGTAAATAATGGAATCTAGTGGAATGAAAATATAATTATTTAACAGCACAATGGTAGGAAATAGGATTCTGATGCTTTTTACCTTGTTACAAGGCATTTAAAGGTGGACCTTGATATCAGTGGTGAGTCAAATCAGTGGATAAGAAATATCAGTGGATACCAAGGTCTCACATATAGATGCAATGGCAGCCGATTCACATTTTTAAATATGCTTCTGATTCAAGCACACAGTGTGTGTGTGTGTGGGGGGGGGATCCGCAAATCAGCAAAATGGTGCTGCATTCACCACACAACCATATGACAGCAACTGTTACCCTGCACATGCCTGATCTCATCTGATCTCGGAAGCTAAGCAGGGTCAGGTCTGGTTAGTACTTGGATGGGAGACTGCCTGGAAATACCAGGTGCTATAGGCTTATACCCTATTCTTTCGAGACTGAAGGTTGCCAACCATTCCTAATTTCCTGACATCACAGTCCTTTGTCAGAGGTTACATCATCAATGCAGAAATCACAGCTTGCATTGGTCCTGCACTTGACAGTGACTACCATGGACTGAGGGACTTCTGACAGCAGAGCTGTTGGGATAAGAAACACTGTAGTCCTGTATCCAGTTCCTGACCTTAGAGCTACCAGTCTTTCTGTTAGACAAGGGAAAATGTTTTCTCCACGGATGAATACCTTTATTTGGAACCAATTCCTTTTAACTTCTTATAGAAAAGTTTTCTGCAACTTCATTATGTAGTTTGAAAAAAAAAAAAAAAAAAAAAAACTTAAGAGAATTAGGCACCAAAATTTTATAACAGATAATGCACCATAAATCCATTTATCCATTCATCAGTTCCTTGGTATTTTTTTTATTCTTATTTTCACTGTGCATGAAAAAGCTGCCTTTTCAACTCATTTGAGCATATTCATATTCCTTTGTAGTCTTACAAGGAAGATGATGAAGAATGTAAAAAAAAGATTAGAGAAGCGAACACACTGACTTGGAAAAAAGGCTGATAAAGAAAAACACACGCATTTGCAAGGAAAATGCTTTTTACAACGATTGCCTTTTGTGCCAGTGGGGCAGTGCAGAATGTTTAAGAGCATCTGTAATTATTAGGGAGCCTTGTGTACATATTTTCCAATTACCGTAGCAACCAAAGCAGATGGAGATAAAGTTTATTTTAAAGATTGGTCTTTTTAATCAGATTGGATTTTAGTGGTTGCGCTGTGGAACTCTACGGCATCTCTGTCTCATTTTTGTGTGCTCCCTTGGGAAAGGGAGAGGCAGATTCTAGCCCTGATCCTGTCTATCCTGCACATATCAGGAAATGAAAAGGTAGGAAAAGGATTCTGCTCTGCATTCCTCACAGAATGCAGTTAACCGTTATTTAATACAATAAAAGTAATGGTTTACGGCTTACTGATGCTAAATAAACTTTTAGTTAGTGTATAAATAGGGATCTTTTATTAATATTAGGGCTGAAGGGGTGCAGATTTATCACTCTCAGGGCACAATCCTAAACAGATCTATTCAGAAGTAAGTCCTATTTTGTTCAATAGGGCTTACTCTCAGGAAAGTGTGGTTAGGATTGCAGCCTCAATCCCTCAACCTGCTCCTGTCTGACTCTTCTCTCTGTTGTTTTTGTCCTCCTGCTGTAGTGATAGCAAACTGGGAGGCAAATTCAAAGATATGCCTTGTGGGGAGAGAAGTGTTCAAGAACTGAGGCTGCCTCTGTAGCAAACCATGGGAACAACAAGCTTGCCAATGCACCACGCTTGTACCCCCAGCATCCGAGAGGTGAGATGCTGGGAACCAGGGAGGAATCAGCCCACATGAAGTGTTTCTTCTTCCACCCAAACATTAAGGCTGTCACACCTAGAAGTTGCACATTCAGCACGCATAACAGGCAGGTGGCAAAAAAACAGCAGCAAATGATGTCTTTGCAGTCATCCGTGAAGTCAAGGAAAAGTGATGGGCAGACTCTAGAGACTGAAGCTTCCAAAAACAGGATTAGGTGATACTGAGCTTATTCATGACACATCCTAAATTTTTCTCTCTGCAACTGTAATTAGCTTCAAGACCTAATTAGGGTAGTTCCCATAACTAAACAGCCCAGTGCAGGTTTGAGGGTGGTTGGAATGGTTGGAGTCTCCTTACCCTGAGTAATGCTCCAACCACAGCAATGGGGATACTTGTATCTGCACCAATGAAATTGCTGGGTGTAATGCTGGGCTGCTCAGGAGGGGGCTTAGGATCTGGCCTAAGTGCTGGAGGCTAGTCTCATCCCTCTCTCGGGCATGGTCATGCCCTGAAATATTTCAGTTCCACCCTCCGCCTTCCACCTCTGCCTTCCTTCCCCCCCTGCACTGGCCTCCCTTGGACAAAGCAAACTCAATAGGTCCATCATTGGATCTGGCATGGGGAGGCTGGGGTGAGTCCTTGTGCAGGCCTCCCTGACTTCCAAGGTGGCATGAACATGCTTTACGGTGCATTCATGACAACCAGAACATGGCACAAGTGAGTTAAACTAACATATGTGCTGGCTTGGATTGCGCCGTTATTCACTGAGAGTGCCATCCTAACCTATTTTCCAGCTCTGACATAAGGACAATGCAGCTGCGAGGTAAGAGAACAAACATTGCCTTACCTTGAGGAGGCCTCCATGATTGCTCCCCAACTGCAAGATGCAGTATATGCCCCACAGGCACAGCTATGCCAGTGCTGGAAAGTGGGTTAGGATTGAGCCCTGAGTTACTTGACTAGATCAGGAATTATACTGGAAGTAGTCTGGAGATGGTTATAGCCTGTCAGGTGAATCTGGGGTCTAAGGAAAAGAAGAAAGCCTAAGTTCTGGATGATTAGTAAGAGTGAAGGATGGATTTAGGAAGCAGAGGAAATAGGTTGCAGTAGGGATTAACACTGGGGATTCTTAAGACAATATTGACCACTGGATTTTATAGATCATAGTATTGTTCTAGGAATCAATGAAAAAGAGAGAGAGTTGGGGAAAAAGATAAAAAAGATGATGACTAAAACATTGGAGACCCACACGCACACAGTACCATATATATAGCTAAAGGTTGAGAAGAGAGAATAGGATATACTTGCAAAGGAGCATTTAGCTATAAAAATCAGTTTGGGGAATACGAGAAAACAACAGAAGAATGTCTGAAAATTATAAGAAATTCAAAGCTAAAATACAGCAAAATAAGGTGCATATTGAAAGAGGGATGAAAGCACAAAATCTGCCTTTTTTGGAGGTTTAGAAATTAAGGAAAATATAGAGGAAGCCCTAAACCAGTGTAGAAATCATTATCTAAAATTCAGAGGATTTTCAGAGCAAACAATAATTGTTTTATATTTGTTTTTGTATTTATTATTTTTATATATTGATTTTAGTTTGCTTGCGTTGCTTACTTTTTTTACCACTGCTGTAAGCTGGCCTGGTGGGTCTGATGGGGGTGGAAGGGTGAGGTAAATATCTCTGAAATCAAGCAGT
Source organism: Tiliqua scincoides (assembly GCF_035046505.1). Classification (NCBI taxonomy): domain Eukaryota; kingdom Metazoa; phylum Chordata; class Lepidosauria; order Squamata; family Scincidae; genus Tiliqua; species Tiliqua scincoides. Next base: position 117,928,233 of record NC_089821.1, read on the forward strand.
AACCATCTTGGAACAGGCTCTTATCAATTATTTGGACTTACGGTAGATAGTATTTCAGGTGTGGGCCAGGAGTTGTCTGTTAGGCTTGGTGCTTTGGCAGCAAAAAGACTAAGTACGTCATGAGAAATACTGGCTTTTCTTAGTTTGCGACTAGTTACACAATTTTACACAGTTTGCCAAGGTATGAATGATTTTGGAAGGCCAGGAAGTGTTGTTCTTAAAAAATTTGCACCCCAATACATGGTACAAAAGGGATCTGGGTTTCTTATTTAAAAAGCTGAAGCAGGAAGGGATAGAGTGCATTTGGGGGACCCCATTTGAATGGAATGACTACATTAATTCAAAGTGGATTATAATGAGAACCATTTCTGGAGCTAAGCAGTTAATGAAAGTGCTTAAGGTAGCCTCCTAAGGGGGTTGGATTGTTTTTACAGGATTTCTTCAGTATTAGGAATTGAACTCGCTTAAAGGAAAATGGTGGGTAGCAATACAAACATGAAGTTTTTATCGTTGACTATGAAGGGTCTAAATTGTGCCTTATTTTAAGGTAACAAAAGCCTGAGATGATTTATCTATAAAAGACCCATATTTTAAAAGGGGATGAACACTATCTAAGAACCATGAAGCTAGGTGAAATTTTTGAGTTATGTTGTTCCTATAAAAAACCAGGCTGAACTATGTGTCCAAAAGTCCACCAGTGGGTCCCGACCCCATTTTTGGTGGGTCACAAAACTGACAATTAGACCAGACTGTGACTAGATTAGACAATTACATTAGACTATCTACTACTTGGAGGGAGGGGCGACGGCCAAATAACCTTTATAGCCACTGAGGCTTGAGTGATTGGTAAAGCTTTGTTTGTTTGTTTGTTTGTTTGTTTGTTTGTTTGTTTGTTTGTTTGTTTGTTTGTTTTTAAGGTGGATCCCAATGCTAAAAAGTTTGAGAACCACTGATCTAAAGAGTAATGTGGTGGGCCAGTTTTGCCCAGCCCATAGGCATACAAATTTGTTCCCTATTGTGTATAGGCAATGTTGGGCAGAAATGGCTTTAAGAATATATTTAGGGAGGAAAAAGTAGGTATATAACACTTAACTATACTGTAGTCATTTAAAAAATGAGCCTAGTGAATATTTATGCCCTAAGTATTAATCACAAGCATTTCAGCCCCCACTCCATCATTTTATCAACCAAGTGGAACGTTTCTCCTCTGGATCGGACAGACTGGATTTTAATAGAAGCCAGAATGGATAGATCCACAACTAACAAGACACAAATGTTTACAAAATCTATTTTTAAGAAAGTAGGAAAAAAAAAACTGTTTAGATGTATGGTGGTTCCATCATATGGGGTGGGGGGGAGGTCAGGATTAGTGCTTTTCTTGTTTCCCCACAAGATGTATATAAAGATTGATTTTATTTCTTCTTGGTTGTCTTCATCAATTCACAGTTAATAGGGTTGATACAGGTGTAAGGATCTTTGTGGACTATGCTCCCATAAACTTATTTGATAATCATGGGATGCTGGCAAAATCAGACAGTGGATGTTAAATGCTTCTATGCTTTTGGAAAAGAAGGTGAAAATATTGGTTTGTGGTGGGTTTGCTAGTTACTGGGAAAAGGCAACTGCTGTGTCTGTTACTACCATTGTTGTCATCACAAAAGGCACTGATTAGAGATGCGGCAAGAAAAGGAACATGGGAAGAAGATGTTCTCCTAAGGCAAGATACCAGGTGCTGACACCAGGAATCTAACTGATATTGCTTCACTTTCCCCTGAGAAAGTTGACAGAGGAAGATACGGGCAAGCCTGTGGCTCAATGGTAAAGCAAGACCAAATCTCTATGAGAAAAATGCGGTGAAGCTTGTTTTCACAAGTTTCCACGGGTAATTCAAGCCTCGTACACACCGAGTCTTGGCCGTGTAGCCTGCGACACTCTAACAGAGATTGCTAGGTAATTTTGCATATTCCCAAAAGAAAACTCGCAGGAGGTTAGCACAGCTCATGCCAAAGAGCCCTGAAAAATCCAGTGGCCTATATCATTCCTTCATTTTCCTTGCCTTAGCACAGCTTGGGTAGGCCTGGATGAAACCAAGCTTCAAAAACATTGACACACAGCTCACATATAATCCTCTGCACATAAATCTTTAGTAAAAGTTGAAAGATCTGTGCAACTTAAAGAGGCCCCAGAACAGACAGTGAGCAGCCCTCAGGAGATCACCAGACCCAAAAGAGCTGTAGCATTTGTGGGTCTGGTGGCTGCCAATGCCTGATGGATTGATTGTACACAAAGGGGGCTCTTTCCTTCATGGGACTGAAATGGCCAATCACAAGAGGCAGAATGTGTCAAGCTGAAACTGCCTTGCTGTGACACCCTTGCAAACAATGGTGGGTGATCTTGCATATTCACAAACCCCTCCCAAAGGAAACTCCAGGAAATTTGCACAGCTCATGCAGAAAGCTCTGAAACGTCTTCTGGCCTGAAACATCTTTGGCACAGTCATACCAGTCCTGGATGAAACCAGGTCTCAGAAAATGGACTCAAAGCTCACAGATGTTCCTCTCCATGGAAATCTTTAGTAAACGGCAAAGGATTTGTCACATTCACAGTGTATTGTCAAGATGCAAGAAGCAAGGTGTGCCGAGGTCTGACTTCATACCTTGCATCACTCTGGCAAAGGATTTAATTTCAGTTTATTAATAACACTGAATTTTAATAACATTTTAAAATCAGTGCCGCATGTTCAAGTCTTTGACACGCATCCTAGAGCCTTTGCCATTAATTTGGAAAATAACACAGGCCAACACACATTTTGCTTCCTTAACGTTACACCAATTCCTGGGTATACTTAGGGTGCTGATTCCAAAAATGGCATCCGTTTTGCCCTATCACGTCTAGTTTTGGAGACACGGCATAGCCTCCTTAGTGAATGGTTCAAGCAGCTTCCTCAAGAGAAAGCCTTCACCATGGCTTCCTCATGAGGAAGCTGCTTGAACCATTCACTAATGAGGCTATACTGTATCTCCGAAACTAGACGCAATAGGGCAAAACGGATGCCATTTTCAGAATCAGCACCCCAAACTCATATCAAACCACCATAAAGTTTGGGAAAAACTTTTCTGACCCTCAATTTTGTAGGCCTATGTAATTTGCTTTTTAGGACTCAACTGAATAAAATGTTGGCCATATGTTACCCTTTATGTCTTGGGCAAAGTAGAACCTTTGTCTGATTTGTTTTCACACTAGAAGTTCTTTTGAGAAAGTAGGCCTTTTCGGCCAGAATAATTTGAAAATCCACAGACCAGGCCTAACTGGGCTCTATGGCAGCAGAATAGCAGTTCTGATGTCATGAATGGGTCTATGGCTGTGCGCACTGCAGTGGCAGCGCCAGGTGCTGCAGCCAGCCACATGCAGAACCGCAAGTAAGCCTGTTTGGGAGAGGGTGTGGTGGGAAGAACGGGGCAGGAAGGGGGAGGAATGCGAGACTGTCTCAGCAGGGAGGGGCCAGGCAGAAGGTAGCTACAGACCTTTCCCCAAACCAGGGGCTTTCCTTTGATTAGCCTTCTTCCTTCCCCTCTCTCCCTGACATGCAAGATGTCCTGACATCTTATCTACATGTGACAGAGTGCAGCAAGGTCATGCATGCACAGATCATTAGTTTGATGATTCCCTTGAAGAGATCTCAAAGGCATTCAAGTTGCCAATACGTGGCACCATCTTTAGCTGAGGCAGCTCCTTGCTCTTCTTCTCTACAGAGCTGCATTTGCTACATTCACCTCACAACATGGTGTTTATTGCTGCCAGAGACTGAGGAAAACAACATGAGAGAGAGAGAGAGAGAGAGAGAGAGAGAGAGAGAGAGAGAGAGTCTGTCTATTCTCTTCATAAAGTTGTTAAATTGCCAAATTGTTTTAGGCACGCGCGCGCGCGCGCGCACACACACACACACACACACACACACACACACACACACACAATACATATAAATCTGGCACAGGTACCAAACTTCGAGCCATACAATAGGAACCTACTTGCAACCCAAAGGAAGCCGTTTTAGCACAGTTAAGTATCAACAAATTGTTTATTCCCTCGCAAGTCAGCCTGCTTGAGACCATATTTAACGTCGCATCATTCCCACTGTTATCATTCACATGAAAGAGATGATTATTTATGCAACGAGATGTAACTGGGGAAGCAGTTTTCGGAAATAATCACACCCCAGAGACATTGCTCGGCACAAGGTTCATTACTGTTGAGAGGGGAAGTATATTTTGTTCTGAAAAGGATGAAGCCGGAGTTTAGAATACTGAACTGCAGTTTCAGCTAAACTGCTTGTTTCAAATAGATTAATCTGTCCCTTTAGACTGCTTACCTCACCAGCCCACTGGAATGTTCCTCTAGCTCATGGCCCTCTCATTAACCCCCGCTTTGCCTACCTGAGTAATTTCAATTTGCATTCTGCACACACAGGTAAGATCTGGGTGTAACTGCATATTTTCCCCCAGGCCAAAGATAGGTAAAATGTGCAAAGGGGGATGTCTCACACTCCTCTATCCTGTCAGGAGAGTGGCTTGGATTGCCATCTGCTGGAGTGCTGGCTGCTATCATGAGGTGAATTTTACACCACGGATTATGTGGGAGAGGAATAAATATCTCATATTCAGACCTTTCTACTAATCAGAGTGTCTTGGACTTTGATATCCCACATAGTGAGTGAGTGACTCAGACACTGATCTCTCTGAATCATTGTTTGGATATAAATGTAGAAGATCTATACTTTTGCATCTCTCTCTCTCTCTCTCTCTCTCCCTCCAGAAATGACAGAGATCTAAATGAAGATGCTAACTGTTGCCACTTAGGATTCAAGAATATCCACTATTCACATAACAAACTGTCAGTGCATGAACCATGCTATATTTACCTGATCCAGTCTTTGCACATTAACAGCTATAGGAAATTTATCAAGTGAGGTTGTATCATATACCCACACGGGTATATTTTCATGAGGTTGAGGGAACACAAACATCACGTATAGTCTTGAATACAAATTCAACGCCTTGAGTTCCTCAATTTTAAAATAGATTCAAATACAGCAATATCTCCCAAAATGTTGCTTCCTTCAGCACTGTTCCATTGCAGGGCTCTCTGCCCTGAGTGTGATTGATTCATACTGCTGCCCATTGTTGGGAACTTGAGTCAGGTGACTTGGTCTCAAGTCATGAAAATAAGTGATTTCGACTAATGAGTCACAAGGGTGGAAAGCTCTGAAAAAGACTCAAGTCAGAATCCCCCTGACTTGGCACTCATCCCCACGTGTGATGACTTGAGTTTGTCTGTGTCTGAGGATGCTTGCTTACTGTTTTCACCGCATGGAAAACTTCGTGGGGTTAGCATTCCAAAAGCGAGCAGCAGGGAGTTCCAGCCGGGAGGCAGGAAAGGGTTAATGAATTGGGTGGGAAGGGGAGGAAGGAGTGAGCTCTTTCCCCCCCTCTCTGATAGGAAGGAAGGAACCCATGATCATTGGACAACCTATGGGCAGTCTGATATTTTTATTGACTGAAGGAAAGCAGGAGATGGAGCCCAAGGGGTTTCTTGCCTTACAATTGACTGCAAAAGCCCAGGGAGGCAGGAGAAAACTCTTTTGCCTGATTCTGATTTCCAACCTTATGGCTTTGTGGCTCTGTTGTTACTTGAGGGGAGCAAGCCTCATTCAGTGACTGGCTGAAGTGGAACTACTTCTGAGTAGGGCTGCCAAGGATCGGGTCATCCTGTTGAGCTTCCCAGCTGCTGCTCACAAACCTCTTCTCTCTTGCTGCTTCTGTCCCGGCTCTCAGTCAGTCACTCCCACCCTCTCCCACCCTGTTTACAGATGGGTAGGAACAGCAGGGGAGTGAGTAAAGAGAACTCACACACATATACACACATACACACTCCCTGGCAGCAGCCCTGTTTTTTCCACAGTGGGTTTTTTTTAAAGGAGAGAGGACTCTATTTGCGTCCATTAGAGTCACTAAAGGGTGAGTTGGCAACTCAGAAAGTGCCCCCGTTATGACTCTTTTTTGAGTCGAGTCATGGGAGGAGGTGACTCAGCGACTTGACCTGAGTCAAGGCACTGGGTTTTCCCAACACTGACAATGTCTCCTACAGCATTGTTTCACACAGTGCTTGACTCTGCAGGAATGAATGCCCTGTACTATGAGAGGTATCGGTGTAAGTGTATCTGTAACATAAAGAAAAAAACAGTCACATGGTGGCATATATGGAAATGATACTCCATATCAAATTTGTTATAAAACTAATTTTGAGTACTATAACTGTGGCATTAAGATAAAGAAAAGGCAAGTACCACAGGATACCTTTCAGAGTTAGCTAATGATCCAGAAATATGAAATTGTTGGGGGGAACTCGCTATCAAGATACTAAAGTGATTTGTGGAAAGCGCAGAAAAAAATAAATGCAACTGACAAAGAGTTAACAGAAGAGCATCCATTCAGAATGGAACAAAATGGCTGGATATTGCAACAGTGGCGGACCTTCCCAGCCTTGTACCCTGGGGCAAAGGTCCGAGATGGCGCCCCCCACAGGATGTTGGCATTCCTCCTGAGTGCAAATCTGCCCCCCTCACCTGAGGCTCACAGAGGCTGCATCGGGGAAGCTTCCTGAGGCTTCCCCAAGGCTTTAAACTGTGCTTCCAGAAAAACAGAAGCACAGTTCCTGACCACATCAGAGAGGCTTCCGCAGGGTCCTAAAGGCTCATGCTCGTCCATAACACTACACAACAATTTTTGTGAAAAGTTTTGCTTCCTGAAAAGTTTTTGGTGATTGTGACAGGTACTTGGTGGGTATGCACAAATATAGTTTTGGTTTTGCTGCATCACTTAGGTACTCTGAGAAATAGACAGTTAACTGTTTACTGGCAATAACGTATTTAATCGTGTTTATGTTTCTAATACGCTATTAAGTTCAACATAATTAAAGGTGTTTTGCTCCTGATTTTCGTTTGTATTCAATGCCCGGTGCATCACATTGCAGTGTCCAACAGTAATCAGCAAGCATTGACGGATTCCGGTTGCCCTGATATCATTTTTCCATTTTAGCAATGTCCTGGTGAAACCTTTCACCATGTTCGTCACTGACAACACAGAAGTAACAGTCTGTCACATGGTCTTTCCGTTCTCGCCATATCATCGGGACAGCAAAAGGCATTGTTTTTTGAGTGCCTCTGAGCCAAGCTCTCAGACAGCACGTGACAGACAGCACATGACAGAGAGCGCATGTCGCATAACAAATGTGTGGCGCCCATTCCTTGTCTTGATCACCAATTTTACAGACGATATGCTTTCTTCGCAAGAGTAGTCATTGAGCGTCTCTGATGAACAAGTATATACTCGCCACAAATATAGCAGAATGTATCACGCCTGTCACGACATTGACGAGATATTGATCGACACCAATTGTCCTGTAAAACGTCTATAACATCTAACTTACTTGTTACAGTGCTACTGAGGCAATGCTATATTCTGAAACAATACGTGCACACTATAAGGTTTATATTAATCCAATGATCAGCATCTGTGTATGCAAGCCACTTTTATAGCCTGCTGAGACAGTGTCAAGTCGGCTCTGGCCTGCCCAGGCTGCATACTTCCACAGAACAGCTTCCAACCCGGCCTGATTTCATGCCTGGACATGCCCAGACTGCACAAAACATTGTTCATAGGTCTCTTACAGAAACGAAAATTTTTGGACACAAATATAAGAAAAAACATGACAAAACTGAAAATTTCAATGAAACGGTATGTGATGAGAAAATCTGGATGTGATTTTCATGATCAGCAGCCAAAAATCTATAAGAAACACCCAACAGTGTTCAAGAAGCAAAAACTTTGTTGTGCAGTGTAATGGGACTGCATTGCAGCATTGCAGTCAAACTTGGGAAACATGACCAAAACAGAACATTACAAGTAAAGCTGCAGTTTGGTCATGGATATGTTTATTCAGATGTCATTGTCAATGACTTTGTTGAGGCATATTCTCCAAGAACCACATACTATATTCTGCAAATCACCTGCTATTTATCCAACAGTGAGTGGATTGAGAGGGGTCAAGCACTGCTGCTGTATTTCCATTCCAAATGGCCTCCTCCTGATGCTGTTTTGCAGCAAGACAATGGTCCATTAGGTTTTTCCTGCATTCTGTTGCATGTCATGAGTATGTGTTTATTTCTATGCCACCTTTTGCGCTAAAGTGGTCTCGAGGCAATTCACAAAAAGACTGTTTAGCTGAAACCCCAAATGCTAAGTAAAAACTAAAGAAAGTAGTCTTTATTGAAAACTGAAAGGAAGAGAGGGATGAGTTAGTTAAGGACATAGCCAATTTTCATCCAATTAACACAGTGCATAGCCGTTTTTCTGTTATAAATACCCAGAACCAGTTTTCCTTGAACTTAACCCAAGATTGATGACATACTTAAACAAACTGTGTTGAATTTCTACTGGGCTCGCTGCTCAAATTAGGTGCATTAGAACCCTGAGCTTTGCCTCATACGGCTTCCTTTCTAGATGCAAACGTCTCATCCTTCCTTTTTAGGAATCGCTGAAGTTTCTTTGGCATTTGCATCCTGACACTTTTTGTGCTGGAAGCTTGCCAGGGATCTCGGTGGCTGCTGTTTCAAGCCTGTCAATTTGCTGGAGAGATTCAGCAGACATGAACATGTCAGAAGCTGGGTTCTGGCACTGCCAGCCGCACGTTTCATTATTTTTGGTCATGGATGATTCAGATCTTTGTATAGGGACATCGGCTTGAGCAGATGTAGACCCAAAGAAGGAGGTCTCAAGAGAACGTATACTTATCCTGTAAAGCTATGGTTCTTCAACTTTTTAGCACGGGGACCCACTTTTTAAAATGACAAGTTATTGGGACACACTTAGCTTTACGAGACTTTTTAAAAAAAAAGTGATCTAGAAAGAAATAATATTTTATTCATTTATTTACAAGTAATAGTTTGTTTATTTTCAAACAAACAAAAAAACCACCTCAATCTATTTCTTGTAATGAAGCAGCCTTAATGAATAGCCTCAAGGCTTCAGGAGTTTAGTTAATTGATCCAGTCTTCACCTACCTGTCATTGACAGACTTGGGGGGAAAAAAACACCAGGAAAAAGACGCTCGAGCATTTATCTCCCTATATTTACGCAAGCTTGCATACTGCAGGAGCTCAGCTTTGTAAGGCAGCGGCTATCAGATTTTCGAATAGCCTCAGGGCTTGAGGCAATTAATTATCTGATCTTTCCGTCTCCCATGTTTTTATTGGAAGCTCTGTGGGACCCACCAGAAATGGGGTCACAACCCACCAAATGAGTCACAACCCACAGAGAAACATTGCTGTAAGGGATTGCAATCCCTTCTTGCTTTATATCAGTAATAGATAATAGTAAGATTTGGTGCATCTGTGAAGGAACTGACTGGAAAAAGATGTCCATTGGGGTGGGATCTTACCTCCTTAATGATAAATTGCGATGTTCCTTAGGATCCAATGTTGATACTGTTAAATATTGATGAGATTAAGGGTGCAATCCTAACCAACTTTCTAGGACTGAGGTAAGGGCAATGCAGTTCCGAAGCAAGGGAACAAACATTCCCTTACTTTGAGGAGGCCTTCGTGACTGGCACCCAAATGCGGGATGCAGCACGTGCTCCATTAGCAGAGCTATGTCAGTGCTGGAAAGTTGGTTAGGATTTGGGCCTAACTTGATTCAAATCTTATAATCAATTCATTACAATTAGTTGAGGCCAGAAAGCGGAAGAACTCTTCACCTCCACTTATCCAGGAGAGGCTTTTGAAATTGCTCATTCCATCTAATAGCCAAGTTCAGTGCCATGCACTGATAGATACATAGAGCAAATGGTGTCGCCCACCCTCCCATGCACACACACAAACCACAACCCCAAATCATACCCATATCTGGAGTTACACCTCAGTTTGCAGATTTCCTCATTAACACAAGATACCCCCCCAAAGGGGGTGGAATCCCCCATAAACATGTAGAAGGAGAACCACACATATGTTCTCTCTCACTACTTCCTGACCATTTGTTTGCTCGGCTCTTGCAAAGTGTGTCACTTGCTTCTCCGTCTGGTTTCTCAAAGACTTTCAAGCATTCCATACGTTCTCCTTTTCGCAGAAGAAAGGCAAAGAACCCTGCCTCAATGTCATCAAGAATCCTAAAGGCAAACAAATTTTATTAACTTTTATCCTGAGGGGGAGAAAGAGAATCTCGTTTCCTCACCACCATGTATCACACACCTGTGCTTTTTTATTGTGAGGGGGAGAAAAAAACAACACCCTCTGTGTTCAGTGGAGCTTCCTTCCAAGTATGCACAAGACTAGAGCCATAAGCTGCACTGAATGACAATTCCATAAAAAGTGAGGAAAATAAACTAATTACTCCTGGAGATGTTTGCTCATAAGTAAACTCCATGGAATCCAATAGGACTTACTCTCAGGAAAGCACACCTAGAGTGAAAGACTGACAGCCCAATCCTATCCAATTTTCCAGTGCAGCCATACCAGTGGGGTATGCACTGCATCCTGTGGTGGTGAGGCAGTCACAGAGGCCTCCTCAAGGTATGGGAACATTTGTTCCTTTACCTTGGGGCAGCACTGCAGCTGCAACGGTGCTGAAAAGTTGGATAGGATTGGGCCCTGAGACCGCAATCCTATACACACTGACCTGGGAATAAATCCCATTGAACTCAGTGAGGCTAACTCTTGAGTAGATATGCATAGGATTGGGCTGCAACAGTCTGAGCCTGGGCATGTTGACTCACAGCTGATCCCCATGGAGTCCAATGAGGCTCACAGCCAAATATATATCTGTGTGTGCGCTCTCATTCATGGATGCATGTGCACAAAGTGGGGAAAAGAAAGTGGTGAGAGGATATCTTTAATATGGACACCATTGCTCTTTCCCTAAGGCAGTGGTGCTCAAACTGGTGGGTCATGACCCACAATTGAAACTTAAAAGGGTGTCCCGACGGCACCACAGCAATCGCAGTGCCACGGGCACCCAGAAGCATTTTAACGAGTGAGTGAGATGACTACTACAAAATCAGGACGTGCTCATTATTCCTGACTAATTAACCCAGAATAAAACAGTGTGATTTTGAATATAGCCTCCAGGCAACAGTTGGATAAATACTTATTACTTTAAGTTGGTCCCTATTTATTCCATCAGATAGATAAAGGCTCATGACTATGGATGAATGGAACTGGGGAAGGCCTGCATTGCCTCCATATGTCTCCCTGTTTTGCAGCTCAGGATGCTGGAATCGCTCTCGGCTCTCCAGCTCCTGCCCCTGAAATATCCAGGTGCTGCTACATTAATAGATGACGGACAGCACTAAGTTTCATACAAATGGGAGCAATCAAATCTCTGCCCTTCTCTGCTGTTTGCTTATCTGCCTTTACCCTGGAGAGTGCTGCAGGGTTATTTTTCTGCTCCAGTTATTTAGGGAGAGTTATGCTGAAGCAGAGAGGCTGGCAGCTGGGCCTGGAAACGGTGATGGTTTTGCTATTTCTGAATTCTACTGGGAAGGACTTCCTGAACTTTGTTTGTTAATGGAACCATCAGGATTTTCCATATAAGGCAGGTAACCTTATATAGCTTATGTATCACAGGTGTACGACAAAACTCACTGGACTCTGCTAAAGAAACAGCTTCCCTGTACACTGCAGCAACAGAACACGACTGCACGCCATCCCTTCAGTAGATAGGCCCAGTGAGGCATGTGCTGGCAGCCCGAGGTTGTTTCTTTGGGAATACCAAGTGCTGTAGGCTTATACCATGATCTCGGAAGCTAAGCAGGGTCAGGCCTGGTTAGTACTTGGATGGGAGACCACCTGGGAATACCGGGTGCTGTAGGCTTATACCATAGTCTTTCGAGACTGGAGGTTGCCAACCAGGTCAGTCTCACCTGTGAGACACATAGATTCTCCCACCTCACATACAGCACTCAGTACTGTACTCAGTATGTCACCTCACTGGGAGAACTGGGTGTCTGGTTGTTCCAGCCAAGGCTGTTTTGGGGCAGTTGCAAATTCCTTCTCCTTGGCCTGCAGAGCACAGGAGGAGGCAGTGAAGGTGCAGGCTAGGCTGGCATGATGTGATAAAGTATTAGGCAGGAGCAGGCCCGGCAGTGAGCCAGTCAGCAGTCCTCTCCAGTCAGCCCTGACCAACTATGAGAGAGAGAGAAAGAGAGACCAAAGCGGCAGATGAATGAGAGAAACTCGAGAGACTAATAGCATGGGGTATCTGCATGGAGTCCAGGGTTGCATTAAGCTACTATGGAACCTATAGCATATGTTATAAAGAGGTGCCCATTACTAGCCTTCCCCAACCCCATTAAGCCTCTCCTGCCCCATTCAGCCCTCCCTCCTCTGGTCTGCTTAACTGCTCTGGTGCATGCTGGTCTTCCATGGGCACCAGCAGGCTAGCACATGCCTTCCCACCAGCGCCTTGAACTATTCTGCTGTAACTATGTGCTTTCTAGCATTTTTGCGACAGCTGGTGCTAGCCAAGCATGGTTGGCAACCTTCAGTCTCGAAAGACTATGGTATAAGCCTACAGCACCTGGTATTCCCAGGCAGTCTCCCATCCAAGTACTAACCAGGTCTGACCCTGCTGAGCTTCCAAGATTAGACGAGATTGGGCATGTGCTCTGCCAATCCTGAGGCACAGTGGGATTGCGGACAAACGCTGAGAAATGCTGTCCTAGACACAAACCTCACAAAACACATGCACACAAAGAGAACATCAAGGGCAAACACAATCACTAAGTGGACCACCCACGTGGTTGTATACAGGACAGGAAGAGAGGAAAGGGAACCAAAGGCCAAGGTCTGCTGAGATGGTTTCTCAGTCAAAGTGCTGATGCTGCGAGCAGCAAGGCTCACGTGTCCAACAAGCTCACAGAGACACACATGAAAGCGCAAAAAGGGGAGAGAAAAATTAGGGTTTTTTTTCAAGTGGGAGGGGTGCTTAGTTGTAGAGGATATTTGAGGCAATTAGGTGGTGCTCCGTGGGCTTGAATCCTTGCACAGCTGGGTGCAGGATGCCGGGGTCACAAGAGAAAGAAGGTGATATTATCTTGCAGGCTTGAATATCATGGCTAGACAAGGTGTGAAGCCAAGAACCAGGGCTGGTAGGGATGTTTGCCTTTCCCAAGCAACTCGTGGATCTGATGCTCCTTTAGCATCAACCCTGGTCAAGAAAGAGATAAGCCTGATCTGAATCACATAGCCTCTTAGCATTTACCCATGACTGCACACGTCACATAACCGAATAACAAGGGTATGTGCATCATAAACTCTCCCCCCCCCCAAGACTACAGTAGGAGTCAGGACTACACACCCTCACACCCATTAAAACAAGATAGTTCCCCCATTCTTCCCACCCCAACATTCCAGATGTGGTGGAATCCATGGCTGGATGGAGGCTGAAGGCTGATGCAACTGGTCTCCCTATTGGTGGAAAGAAACCAAGCCCAAGGGAGCAGTTTCCCTGAGGAGGACAAGGGTGACCATAACCCTTTCCCTGTAGGTACTCTGAGGCCTCTTTGGGAAGAGAACTTACAAGAGGCCCACCCAAGCCCTGGAGCTGGAATGGCAGCATGAATGAGTAGATGGGACTTCTATTACTCCTCGGGAGTACACACATCCCATTGAGTGTGTGGCATGCTCACACTTTTCTTCCTTCTCACTTGTTAATGGGGCCTACTAATAACTCTTGTCTGAGGGGCTCCAAATTCATGGCGCTGGCCCCAACACGGCCAAAGGTGTGATCCAGTAAACATAACATGCTCTTAAAGTCTTATTGTTTCACCAGGACAGTTACAAATGCAGGATTTAATTCTCCCACTGAAAGAAATGAGAATGAAAATGCTTTGCTTTAGCTGAATCAGGTCCTAGAAGTTCAGGGAATAGATTTTCTCGGACGTACACGAGCTTCCTTGTCCACTGACTCGCATAGGGATTCAATTCGCCTCCTTTTTAGATGCTTCCATGCGCAGAACAGCGACTGCATGGGTCCAGTTTCCCCCAGATACCACAGTCCAAATGAAGTGTGGATTCATACATGCAAAATGAAGCCTATCTCTGCCTTTGTGGTGGCTGACTAGTGGGTACATGAAGGGGTTAAATCATTTGCTTGTTTCTAATACAACACTTCCAGGCACCAAGCCAGCCCAAAGTAGATCTGAGTTCCACCTTTTTGGTCAACAGCTATGGAGTCACTGCTCTTTGACAGCAGTGATAGATTAATACAGGAGAAAGCTTGATAAAGAAATAATGTCAACATCAGGTGCATAATATTCTTTCTACATTGCTGGTAAATTACCACACGCTTTCGAAGCAATGGGAAGTATATACGTTTGCTTTATTTCTCCCAACTGCATATGGTTGATTACGGTGCCGTGTGTTATTACTGCAGACTGGAAAATTCAATTCACAGCAAGAGAAAGAGCGGTCTCCCCAGATTTTGTGAATCACTTCCTTTGAACTTAGCATGCTTCGCCTCTAACACCGACTCAAATGTAATTGACGGGATATGTAGCCAAGTGCCCTAGTAAGGTAACGACTAATAATGCCCTGGCAAGATGCCTTATGGTAAAGGTGCAATCTTGGTTCTGCTTTGCACTCCGCGCAACCCCACTGAAACCAATTAGGTTTCATAGCCTATCACTGAGGGCACAATTTGATTTGAGTCGCTTTAGAAGTTTGAAACTAACTTAAAAAAAAACAATGAAAAAGAATAAACCCAGTGTTCATTTCATTCATTAAAACAGAACAAGTTGTGCCTGCAAAATGCATCCCAGCAGGACGTGGAAATGGAATTCATTTGGGGGAAAAGGAAAAGTCCAGGGATAGCCAATAAGTAGAAGTGTTTGTTTCTGGTGAGTAAGATAGTTTTACACCCAAAGCCTTACCAAACATAATAGGCTTACTTCTGAGTAACGTAAATAACACCATTTTCAAATATCTCTACCAGTAAGGCAGGCTTGTGGGACTCATGTGTCACTGATGCTTAACCTGGTACTAGGGTATTTGCATCCTGGACAATTGTACCCTGGTCAAATGTGTTCTGGTCACTGCTATCCCTGGACATTCACATCTGTTTCTTTTTTCCCCTTAAATCCCTATTATTTGCATCCCACTATGACTGAGGAACAAACTATAAATGGTCACAAACTGCATGCTTTATATCCTAATGGCACAATCCTGACCCGCATTTGGGCTGCTGCAAGTCCCTTGCGGCGTCCCAGGAAGGTCACAAACATGCCGTAAGGCATGTTTGTGCCTTCTCGAGAGGAAGCCAGGCTGGAGCTCTGAGAAGCGCTGGCTTGCGGAGGCTGACACAAGCCTCCGCGCTGGCTTCCTCTCGAATGCTTGTGTCGGCCCGGCTGGGCTGACACAAGCACAAAAGGTATTCAGGGGAGAGGTGGGAGGGAGGCGTCCCTGGGCGGGGAAGGTGGGAGGAAGGCATTCCTGGGCGGTGGGCGGCCCCGGGGGTGGGCAGGCAGGGAAGGAGCAGGAGGCGGGGCTGGGATCCAGCAGTTATGCTGGATCCCAACTCCTGTTCCTGGGGAGAACAGAGCAGCTTCAACCTGCTCCGTTCTCCCTGGACTTGTGCCACCTCAAGAGGTGGTGCAAGTTCAAGGAGACCCATATGGGCCAGCAGCCCTTACCCAGAGGTAAGGGGAAATGTTTCTCCTTACCTCTGGCTGAGCTGCTTCTGGCCACTATCCTGTGCTGGATAAAGTGCAAGCTTCCTGGCTTGCCTGTTCCAGCGCAGGATAGGATTGCGCCCGATGTCTCTTATCCCAACTCTAAACCTACCCCTACCTAATTTCTGGAGTATGTTGTTCCTTGTATTGATTTTTGTGGACGTGTTCTCGAGGTGTGACTTATAAGAGAAAGAGACTGGTCCAAAGTTACTCTAAGATATTTTGGATGAGGATTGTAAGGGAATAGGTTGTTACTTAGATAGACCTTCGAGCTGCATTAGCTAATTTATTGTTAAGGTGGAAGCATGTAGTCACCGAATGCTTGTGTTTGACTGGTATGAAGTTGTCTCGGATGCCATGGTCCTGTCAATGGTTAACCCTTTCCCCTCCTTCTCTCCCACATCGGTTTTTCTTTCACAGTTGTAGAATGAATGTAGTCTGGAAGGAAAAGGCCATGGAACTCAAGATGGGGGGGGGATATAATGTCAGGTCAGTTTTTGCCCTGAAGTATTCTGGGGATTGTGGGTCAGGGATTGGGGAGGGAAGGAAGGAGCAGCGGGAAGCCCAGAAATAGGGGAAGGAAATAGGAATTGAAGTTGAAGGAAATCAGGGGTGGGGAGAAGTACAGGAGAGAGGATGGGAAGAAACAGCAGTGAGCATGGGTATACTGAGTATAGAGAACAAGTGACCTGCAGAAGTGATGACTAAGATCAGAGAGCCTGATCTAAAACTGTCCATAAGAGCATCTCTTCCCCTGCCCCTACTATGAAGTCAATTCTGCAATTAGGCTTTTAGACTAATTTATCCAGCATGGACTTAATAATGTGGGTGGAATATGAAATTGCTAGGGGGGAAAAAAAAATCTTCAAAGCGTGCAAAGAATGCAATCAAACCTGGTAGAGGAAATCATAATTAATTGTAAAAATGAATGTGGTCAGTGTGAAAATGACCAAAAACATTGCTACAAATGTTAAGAAGTCTTTGCAAGCAGAGTAAAGCAAATGGATCATATCAGCAGCATATGCATGAAACAGGGCTATAGCTCAGTGGTAGAGGACCTGCTTTGCATACAGAAGGGCCCAGGTTCAATCCCTGACATTTCCAGTTGGAGCTGAGAGAGACACCTGTCTGGAATCCTGCTGTGAGCCAGTGCTGACAGCACTGATTCAGATGGGCCAAAGGTCTGCCTCGGTAAATAACAGCTTCCTACATTCCTTATCATTGTAAAGAAGCAACATCCTCGCGCCTGGGATGTTGAGAATTATTAGCCTCAGTGACATCCATGTTGGAGCCGGTGCAACTCCGTCTGCTGTCCAGAAGGGGACAAACTATGGCCCAGTGACCCTGACCTTTCTACCTGTTCTCTCTGTGATCCTTGTGGGGAGTGGCCCTAACCCTTTATCCTTCCGTTATTCTCTGATCACTTCCTCTTGTCCTCTGATCACCAACCTGTTAAGATGCGCCCACCAGGGCTCTGATGCCCAGGCCATCTTGAGCACAAGGCATGCAGGGTAAGGCAGCTCCAGGGCCTTGCTATCTCTAAGTATTAGCTGAACCTCTGATCCTAATCAGATGCTGTAAATATATATTTGATGTAACTGTAAATAAATAACTTATTTTGCAACTTTAACAAGCCATTGCCGATTTGTCTTTTTATTGATTAGCAGTCAGCTGGGTGAGGGATGTTCCCTGGGATGATACACAAAGGGGGGGGGGGGTCCGCCGCTTCAGCTACTCTGCTTCCCCCATCACTAAAGAGGAAACTATTTTAATTTCCTCCAACAATCCGCAGTTAGAAGGAAGGATTTGGATTTCAAGGGAGTGTCAAATTACAGCAGAAGAAAACAGCTCTGTGGATCAACCATCACATCCTCAACACCAGCCACATGCAATCAAGAACTTATTGTTCCGAATGTGAAGTGCTTCCCACAGACACTGAAACAGTGAGGGCATCAGCTTTACTGATCATCATCAGTAAATGTTATTCATTCATTTCAGCATATAGAAAGAGCAAAACCCTAGTGGCAGGGTTTTGATAATGTCCTGACGAGTTACTCTCACCTAGCTGTGCCCACCAGTTTTCTGTGTGCTGCAGCAGCCCTAGCTACAGAGTTGGGAGGCAAAGTTTGGCTGGTCTATGGGAAATCTATCTCTCTTGCTGGGTGCTCTGTCTAGAGATGTAAAATTTCCGGAAATTTTGAAGCTCGGAAAAAAAATCCGTTTTTTTTCCAGAAAAAAAACAGACATTTTTGGAAAAATTGAAAAAAAATGCTACATTAGCACTTTTTTTTTCTTTTCCAGATTGAAAGTCATTCTGCTACTTTAGGAACATAAAATATGATTATGGACGATTTGACTTGGCATAAAATGATCACAACTAGCATATTAAAAATCTAGTGTACCAAAACAATTATTACAGAATTTACTTTTTTAATAATATTTATTTGTAATAGTAACAAATGGAGCAACAATCTCCTGAACTGTTTACTAGTTTATGTGGAACAGACAAGAAAACCTCCACAAAACAATTTTTAAAAATCCAGAAGTAACAATTAGTCATGTTCCCTGTCCATAATATTAAATAAAAATGTAAAACAAACCCATTCTCATAAAAAGAATTGAAGAGGGGGAAGTGTATAGAAGGGAGTGGGACTAAGTTTCAATGAATGGGAAATGAAATTTAATCAGAATCATTTTCTGAGCTGTAATTATCAGTATCAGTTTCAGTCTCTGCTTCTGCAGCTACTCCGTTGTGTCTGTCATTATCACAGTTATTATGCACTTCTAAAAACTGAAGGTTTGCGCAAATTGAAACAAGCTTCTCTACCATTTCACATGTCAGTTTATTTCATGATTTAGTGTGAGTGTTTCCAAACATAGACCAGATTCTTTCACACACTGCAGAAGATGGAGGAATCTGAAGAAGGCAAGAAGCAAGAGGAGTCAGAGGCTTTGTTGTGCAAAGACCTTGCCACCGTGTTGCAGGGGGAATATGTTTGGCAGAATCCAATATTGCATTCCTGGACCAAATCCTTGAAGACGTTCTATATTCTGCAACATTTGAAAGTACCTTCCCAACATCAGTTCCTAAATGTGATGCTTGTTTTGTAATCCAGTCAAATGCAGTAACAGTGCTACTATTTCCACCTTTGAATCTTGGATCCAGCAGATTTGCAGCAGCATGAATGGGATGGCAACAAAATTCTTCCCTTTTTAAAATAAAATCTTTCACTTTACTTTCTTCTATAGCGTAAGTGGGGATATACTGAGATTTTCAAAAACAGTTGTTTTTATATTGGTCATTAAATAAGGAATTTCTGACAAAAGTGCATTATCTGATACAGATGCAGTGATTGCTGCGAATCTTCAGGGAATTTTGCAGCTGAACCTAGAAGACCTTCTGATCAAGAACAGTGTTTCTCACACTCCTGGGTACTTTAAGATCTTCAACTATTACTGTTTCTTGAAGAGCTTCTTTGTTTTTTAGTAAACTTTCAAAGGAGATCACCACTCCAGCCCACCGAGTTGCCCACCGAGTTTGAATACTGAGCTTCAGTGTCACTATTTTATTCTTTGCATTTTTTTCTACTTGCTTCTTGAAAACTGCAGCTACAATATGAGTACCTTTGACATGTTTTATAACTTCTTTTGCTCGTCTATAGATCATGTGAAGGGTGTCCAGTTTCATAATATCATTAAGAAGCAGGTTGAGCCCATGAGATGCACATCCTATTGCAGTAATTTGTGGATACTTATCCATTTTGATCCTCCACGCTGCTTTCATGTTGCTGGCATTGTCAGTCAGCAAAGCAAATAATTTACCACTTCCAATTGTCTGTAGGACTTCACGTATTTTACAGCTGATATACTTTGCAGTATGTCTGTTCTCTCCTGTTTCAATGCTTTTGTAAAAAACTGGTTGAGGTGTTGTTATAACAAAATTTATAATTCCTTCTCTCACATTTGTCCATCCATCTGTAAGTAGTGCAAGACACAGTGCTTCATTAATTTTTCCTTGTACAGTTTCCATTAAACGTTCATATTCTGACTCCAAAAGAGGCTTGCTCAAAGAATGTCTGCTGGGCAAATGGTATGATGGTTTTAGTAATTTCAAAGCTTCCTGCCAGTATGTATTTTCAATTATTGTAAATGATGTTCCAGAAGAAAATATTGCTCTTGCAAGAGCTTGATCAATTTTTTCCTGATCTTCAGGTGTCATCTTGTCTACAAATGAAGTTATTGAATAATTTTTGGATGCAGCTGTCTTCAGTATCTGTTTACTTGAAGATGCTGCTGATGGGACAACACTTTGTGTTGCTGCTGATGTTACAGATGGAGTAGAAAGAGGACTTCTTGAACGGGAACATTGAAAAAAACTATGTGCATTTTCATCATTGTGATCCTCTTTACTTAGATCTATGAAGGATTTTTTTATCTACAGGACACTTGTTACATACAAGAATGTGTTTTGTCATCCTGGTAGCATTTGGAAATGCATATTTCATCTGACAATATTTGCAAATCACATTTTTCTTCTCAGAAGAACTTTTAATGTGAAAATGCCTCCATATGCTAGATGTTGGTCTCACCATTTTCCTGAGGAGAGTAGGAAAGAAAAATAATTTAATGGCTATTTTGCAAGAAGACACTAATCTGTGGTTGTGGGTGGGGGAAGTAAAGAACCAGATTAGTAGTAATTAAATCATTATTTACAAAAAGTTTATAAAGATAAACTAATGTAGCTAAATGATTCAGCTTTCTGGAATCAGATAAAAGTAATCTCTTACCTTTTTAAATTAAGCATATATTTTCAGGTCCTTTTTGTTGCTCTGTATTTTTTTTTTTCCAATGCTTTGAGGCCTTGTAAAGAGGACAGAACAGAACCACGCATACCCACCCACATGCAAAAACAGAACTGAAACCTTTTTCTTTTCTTGTGACAATGGCAGCACCTCCTAAAGGAAGAAATGCATCTTGTTCTTGCATTAGAGAGTTCAGTTTGTAACCTCGGACTTGCTTGACCTCAGTGCACAGAAATTAGAATAATCTGATGCCACACATATTTTTTTAGAAATGATTTGGAAAATATTTGAACAGCTTATCTTAAAATATTTTATTCATCATGTTAAAATAAAACATTCCATAATCTTTTTTTTCTTTTTTTTTTCTTTTTTCCAACTTTTTGGAAAAAAATCTTTTCGAACTTCAGGAAAAAAACGGAAAAAAACCTTTTTTTTCCAAATTTTTCCGTTTTTTTTTTTTTTTGGACCTTCACATCTCTAGCTCTGTGTAGTATATGGGAGCCAAATGCCTAAGCATGGAGCAAGACAGAGAGGGTTTCTGTTGGTGTACTGACCGCCTTACTGGTCAACAGATTCCCTGCCTGTGTTGACCACGGTGGTGAGGTTACCACGGTGAGGTGGTGACCATGGTGGTAGCATTGGAATGCCCATGGATGATTGTGCTGGGGGTTGGGGGGGGAGGTTCAAGTGGTTGAAAGGTCAGCCTCTCAGCTCACATCTTGCCTGTATCCCTTGATTCAGTCTACACATAGCTGCTCTCTAGTCACAGCTTTTTGTTATGACTGGAACTTCAGGAGCCTTCTTCCTTTCCTTTATCATGAATATCCCCAAGTTTCCTCACACCTTCTTCCTTCCCCCAAACGCCACTTCCTTAACACAGGACCTTCTGGGAAACTCATCTAACGCCTTTATGCTCCTTCTCCCTCCCTGTTTCTCACCCTCTTGCTCTGCCTTTACTCTACTTAAGACTTCTCTTTCCTTCCTCCGCTTTCTCTTTCCCTTCCTAATATCAGCTTAAATGTAGGGCTCAGTGGTATGAATTATAGTTTCCCTTCTAGCCCTAACAGTGTCTCAGCAAGTTCAGCTAGACACCCCTTTAAATTTCCTTTAAAAAAAAAAATCAGTAGAAAAAATCCTTTCTTTTCACCTTTCACCCATGCTTCCCTCCTCCATTTTCCATGGGCAGCCCAATCCTAAACTTCCCTAGCACCCAGGCAGTGGCACCAAAATGGCGACAACTGTATCCTATGGGGCAGGGAAGCTGCGCCAGGTCTCCTCAGGGTAAGGAAACAAACGTTCCCTTATCCCATGGCCCCAGTGGGTCTTCTTGGATCTGCACCAGCTATTGAGCAGGCACAGAATCAAGGAGACTCATGTTGGGTTTGGTGGAAGACCCTGTCGCTATCTCCGCCGGCTCCTGGGCCTGCTCCTCCCCTCCACGCACCTTCCCCCTCCCAGTTCCACCCACTTCCTGCTCTCCCCTCACCCTGAACAGCCCTGCCACTGGCCGGCAGCAGTATTTACCACAGGGAGCCTTCGGTGGCCATCTTCCAGTGCTACGGCCCCACACTGACTGACATTGGGCGCAGCACTGGTGGTGTGCCAGTACAACTGAGGCAAAAGTGCCTTATGGCACTTTTTGCGACAGCTGGGGCAGTGGCGCCGGTGGAGCTCTGGCGCCAAGGACCATAGGATTGGGCCCTAAATCATTTCACTGTGCCATTGGTCACTAGAGAGGTTCCCTGCACATGGAGTGTTTTCCCCTGTGTGTGCAAGCTACACTGCTAGCAACAACACAAGCAGCATATTCCTACTGGAGGGCAGTCATGTTCCAAAAGGAATAGGGCACCTGTGCCATAGAGGTGGCAATGTTTAATGAATGCAGTTTTCCCATGATCACAGCAGGTCTGCCTGGTTCATATATTGCAAATCTGCAGGGGTTTCCCATCCTCCCCACTTAATCTCTCTAAAATGACCAAGCCTAATCTTGTTAATATGCATGGCCAGTGACTCTCTGATGGCTTGAAATTCATTCAGATAGAGAACCTGGTTTCTGCATTTCAGCAGTCTCTCCTCTTCCACCAGGATTTCACACAGCCTTTGAAACAAGAATGGTTTTGGCATATGTGTGCTGGCAAGACTGCCTCCTTCCTAGTTCTCTTCCATTTGTTCTTTCACTGAGCAGTCACTGTGCTCTCCTCAGCGCTATCTGTCTCCAGCCACTTCATTTATCTTCATGACCCCATTCACTCAGAGCTCAGACTCCCGTTTCCTTCTTCAGTGGGTGCCTTCTTCCTTGGAGACTTATTTTCTTAGATGGCTATTTTTTATTTTATTTTTTTGGGGGAAAAAACAACCTTTTACTCAGCTATTTCCCAGTACCATTTTATCTCATTCACCCCTTTCCTTTTAATCTTTTGGTATCCACTGTCCAGACACATGTGCTCAAATCTTGCTTTTATCTCCCAGCTAAGATAGTGTTTCTTCATGCTGGATGTTCCTGTCTCTAACCGATATCGTGAATCATTGTCCCTAAAGCTGGCACCTTTCTAGTGGCCTATTTTGAGCCACCTTTGTTTATTTTTAATATGCCTTCTCTCAGCTACCTCACCTGTTACTCTGTCTGCTCTCAAAATTGATGCATCCATCTTTTCACCTTGCAGTTATCTGGCAGTTCTGATTTTTTTAAAAGAACAAGAGTGCTCTCTCTCTCTCTCTCTCTCTCTCTCTCTCTCTCTCTCTCTCTCTCTCTCTCTCTCTCTCTCATTTAAAAAAATGAATCCCTTTCCAAAATGAGCACAAATAACAAAGATCTGTTGCTTTACTCACTTTGTCTTGCATGGCCCTCTTTGAAGATCACAACACTGAGAGTGAAATGACCCAATCAAATAAATGCTGGATGGCACCAAATAATCCCAATTTCTGGTACTAAAAGTTACCTGTGCCCTGAAGTTATAAACAGCTCAATTCTATCCTTTTCTCCTTGGTGATGTAGGCCTGCCAAAACAGCTTGCACTGCATCCTGCTGAGGAGCAGGCCAGGAGGTCTCTGGGAAAGCCTCTGTGGCATGGAGGGGTCTTCTTGGATCTGTGCCAGAGAAGGGGAAGGGGGTTACAATTTGGCTGCTGCTGTCAATGCACCCATCTCCTTCCCATACCTGATCTACCCTCCCCACCCTGTTTTGAATGAAAGCCCTCATTCCGCTCTCCCCCAACTCCCTTGCTGATTTGCTGTCATTGGCACTTGGTTAGTCCGTCACCATGCCTGAGGTGCTTCGGCCTCTCTCACACACACACACACACACACACACAGAGAGAGAGAGAGAGAGAGAGAGAGCGAGAGAGAGAGAGATCACATTTTCCAGGTCTAACAAACAGGAAGTTATCCCTTAATGATACAGTAGACCTCAGCACATAACAAAGGTCTGCTGTTTTGGGTGCCAACCCTGGATTATGTAATGTATAGTTCTGCCTGCAAAACAATACTTGCGGGAACCCAACCTTCCATATGCTGTGCATTCATGATTCTCTTAACTTACAGCATATGCCTATACATGTCTATTCAGAAGAAAGTTCCGCTGAGTTCAATGGGACTTATTCCCAGGAATGCCTGTATCAGATTGCAGCCCTGAACTGCATCACTGCAAAGACAAACAATTTGTCCCCCTGCACCTAAATCCTGTTCCCCACATCTCTTCTTTGTTGTATTCTTGTAGCAGGCAATTGACTAATCCCTTCTATATTTGTCTTAAGCTTCCCCACTGGAATTGATCATTTCTGTCATGCCTGCCCCATCTGCGCTCTAGCAATATGGACACAAGACATTTTCTGGGCTCCTATCTCCCACCACGTTCTTCTTGTCACTCTTGACCTTGATATCCCCCCTTTTCCATGATCTTTAAAACTGCTACCTCAAAGCTTTACAAAAATGCACTCCAATCTGTAGCTTGGCTTCTGCTTTCCCATTTCTCCAGCTCACTCCTAAGCATTTTGACTTTCTTGTTTCCCTTCTCCTTTCTTTCATTTGCAGGTATCTGAATGCAAATGGACGGTGCCATTTACTGCTCATTAAGTTAGCATAAAGAATAAAGAAACCCCAGCAGCTTTGAGTTTTGTCTCATGGATATCCATCACATTCAGCTGCAAATAAGCCAACTGGCACATGGCTTGTTCTGCATACAGATCAGTGCCCCAGCCATATACATACAGCTATTTATATCCAAACACAGGTGTATTATTAATTATATATTTGCTGGTAGCCAGCCAGCAGTGTGAGCACTGGACAAGCACTTGTATGAGTGTTGCTTTCACACAGAAGTCCACTATTATGCGGTGTTCTCTCTATTCTCTCTAATCCTCTAAGGTCCAAGGCGGAATAATTGAAAAGCTGGAAAAGCTCCCAGAGTGAGGCTAAAGAAAATCAAGTATTCTGCACAGGGTTCATTGAAAGGTATATTTCATAATAAGATTGTTCAGACTGGAGAAGAGGCAAAACAGGTGTCATGCTTCCAGAATGCAATGGGATTCCCATGCTGCCTCACCAGAGCTTGTGCACATGCACACACCCAGCTAGGAAGATTAGTGCATGACTTTGCTATAGCTGTGCAATGTGCATGCTCATCTACATGGTGAGACGGGCAGCCCAATCCTGGCCCCCAGAGGATCAGTGGCACCAAAATGGCTACCAGAGAAACTGCCTGAGGTCTTCTTGAAGGACAGGGACTTTCATCCCCTTCCCCCGAGGAAAACCCAAGCCCCGCAATGGAACTTTTCAAGTCTGCACTGGCTATTTTGCCAGCGCAGACTTGAGAAGCTCTGTGTTGGGCTTTTCAGCCCACTCCACTCCTGGGCCAGTTTGTCCCCATCCCAGAATGGCTCCCACCTGCCCCAAAAGGCCACATTGCTACCTTGCAGTCTTCTTTACTTCTGGCAACTGTGTGGTGCCTCCTCCCAGGGCTGGGCTCGGTGCCAACCAGTGCTGGCACGGAGCCAGCACTCCTTACTTCAAGGATGCCGTAAATATGCTCTATGGCATGTTTATGACACCTATTGCTGGCGCTAGGCTCCAGTACCAGCACTAATGGCCCATAGGACTGGGCTCTTACCTAGCTACACTGAAATGGAAACAGCCCAATCCTAACCCATGCTGGAACAGGAAGGCCGGCTGGCCTGCCCCATATCCAACATTCTTCAGGAAGTTGGCTGCATCTAGGGCTATCAAATCATGCCCTGGATTAGATAGGCTATAATATCTTAGGACTTCATCCTATCCAACTTACCAGCACTGGTGCAGCCATGCCAGTGGGGTGTGTGCTGCATACTGCAGTAGAGGAACAGTCACAGAGGCCTTCTCAAGTTAAGGGAATGTTTGTTCCCTTTCATTGCAGCTGCATCAATGCTGGAAAATTGGATAGGATTGGGTCCTTAGTCATTTCATGCAATGGAAAAGTTCAACTTCTTATAACCCACAAAACAAAGTAGTATTCTTGCGTTGCCGGAAGTACTGAAAGATCACAATCTGCTCTGAAAATCCTTTTCAAAATGAGAGACAAAGCATTCTGTGGCGTCTTCATGATCATCTACTTTCTGTTCAAGCTGTGGACTCTGTCATTATACAAAGCATCCGACATGATGAAAATGCGCTGACAATAGTTTATCCTCGTTTGCTAGTTTTACACAAAGGCAGTGCACTATGACTCATTCTTAATGCTCCTGTTCACCTTATGGATTCCATAAAGGCGGGCTCTCAATTGAAACTCTATTAAGCCATCATAACATTCTCCTCAAGGAAATGAGCTTGCAAGCAATTACTTGAAGCTGTTTTCCACTTAGGGGGTTCTGTTTTGTAAAGCTGAATGTTAACATTTGAATTGAAACAATTACGCTCCAACTTGTGAAATGCCTCTTGGGAAACATTTGGTACAAGGGAAAAAAAAGACAAAACCCCAAAATAACAGTAGCAAAAATACCCCCCCCCCAAAAAAAAAACCCCAAAACAACACCTCATTACTCCCCCTCCATAAATAAAATTGGAAAACTTCAGGAAAAAAAAACTCAAGAGACAGCACAGTTTAAAATGAGCTCCCAGCTAGCTGCAAAAGTGCTCTTGTGTATGATCCAGTGAAGTAGTTAAGCAAATGCGTAATTTTAAGCATGAATTGTCCCATTAAAGTCAATGAATCTACTTATGTAGTTAAATTTATGCATGTTCCAGATGTATGGCTTTTCCAGCTACCCTTGGAGAAATGACCATAGTTCAGTGACAGAGCTCACACTTTGCATGCAAAAGATCTCAAGTTCAGTTCCTGGCATTTCCAGCTGAAAAAGATTTAGCAGGGCAAGGAAATGTCTCATGCCAGTAGCAGGGGTGATGTCAAATGTCAGCCAAAAGTCAGTTGAGGGCTGTACCCATCAGAAGGCCCATTGGCCAAGCTGACCCCCTCCCCAACCCTCAGGACCACTAGTAATGGTAGCATCCACTGTGCCATTGGGAGGTTCAGCAAATCAGTGCCAACCACAGCAGACAGTACCAGGTAACCCGTTTTTGCCCACAGGTGTACATATTTGGCTCCTGTTGCATATATGCAGAAATGGCTTAATGCAGTGGCATAGCTAAGATCATCTGGCACCCAGGGGGACGAAAATTTTTAACACCCCTAGGCCCCTCATAACACTTCCCAAAATTTTAACACCCCCATACAACATCTTAGAGGCCTCCTAAGGGCACTTCCTTCTAAGGCCCGGGGGGCACTGGGCACCTTCTGAGGCCGTAGGAACAATGCCTTGAGGGGGTGTCTCAGAGGCCATTAAAAGGCATTTCCAGTTTTTGCTGAAAACTGAGTGTCTTTTTGGCCTCTAAGGGCCAAAACCTATCCAACTTTCCAGCCCTGGTGTAGCAGCACCAATAGGGTGTGCACTATAACCTGCAATGGAAGGGTAGTTATGGAGGCCTCCACAAGGTAAGGGAACATTTGTTCTCTTGCCTTGGGGCTGCATAGCAGCTGCACAGGCACTGGAAAGTTGGATAGGATTGGGCCCTAAGACACCTCCTCATGGCGAGATACCCAGGGCAATGTACTCCACCTGCTTCCCTTTCGCTATGCGGATCTGGATTTTTATTAGAAATCTTCATGTCTTCCTAAGATTTAGATATCATGTTCAGGGCAAAATTCAGGTATATGTGTGTGTGTGTTCAGGGGAGAACGGTTCACACAGCTAGAACACAGAATTTCAACTATTTAGAAAAAAAAACAAACCTGAACGGTGGCTCTGTGGCAATGTAAACATATAACAATGCATGTAATATAAATATATAACAATGTAGGTGCTGAGATCAGGTTCCAGGATGAGTTTGGATGGCATTTTGGGGGTTTCCCTAGGGCAAAAAGATGCACACAGAAAACAATGCAGCATCCGTGAAATCCTGCAGGGGGGGTTGGCTTCAGGAGACTTCCCCAGGGTAAGTGAATATTTCTTCCCTTACCTTGGGGTAAGCCTCTATTGTACCAGCAATATCGCTGGCACATGTCCACATTGATCCATGAAGTCAGATCAGTCCTGGAAAGGTGGTCAGGATTTGGCAGGCACTGCCACTGAATCCATACCTTCCCAGGCCCACTCCACCCTCTTACCCACCCCATCACCTCCTCTACCCACCACCCACCCCATTCTACCCCTCCTCACCTCCCCTTGGCCTCTGCACAGACTTTTCTGAGGCATCAGGTATCCAGCGTCCATTGCCTCCAAAAACTGAAACGCACTGGTTCCAGCAGCAGCCAGATAACACACTCAGGTGGTGTCATGTTTGTGACAGTCGCAAAGCAACTTGTGGTGGAACACAAGTTCCAACAGGCATGCCCTTAGGATTGGGTTATCAGTCGTGTAAGTCCCTTCCAACCTTCTGGGACAGCTCAGACACAGGTTTACCACCTCAGTGAGAACTAGGCCTAAGAAAGACAGGATGATTGTGCAGTTGTCTTGGAGAACTGCAATTTCAGGAGGAGAAGGGGAGACAGCTAGACCTATTTCACCATTTAAAAAATGACACCAACGTCAGCCACACAGTATCAACTTTCTGTTTTATTCTTCATTTAGGCAAAAGAAAATGTCCCAAGGGTTCTGGGCTTAATTATGCTACTGAAAAGGCTGAGGTAAAGAGAGAGAGAGAGAGAGAGAGAGAGAGAAATCCTAATTAAATGGTGGTTAGAAACCCATAGCAACTTCTAAATGCAGATTCAGTACCATAAGGCAATTCCTCTCGTGAGTTCAGCAGAGCTGTTTTGTATGACAGTGACACATCCTTAGTTAACATTAGCCAAATCCAAGTTAGAAATTAGATGCCAAGGTACATGCAATAGATAAATAAATAAATATAAAAAAGTAGATTATACTCTTCTACAATGTCAAAATTATGAATGTCATTTATTTCTTTGTTTGACTAAGAGCAGGTGGAGGGAACATAAGAGCGAAATTCCCCACATACTCAAATGATGTATGTTTTCATTATGGGAAAATATCTATTTTAAGTGAAATGTCAGGGTAATCTGCTTGGAGTGTGATCCATATGCAGCCTCAAGAAATGATAACATGCTACTTTAAAAGATGTGTACTCTGTCTTCCATTCTGAGTGAGCAGAATCGTGACTGACACAAAACTTGAAATGATCAAAGACGGAAAGATAAGAATGCTATAATATTGCATAATATGTCCCAAAATTCAGTGACATCTTGGGCAGCAAAGCAGTAAGCCTGTATAAAAAGGCAAAGACTAACCTAGTCATATTTACATGGAGGTAAGTGGTTTGCAATCAGCCAGATATATGTCTGAGTAAATGTGATTCAGAATTGAACTATAGGCATCCCCCAAATCTGGGGCTTTATTTATCTGTGGTTATTAAATTAACCCCCCCCCCCTCACATTCAGGAATCACCTCTCTTCAGTGGTGAAGCTAAGGGGCTGCAGGGGGTAGCTGTTGCACCAGGCATCAAGCTTTACGGGGGCAACAAGCTGAGCTTGACACTAGTGACCAAAATTGTGAAAATCTTGGTATGTATCATTGGAAAGGTAATTTAACGCAGAATGCAATGAAATAAACTGCACTGGAATATTTGTATTCTGTCAAAAGTTATGGCCAATTAACCAGAAAATGAAAACACAACTGCCTTATGCAACAAAAAGTGGATTTTCTTAACTCAAAGCTGACCTATGAGACTGATTGTTCTGAGAGCCAATGAGATGTTATTATGATATAGCATGGAACCAATAACTTTTTATTTATTTACTTAATTAATTAAATATGATTCTGTCATGGAGGGCAAATTACAAAATCTTCTTTGACCCCAGGCAGCAGATAGATGCCTTAGCTATCCCACTGACTAGGGAGAGGCAGCAGAGCAAGTGGGTGGTGAGGTGCTGCGGGGAGCAGGTGGGTTCAATTTTCACTTTTTAAAAAGCCCAGGTGTGATGTCACTTCCGGTTGTGACATCACTTCCGGGTTAACATTTTGAGCTTGGCACCAGGCTACACGATCATTAGCTACGTCACTGCCTCTCTTCATTTGCAAACTCTTTGAAAAAGAGATATTCTTCTTCCTTTTGCATTGAAACAGAAGACAGGAAGCGCACAGGGAATATCTAGGCTTGTAGCTGATAGAAGACTGCCACAGGAGTGAGAACCTTCTGGCTGCAGGTTAGTGAGATTGCCATCAGGAAGTCCTCTAGCAGCTACAAGACTAGGTTCTTGCTGCTTCCTGTTCCAAAGCGAAAGGAAGAAAAATCTTCCTTTTGCAAAGCATTTGCAAATCAAGAGAGGTGAGACATGAGCTGGACATCATCTGAGTAAGGTTCACTGCTGTCCATGGTAGCAGCAGGAATCTATCCCCTGCGGATACTGGGGCATGCCTATATACTGTACACATTTCAATCATTTGAGGATCAATAGCCATGTTTATTCCATTGATGTTTCAGAGGACTTCAAGATGATCTTCCATTTCCCAAAGAGCATCTTGGGAGATCAGAACATTCACTAGAGCTCAGGTCAGGCATCCATGCGCATAAGACATAATATACATTTTATGGACTCCAAAGATGATAATGGTGGTGTGGGAGCCAAGGCTTCATGTGTCCTCTTCATATTGCTCTGGCAATGTCAGATGCTTTAGATTATGTGATGAGAGCCTACAACATAGCTCCTTTCCTCACTAGTTTCTAGAAGGGGCAATGTAAAGATGGAGGGATAGCATATGATTGTGTACATTTGACATTACCAGAGTGACTCTGAAAGGATACATGCCACAACAGCTCCCATACATACCACTGAGATAATGTCCAAAGGAGCCCTTCAGACCAACAGCGCCATTTACATCCTCATTGTAACAGACTGTGGAAGGTGAAGTAAGCTTTGAAAAAGAGCTCTCTTTTGAAGAGGATGAGTTTCCATCACCATGTCAGAGGTTTATACTCTTTGTTAGGCTTGCACAGAAGGCTATTTTATCCAAAGAAGAAAGCTGCTGAAATGTTAGAGCTAGACACTTTTCCCCTAGTGTCTCAGTTTCTGTTTGACTAATATGCCCTTTTGATTTCCATTGTATGGAAATCCTTTGGGAAGTTTAAGATAGTTTTTATTGCAGAAACCTATCAGGCCTTACTGGCCTTCGAAGCTGATTAGGGTGAGATTGGATCCCATTGCTCTTCTGTTCTATATCCTTGAGCTGCCCCAGCCTGGTTTATGATTCTAAATCTTATTTTGTGGGACTGTGTAGGATGCGTTCTGTAACCTGATTTCAGTATTGTATACAAAATGATATTGTCTAGAGAAGAGTATACAGAAGGAGGCGTTCTCTGAACAAAAAAAAAAAAGAAGAGGAGGAGGAGAAAAAGATTAGTTGAAGCATGTCTCACATTTCATTTGAAATGATTTATTGGTTTTCAAAGAGAAGGTACAGAGTTCCCTTCAGAGTTAAAAAACAACTATGGCTTTCTCAGAAGGAAGCTGCTTGAATCAGTATGTAAGGGGGTTATGCTCTCTCCCCAAAACTAGAACCAATTGGGCAAAACCAGTGCCATTTTTTTTATTTAGCACCCCAAATATACCGAAGAATAGATCTAAATTTTAAGACCGCAAAATGTGTGTAGGCGTGGGTAATCACTGAGGAGCATCAACCCCCCCCCCTTCAGCCCAAGAAGTCACAGGTTGAGTATGCTGCAGACTCAGAGAGCCCCCCCCCGTCCCACCCTGAGGTCAGTTGAGGTAAGGAGAACAACTAGGGTAAGGGGTTCCTATCTTCTAACAAAGCAACAGGTGTGATTGAGTCAAGGTTTTTATTGAACGGTATCAGTGACAGAGCAGCATCTGAAAGGGAAACACACAAGCGGGATTGTCAACCATATCCTCTCAGCAGGGCTGTTGGGCTAATGGAAGTTATGTAATAGGCAAGTAACAGGTGCCAATGAAGTTCAGCTGCACCAGCTGGTTCACTGTTTGCCATGATGAAGTTTGCCAAGCCACAGGGGCCGGAATGGAAAGTGTAGGCCAGCAACCTTGCCAAGTAGCACCTGGGCTCACACTGGTTATGGCACGTAGACAGGCTATAGGTGTCCCTTGGGTTCTATGTGATGTCCTCACCTGTGGGCCAGCTGCCTCTGGAAGAACAAGGAGAAGAACAGTGAAAACAGCATCAGCCATACCTGCTAGCTCAGTGTTTGTGAGGGAGTGTGGTGCCACCAGTCCTATTGGGGGTGAGAGCATTATGGCTTGGAACACTACTTTTGCATCTCTGGAGGTAGGGGGCGGCTGCAATGGAACTCTGAAGAGGACCTCTGTTCAACCAATGGCAATGGTGCAGTCATAAAAAATGAGAGGAATTCTGATGAGTGTTTGGCCTACAGTAGCAATGGTTGGAGTCCCTGGCACTCCGCAAAAGGGTGAAGACATTCCCTGCTTTTAGTTGTTGCCAAAGGAAGGGATGGTTAGGCAACACAGATGATAGTGGAGATGCGTGTGAGAATCCTGCAGTGTCAGAATGGAGAAGGCGAGGGAGATGCAGCATCTATACATTGTGGTATGAAATCCCAGCCCCCTTTGTTCACCTGTATGGAGTGCATTTCCCATTCCATGTTGGTGATGAGGCAGAGCTTCCAGTTGGATATTTGTGTAAATGAAATACTTTACCATACAAGTTGTGAGGGGCAAGAGGTTGCATGTGCAGAGTGCTCCCTTTGTGTGCCAAGTGCCCTTTCACCACGGCTCCCATCACCAAAATTCCCCTTGGAGAGAGCAGAGAGCTATAGCCCAATTCTACATTTGTGATAATCTGAGATATAGCCTCCCCCAACAGGGGCTTTAGTAGCAACTGGTGTGCTGTTTGTGTGCCATTGTTGGTTGCCAAATGTGGTCTGTATCCTATGCTCCACCATAAGAAAGTGGGTGGGGCAGGAAGGTGGCAGAAGGTACAACATTTGGCTCTTTTCCCCTTCCCTATTGTTTCTTAATCCCCTGGGGGCTGGGGATAAGAATAGGCCCTCAGTTTGGCTGTACTTGTCATAAGAGGTGACTAAACAGCCACCGGGTAGATGGGACTCGTCAGCCTGGGAAGGCAGCTCATCTGAGAGAAGGAAAACTCTGATCCCAAGCCTCCACTGCCTTGTGGCTACATCCAGTTATGGAAAAGGCTTCAGGAGTCAACCTCGAGGCAAAATCCAGAGCCGGGGTCCCTGAGGCAGTTCATGGCTGAACACAGTCACGTTCTGGCAACTCCTGCGACGCCGCTGGAACCAACCGTATTGGCCTCTGCCTTTCCATTGGACCATTTCAGCGACGTGGAGAGGGGGGATTTGCTGCATGGGTAACAGCCTATCCTCCATACCTACTTTACCCAGGCTTCACGCACTGGAGAGGACACTGTTCCAGAACCACCATTCAGAGCGTGACACCATAGTCTTCCGAGACTGAAGGATGCCAACATGATTGTTTCTTATGGGGTTAGTCCTACTTAAGCTAGCTCTGTCATTGGCTTAGCATTGTCTTGCCATCAATGGCATGTCCACTGACTACCTGGGGGTTAGGATATGATGTATGTCAACTCCTCCTCATTTCTACCACAACCCTCCTATGCCCAATTCCGTTTTGGCCTCTCCAACAGCAAAGTTGCACTGTGGTCCGAGTGAAATCTGAGCTACGTTGGCATGACATTTTTCTGGAGTTGCACCCATGCCCGTGGCACATCCATTGGCAGGTGGGCTTCTACACTGGCAGAGCTGTCAAAAACAAGAAGAACATCACACAATCCATGATGCTTAGCCAGTGTTGTGGAAGTAATGAAAGCACAGTATTTAATAGGTGGATGTTGAAGAATTCTGGGACTAGAGAAAGCAGCAGGAGTTCATCTCATTTATTAAGTAGGTCTCCTTTTGTTTGGCTCCTTGTATACAGGCTATCCCTGGGGACCATAATGAGCTGCTATCCATAGCTACCTGAAAGTTGACCCTGGCTTCATTCAGAAGGCTTCGCTTCTATGATTAATGGCAAGAGCACCAAGCTGAAGACAATTTGTGTGCAAAGACCAAGGACATATTACATCCCTTCACTGTTATTGCCTCATAGATCTTTGGATAAAAACCTATCCCTTTGCTTGACCCAAACCATTGAACAAATCTTAACTTTTTATATGTGCTTGTTACTCTGTTGGGAAAACTGAAACCACCTAAGGAGTCTGCGATGCCAAAGTAGTTTTATGGTGATTTGTAGTTTACAGTTCCTAAACCTCTGTAAGAGGGTTCAGAGTAAAGCACTCATAAAAGGTTTGAAGCACTCCAATAATTCCAAATCATTTTTGCGCAGCGGAGAGCAATTTAAAATTGTTTGAAGTGCTTTAATATTTTTGTTATAAGTGCATCAATTTGGAAAGAAGTCAGGCTGCGTGCACTTAGAATAGTTCAAGACACGCTGAACTTAAAAAATTTAGCATCCAAAATGGGGCGGGGGGGAAAGGAGGATAATAGCGGAGAACAAAGAACTGACAGCGGGGAAAGGGGAAGAGTGTTTGGTAGTTAAGAAAGACAGAGAAAAGCTGTTTATAGCCAACTGTATTGTTCAGGAGAGATGATGAACATGCATGGAAGTACAGAGAGTGTTTCGGTATATGTGGGGGATCCATTCCAGGACCCCCCCCCCCACAGATACTAAAATCTGCAGATAGTCAAACCTACAGATTTTTGCACCTTTCTTCCAGTGGCGACCAGAGCTGTGCTCCAGTGATGTTTGGAGGCCCTTCTGAGGGCCAGAAAAGCTGTGTGCGGCCTCCACAACTCTCAGGAGGCCTTCTAAGGCTTTTGGAAGGCTGAAATAGGCACTTCCTGTTTTCGGTCAGAAACCAAAAGTACCAGTTTTCAGTCTTCTGGAGGCCTCAAAAGGACCTCCAAACATAACTAGAGTATTGCTCTGGTCACGATCAGCGGACAACAGGTGAGGCAGATCCATGGGTGTGGAACCCACGGTGAGCTATAACCATGGGTCTCAAATCTGCAGATAAAGAGGACCCACCTGTATTTATTCTTCATTGGTAATGACCACACTGGTAATGGAATGCGCTGACTCCTATTCAGAATCAGAATCACCTTTACACCCCAATAACAACAGCCCAGCAAGAATGATTGCTGGTAGGGTAATGGCTTCTTACAATGTCATGCAGCTATAAGATTAAACAAAGGCTAAAAAATTATGCTTAATAGCTACAGAAGATAAAATAAGAGAAAAATGGCAAATTAGAACTAAAACCAGAAATATCATCTAATATCAGCATTAGCTAACAAATTTCCACAACATAGGCTTGAAGCACTATGTACACAAACTAACTCATCACTGATTAAGAAGTCTCCTAACGTTCCGCTGTAACTTTTCAAGAAAATTCATCAAAAGTGGCTTCCCTTCCATTCTCAAATACGCTTATAAATTTCCTGCTTCTGAAAAATGGAAATTTGTGTGGTGGAAAGTACAGGCTTCTGTCAAAACAAGCAGTGTTGCAACTCCTCCTCCTCTCTCCTCCAGGAATGTGTGGGGAAAAAGAAGAAATGACACAGCATTACTCTCCAAATTTCCATGCCCTTTCCCAATTTTTTTTGATGCCACTGTAGGAGGTGGCAAAACGGATGATGCAGCGTCCTGTGTGCTCTTTTAAGAAGCATTACTGGGACAGAGAAGAGAAGGGTGTGCAAGCTGTTGTTTTGGGTGACAGTTGCATATCTCCGATCATGTGCAGTTTCATCATTGGATGGAATCAAATGCGGCTCAATAAAACAGACTTGGGTTATCACCATTCTGCATGGCACTCTGCTTTTCTCCTTTTAATCAAATAAAGCATCACAATCAAATCTTTGAATTAAATCATTTAATGCAACAAATTGCAACAGACTCTCATTCATTAGCACCAAACGACAATGATAACAATGGAAAATTTGCTGATGTTTAGGGGTTTTGTCCTTCATTCAGGCTCACCACATGTGCAGCAGTACAATTAAGTAATGCTGAGCTAAGAAAGCACACTGAGCAAGAGCATTTATTTGGCAAAGCCCTCTGCCCAACATGACACCTTTGCAAAGATGCTCCTTAGAGAGGGTTAGTAGAGGAGCTAAAGCGTACAATAGCTGCTCATGTGAACAAGGCTAAAAACTGAATTTGCTGCACTGATGTAAACCCCTCTGATGATAAAAGGTTTTTACTCAGTGAATTTCCCAGAATTCCTCTCTTAGATATGCCACCTGTAATATATAAACCCAGTTTTCAACCCTTTGGCTGTCCAATAATGTCACTCCTGCAGAATAAATGAGTTTGGAATATGAATTAGGGCGCAAGCCACACAGCACCCACGGCCAGCACAAGTCCCTTGCGCCAGCCTGGGAGGGTCACAGATGTGCTGTAAAGCATGTTTGCACCTCTTTGGGAGTCAGCTGGGCCAGTGCAGGTACGTGCACCAGCCTGTGGAGGCCACATTGAACCTCCACGCCAGCAGGGAAGGATAAGTATGCACCAGCCAAGCTTGGCCGTCATGGGGTTCTGGGGGGACATGGGGAGGGCAGGGAGGAGTTCAGAGGAGCATTTCAGGGTGGAGGAGGGCGGGTGGGCCCATGGGTGAGTAGTCAGGGAATGGGAGGCAGGGCCAGGATCTGGCACTTGTGCTGAATCCTAGCCCCGTTCCTGGGCAGCCTGGGCCAACCCTGGGCTGCTCGGATTTGCGCTACCTCTATCGGTGGCACAGAGGTCACAGTAGCCCCTTTGGGGCTGCTGCGGTGTTACCTGGGGTAAGGGGAATTTTTTCCCCTTGACCCAGGTTGGCCTGCAGTCATCCCCAAACTTGCACTGGATACAGCGCAGGCCCACTGGCCTGCCTGTTCCAGCGCAAGTTAGGATCGCACTGCCCACTTCACATAACTCAGACTGGCCTTAGTCCCGTGTTGCTTAATCCTCATGCTGTAAAAGGATTTTTGAAATAATAAATATATGGGAAGTGGAAGAAGAGACTTATTTCCTTTCTGTGCAATTCACTTTGAGGTCTGCATTTTTTCCACTTTAGAAACAATTCACTTTTACTGACTGTGTTGTCAACTTGATTGGCAGAATTGTGGGTAGACTTTCATATAGCAGATGTGTGGGGGATGTACACAGTTCAGATAAATACCTGGCAATATAGTCTCCTCTTTTTTCATTTTGCAAGAAAATAGGTACTGTGAATGTTGGTTATTCTGTTTTCAGAAGGTGTTTAAAATCAGCACAAATGGGAAAAATCAGCTTATCCCAAACTGAGAAATGCTTTTTAGAGCAATGCTTTGTTATTATTTTATTAAGAATACTTATATACCACTTTTCAACCAGAGTAGTTCACAGAATGTTTAGATAATAAGATAAATAAATGAATTGCTCCCTCTCCCACAACACAATCTTAAAGGGCATATCTGAAAAAAATAAAATAAAAAACTAGGAGAGACACCAGCAACAGCCACTGGAAAAGGCACCATGCTACAGAGAAGAGGGACATTTGCTATTTCTAACCACTTTTCCTGGTGGTCCACTGTTGTGTGAAAGATAGCTGTAAATTTCCCCCAGTTTAAATTTGGAGCTCAGTCATCTGCACCCATTATAGTCCATGGCCTAGTTTGAACCCCCCTCCCCTTTTAAACCCTTTAATACATTTGTGTGAATTGTCACAAAAATCACAATGTGATTTGGTGCACTATCACAACATCACCTCCATTTTCCTTTCCCTGCTGAATTGTGCCATGGGTGTTCTGAAGTTGAGTACTTCAACCAGAAGCAGAGATGTTGCCCTTTTATTGCAGAGTTCTCTATGGGCAAAGGGTTGTATTGATGGCTATATGGTAGTCAGAGGAATTTGAAGTGTGTTGAGTTCTCTAATGTGGAGGGCCAGAACACATCTGTTTGTAAGCGGTGATTGTTGTCTGGTTAGTGGTCAATGACCCAGCAAGGTCAAGTATTCCTTTCTCATTAAGGAAGACCTGCAAGAGCTACTGTAGCATGATAAGTTCACAAACCAATGGTGCTTAGCTTTAGTGTACAGTGTATTGGTCTTCATCTCTCATGGATTAGCTGGGGATTCCAAAGGTAAAGTGAGATGTCGATGAATTTCTGGGCCAGTTGCACTGAAATTAAAGGGGTGTGTAGCAGGACTTTTGGTTTTAATATTAAGGAGGCAATTTACCTTTGGGAATGTGAGGAGAGCATCTGGTTGGGGAGATGACTGACTCTCGTGGAGGGATTTGCAAGAGCACATTTGTGTTTTGCTGATAATTTCTAAAATGAGGCATGGAGAACTTTTATGAGGTAAAATAAACTCAGTGCCCCCAGACAGTGTGCTAGGTTACGTTTTATAATATTTTGATGTTTGGATACTATTTCAAATGTCAGCCCAATTCTTCTGGGGCAATAGACGATATCTGAAGACATGCTGAAAATTATGTTGCAAGCTCTGAGTAGTCAAGAAAAAAGGAACCTTGAACTTATTCTGCTCACAAACGGATTTGATGGTTATGGCATATGTTTGAGCACCATATCCTCTCCAGCTTCATCCATGGTGGCTGCCCAATGGCCTTCCCAGAGTGGGGGGGGGGGGGACAGCACTAAGTTTTGTGGGGTTCCTCAGTATGCCCTATAAGCTGCCCCTCCCCCTCTCCATCAAAACCATTTCAGGAGAAAAGAGGAATCATGGAGGAGACACCTCTGTGTTGCTCTCACTGCCTGGAAAGGCTTCGATGATGAGAGGGAGGAGCAACTTACAGGGTACATTGAAGCATCCTGCAAAGTGCTGTGTCCCCACTCTGGGAATGCCATGGTGGCTGGCCCCCCTCCAATGAGTCCATCAGCACCGACAGCCTAGCAGGCCCTCCCAGCAGAATCGAGAAACAGCCTCAACCCCCAGAGTAGCAGGTACACTGCTCTCCAATGAGTGCAAGCAATGCAGTCTGCTCAGGGAGTGTGGTGGCAAACTGAGCGGGGTGGTTTATGGAACCTAACAAGGCCTTGGGGGGAAGATAAAAAGAATCCTGTTACAAGGCTACACAATAATACTTATAAATAAGTAGAGCAGTGGTTCTCACACATTTAGCACCGGGACCCACTTTTTAGAATGAGAATCTGTCAGGAGCCACCGGAAATGATGTCATGACCGGAAGTCATGTCATCACCGAAATGATGTCATGACATCACCAAGCAGGACCATTTTTAACAATTCAAGGCTGCAATCCTATCCACACTTTCCCAGGAGTCAGTTCCATTTACTATCATCGTTATAGCATACACATGGTCGCCTGTTAAAAATACAGATGAGTCACATTCCCCCAAATGCAGTCACATACCATAGTAGCATCAAGTCAAATATATTAAAAATAAAATCTTGAAATGAGTGGGGACCCACCTGATATTGGCTCACAACCCACCTAGTAGGTCCCGACCCACAGTTTGAGATACACTGAAGTAGATAATAATGAATATCTACTATTGATAGATATTTATTATTTAAATATTAAGTAGATCATAAATAAATATCTACTATTAAATAAGTAGATAATAAGTAATAATAAATATTTATATCAGCACAAGAAACAGTATCTTTTTGCTGAATACCTGTTCCCTTTTGTGTAATGTGGCCTGCCAGGAACCAAAACAATGCCAACACTTTATGCCTGGGTCCTGCAAAGGTTTGCAACTGCCTGCCCAATCCTATCCTCCCATTGGCTCAGATGCATCTGTGCTTATTGAGCCCATCCTCCATCCAATATTGGGGGGAGGGGGGCATAGGAGGCCTGCCAGAGATAAGTAAAAAATATTTTTACTTACCCCTGTAAATAGTTT
Source organism: Tiliqua scincoides (assembly GCF_035046505.1). Lineage (NCBI taxonomy): Eukaryota > Metazoa > Chordata > Lepidosauria > Squamata > Scincidae > Tiliqua > Tiliqua scincoides. The sequence goes on from NC_089821.1 coordinate 117,968,170, forward strand.
TACTTGCCTCTACATAGGGCCCCTGATGGCCTAAGGCAGTGGTTCTCACACATTTAGCACCAGGACCCACTTTTTTAGAATAAGAATCTGTCAGGACCCACCAGAAGTGATGGCATGGCCAGAAGTGACATCATCAAGCAGGAAATTTTTTTAACAATCCTAGGCTGCAATCTTAGCCACACTTACCCAGGAGTAAGTCCCATTGACTATCATTGTTAAAAGAATATACTTAGTAGCTTGCTAAAAGTACAAGTCTGTAACATTTCCCCAAATGCAGTCACATACCATGATAGCTTCAAGCCTAACATATTAAAAATAAAACATTGAAATGAATGGGGACCCACCTGAAATTGGCTCATGACCCACCTAGTGGGTCCTGACCCACAGTTTGAGAAACACTGGCCTTCTTTGACTCACTCTAGCTATGTAACTGGTCAGAGGAGAGGAAGTGGGCTAAAAAATGGGAGATAAGATCTGGCCTGCTTTTTGCTACTGAGATCCCTATGGTCCTCTCCCCACCCCCTGCCCGCCCTACCTCAGAATGCCCCTCCCTTCTCCTACCACCATCATACCTACACCTGTGGTGTCTCCCTCATCTACTGCCTCTGCATCTACTGTTTGCAGCAGTGGCCCACAGCCAGTGACAGTGGCTTGGATTTTGTGCCACTGTAAGGAGCTTGTGCTGTTGTAACACTAGTTTTGGCAGTGCAAACCTGCATCAAATGCCCTTCCCAACCCTTTCAAAACCTCCATGCAAATATACCCTGAAGCCAATTCATATCTTATTGTAAAAAGGAATGGTGAATTATTTGTTTTCTTGAAATCTTTCACTTTAACAAAGATAAATGTTTTTATTCCCCCTGTTCCTATAAAAACAATATATTCCAGCTATCCAAGTGGGTGGCCAATGGCTGTTCTCTAGGCAACACATTTGGAGGCGATACAAGTAACACATTCTGCCAAAATCAAAAGTCTCATGTGGTTTGATCCCCCACAATCAAAACCTCGTGTTTGCAGAGGTGGTTCTTTGTGTGCACCTGTGTCCCCCCCCCCACCTCAAGTCTCCTGCTACTGTTGCTCCAATGGAGACTTATGCAATCACAACATGAAAGTGCTCTACAGTATGCACTGCAGAATTAAATGCTTCCCACACAGAGTTCATTAAGCTCTAAAGTTTGCTAATTAATTAATTAGGTCTGCACGATTCCTGGGGATTACAATAAAATTAGCATCTGACTCTGTTTTCCATCAAGCCAACTTCAGAACACACTTCTCAAGTGTTCTGACACGCAAAAGGTCCGTGAATTCAGCCAGAAAAGGGATAAAAATCCATGCGCAGCTTTTCTCAGATAGATGCAAATATCAATATATGTATATTGTATTGAGGAAAAATAAATATTATTCAGCTGCTGAAATTTCTGCTCTGTGCTAGTCGCTGGCAATGCAGACTCCTTGGAAGGTAAACATGGAGAGCCATATTTTAAACTACATACTTTTCTGCAGAATGGAAGGAAGGGAAAAAAGAAATCTCACAGATAGAAATGAAACAATTCTACAGCCAATTTAAGGATAATTGAGACTAAAAACCTGATCACATGCGAATAATCCACCTTTCATTATGTTCTGCAGGGGAACAAATAAGCCTATAAAAGAGCTCTGATTTGGGGGGAAAAAATCATTTGCACAAGGAGTTCTGCATGAAATCGTGGCCATCTGATCCTATTTACATCGCAACCAACCACTACATGTGAATGAACCACTATATGTGCAGAAGCCATCACTTATAATCACTCTGTCCAGATGTTACTCTGTACCAGGCCTGGCCCAAGGCCATCTGGCACCTGAAGCAATATACCAAATTCTGCCCCCCTTACCTGGTGATGCACAAGCTTCTACACCTCCTATTCCCTAGATTGGAAAATAAAAATGTGAATGAAGAGGCAGTGTGGAGGAGATGCTCCAGTTCAGGGATGTTCAAACCCCAGCCCGAGGGTTGAATCCAGCCCTTGGGAGGATTTTATACAACCCCTGAGGTTTCCCAGCCTCTCTGGGTTAAAAATAACTCAAAAGATGCATTACTGGGTATATTCCTCATTCAACCACTAGAGGTGCTGAATGTAATGCAATCTAATGGGAAAAAATTATTCCATTCCATTGCATTACATTCAGCACCTCTAGTGGCTGAATGAGATATATACTGATGCTGAGAGACCAGGATGTGGAGATATTGATGTTGAGATTTGCATCATAGGTTGATTGATGCTTTTTCAAAATCCATTCCCCCCCTTTTCCTGTGCAAATCAATTTTACCCTCTGCTCCATTCCTCCTTCCACCCCTACCCACTTATGGTATTCAGTCAAACTCTTGGCACATCAGTCTTCTATGTATTTATTACTTATCTATTTTCTGGCCCTTGACACAGTGTCAGATATGCAATGTGGCCCTTGTGCTGAAAAGTTTGGACACCCCTGCTCTAGCTCAACACTCTCCTCCACATTTCCTTTTCCAGTCCATACTTCCAGGAAGTGTGGGGAGGAGGAACAGTGGTCAGCCTGCCTATGTGAACAGCTTTGATTCTAGAGTCTTTGAGAAAGGAGGTATATAAATACTGTAATATATCAATAAATATCCTGAGGCTAGCAGATTGATAAAAGGGAACACAAAATCAATCTCAGGGCACAATCCTAACCAGGTCTACTCAGAAGTAAGTCCTATTTTGTTCAATGGGGCTTACTCCAGGGAAGTGTGGTTACTACAGGGAAGTGTGGTTAGGATTGCAGCCTCAGAGGGATCCATGGCTGGCTGGGACCCCTTGAAGCCATGTTTACAAAGTGAACCGCAAAGGCTTAGTGACCTGTGGCAGATGTTGGAATTCAGGGTATCCTTGCCCCTTGTTTGCAGGGATAGATATGGCGAAGCTTGGATTATTGAGAGGCAAATCTATAGCTTTCAAATTGGGAACACCCAAAAGGGGAAATAGACAGCAGTTGTTGTCTCCTCCAACTTCAGGGCCCATACTAAAGGGAGATAGAGTCTTATAACCAGTGCTTTGTTTGTAAAAAAAAAAAAAAGTTGCAGGAAATCACAACTTGTTAATCTTTTATTTATTTATTTATTTATTTATTTATTTATAAACTGAACTTTGAGGAGTTTTGCAGCCTCAACTGGCCCCCCTTTTGGCAACTGGCAACCAACCTTTATATTTTGCAGCCATGGAGCACCTCCCCTCCTAAAAAAAAATAAATTTCTTCCTCATAGGGATTTGAGCCCCAAGCCTCTGGCTCCACAGACCAGCACTTTAACAATTGAACCATAGGAACTCTTAGACTCAAAGTGTTTGGAACTAATACTTGAGGTGCTGATGGCCCCCAGCTGGGCTCAAGACCTTATATATTAGTTCTGAGCACTTTGAATGCAGGCTTTCCTATAGCCCAATGGAGAGAGTGCTGGGCTGTGGAGCACAAGGTCGGAGGTTCGAATCCTAGCCCGAAGTTTAAAAAAAATAGGTGGAGCACAAGATCAGAGCCGATCAGGTGCCAAAAAAAAAAAAAAAAAAAAAAGGTGGAGCACGAGGTCAGAGGTTTGAATCCCTCCCTCAGTGAAAGGAGGAAAAAAAGGTGCCGGAACGCCATTCCAGTGCATTCTATTACAAAAAGCCCTGCTTATAATCATTAACTCCCACTGCATACTCTTCAGTACAATATTTTAATAAACTGTGGCCCATTGTAACCCATCTGATCTGTCTCATGTCTTATTGAGGTATGCAGGCAACTTGCTTACACCAGAGCGTAAGCAAGTCCAGGAAGTGCATGAAGTAGCTGATCAGATGGAATGAATTCAAGAACGAACAGAATGACTGTACATACACTGAATACTAAGAATCATCCAATATTCATACAGGCTAGTCAACAAGTATGCAGGGCCCATAGCAGCAGCTGTCAGAACTGATCATCAAAGGCATCCATAAATAAACTTTTTTCCTCTACCATCTAAAATAAAAATAAAAAAAATGAAGAAGGCATTGCTACTTTCCTCTACCGTAACTTTCTTTCCCCTTGTCTGCAGTTAGCAGAAGGTAGAGGATGTTGGCAAGTGAATGAGTGAGCAAGAAATAGATATTGAATGGCCAAGTTGAGATGTTTGGGAAATGATGCCTGTAGTGGTTGGTTCTGACAGCTGCTGCTACAGTCACTTGGAGGCCTAATGGCTGGTTCACACTACAGGCTGCCTTGTGAATCAGGCCACAGACTTTGTGTTAAAACAGCAACAATATAATAATGGTCTCCATCAATACAACAACGGCAGTGCTGTAGTCACTAAACTATGTTTGTGACAATGCGATAGTCAGAAATGCACATATTAGGAGATGGGATACAAGGAGACATGGAACATACTATTTTTAAGTCAAAGTAAGAGGTGAGCTTCTTCCTAGCTTTTGTATACCGAGAGAGTTTATCATATCAGCCTTTAGCTCAATAGCCAACGGTTGCGGTCTAATTCACCCAAGCCACAGGAAAATTGGTCACAATCGCTCTGCCTGCCTGCGTGGTGAATGAGAGAAGCATTTCGTGCTCAGCCACAGAAAGTCGAGCATTTTGCAACTCACAGGCAAATAGCAAGGCTTCAAGTTGCAGTTGCTTCAGGGGGATTCGTACTACTTTAAAGACTCATGCTGCATATCAGGGTATCTGCCTGCCTCTCTCTGTTCAACTTGCATATTTGTAAATAAATAAACAGGTATTATAAAAAACACTATAAATCCAAGCCATAAGCCCTAGTGCATCATCTAAAATTAATCTCCAGCTTTCCTGCTAGAAGAATCTTTTCTGTTTTTCTTTTCTTCTGTTTTCTGTTTTAAAAGGAACAGGGGTTACAAGTAGTGCTGGGGAGGCATCCAAATCACTGCTGGCTTTTATATTTTCAAAGCAAAGCCATTGCTTCTGTGTCCCACTATGCTTGGTTCACCCACATATCTCTGCATGGGGCATAATAAGCCCATTTTATTGATCTGCAGAAGTTTCCTGACTTGCCACTTTAAGAGATTGCAGATGGGGCTTCCGCCATGGGCATGGGGTTGTAGCCCAGTAGACAGACCCTTGTTCTGCATCCTTAATGTTCCCACATTAATCCTTAGCATCTCCAGGTAGAGCTGAAAAGACTTCTGCTTCAAACCTTGGAGAACAGCAACTGTTACCCTGTACATATCTGATCTTGTCTGATCTTGGAAGCTAAGCAAAGTCAGGCCTGGTTAGTACTTGGATGGGAAACCGCATGGGAATACGGGGTGCTGTAGGCTTATACCATAATCTTTCGAGACTGAAGGTTGCCAACCTGTACTGCTGCCAACCAGCATACATGATACTGAACCCAACAGATTCCGCAAGATAGCTCCTTATGAACAAAGTACCTAATTAGGAATTGGAGCACCAAATTTGGTTATAAGTCCAGACAGCCTTTAGTTAGGGATATAACATCCCATGGATGTTTCCTTCCTGTGTGCAACCATTCCCTTCTTCCCCTCCCATGTCATCCTCTGGTTTTGACTTTTGGCCTATGAAATGCAAAGATTAGTTCACTTCTTTGTGATGTTCACTTGGTTCTAACAAAATATATTTCCGTATGCCACTGTTGCCGTTTTTGAATGGACCAAGAATGACATGGTTACATGCGTTTTCCAAAAATATGTTTCCCATATTCCCATATTCTCACCTCACAAGGAAACTGGTCTATAAAGACTTACAGTTTCCTTTAGAACAATTTTAAGGTCAGCTTGCCCCAACTGCAGGTGTGGCCTGAGCCTAAGTGTCTCTTGAGGCAGAAAATGCTGCTGCTGATGTGAGACACCCAGATCCCCCCCCCACCCGACCCTAAGGCAGAAGACAAGGGATAGGAAGGGAGGAAAGGAAGAGGAGGAGGAAGAGGATCTCCCTTCCCTCCTCTTCAGGACAGCAGTAGCACCCATCTTACTACTCATCCTTTGTACAGGGTTCTTTAAAAGGATGAGGAAGCCTCCTGGAGACTCCAAGTCAATCCCCAGTTCAATCCCTAGCATCTCGAGAAAGAGCTGAAAAGATTTCTGCTTTAAACCTTCTTGCTTCAGCTAGGGTACGTGTATCAAACTTGTTTCATATAGAGGGCCGAAGTTAGCGTTCATGGTACCTGCTAAGAGCTGGAAGTGACATCATGAAGCAGGAGATGGCCAGAAAGAAGCACTTTGTTCTCACATAGAAACTCACTAGCTGCAAATGACAGAAGAGAAAATGTGCAAATCTTATTCATCTTTTCAAGATAAGAGAGAGCCCAATCAAGCTGGGAGAGCCCAATTTTAACAGGGGCCGGAAAAATAGCTTCTGGGGGCTGTATTTGGCCTGTGGGTTTTATGTGTCAAGCCCCATCTCTGAAACCATGGGTTTTCAAATGCATCTTACTTGGTCACCTGAACAGCTGCATGGCAGAAATTCAGTAAGTAAAGTTTCTCCCAACCTAGAGAGGTGGTAAGAGAAAAGCTTCAGTAACTAAATTTCTGGTCAGGCACATATTATAACAATCCAGCCAGGAAAACAAAAATGGAAATCCCAGTCTGCACATTTACTATTTGCATAGGAAACGACACTTGGAGTTTCCACATTGAATATTTGAATAATCTGAAACTCTAAATGTGGTTTATCACAGATGTTTATGGAATAATTTCTGGGAAGTTCTGTTTTGCAAGCCCCCCTGAGATGAATAGGAGTAGTACAGGAGCACTGTTGTTGGAGTTTGCCCTGGAAAACATGTTGGTGAATTATGCCCTCAGATTTTATTTTTAAAACATGCTATAATATGCTCGGGCCCCCTGGGGAAAAGGCAAGATAAAATCTTAGCAGAGATCAATCACTATTTTTTTTCCAATAAAAAATGACTACTTTAAACCCATCTAGGGAGTCCGTGTTGCAGGATTGCCAACTAACTAGAACCACTTTTCTGCTGCGCTCCTGTGCTTTTAATAGTGCTTTCAGCTACAGACATCAGCAACTGAAATGTAGCAAGGTGTAAAGATAAGCATTATTACCTGCCAATGTCTGCAGATGGAGTTCATGTTTAAAGGCACTGGGGCAGCTGCTGCTTAACAAAAAAAAAAAAAAGGCAAATCTGCATGGCTAAGGTTACCAGATACAAATGGGGACAGAGTGCCTATACCTTTAACCACTATATAGAAGAGGGAATTTTGGTGGGTGCAGCTCAATATGGAAGGGTTTAAAAAGCTACACATGCCAAAATTCTCTCTTCTATATAATGGTGAAAGGTATAGGTCAAGGGTATCAAACTCATTTCATACAGAGGACCGAATGGCATTCATGATGCCTGCTGAGGGCTAGGTCATAAAGAAGGAAGTGATGTCATTAAGCAGGACATGACCGGAAATGAGAATTCATAAGCTGAAAGTGTCAGAAGAGGAAATACACAAATCTTGATCATACAAGTTTTGCAAGAGTCCAATTACCATGTGGGCTGCCCTTTCAGCAGTGACATCTCAGCACAGTTCCACATCTGAGAGCAGCTGATGGTGGTGCTGGGAGAGGCCAAGGGCTGAATAAAGAGATTCCGTGGGCCGCAACCAACTCCCTGACCTTATGTTTGACACCCCTGGTATAGGCACTCTGTCCCCATTTGTATCTGGTAACCCTATGCATGTTAGAATCTGAATCTAAGTTAGACTCTGAATCGATTCCCAAGGCTAACAGTAATAATCATTTTTTATTTTTTTTGGCCTTTGCTTTTTAGAATGGAGTCAGTACAATCTCATGAGAGCATCTCACTTTTAACCATCTAGGAAGATGCTTTGAAGTTCTTAGACAGAACTTTTCCTTTCCCAGTTTTTTTTTCAAGACTAATTGGCTTTCTAATTAGCGTGCCCTGTCAGTGCTAATATGCTTTTTATTTTATTTTTTTTTTGGTGAAGGAAATACCTGCCTAGTAGACTTAAGATTACCAAGTAAGGTTGCCAATTGCCCAGGATTAGGTTGGAATCTTCAGAAATCAACATCAGCCTCCTGGTGACCACTGAAAGCAATCCTGGAGATTTGAAAACAGGGTCTCCGGAGAGTTTCAGCATTGCATCGTGTTGGAGGAAAAAATTGGCAGGAATCGCTTCCGTTCGAGTTGGCAAGCCTATTACCAACTCTTTTCAAGGTAGCAAGCAAAGGATGGTGATGACTGTTGATACATGAGAAATGCAGTGTTACTGAAGTGTTGAAACAAAAGGTCACCGGTGGCGCATCAGTTTGAATTTGGCAGCAAGACCACACTGCGTTTAATTCTATCTGTGAGCCAAAGTAGTGATTGGGCAGACTCCTATCACTAACATGGTGTCTTGGCTGGTGAAAGCTTTATATATTGTGCATCATGAAAGTACACTAGGGGTCTGCTTAATTGTGGCCTGTTTTGCTGCAGTCCAGTCCAACACTTATTTCCACTGAAGCCTGTAATAAATGGTGCTTGTTATCTTTGTTTTTATGCTCATTCTGATACAGGCAGGAATTCCTCTGCTTTATGACCCAGCCCTATGAGGCTGAAGCAAATTTACCATGCACAGGTTTGTACCCTGGGCTACAACCCCATTGGTAGGGTGATAGTTTGCAGCCCCCTGGACCGAGCCCTTTAACAACAGTTTGATCTGTAGCAATTGGACCCTCATGTGATGCTCCACTGCATGGCTATCTTATTTTGGTGGTTTGCTTTTAGTGGCTTATATGGTGTTCATTTGCATTCTGCTCTGTGGTGTTATAGTGATTTATGGTGTCTGTGCTGATGCTTTAGAATTTTATTGATAACTTGTGCTTTAATATGTACTTTTTCTTTTGGGATTTTATGGTGATTGGGTGCAATTTAATATAAATTAGGTTGCAAGCCTATGCAGACTTTCCTGGAAGTAAGCTCAACTTAACACAATGGGGCTGACTTCTGAGTAGACATGCCTAGGATTGTGCTGTTATTTTGCTGGCTTGAGCTCTGGCAAAGTGGTACATACCTACCTACATACCTTTTTGGATAGAAATATGCTTGGCCCCAGCTGGGTACCCAACAAGCTAATAGCAAGAATGGGAACTTGAGTCATGTGACTCGAGTCTGAGTCACAAAAACATGCATTTTTGCTGACTAATGTACACTTGAGTCGGGCATGTCACTGAATTGGGTACTAACTTGAGTTTGAGCCACTGACTTGGAAATGAGTCAGCACATGTGCAGATTTGAGTCTGTTCGTGTATTGCTTACTTGTGGCTTGTTTGTGCTTGCTTACTTTTTTCGGCATGTGAAACAACTCATGGGGCCATAATTCAGACCAGGTGAACAGCAGCAGGAAAGTTCCAACGAGGAGGCAGGGGAGGGTTATTGTTTTGCATCAAGCAGGAGGCAGGGGAAGGTGGCGGGAGAGGGCTCTCTTGTCCACCTCTGAAGGAACCGATGGTCATTGGATGAAGAATGGGTGGTATTGAGCCCAAAGAAAATGGCAGGGTGGAAGTTTTGGGATCAGCTCTGACTGGTGCCAATTTGGAACATTTTGTCCAGAGCAGACTTTTTTTTTTTTTTTTTTTTTTTTTGTGGGAAGGAGCTAGCCACAACCACATGTTTACAACTTATTTGACCCTTAGCTATCTCGATAAAAAGCAAAAGCTGCATATGTGAAATTTGCATGTGTGAATCCCAAGTGAGGACTACTCAGTTTTGTATTTGTGGTAGTTCTTATAGTGTTTATAATGTTCTTCTGTTCAAACAGATGTGGAACCTTAAAAGAGGGTTGGTTCTGGTTTTCTTTTTGTTTGCTTTTTTGGGTTTTTTTAAAAAAAAAAACAATTTTCTTTTTTAAATAGAAAAACAAAATCAGACACACAAAATAAAAAAAAAATGGCATGGATGATTATAGGAATCAGTACAAAATACAAAAAAATACAAAATACAATCAAGGAATGCCAGTGCACCATTATTTATTTATTTATAGAATTTATATCCCGCCTTTCTGTCCCAGTAAAGGGCACTCAAGGTGGCTTATTATGTAATAAAAAGGAAATGTAGATAACATTCAGGTAATACAGAAACAACAGGAATTCTAACAGATGTTCCTAATTCACAAACAAGGTGTGGCATTTTACAGATTGTGCAAACACAGTCATAGATTGCCAGGCAAATTCTGAGAAAGGTGTTCATGTGAGTATGATTTCTAGAAGAAAAACTAAAAGAGAAAGTAGAAAAGGCCCCAAATTACACATATTAGACATGCTTAAGACTTAAGGCAGTTTTTAAGAAACGAACATACAGTAATCAGCTGGGCGCTTATACTGAATATGCACTACCTCTTTTCAAAAGGGCTTCATGGACATTGACTCAGTAATTCTTTCAGCAATGCTGGAGTCCAGCCAATATTCTGAAATCGCATCCAAATATAAGTTGAGGAACATCTGTGGCTCAGTGGCGGAGCACACACTTGCCAGTTCCAATTCCTGGCATCACCCACCCGTCACGACAGAAAGCAAAAGATGAGTATCAGTATTGCACCAGCTGCAAGAAAGAGCATGAGTTAGATAAAACTCATCATTTATGCACAATATTACTACTATGCCCACCCTCATTGCAGAACATTGTTTGCACCTGAAAGAGCAGGGTGTGCCTAAAACAAGGCCTGCCTAGCTTGGAAATGAGACCTGCATTTATTTATTTAAATGATTCGTGTCCCACCTTTCCCTCCGAATAAATGGTGAACTGAAGTGGGGCATGCAACACAGGGAAAAAAAATGCTTGTAACTACGACACTATACTTAAACCAGTGGTTCTCATACCCTTTAGTACTGGGACCCACTTTTTAGAATGACAATCTGTCAGGACCCACAAGAAGTGATTCCATTAACGTGGAAGTGATGTCATGGCTGGAAGTGACCTCATCAAGCAAGCAACTTTTTATCAATCCTAGGCTGCAATCCTATCCACACTTAGATTCATAGAATCATGGAGTTGGAAGGGACCTAACAGGTCATCTAGTCCAACCCCTTGCCTTAGGCAGGAAATGCTCTTAGAGCATCTCCAACAGGTGCTTGTTGAGCCTCTGCTTGGATATCTCTGGTGAGGGAGAGTCCGCCAACTCTGTCGGCAGTCTATTCCACTGCCAAACTGCCAAACACTTACCCAAGAGTAAGTCCAATTGACTATCATTGTTAAAAACAAATACATAATAGCCTGTTAAAAGTACAGATCTGTAACATTTCTCCAAATGTAGTCACATACCATGGTAGCATCAAGTCTTAATATATTAAAAATAAAATATTGAAATGAATGGGGACCCACCTGAAATTGGTTCGCGACCCACCTAGTGGGTCCCAGTTTGAGAAACACTGATTTAAACAATTCATATTCTGTATAATTCTAAAGAAATAAAATATTATTTTCATTAATGGGAGGAAAGCCCTGACCCAACCACCCATTTTAAAAAATTTTTTCTTAACTGTCAGTATTATATCAACTTTTTTCTGAGATAAATATTTAAAGTATTGAACCTGCTTCTAATACTAGCTAGCAGTCCTTGCCTAATCAGATAACTGCCCTTCCATCAATGAAGTGTTGAGCAGCCCAATCCTGACTTGAGCTAGAACAGGCAGGCTGACTGACCTGAACTGTATCCAGTATGAGGTTGGAGGTGGCTGTGGTGCAACTTGGGACAAGAGGACATTTTCTTTCTTATCCTGTGTCATGCGAAACCACTGGCAGAAATCCGAGCAGTCCAGTGTGACACCAAACTGGCTGGGAGGGTGGTTAGGATCTGGCTTAAGCTGCACGACCGGTCCCACCTCCCTCCAAGCCCCAGTGCAAGGCTGGTCTTCTCAAACTGAGATGCACTGTACTACTGAGGGGTTATGCCATTCCACTACTACTATCACTGTTAACTAGCAAGCAAGGAGATGGGTTCCTTTTCTAGAACTGGCAGAGTTGGACATGCAAGTCTTCCTCATCCTGTGGTCCAAAATCCCATGTGGGTTCGTGCTGCTTTGCTGCATTCAAACTATTAGTCATGAGTGTCTAGCTAAAGAGTGCAGAGATTTAGATCCTGCTCTTATTTATTATTTATTTATTTTTGCTTGCAAAGTCATTCTCCATATATTGATTTCTAATTGTTTAAAGCAATACTTCGATGTTGGAATCTGTAGTCTGCTGATGGATTCATTCTAATATTCCTCCTTGCATACCTAGCAAATGCAGAATGTTGAAGATTGTGGTCTTAAATGGATCAGGTATACTTTCACCAGGGCGCGGAGTGAAGATCACTTTAAAGAGCAAGTGAGCAAGTCAATAATAATAATAATAATAATAATAATAATAATAATAATAATAATAATAATACTTGTAATACAGGTATTTATATACCGCCTTTCTTGGTCATCAGATTTCTCCTCAGACTTTATTCAAGGTGGTTTACATAGGCAGGCTATTTAAATCCCTGTAGGGATTTTTATAATTGAAAGAAGGTCTTATCTTTCAAGAACCACAACATTCAGATGTTTCTTTCTGATCTGGTTTCACATTCTGGCCTCCATCCTCCCACGCTCAGAGCAGATGGAATTGCTCGGCTTCAGCTTGTCAGCTGCTTCAAGGTCGCACGGTGCCGGTGGCCTCGAACTGGCGACCTGTGGATGTTATCTTCAGGCAAACAGAGGCTCTACCCTCTAGACCAGACCTCCTGCCCTTGATAATCCTTGATAATCTGACAGCCCAGTCTTCTCCTTGCAATGGCACATGGGCTGACTAGGGATGAGGTCCAAAGGGGCCCACGCAGTGGAGGAAGAAGTAAAGAAAACATTTACTTACCTCTTCTGCCATTGCCTGGGCCCCTATGGGCCTAGTCAGATCTCAGCTATTTTGCTGGCATAAATCTGTTAGGGCCAATGAGTATGTCAGGCCTGGGTCAGGTACATTAGCTCACATGGATATTGCTGCTACTGAGATCTGCCCCCACCCCCCAAGGCTTGAATGGATTATGAAGAGCTCCAAGAGGATCTCTCTAAACTGGGGGAATGGGCAGCAAAATGACAGGAGCGCTTCAATGTCAGTAAGTGTAAAGTCATGCACATTGGGGCAAGAAATTAAAATTTCACATATATGCTGTTGGGTTCAGAGCTGTCTGTGACCGATCAGTAGAGAGAGATCTTGGGGTAGTGGTAGACAGCTTGATGACCAGTGTGCAGTGGCTGTGAAGAAGGCAAATTCCATGCTCAGGGGCATTAAAGAAAGGTTTGAAGATAAAACAGCCTATGTTACTATGCTGGAGCAGTGTTTCTCAGTGTTTGCCCACTACTGTACCACTTGACCTGGTCCACCTGTTCAAAGTACCAGCAGAAGTAATTGGCGATGACATCACTGCCAGTTACTTCTGGTTTGGGAGGCCAGATGCGACACAACAAACACCACTGAGAGGCTCAGGGTGGATGGGAAGGCTTTTTCAACTCTGGAAAAGGCATGCTTTGGAGCCTCCTACTGCTCTTTGTTGTGTCGCATTCCTGGTCTTGCTGCCAGGCGGCAGGGGTCCAGGGGGTCCGTGAGTACCACCAGATACCACCTCAAGCACCACTGGTTGAGAACACTGTGCTGGAGAGTTTCATCCATTAAAAGTAGACAATACTCAGGCGAAACGGAGGACATTGGACCAGTGGTTTGAATTGGTATCAGGTGGTTGGCAACCTTCAGTCTCGAAAGACTATGGTATAAGCCTACAGCACCTGGTATTCCCAGGCGGTCTCCCATCCAAATACTAACCAGGCCTGACCCTGCTTAGACTATGGTATAAGCCTACAGCACCTGGTATTCCCAGGCGGTCTCCCATCCAAATACTAACCAGGCCTGACCCTGCTTAGCTTCCAAGATCAGACAAGATCAGGCAAATGCAGCGTAACTTCATATGAATAATACATTCATGCATCCAACAGCCACCACACAGCAAATACCACAGGCCAAGTTTCTGTGTCGCTTTACCTCCTCTCAAAAAATCGCGGTTTGACTGAGAGGAGTCAAGAGACCCATTGCTGAATCACTGTGGAGAGCTATACCTGTGTGCATGAATAAGGCCTCTCCAACATGAGGATCTGGCTGAGCATCCTGAGAAGTTCAACGGTCGTGCTTCAGCTGCACCCTGGGAAAAAGGGACAGGGATACATTTTATATCCTCAAAGCAGAAATGAGGCACAAGCACACCTATGCTAATAGAGTATTTCTGTGTTACGCACTGAAGTTGCATCTCTTAAATTTACTCAGGTTGCCAAGAGGAAAATACGTTGCTTTTGTCTTCATTTCCTGACTCCTGTATAATTATCACAATCTCTATTTGAACATTTTATTGCCTCCTCGGTGAAATAATCTCCCTCTGAAGCACGTTCAAATTTATGCATTGCCATTTCTGCTGCTTTTATTTCTTTTGTTCTTCCTTTGTTGTGAAGAGAACAATGGCAGCGGAATGTACAGGCACAAATTAGAGCCGTTTATTCTCATTAACCGATCTCACAAAGGGAAGCAGCAACAACAACAATGAGCACTGCTCACTGCAGATTTATCAAATTGTGATTTATATTGCGGCAGGGTAACTTATGAAAATGTGAACTTGAGAGTGCTTGTTGCCCACAAAGACATGCAACAAATCCATTCGCCCAAATTGCATTCGGATGCAGCTGGGTACCAAAAAAAAAAAAAAATGCCTAAGATAGCCAGATAGTATCATTCCCATGGGTTGATTTTTATGTACAGGGACTAACAATCTCGTTCGCCAATAACTACACCACTTGTTCAATAAAACTCCCTGGATTGCATGGTGATTGACAGTCAAATCTGGGGTGCATTCCAGGGAAAGTTATTTCCCCATCAGCCCCACTGGAATCAACGTGACGATGGCTGCAATCCTAAAACACTTATGAGAAAGTCCATTTGAAATCAGTGGGGTTTATCCCCAAATGAACATGCTGGGGACCAAGACGTAAATAATTTAAATGTGCATTTAGGCACATCCAACTTTGTCTGGATTGTTTGTGTGAAGACAATTAAAAAAAAAATGTGGACATGAGCTGAAAATGTCAAACTGTGCAACAGGGCATGCACATGCTACACATTTATGCAAATTTTCTTGATGTGCAAAACTATTCCTAGTGTGACATCTAGGTTTCACCACCTAATTGCAGAACATCTGCTTTCTGTTAGCACCTAATCACAAGGAAGTGTCCACACTGGAGCATCTCTGTTACAGGTTATTGTGCTTCATTTTGTTCTGATCAGTGGCGGACCTCCCCAGCCCTACGCCCCGGGGCAAAGGTTCGCAATGGCGCCCCCTGTGGGATGTTGCCACTTCCCATGCGCCAATCTGCATCCCCACTTACTGGAGTGCACGGTGCCTCGTGCGACTCCAGGACGCGTTGGGGTTGCCTCCTTAAGGTTCTCTGACACTTGAAACTGTGCTTCTGGAAAACCGGAAGCACAGTTTCTGACCCCGTTGGGAGCCTCAGAGAAGCTTTCCCGGGGTCCTAAAGGTGTGCAAAGCATCATGCCCAAGGCATTTGCCCCATCAAATGAATAGGCGGTCTGCCACTGGTTCTGATTTGTCTCTTTAGCGCTCCATGACCCCTGTATGTTCAGATCCTGTTATCTATGTCTATATGCAGAAAGGAGCAATAGCAGGAAGATGGAACAAATGTGGATTTGAAATAGCAAGTGGGAACTTACAGCAAAAAAGGGAGGGGAAAAAAGGAGGGAAAAAAGGAGGGTGAGGCCTCCAATACAAGCAAAAAAAAATAGCAACACCAAGAATGTAATGGATAGACAGAAAATCAATCATTTCTAAATGATGGATATTTTAGTCCAAATGTGGCTGAGGCTATTTAGAGCTTTCTGTTGGTAATCAGTTAGTTTCTGGGCTGAATTTAAAGTACCATGATTGGTTTAAAAGACCCAACTTGCTTGGATCCAGGAACCTGGAGTGGTTTCTCCAATGCTCCTCTCCAGATTACACACATCTTGAAATCTTCTGAGGATGTACAAGACCATGCAAGGGCTGCATCAGTGGTAGATCACAGGGGGGTGGAAGGGCAGCATATTGCATGCAAATTTAATTATGAATGAATCCAAGGGTATGCTTTAGAAACTTAAGCAAACATGCAGGCCAGTCATAACTTAATTCCAATGTGACTATGCAACAGTGCTGGGGTGGGCCAAACTTTATCCTGTGGAGATATTTTGGCTGCTGGATGTCTCCTCGGGGTAAGGGGACATTTGTCCCCTTGGCCCTGGGTAAACCCCAGCAGCTGTATTGGGTCAACCCAGACCTTGCCAACAATATTGCTGGTGCAAGTCTGAGTTGATCTATGCAGGCAGATCCAGGCCTGGGAAAGGGGATAGGATACAGTGGCAACACCAAGCTCATTCCATACAGGGCCTGATAATGCTCATCCCTTCTCCAATTCCACCCTCTCCTTGCCCTTCCTCTGCCTTCTTTCACCCCTGTGCCAGACTTGTTCTGGTCCAGCAGGCATCTCTTTGACTGCTGGTGCACAGAGGAAGGTTCCAGCCTCCCTGCCAGCACACCAACTAGAAGCGCTGTCACAAAGTGCTTTATGACACTTTTGTAACAGTGCGCACTGGTGGAAGATATGTTCTGCCAGCACAAAGAATAAGATTGGGCCATCAAGCACAACGCAGTGGGTGGAATCCCACACAATCAAGTTCTGCTCAGACAACAGGGTTTTCCAGCCTCCTTCCCAGAGCAATCTATTGCATGCCCACACCTGCCCCCCAAACCGCTTCGGCAGGTTGAAAGACCCTCTGAAGTGGGATGCTTTTGTTTGGCAGGGGATGGTTTGCAGCTGCGAGGGAATCAGGGAGTTGGAGATTCTCAAGATGACTAGGCCTTACCCATTATCCCCTGTGAATATGATGCCTGTCCAGGCATGATGGGAGTCATTGCAGGAAAGTTTGCATTTTACACAAAAGTGTTGTTGTTGGCATCCTTCAGTCTTGGAAGACCACGGTATCGCGCTCTGAATGGTTGTTCTGGAACAGAATGTCCTCTCCAGAGCGCAAAGCCTGGGGAAAGTAGATATGGAGGATAGACTGTTACCCATGCAGCAAATCCCCCCTCTCCACGTCGCTGGAATGGTCCAATGGAAAGGCAGAAGCCAATACGGTTGATTCCAGCAGCGTTGCAGGAGTTGCCAGAACGTGTTCAGCCATGAACTGCCTCAGGGACTCCAGCTCTGGATTTTGCCTCGAGGTTGACTCCTGAAGCCTTTTCCATAACTGGATGTAGCCACAAGGCAGTGGAGGTTTGGGATCAGAGTTTTCCTTCTCTCAGATGAGCTGCCTTCCCAGGCTATCGAGTCCCATCTACACAAAAGTGTGACACGCTGCATATATCAGGAATATGTCTGGGTTGATATGTTTACAATACCCTCTGTTTGCAGTAAATGTGGAACATAGTGTGTGGAAAAACCTGACATTTCCCTTTTCATAACTCCAGTGCAGAAATACAGGTTGAGACTAATTATTCACATGGGTTCTGTTCCAAGTTTTTTTATCCAAGTGGATAAAAAAAAACACACTATAGCAAATCAATTTAAAAAACAAAGTTTCTTTGCTCCAGTGATTGAAAAACAGCCTTGCTGACCTTTCGACTCTAAGATAAGAGTCATTAAGAAGACAATCCATCAGCACTTCACTCAGCCCCTCCCTTCACCAATGCAAAATGATCACCTTTATTTCTTTCTTTGCTGGGGGTAGGGAGGGGTCCGCAGGAGAGAGAAGGACTGATGGATTGTTAACCTGCTGCCCTCTCTCTCTCTCTCTCTCTCTCTCTCTCTCTCTCTCTCTCTCATTAAGGAGGCTGCTGTTAAAGGACTGTTCAGTTTTTAAAACCGATTTTAAAGGGATGCATTTTTCCCCTTCTCCAGGGATCAGCACATTCTTTCTCATTTGCAGGGGCCATTCGTGTTGAGTCAAATCCGTGTATCAAAAAATCCGTGTATAAATAGGCTGGACCTGTAACTGGGAATCTCTGATCACTTTTGTGTGTGTGTGTATGAACATCAAGGACCCAGTCCTATCCAATTTTCCTGCCTTGATGCAGCTGCAGTGCAGCCCTGAGATAAGGTGGCTTAAGGAGTCCTCTGTGACTGCACCCCCACCACAGGATGTAGTGCACACCATGTTGGCACAGCTACACTGGCATTAGAAAGCTGGATAGGATTGGACCCTAAGTGTGCATGCAGTGGAAAAACAAAACAAAGCAGCTGTGGGTAGTAATTATTATATACTGTATATAGCAATATACGTATGTATATCTGTATACAGGCTTCACATTAATTGTTACATAGAAGTGTCTACTATTTAGACTTGGAATATGTGAAGTGTGTTTCTGATTCCTTGACTACCAGCTGATACAAAATAGTCCTTGTGTGGGTTTAATCAGCTGAAAAAAGAAATTGGCATTGTGGCTTCAAACATGACAGCTACTTCTGCATTGCCATGGAATAGATAAAACACAAGCAAATTGGATACAGGTGCCTCTCCAGCCCTTTGTTAATTATTGGCTCTTACTCTCTGGAACAATTCACATGGCTACATAATGCACCAGTGAAATCTCCAAAGTGATCCATCTAGACCAGCAAACGGGAACTCAAAGGTGTTTCTAACCAGCTGCCTTTAATCCTGCAGTGAAAATTCATTTGCAGCTGAACTGGTAGGAAGTGCAAAACACAAAGACTTCTTGCACAGGTAAGTCAGTCAATGTCAGCTATGGCCCTGGAGGAAAAATACTGGAAAGCACTGTTTGGTCTCCACACCAAGAAGCCCTGTCACTTTTGCAGCGATGACCACTGATAGCCTTGTTCCCTCTCGCCACTTCCCTGACAAGAAGTTCATGGACAGTCTTTTACAGTGACTTGCCATGTGAGATGGGAGCACCAGGGGTCTGCAGGTTTCTGAAAGCAATCTGTTTTGTTTCAGTGTACAGGCTGAGGAAATGCCAAGGAGCTCGTCCTAGTCCTTGAACAACATGGGTCCAACATATCCCAATGCTGGTTAATTCTGTTGTCCAGGAACCTCGAAGCAACCTTCTCAAGCAAGCTTCTGACACATTTAAAACTGCAGGCACATTTTCTCTTTCCTGTGTTACTTGTGCCCTGATAGTTCAGTGTGAAACAAACTCCAGTTGTTTCAAGCATTTGGTTTAAGGACTGCACAAGCACACTCTCTTTGTTCTTGAGAAGGATCTGGGGCATCAGCTCTCTGTTCAGACTGTGGCTTGTTCTACTGCTATGCTGCTTCTGACGAGCTTCAACAAATCTCACACGAGATCAGAACATGTACACAGATGCAAGTAAACACAGTCGCACTCCCAGAGGAGGGGTCGAAAGCACTAAGTGTTGCAGGGTGACTCAATGCGCCCTGTAAGCTGCCCTGACCCCAACATCAAAGCCATTGTGTTGGCTCTTTGCTCTCTCCCCCTGGAAGGGCTCCAATGGCAAGGGGGAGGGCAGCTAACTGAGCATGTTGTCCCACAAAACTTAGCGCTTTGTGCCCACTCTGTGCATGCTACTGGGAAAACAAGCTTCCAGAAATATCCTCAAGCAGGGTTACAATTGTTGCTTCATTTTTTTACTTGGTATTGGAGTTGCAGGTAGGTTCCTAGTCCCTAATAAAGTGTGTGCTCTGGCCCCCTCCCCAAGCTTGGGCCCTGTTTGTCACACATAGAAAATCCCACTACACACTGGTTATCCAGTGAGATTCTGGCTGTACATCAGGAAGAAATCCTTGATGGTGAGAGTGGTTCGGCAGCAGAACAGATTGTCAAGGGAGGTGGTAGATTCTCCCTCACTGGAGATCTTCAAGCAGAGGCTTGTCAGACACTTGCAAGACATGCTGTAGGAGAATTTCCTACTACAGGCAGGGGGTTGTACTAGATGACCATGTGGATCCTTTCCTATTCTATGATTTTATTACCATTCCAGAAGTGATCAAATGACATCAGTTACTGGCGCAGTGCATAGAATGAAACGGTTGATTTACGACCAAAGAGGCCTTCCTGACTAGAGCCTTTCCCAGTGATGGCTTTACTTGAAATATAGTTTCTGGGTGCTTCCAAAGGCATCTTTCCATGTTTACTTATGCAGTGTCATAAAACAATATTTGTAGTGTCTCTAAAACCTGCTGTCAGGAAAATGTGTAACTAATCTGCATATGTAAATGGCAAACAATTTGAAGTTAAGTGTCAATTTCCATAAACATTACAATATCTGGCTCAATAATATACACACGCACATTTGAAATTCAAAGCCTAATTAGACCTCAGGAGTACGTATAAATAACTTTTATTGTTTTGCAATTTGAACCTATGCTAAGAGGCAAGATGAGTCAGACGCCACCCACCACCACAGGCTTCCACCCCCACCCCTTACACAGTTGCTTGGTTATATACTTCTGTCTGTTTAACATTAGAACTTGTATTGCTGTGATAATCCTCGCCTCCCTCCCCCCCGGATCAGAACTATGCTAATTACAATGTATGCAAACTACAAAAGAGTTTCTCAAGGGTTCTCTTTGCCACAGCTTACTTTTCTGCTCTGCACTGAGTAAGAATCATATATTTTCTCATATGCTGGATCCTTGAATGTGGTCTCTTGAAATGGTCAGTAAGATTTAGCTATTTTCCAGTGCTTAACTGCATCTAGACAAATAGGAAAAGAAAGAATTCACATTTTCACCTTGGGAAAGAGGTGGAACTAGGGGGTCAGTTCAGGTTTTTTTTGGTTTCCGAGTGGCCTCCTCGCCACGTAATAAAAAAAAAATGTGCACCTCACAGACATACATATGTCCTGCCCCCATCACACCAAGGCTCAGACAGTAACTGTGCAGGGGGGATTCATCCGAATAGCCTTGTCCACATGACTAGATGGTAGAACCCTGGTGCAATGGAAGGTGGCAGGATATATGCACATTGGCATGCGCACTGGGTTATTTTAATGGCCTAATTCTAACTCCCCACACAGCGATACAGCGGAGCCAGCATGGCTTCTGCTGAAGCCCATGGGGGAATTTTGGCTGCTGGAGGTCTCCTTGGGGCAAAGGGGACATTTGTCTCCTTGCCCTGGGTAAGCCCCAGAAGCCTCTGCGGGTCACCTTGAACCTGCATCAGCTTGATTGCTGGTGCTCATCCATGTTGACTCGGGAAGGTAGTTCAGGTTCAGGAAGGGGATCAGGATCTGGCGTGCACTGCCTGCCCCCTCCTGTCCTGCCCCCTCCTGCCATCTTCCCCACCTCAAAACCACCTACCCTCCCCCTTCCCTCATCCTCTTCCCTGAACCCTATTCCATCCCCTACTAGGGCTTATCTGCTACAGCTGGTCTCTGTTGATCTTCTGGTACGTGTGGGAAGGCTCTGGCCTTCCTGCCAACACTCATACAGCACGCATTGCTGGCATGTGCTTTACAACTGCTTTACAGCAGCAGCTACTGACCGAACACACGTTCCACCAGCCGGGCAGCCCATTAGGATTGAGCTGTTGTTGTGTGAAGAGGCCATTCAGAAAGCATCATCTGAACAAACCCACTTTTCTTCAGGCTAATTAATGGGTATTTTATGAACAGGAAAGAAAACTCAGTCTTGATAAAGGATCATATCATCCTGAAAGGAAAGTAGTCGATAATGATGAATAAAGAAAATGAATTATGTAAACACCATACACACACACACACACACACACACACACACACACACACACACACACACACTTAAACATAGGGCTGAATCCTATCCAACTTTCCAGTGCTGATGCAGCCCCAAGGTAAGGGAACAAACATTTCTCTACCTTGAGAAGGCCTCCTTGACTGCCCCCCTGCAGTGTATGACCTGTTGGCATGACTACATCAGCCTTCAAAAGTTGACTAGGATCAGGCCCATAGTCTTATTTTCAGTTAGAATAGAGGTTGGAATCATCAGAAAGATAACCCTTGACCATAATATAAGAACTGTTATGGATAAGTCTGAGTACTAGTGGCAAATTGACACATCAATGGAAACTTTCCAAAGGCCAAGACTGTAAAGTTTTGCTTTCAGTCATTTTTCTTTAAAAAAAAATTAAAAAATGTTGGAGGGGACCTAATTCCACAAGCATCACTTAAAGGTGTGTTATTTTAAATTATTATTGAGATGAGTATTTTTTAAGCAATGCTACTTGTTTACAAAAAGTTACACTCTGTTTATCTTTTCTTTTGTAGTGGTAGTGAAGATTCATGCTATTTGGCATTATTTTAGCTTAGGTTACACTTCTTTATGTTTTTGTTAAATCACCTGATTCTGTATAATGACACAACTGCTTTATATTTCAGTTAAATATAACCTGATTTTAATCGCAGATTCATTTGTTACATGTTTAATTGTGCAAGATCCAGAGCAAGTATGCTTCATGTTAAGTGAGGCTTAATGGACCTCAGGTCTAGAAGGGTCATCTATTCTCACTCATAAGAAGATCTGTTTTTAAATGTTTTTATTTTTTGTTTTCTCTCAAGGGGGAGAGGGCAGAAAGTAGTGTCATGTGTTTTTATTTTATTATCTCCAAAAAATCACACCACTACTCATAACGGCTTTTATACTAAACACAGAGGCTCCACTATAGTAGGGTTTTTAGGTTAAGATAACCCTTAAGCAAGTGATAAAGCATGAGGCTTTAGGTCAGGGCTGATTTAGAACTCCCTTCTCACAGTGGGCTTGAGGTCAGGGCTGATTTAGAACTTCTTCTCACAGTGGAACCCCCCAGCGCTCACTCTCCACTACACAAATGATGTCTTGCTTAAGAAGTGAATAGTGTCACAATGACAAATGGCACAGGCTCTCTTTGGGAGAGGAAGAATTCACACGTATGGTTTGTGCAGACATAGTGTCTGCCATTTTCTTTCTTCCTACAGGACATAAGAAGAGCCCCACTGGATCAGGCCATAGGCCCATCTAGTCCAGCTTCCTATATCTCATAGTGGCCCACCAAATGCTTTACACAAGACAGCAAGATACAACCTGCATCCTGGTGCCCTCCCCTGCATCTCACATTCTGAGGTAGTCCACCTCTAAAATCAGGAGTTTGCACATACCCGTCATGGCTTGTAACCCGTGATGGACTTTTCCTCCAGAAATTTGTCCAATCTTAAAGGCATCTAGGCCAGATGCTGTCACCACATCCTATGGCAAGGAGTTCCACAGACTAACTACACACTGAGTAAAGACTCTCCTTTGTCTTAATTCTCCCAATACTAAATTTTATCTAGGTGCCAAGAACACATGCTCCTTTGTGTGAACACGTGGAAGGCGTTACAATGTGAAAGGCATCACTGCAGGTTCACATAGCTGAACTTGGTCCTCAAAGAGACATTTTGTCCTGAGTAATATAAAGTAAGATGCCACATGTTCCCAAGGAACCCATTTGAAAAATACTTTAGGTTGACGCAAATTTCATAGCAGTTGAGAGCCATGTGAATTAGCAGTAGGGAAAATGGGGGAGGTGTTTCCCTGTGGTTCCTTTGTACTCTCCCACCAATGCAGACTGCATCGGCAGGTTCCTTGGGAAGCTGCTTCTACAGAAACAACATTATGGGTAGCACTCAATTGCCAATGCAATGATAGCACTCATTGATCTCATTGCCACAAGACCAATTGGAATAAGATTTATCTAAGCCGACCTGACTTGAGGCAGAGGGACTCCCAAAAACCCCAGGAAATTTCTGTAGCACTACCAAAAAAAAAAAAAAAAAAAAAAAAGCTTCAGAAATATCTTTTAAAGCTACAGTGAACGTCTGTTTTAATGGGTTAGGGCAGTGTTTCTCAAACTGTGGGTTGGGACCCACTAGGTAGGTCGCAAGGCAATTTCAGGTGGGTCCCCATTCATTTCAATATTTTATTTTTAATATATTAGACTTGGTGCTACCATGGCATCTGACTGCATTTGGGGAAATGTTACCGACCTGTACTTTGAACAGGCTACTGTGTATATGCTTTTAACAATGATAGTCAATGGGAATTACTCCTGGGTAAGTGTGGGTAGGATTGCAGCCTAGGATTGTTTAAAATGTTCCTGCTTGATGATGTCACTACTGGTCATGACATCACTTCCAGTGGGTCCTGACAGATTCTCATTCTAAAAGGTGGGTCCCAGTGCTAAATATGTGGGTTAGGGAAAGGGTGAGCCATGAATGCTGAAAACCCATTAAATCCGAAAGCATGGATGTCAATGGAGATGCACATGCACACAACATATAGGACTAGTTTTTAATGAAGCTGAACACATCTGCTGTTTCCAAAGTCTGTTAAACTGAGGTCCACCCGTTCCCAACTGAAGTTGTGTTTGTGCAGTGTTATGAAGTTGCACTTTTGAAAACATGTTCAGGGGACCTCCACAATGGGAAACATGTCTTTGGAATAATTTCAAAGTGTTCCCATATATCTGAAATGAAACTGATGCATTTGGGCATTGATAGGCAGACACATGGAACTTTTTTTTTTTTTTAATGCACTATCCAAGGTGCTGACTGTCAATTCCTGTGGAGATCCTGAAAAAAACAACAACACATAATTCACCCCAGAAAATCTAAAAAAACAAACAAACAAAACATGGTTTCACTGAGCACAGAGGTTAGCCTCTCAGGGATCTTGCAGAGGAAGGTCCCAGCTTGGGTTTCCTGGTGTAAGAAGTTCTTGGTTGGAGAACCTAGTTTGTTACATTGCTTTGACTGTAGCAACAGCTAATTTGCTGTTTTGCTGGCTTGTAATACCGGCTGCTCTTTCATGCCCTGTTATAAGCTGAAGACAGAATTCTTCACTACTCTCCTTGACCTTTATTTGCTCTGTAAATAAATATATTGGGGAAAAAATACCTATTTTTTACAAGGAGCTTGCTTTTGCAACAGCTAGTTCCTCTGTTCTGCTTCCTCAGAATAGAGGCAGCACATCCATTGTCATTAACCTTTTAGTTGCTGGAAGGAGACCTTTTATGTGAAACAGAATAGAGCACCCCCCCCCCAAGTGTGCATTATTACAGTGTGGGCAGGGCCCCTCACCCAGTGATGCAGGGGTTCTCAAACTGGATGTAGCAACACTCCAGCTTGGGAGGCCCTGTCTCTGTCAAGGAGCAGGGGAGGGCAAAAGCAGCACAACAGCTCCTGAGGAGTTTGGGAACCACTACAGTAAAGTAAAAGTTTGGCCTCGAAAACCACAAAGGAGAACAGTTTGGATGAAAATAGGCAGGGAGATGCCATTATATGTGTTTGCACATCAATTATTTCAAAACATAATTACAGGAGTTTGTTTGTATCTGGAAGCTTAAAATTGGACTCACTGGCAAAGGTTAGCCCCTAGCATAACATAAGAAGCCAAAATTGCAACTTTCATTTCAGTTGGGGGGGGTATGAATGAACAAAACGACAGTGCCAGAAACCCCCCCAAACGCAAATTTATGCCCCCTTTTCTTGCAAGATGACATGGGTGGACAGTCGAAACAACTGTGGCTCTGAAAAGGTCTACCCTTACAGTGTTCACAGTGAAAATTTTAGGTCTCTTGGTGAGGCTAATTATTTGTAATACCTTTTAAAAACGGATGTGTGAACACACCATTGGTTGAAAATCAAGGGTTCACTGTATGTGATGAGGTGTGGGGTGAATTCAGGGGTAGAGGCCCAGAGGTGTGACAAGGGTAGAGCTGAGAGGCACTCGCCCCTCAGCTACACCAAGAAAAGTGCAATTTTAATAAAAGGAAATAAAAAGTCAGTTGTTTTTGCCTCCCAGTCACATGGTGGAGACTGGGGTGGGTGGCTGATGAACTGGAGAACTACGAGAGGTCTTCTTCTTCTGCACTGGCATGTCTGCTTGTGTGCTAGCCTCACCAGAGCCAGGTGAGGTGGCTGCTTTCTTGGACCAGGTGGTGGTGCAGATGGAAGCAGAAGTGACATCACAACATTGTATGAAGTCACTGCCCCAGGAGCTGTAGCCCCTGGGTACAGTGCTGTAGAGGCCCCAGGGGTATTTCCAACAATGGCCTTTCAGGTCAGTGGCCTATCAAGTTCAGCAATACACACAAAGTTTATAACCATTTGCAGATGTCCAACATTCTGATCTTCAAATGTGATCTTGATTAGGAAATGTGAAGACCCTCTGCTTAATTTACCATAAAGTGGTACTAGATGAGATCGACGAGTAAGTCTATCAGATTCAGCAGACTGGAAGTAATAGAAATGACTGAGCTTCTGATGCCAAGGATGACAGTTCAGTATATTCTTTGTGCTGGAAAGAGGAGAAGAAGGGAGAGCCAGCAAGAATGTTCTCTTCCCCCATAGGGTGTAATTTAATGCCACTGAAACAGTTCACTCTATATGTATGAAGATGCTTAGGAATTTGAACACATGTCATTACACACATGTCAAGTATCAAGCATGAGCTTTTGGAGAGAAAAAAAGGCAAGCAATAAAAAAAGGACAGAAGGAGCGCACAGCCCTTAAAATAATATGACTGTAAAACAAGTTGGAAAATTACACACAAAATTCCCATAGATACTTGCCTATAGTACGGAAAATTTTCGCCAAGTAATCAAGTTCCAATTATCACTTCGCCTTATCTTTGGGTCAATCAGAGGGCAGAGCCTTTCAACTCTGAAAACTTTCGTTTCTTGGGGATCATTAGAAGCAATGCAGAGCTTAGTTTCTTGATGGGAAATTCCAGCCAAAGTTAACCTTTTATTCTCCTCTGTTCCATTTTGCAAATGCTGTTTGCCTGGTTCTGTTTTGCAAAGGTTTTAGCAGAGATCATTTAGCAGAGATTTGTTTTTTTCAACACCAGGATGGGATCCTCCTTTCCATTTGAAGCAAAGTCCCAGGCTACAATTCAGTGCACCATTACTTAAGAATAACACCCATGAAAAGCAGTGGGTCTACTTCTGAGTTGCAAATATATGCAACTGCATCTCTCTCCTGTGAATTGAATTGCACAGTCTCAGTTATGTGTTATGGGTTGTATGTTGTATGTAGAGCTTCCAGCTTAACACACCAGACACCTTAAAGGTGGATTTGATTCCTGGATCTCCTGCAGTGGTTCCCAACCTTTTTCACTTGCATATCCCTTGGCAGCCCATTTCCATAAATTGTACCCTTCATATTAGCAAAATGTTTGTAATTAATAATACAAGCACTCATCTCCTCCATATGAAAGCCCAGACTTCATGTTTTTATCACAGTGTTTTCTCTTTTTATCTGTTTGAAGAACAGAAGACTCTGCTTTTGCACTGTTTTGCACCAGAAGTGTGCTGAGAAATTCTGGGTGATTGATCACTTTCCATATTATGTTTCAGTTTTTTTACTGGACTGGTTTTCAATCACTGGTTCATGGATGAATTGATGACCAAAAACTAGCTATTGGTGGGGCTTTCCCAGTCAACTAGCTACCTTCCTGTCTGCCTTGCTGGCCCTGCAAAGCATTCTGGAGCACAACCTGCCTTTTTCTGCCATTATGCCATTCTTTTTCAAGTACCCCTAAAGGTCCTGGGAGTACATGAATCCCAGGTTGGGAGCCACTGTTCTACTGGTATGTTGTTTACAGTGCATAGATAGTGTTTACAAAAAGGTGGTGAAGACCAGAATTTAAAAAGAATAAAAATGTATCTTATGATTTTACTATGTTTTTAATAAATTAGAGACTGTACAGTTCTTAGGTAACAATTAGTGGCAAGTTATTTTTCAGGATCTGGCCTCAGGTAAAATCAGACAAAACTATCGTCAGACACCCCCCTAAGTTTAACCCCTGACTTATCGGAGGGTCATAGAAAATTCCATGATAATTTTTGCTCAAAGCCTGCCCTCGACTTATCTGTGAGATCGACTGATGGACAGGTGTCTGCGGTGAGTATCTTGAGAGAGAGCAGAAGGAAGTAGAGACATAAGCAAACAACACTTACCTGGGGGGGGGGGAGAAACATTCAGTCTTTATGGCTGCATTATGTGATCAAAACAGCTTAAAAACTATCCTCAGTAGTACTGTCAGGCATAAAGAAAGTGCTTTGAAATGTCAATTTAAGAGGAAGTCTTAAATTTCATGGTGCCTTCTTTACATACAATCAGTCAACTGAATATACTACATTGACACAATAAAAGTTGGCAATATGCTTTCTGAAGTAGGCAAACTAGATACAAAGCCGTGTTGCTCCTTGACAACAGTTCCTTATCAGTGCAATCCTATATTGCACTGGAACAGGCAGGCTGGGAGGACTGCGCTGTATCCAGCACAAGATTGGGGCCAGAAGTGGCAAAGTTGGAGGTAAGGGAAACTCTTTCCCTTACCCCTGGGTAAGCCACCATGGCCTCAAGGGTCTCCTTGGACTTGCGCCACCTCAGGAGGTGGCACAAGTCCAAGGAGAACAGAGCTGCTTTAAGCCACTCCGTGCTGCTTGGGGAATGGGGTTGGGATCCAGCATAACAGCTGGGTCCCAGCCCCACCTCCTGTTCCCTGCCCACCACCGGCCCCCAGGACCATCCCCACCCACCCTTTCCCCACCCCGGAATGCCTCCTCCCACCCCTCTCCAGACCCCTGCATCGGCACAACCCTCCCTCCCCAAGTCAGCATGGAGGCCCAGCCGTGAACCAGCCTAGCTGACTCCTGAGGAGGTGCTAACGGGACTTGTGGCAGCCTACAGCGCAGTTAGGATTGTGCCCTATGTGAACAGTAAAACAATAGCTGTGTTTTGTTGTCCAATGTGAATACAATTAACATATAAGAGTAGGGTGAAGAACGGGGTTGTGGTAGCAAAGGGGTGTCAAAATAAGGCCCATGGGCTGGTTGCACCCCTAGAAGCTCTTTATCTGGACCCCATTATAAATGGGCTCTCCCAGAGTTGCCCTTTCAGCAGTGCTGCTTCTGCCAAGGCTCCTGGAGGGAGAGACAGAAGGAGGCCTCTGAAGGTAAGGAAACTACGGGGGAAGGGGAAGACCAAAAGGCGTGAGAGAGGGAGGTGCAGCCTAGGTGTTGGAAGAGCCCAATTATCATGTGGGTCACCATTTCAATTGTGCTGCTTCTGCTGAGGTGACACTCAGTGGCATAGCTAATGACCGTGTAGCCCGGTGCCAAGCTCAAAATGTTGCCCCGGAAGTGATGTCACAACTGGAAGTGACATCACACCCAGGCTTTTTAAAAAGTAAAAATTGGGAGGAACCCACCTGCTCCCCCGAGCCACTCACCACCCACTTGCTCTGCTGCCTCCCCCTAGTCAGTGGCATAGCTAAGGCATCTATCTACTACCTGATGTCAAAGAACATTTTGTAGCTTCCCCTCCATGACAAAATCGAATTTAATTAAGTCAATAAATAAAAAGATATTGGTTCCATGCTATATCATAATAACATCTCATTGGAACAATGAGTCTCATAGGTCAGTTTTGAGTTAAGCAAATCCATTTTTTGTTCCATAAGGCAGTTGCGCTTTCATTTTCTGGTTAATAGGCCATACCTTTTGATAGAATACAGATATTCCAGTACTGTTTGTTTCATTGCTTTCTGCATTAAGTAACCTTTCCAATGATATATAAGATGATGGTATTATTCATACATACCAAGATTTTCACAGTTTTGGTCACTAGTGTCAAGCTCAGCTTGTTGCCCCCTAAAGCTTGAGTGCGACTGCTACCCCCAGCAGCTACGCCACTGGTGTCACTTTGCAGAGCACCTCTCAGCTGCTGAGCTGTGAAGTGAAGCTGCGGCAGATGCAGTCCTGCTGAAAGGATGGCCCATGTGCTAACTGGGATCTTTCATAACTGGAAAATATGAAGATTTGCACATTTTCTCTTCTCTCATTTGCAGTTAATGAGTTTCTTATGAGAACAAAGTGCTTCTTTCTAGCTGCAGTCTGCTTGATAACATCACTCCTGCTTCAGGGCATAACTTCCCGCTGAATTATGTCACTTCCAGCCCTCAGCAGGCACCATGAATGGTATTCAACTCACTATGAGAGCAATCCTAACTGGCACTTATGCCGGTATAGGTGCTCTGGAGGAGTCGCAAATGTGCCATAAAGCATGTTTGCGCCTCCATAGGCGGGAGCTGCGCCAGCACATCCAGATGCGCCAACGCGTGGATGGAGGCAGAAGCCTCCGCCACAGCTCCCACGCTGCTGCTTGTGCTGGTGCGAGCGCGCCGGCACTAGCGGCAAAGGTAGGCATGGGGGGCTTGGGGAGGGGGTGGGAGGGGGCGTTACTGGGCAGGGGGAGGTTGGGCCCGGGGGTGGGTGTGTGGGGAGCCGGGAGCAGGGCTGGGACCTGGCCGTTATGCTGGGTTCCAACCCCCTTCCCCAGGGCGAGTGGAGCGGCTTCAAGCTGCTCTGCTCTCCTCGGACCTGCGCCACCTCCGGAGGTGGCGCAGGTCCGAGGAGACCCATAGCGGTGCGCAGCCCTTATCCAGGGGTAAGGGGAAGAGCTTTCCCTTGTCCCTGGCTCAGCTGCTGCTTGCTGCAATCCCACGTTGTATGCAGCGCAAGCCTCTTGGCTTGCTTGCTCCAGGACAGGTGCGGATTGCGCCCTTCGTGCAACAAGTTTGACACCCCTATAGTAGCTGGTCATACATCCAGACCTCATGCATTTGTTGTGTTCTCTGACTAAATGCATATGCACAGCACTGTTTTGCTACTTTTGTAAGTTAAAAAAAATGACTATGCTTCAGTCTTAAGGTTTCACATTTGGCAATCAGTGGGAGGGCTTCTCATTTCTGCAGAGTCCTTTCGTAGGACCAGATTGGTGTTCTAATTTTGAAAGTCTGAGGAAATTGAAGGGCAGACCAAATGCTTACACATTTTGCTGCCAAAACGAAGGCAATCATGTGCATTCGATGAGCTTCACATAAAAATTATTTTCAATATTAGCTATTGACAGTAGCATAATACACCTCTAAAGCAGGGGTCTCCAAACCCCAGCCCAAGGGGCAGATGTGGCCCGTGACAAGCCTCTAATTGGCCCATGGCAAGCCTCTTGTCCCCTGCAAGTCTCTGGCCCGCTCAACCAAATGCGACCAGAACTGTGCTCCAGTTGCCTCCGGCAGGAATTCAGAGGGCCGGGGAAGCCATGTGCCTCCCCTCAGAATGCCTTCTAAAGGCCTATAAACATCACTTCCTGGTTGTCCTGAAAAACCAGACAAACATCTGAGCATTTTTGGACCATCTGAAGGTCTTAGGCTTTCTAATGTATTTATTTAAATTTTATATTTATAGATCCTCCATTCAGTGTTAAGAATGTCACATGTTATGCTGGCTTACCAATTGGATATCAGACTGCATGAATATCTGATTTACCTTTCACACAATTGTCAACTTCACAACTGAGCATCCACATGTCTCATCTGAGGGACAGGAAGGGGAAGGAGTACATGCTCCCTCATGACTTTCACATTCTTGCTGGCCTAGAATGTCTGAACTCTGTTGCACCTTGCAGCAGAGCCTGATTACCTCTAATCTCAGTTTGCAAGGAGAAAATAGAGGCTAAGAGCCAGTGAGTCTACTTATGGACTCGGTGTGCAATATTTCCAGTCTCCATAACAATGTCAACTGAAACAGAAAGAAAGAGACACAGTGAAGTGGAACCGATTTTGGCTTCATGACACCAGTTTCCAGTTGACTGCAGAGCTGCCCTAAATATAATCTGAAGAAAAATTTGAGGCAAATTTGTACAGACGAAATGGCTCTTAATAATTTTGAGTGAAGTTATGTTTCATTCTTCTTTCATCCAATATTTGTTCTCTTTTTATTTACATTTATTTAC
The DNA here is from genome assembly GCF_035046505.1 of Tiliqua scincoides. NCBI lineage: Eukaryota > Metazoa > Chordata > Lepidosauria > Squamata > Scincidae > Tiliqua > Tiliqua scincoides. The sequence continues at coordinate 117,999,985 of NC_089821.1, forward strand.
ATTTCCTCTTTTATGAGCTCTCCAGAGCTCTGCTGGCTTAAACACATCCCAATTCCCTCCAATGAGCACGTTTTAAAGCGCAATCCTAGGCATGTGTGCTCATAAGTAAGCCGCATTGTGTTCCCTGGGGCCTACTCCCAGGAAAGTGTGTATAGGATTGAAACCTTGGTCTGCAAGTTGAATACCCTCTGCAAGGAAGTGGCAAAGGACAAAGGGGAAGGGTGGGTGCCAAAAATGTGCAAAGAAAATTTGGGAATTTAACACCGGATTTGAGGAGGGGAGCACTCTTAGGGAACTCTTGGGACCCCATTTTAATTAATAACTACAGGTCTGTGGTGCTATTTTTATGCTGTTGCTGTTTTTATATTCTTAATGGTATCTGTATCATTGTAATTGCTTTTAAAGTTTTTATTTAACTGTCTTAGGGCGCAATCCTAACCCCTTATGTCAGTGCTTTCCAGCACTGGCATAGCGGTGCCAATGGGACATGTGCTGCATCCTGCAGTTGGGTGTCACTCACGGGGTCCTCCTCAAAGTAAAGGAATGTTTGTTCCCTTATCTCAGAGCTGCATTGCCCTTATGTCAGTGCTGGAAAGCACTGACATAAGGGGTTAGGATTGCACCCTTATTGTTGTATTTATTTGTTGTTGTTTGAGCGCTCAAAAAGCAGTAAAAAAATTTTAAATAAATAAATACATACGTACATACATAAATATTGTTTTTTTGTGATCCTGAGGCAGCATATGAAATAAGGATCACCACAACCAGAGATCTTCTATGGCACATTCTTTTTGTGTCCCTGAAGAGTACTAATAGCTGAAAAACACTCAACACCGTGAAAATACATTTGTGATAAATGCTACACCCAATTGGAGTCTGTCTCCTTTTGCAGTTGCTGTTTGGGGTGCCATAAGGACTGGTATCAAGGAGCAACACTGCTGGTCATCTGCTGGGACCCACCACTGGAATTCCGGGGGTGGGAGCAAAATGTTAAGTTTTGCAGGCTCCTGAATGCTGATGCAAAGCGGCTTCTCCCCCTTCCCTTCATAGCCATACATGGCTGCAAAAGCAAAGCTTTTGTGCAAAAGTTAGCATTTCCCCCCTCCAAGAATGACAGCGGGGCCCACTGCAACTCCAAGAGTGAAAACAACCCAGTTGTTGCCCATTGCTCACCTGGTATTACACTGGCTTCCTGGAGCCGCACCAGCTAAATAGCTGGTGTGGATCCGAGAAACCTGACAGGGATGGCTGGGGCTTTACTCATGGTAAAAGGAAATAAATCCCCTTACGCTGATGAGACCACCAGCAGCTCCTGAACCGCATTGGATGCATCATAATAGGCCATGTAGCTCCGTTGTGCCAGCACAGCTGAGGATTAGGCTGCCCGAGCATGTACCCCACTAGTAGGCAGGGATGGGAAGTCAGGTGACTTGAGTCTGAGTTGCAAAATCACATTTTTCACTGACTCTGACAGACTTGAGTCACCTGCATTGATGACTCTGGCATTGACTTGAGTCTGAGGTCATTGACTTGGCGCTTGTTCCCCATGGATGAAGACTCAAGTCTGTCTCTGGGTGTTCTGGGTTACTTTTTCACAGAGTGAAAAACCTTATGGGGCCATCGTTCAGACTGGGTGAGCAGCAGGGTAGTTCCACCAGGAGGCGGGGAAAGGTTAACGTTTTGCTTTTGCAACAAAAGGAGGTGCGGGGAGTCATGAGCAGGCTCTCTTGTCCATCTCTGAAGGAAGCAATGACTATTGGACGAAAGATGGGTGATCTGATTTTTTTTTGGATGAGGTAGGGCAGAAGGAGGAGCCCAAGAGGGTTCTTGCCTTAGAACTGGCTAGAGAAGACCAGGGAGGGGCAGGAGGCAGGGACACCTGGGGGAAGGCAGTTCGTAGTGATCACACTTTCCAACTGTGTGATTCCTTTGGGCTCCATTGTTACTTGGGAGGAGGAAACATCATTAAACAATTGGCACAAATGGGATAGTTCTGAGTAGGGCTGCATAGGATTTTGTCATACTGGTAAGCCTCCCAGCTGTTGCACGTTACTCTCCTCCTTCTTGCTGCCTCTGTCCCCACGCACACAGTCCATTCCACCCCCTCCCACCTTGTTTACAGATGGGATGGGGACATTAGGGGGTATAAAAGGTGAACTCCGACACACACACACACACACACACACACACACACACACCCTGGCAGCAGCTCCGTTTTTTTCCATGCAGCCAAGTCTTTTTTAAAGGGAAAGACTTGTGGCTTGAGTCCTTTCGAGTCAAAAAATGCTCTGGGAGACTTGAAAAGTCCATTGATTAGGACTCGTTTTTGAGTCAAATCACAGGGGCGGAGACTCGTGACCCAACTTGAATCAAGTCACACTGAATTTGCCCATCCCTGCTGGTAAGTTCCATCCAATCCTTTGGGATTGACCTGTACTAAGACAGCAAGGGTGACAGAAAATGTAGTGAATGGGGAAAACCATTTACCTGCAACAGAACTCTGTCCAATCAGTAGTGGGCAGAGCAACTCCAGCAGTGGCACATTAGACAGCTACTCGAACGCAGCATGCATCTGTGTTTTGTTCTGATGCATCTGTGAATACTGTACTTTGTGGTGCTTAATTGGAAGGTCAGCTTTATACAGAATAGGAGGACACCCAAAAGCTGGGATAGGAAGTCATCACTCCTGCCAATTCTGACATAACGATTCTGATGATGTTGAGCTCATTTCACGTTAATGAGCAGAATTCTTTAAAAAGCATCGCCATCGCTTGCCGTAGACTTTATGGGAACTGTTTATGGCATGTTTGTGCTTTCTTCAAAGGAAGCTGTCAAATATATGTAAATCTGTGTAGATTGTGAAGCATAAATTGGTTTTTAGTACCTTCTGCTCTTATCTTAATGACTAAAAATATCTGTATTAGGGAAAGTTAAATTTGTCATGCTCCGATTTTATACCGGGGAATGCAACAAACTGATAACAAATCTATATTATTGTTAATTCTAAGTTAATCAAAAATGTAATTATGACTCTTAATTAGAAAAGAAAAAGTGGCTGACTCCTTGAGTAATATAGATTGCTTTTGTGTGTGTGTCATGTCATCACAGGCTCTAAAAGATAGTGGGAGCTCCCACGGAAAGAATCCCAAGACCATCCATCCTCAAATTGCCAACAGTGAAATTTAATCTAACTTGAAAACTCTCAGTAAACTTCAAAATTGTTTTCAAATATATATTTGAAGCCACCAAAACTCAGTGAGAACCTAACGCATTCTTTTTTTTTCTTCCAACGTACGAAAAAATCGTAGGTAGCCCTGTTGGTCCATTAGAAAACAGAGGCAGAGAGCAGAAGTTAAAGAGAAATGTGGTAGTTTTTATATTAACAAAGCTAGGTATTCATTTAAGGGGGCACATTAAGAAGAAAGTCAACAGAAGTCAAATTGCTGGTTGGGGTGATATCAGGATTCGACCAGGCTGGGCATAGGAGTGTTCATGAGGCAGGCCAACTTGGGAATCTTCAGTACTTTTGGCAGTGGTTGCACCCATTCTACTGGTTGGGGTGTCATGTAGAGCCCAATGTAGAGTTTTCTCCCAGAGCTTCCAGCAATGCGACACTGGTACTGTTGGTGCCATTATCTAGTGGTGGTTTGCTGCCTGACATGAGACCTGCGTGCTTCATCTAGTGCTGGGGATGAAGCAGAGTAACTGCTGGACTTTGTGTTCTGGAAATTGGGGAAAAGCCATCTTCTTTCCAAATGTCCTAGGGGCCAACTGAGATTCTGTCTAGTACCTGGAGAGATCACATGGGCAGCTCAATCCAGCGCAACACCCCTGATGCCAATGTAGCTGCACCAATGAGGTCCTTGCAGGGGAGTTCCTTAAAAATATATGAGTTGAGAATTTGGTATGAGTTGAGAGTCTTTTCCTAGCTCCTGATGAGTAGATTGGACAGTGATCATAACTTTTTTCCTACCCAGTGCTGAAGGTGCATTGGGTGCTGTTATTCTTGCTAGTACTGAGGGTTCAGACATTAGCATTGGTCCTCAGCCAATGATCCCTGATGCTGTTCTGCCTCTGGTACACTTCCTCTTCTCCTCTCTCACAAGACCAGAGAGCAAGGGAAATCATTCTCCCTTTCTGAGTCTGAGGCATCAGCCTTCAGCCGCCATCCTAAGTGGCAAAGGTCTACAATGCATTCCTATCCATTGTGGGCACCATACAAGAGTCTCTCTCTGTCTGTCACACACATATGCAGAGAAGGCTAAGCAGCTGCTGTAATTATTTTTGAAATAGGCGACTTGCCATTTCTGATCTCCAAAACATTTATTCTATATAAAATTGTTCCACGATCTTAACCAGTTCCAAGCACATCAGCACTCTCTGGGTATGAAGGCAATGTCACAGCTGCTCTCCGAGAGCATCCATGATTGTTTTATGGCACTTCCAAGGTTTCTTGGCATTTTGCAAAACAGCTGCCATTGGGGAAGAAGGATTTTTTCTGCTCTGGATTTCATTCCCCGGGGAAAGCAGAAGCACGAGGGCGTGTGCCGTCACTCATCTTGAAGGTGCCCCAGGGCTCTTTGCTGCTTTTGCTGCTTCAGACAAACATGGCTACCCCTCTGGAAATTGCTCCTACCAGATATTTTCAGTCCACCGTTGCTCATCTCCTCTTCTCCACATTCAACATTGAGGAGGGTGCCTTTGTAGCCAACCTGGACACAAAAACCGGTTTGGAATAAAGTTCTTGCCTTTCTCATTTTGAGCCTTGCAGCCAGCCCTGTCCCTGAACAGTGCTCTGCAAAAAACAAAGCTGCAATGGCTACAGAAGATATTCACAACTGAAAGTTCAAAGTAAAGTCCGTGGATCCTAGTCTGCTTTGGCCCAGGACCTCTGGTGCCTGTGGTGGTGCACTCAGTGATGTCACTAGGGTTTGCATCACTCGGTTCAGAAGGCCAGCACACACCTCCATGATGGACCTCCTCCTATGCAGTGGGTGGGGCAACGACCCGGGTGGTGAGCATGGTGATGTACCAGTGCCCCTCCCCGCTGGTTTTTTGGCCTATACTTTTTGATAGAACACAGATATTTCAATGTGGTTTTTTCATTGTATTCTGCTGTAAATTACGCATCGAATGGCATATCACAGGATGATATTATTCCTACAAATTACAATTTTAGCCGTTTTGGTCACTAGTGGTGTCACCCCCCTCCCCGGGTTCCACCTTACTAACACCTTATTGGTTCCATGCTGTGTCATAACAACATCTCATTGGCTCTTCAAACAATCAGTCTCACTGGTCCATTTTGAATTGCGGAAAAGTAGTTATTTGTTACATAAGACAGTTGCATCTTTGTTTTCTGGTTTTTTGACCATAACTTTTGATAGAATTGAAATATTTCACTCCTGTGTTTTTTTTCATCGCATTCTGCTGTAACTTCTGCATCAAATGGTAGTATACCATGATGGTATTATTCCTACAAACTGTGATTTTAGCTATTTTGATCACCAGTGCATGTCACCCTCCTGTGCGCATTACCCAGTGCGACCCACAACCCCTACACCCTCCTGGCGACACCACTGTGTGCATTTACCTAGCAGTACCCCTCCACCACTTTTCATTCAGATTCTCCTTGAAAAGGAATTGGGGGACGTAGAAGTGTGAGAAAGAGGAGAGTGGTAGGCTAGTGTTGGTGGCTCTCTAGCCTACCACTTTTCTGTTCTCTGCACTTTCTCTAGCATGGTTTCTTCTCTTCCTTTTCAAGGACAAGCAGAAGGAAGAAGACTGGCAAAAGAGGTGCCCCCCTGCCTTTCTGCTGCCTGATGGGCCAGCCCTAGTTCTAGACCACGTGAGATAGTTTTTAGTCACCCTGGTGAGACATGCTCCGTTGCTTCCAAACTTTGCAGTGTCTAGATTGCAGCAAACAGAGGGTCTTTTGGCCCTCTGTTGGCAGAAGAAAAGGTTCCTCCATGCTGTCTATTGCCTTGTTTCCAAAGCTTCCTCATCCCAAATATATGCCACGCTCACCAGTGTCAGAAAGATCTACATCAAAGGTAGAATTTATTGCTGAGTTTAAAGGGATGGAGAGGGAGTGATCTAGTCCAGGGAATTCTGTTCATTTCCGCTACAGAAGCAAATGCTTTGCATGATAGATAACAACTTGATGCCACTGTATTTTTTTTTTTAAGGGAAGCCAAGTTTATGAATACTGTATATTTGATTGACTGTCAACTCTCATAAAGTGTTGTTTTGCTTTTTAAATTAGGAACATTTATGTGTGGGTCTTGATTGTTGGCAACCTTCAGTCTCGAAAGACTATGGTATCGCAATCTGAAAGGTGGTTCTGGAACAGCGTCTAGTGTGGCTGAAAAGGCCAATTCGGGAGTGACAATCCCTTCCACAACGGGAGCAAGTGCAGTCTGTCCCTGGTCTGTCTCCCTGGCTATGGGCCTTCCTTCTTTGCCTCTTAGCCTCAGACTGTTGGCCAAGTGTCTCTTCAAACTGGGAAAGGCCATGCTGCACAGCCTGCCTCCAAGCGGGCCGCTCAGAGGCCAGGGTTTCCCACTTGTTGAGGACCACTCCTCAACAAGTCTCGATACGTACATACCCAACAAGTGTGGGTCTCGATACGTACATCATATCTAGGGAAGGACTTTCACATACCGCACTCAAAAGGGATTGAGGACTTGCATTTGGAGCAAAAAGGAAATTACAAGTGGGAGGAAAACCCTGTGGAAATGATCCCAACAGAACCAGTTTTCGTTTCCCAGTCACAAGCAGATTGCTGGCTGTAATGAGGAGCAACTGTGCCAGCCTGTTGGAGAAAGGCCTTCAAAACTTTTTTTAAAATTTTTTTTCTTATATAGGAGGCCGGAAGCTGCTCATTGTGTGTTTAAAATATGCTCAAAATGATTTGCATTTGCACACCTGCTGTTAACATTATGAGAAAGCCTGGGAAAAGTAGTTAAGGCATTATAGTCTTCTGCATTAGGCGTTTAAAATTGACTACATTTCAAAGTGAGAGCGTTCACAATTCATTATGAATGTTCCACTCTGCCAGCATATTCCTCTGCTGGTTTCCTTTTCCATATAGAATTCATCCAGTCTGAAGAATATGGAGAAAGGAAGTATGTCTGAACCTGGTTTCCCCCCACCTCCCACACACATACTTTGTAGGAAACATGAGTTTGATGAAGTTCTCCTGTTGCTTACATAAGGAACCAAAATTCTGCTTTTGTATATTCACATTGACTTCTCACTGATGTAACAGTTGATGATGACATGTCTCAAAGCAGTGGTGTATCAAGGTAATTTGGCAGCCAGGGCACATAAATTTTTGGCAACCTCCGCCCACGGCATTATTAAATTCAGCAATAGTCATGACATGAAATATATATATAAATAACTTTGTAACTTTGTATATACTATCATGCCCATAAACAGTTGAAAAATCAGTTTAAAGAATTGATTCTTAAAAAAAAGAAAGAAGAAGTTTAAATTTCTTGTGTTGGCCTCTCAGACACCTTCCTGCTGCCTGGCACATGGGGCCAGGGACCCCCTTGGCCACTCTCTTCATATGCCACTACCCACAATGCACACCTTCAGATGGGCATTAGCCCTTGTGAATGTTCACAGAAATGCTGATTCTTGAGTAAAGATCGTACATCAGGCTTGATTTGGAAATGTGCTTTAAATGCCCATCAAGGTTGACACACACTTGTCGCACAACCTTAACACACACCTGTTGCACACTTTTGAAAGATGAATAGTTTCTTTCAGAAAGTCTTTCTCTGAATGGAACATTCTCCAACCACATCACATCTATTAGATGTGATCACATCTATTAGAAATGCTCTAAAAGTAGGAATGTGACAGCTTGGGGATGACTCCCTTTGACTATTAACTGCTAATTATTTGTTACTGTGTTTGTTTTGATGGTCCGTGATTTTGATTCATTGTTACGATAATATATTTTAATTGTATATTTTTGTTGTTGCAAGCTGCCTTTGATCACTAACGAGAAAGGTGAGACATAATTTTTGAAAAAGATAAATACTTCTGCTTTATAATATCTGAAAACTGAGGGAAGTGAGAACACAATCTAGGACAACTGGGGCTCCCAAAAGATGGAAAGCACACCCTTCTCCTTCTTATACTATAAAAATTAATTTCATACCTAGCGTCCAAGTTTGTATCCTAAAATATCAACTTTATGCACATACATATGCAAACAAAAGAATAAAATATGGGTTGCGTGTATGAGCCTGTGGGCCAGTCTGGACAACACTGCTGCCTATCACATGACTGAAACCAAATATGCACAATTCTCCCTCTGCCACCTAGGGCACCACCCTGTCACCACATCTGGCTTTCTCCTAATCATGTGGTTCCTAAAACTAGGCTGCAATCCTCCATACATTTACCTGTGAGTAAGTTCCATTGAATGTAATGGGACTTATTTCTAAGTAAATTTGTGTAGGATTGTGCTATTAACGTAGTTTAGTTACAGCTTGATCAGGGTGGCTTGAATGTTCCATCTCCACCACTGCTGATGCAGCCACAAGGGGTGGTGCAAAGTGGGGAGTGGGATGTGTGTTGTGTGGTGGGCCAGAACAAACGTGTCCCAGAATCTAATGGTGCCCAGGACAGGGTGACATGATGACATGTATTGTATTGGCAACCTTCAGTCTCGAAAGACTATGGTATCGCGCTCTGAAAGGTGGTTCTGGCACAGCGTCTAGTGTGGCTGAAAAGGCCAATCCGGGAGTGACAATCCCTTCCACACCGGGAGCAAGTGCAGTCTGTCCCTGGTCTGTCTCCCTGGCTATGGGCCTTCCTTCTTTGCCTCTTAGCCTCAGACTGTTGGCAAAGTGTCTCCCATGACATGACAATGTGACTTCCCTGGTCATCCCCGTACCTGTGCGCTGCAACCCACCTCCCAGAATGGCTCAAAATCTGAGCCAAACGGACCCTCAGGAGGGCAGATTGGCCCAACTGCAGGCCAGAAGCATGTCCCTTGGAGAGGTCAGAATCCACCTGGAGCACCGTGGACAGGTGGTGTGTTGCTGCAACTGCTCGCCGCCATGCATGGCACCTCCCTAAGGAGCTCCCAGGACAAATGCCTCATTGTGCCACACCCTAGATATGCCCCTAGACTGGAGGATCATTTGAAGTGGCCCTGTATTTTTGTGCTTGAAAAACCCTCAGTGCTCCTCAGGAATGCCTGAGGAGCATTCCTCAATTCCACTTTAGATCTTAAAAAACAACATAAGAAGAGCCCTGCTGGATCAGGCCGAAGCCCATTTAGTCCCTGAAAAGGACTGTTTGCCCAGTGAGTCATCAGTTGCCTCTGGGTTGACCACAAACAGAAGGTGAAGGCAGACCCTTCTCCCGCTGTTGCTTCCTTGCAACTGGTTTCGAGAGACAGGCAGCCTCTGATAATGGATTTTACTCTCAGCAGAATGTGAGTGGCAATTCTGGAATAGCTGTAGTAATACACTGACCAAGATATTTCTCAAACAAATGGCGTTTCATTTCCCAAGGGCAGAAGGTACACACCCCGTGTGCGCCCAAAGACTCTGTAACAGTTGGGAAGCAGGTTTCCTTTCCACACAAAGTTGCAATTGCTTCCTTCTCTCCCTCCCTCCAAGAATTCTTTGGTGCAAAGGGAGCTGGCAGCAGCTACGGAAAGCAGTGGAAATGATTTAATTATGTTATTTCTGTCAATGGATGATAAAGACAAATCCAACCTTGAATCATGGCTGACTTATTTCTAATGAATTTTAATTTTGTTTCCCCTTGTGGGGGAAAGACTTGAATGTTCTAATGAAAGGTTGAGAGCCAGTGTGTGGGCTTTTTATGACTGCTGCATTTAGCATTCACATTTCCCCCCCTGTTTTAAAGTACTTCAGATGATAATGAGGCGGTATTGCTAGAACTGCACAAAGGGTGAGCTGTTGTCATGCCCCAGTGTTCTCTGTGGCCATGTAGGAATGTTCCGGATAATGTTGATCAAGTGTTCTTCATACAAGAAGGGGGAGAGGCAGAATTGATTGGCATCAGAGCTGTAGTGCACTGCCCCAGCACCCAAGGCAGTGACAGCACAATGCCATGTGACATCACTTCCAGGTTCTCCCCAGCGTAGGGAACACTTGCTGCAGTGGCTTCACACCCCGATTCTATCTCCTGTGGAGGCTGCCCAACTGTTACCCTGCACATGCCTGATCTCGACTGATCTCAGAAGCTAAGCAGGGTCAGGCCTGGTTAGTACTTGGATGGGAGACCGCCTGGGAATACCAGGTGCTGTAGGCTTATACCATAGTCTTTCGAGACTGAAGATTGCCAACCATGGAGGCTGCCCATGAAGGGAGAAGGAACGGGGGCACAAAGCTACCAGCACCATAACAAGGGTGGAGCCTGAGGGGCAGTCATGTGTCCCCCAGCTTGGCATAGTGCCCAGGGCAGGTGCCCCAGAGATTCCACCCTAGTTATGCCTCTGATCGGCACACAGCTCTGACATGCATACTGTTTTTCACCTAGTGGAACAGCTGAACAGAGATGTGGCCTGAGGAACTTGGCCACGACAATCACATATGGATGAGGCAGACTCTCCTGCTGCTCCCATGAGAAAGTCTTACATGCAGGGCCAGTGCTATCAGTAGTCCAACGAGGAAGCTGCCCAAGGTACAAACCTCTGATGAGTGCAGTTTTAGATAGATTTCTTTTTTAAAAATCAATGTAAAAATGCAGTGGATCCATCTCCCAGATGACAAGCTGCACCTGCTGAAATTCTCTCTTCTATACAATTGTTACAGGTCCGAGAGCCCTATTAGCCTTGCCTAGGGCACTGGCACCAGCTCTGATTACACATATCACTGTGCAAGAATCAGTTCTACTTGCAGTGCCACAGTAAAGATAGTGAATCAAAGGCTTGAAAAAAAATGAAGCAATGATCCAGCCAGGGCTATTTCATGGGGTGACACAGGCTCCCTGGCCCTCAAAACGCCGGGAGGTGGGGAAGCAGGCACCTCTGGGTGGCACGAGGAGTGGCACCTTCAGGTGGGGGCTGCGCCCCGGGGGGTGCGCCCCTGGCAGGGCAGTGGTCAGGAACGCCACTGATGAAAGCCTCACAGACAGTGCGTTTGGCTGTGCCTGCCTGGTCCACACTGAGCTTTGCACAAATAAGGCCTCCAAGCATCATTGTCAGGAGCAACTTTATGCCTTGCCGTTAAAAAAAAATATGGAATCATGACCTTTTAATGTGCTTCCTCCTCTGTGCATAACCTTTTTTTGCCACCTGGAAAGCAAACTTCACTCAATTCTTCTTGTCAGTTTCCCTTGCATTATTTTATAGCCCAACAACCACACCTAATTTAAGTGGAGTTAAATGTCATGTTGGGGTTTAGAAACTCTCAGCTCATCTAATTGGCGCTGCGAAAAGTTGGGGAAACTTCACATGGATAATTGAAAGTTTTGTATCATCTTTCAGTGGCAATGGAGATTTTACAGCCACACAAAGATGGAAACCTGAGAGAAGAGAGAAGAGAATAATTAGGGTATAGCTTGGTTTCTCGATTTAAGAATTAACGAAAGGATAAAAGAGAATATTAGAACTATAGAGAGGTTGTATGTATATTTGGTCTCATTGGTTGCATGCATATTGCACTTTACATCTTATTCTGCCAAAGTGATTGACAGTCTTTGTGTGAACTGACAATGGTCTGTTAAATAAAACTCAAAGGGAAGAGGCTCCGTACTGGCACATCATGAGAATAATTGTGTTAAAAATGAATCACGTCCCAGAGTCATTATCATAAGGCATATGATTCATTAACTAAAGTTCTAGCATAATTTATAATAATAAGTCCAGAGTGAGGGTGAGGTGTTTGTCTCCAACGCGTTTTGCTCATGCAAGCCAGGTGAATCCGTTTCAGTCAGGCTTTCTCAAACTAGGTCTGAAACAACAGAACTCTAAGGGCCTATTTGCATATGAATTTTACCACGGGCAGGCTACTGAACACAGCCTTCCTGTGGTGACTGGTCGCTCTCCCTGCCATAATATTTTGAGGATCAGAAGTATTCTGTCCAGAGTCCTTTCCCCCCATGGTTTCTGGGAATGTGGTTTCTGGGAATTTGTACACACATTTGTGTGTACAAATGTGGTACAAAGACACCCACAACACAATGATCCCAATCCAAGAGAGGAATACAAGTACTGCCACGTTATCCAGATGCAAAACACCAAGGATAACAAGTTCCATGGTTAGGCACCCCTTAAAACCTCCTAAGGCAACTGGAGCCGTGCTCTGGTCACTTCTGGCAGGTTGTCTGAGGCCCGTGGAGGCTGCGTGCGACCTCCGCAGGCTTCAGAAGGTCTTCAGAAGGCCTCCAGTTTTGGAAGTGACATTCTGAGGCCTAAAAAGGCCTTCAGAGGGCTGGTTCTCCAAAGGCATTTTTAGGCCTTAAAATGTCACTTCCAGTTTTTACAAAAACCAGAAGTGACCTTCCAAGGCCTCGGAGGCCCACAGAGGCTGTACATGGCCTCCCCAGGCCTCAGAAGACACTCTAGAGATGAGAGGAGCATGGTTTCTCTCACCTTCAGAGGATTCAGCTTGGACCAAATCTGGCTCAACGTGGGTACAGAGAACCTGCATTGAGTCACAAATAAAAGTTCTACAGATAACTAGGCTCAGCCTGTACTTCTGGATGCTGGTAGAGATGTTGTGGAGGTGAGATTGGAGTTATGCTCACTGTTGGAACACAAGTCCTAGTAGAGAACAGGGGTCCCAACAACATCCACTCTCTTGGATTAATGAATCCTAATTCTTCAGTGAGTGTTCCCCTGTGAGCCCTGAATTCTCATATCTCCTGGTGGAAGGGAAGACTCATCTTCCTCCCTTCTGCTAGTGGATAGGGTTGCCAAGGTTATTGAAGGGCCCAGGTCATGCATTGCCTTAGTGCTGTGAAATGGCACTGAACTCATTAACTGCTCTCTCTGTATTCTGTCAGATCATATAGGGCCACAGCACGCAGTTAAGATTTGAGATTTGAAAACAGACATCCAATCTTTGATCAAAAGTGTTCGCTTCTTTCTAGGGAGCTCCACTTCCAATTCAGCTTTAGTGGCATCAGACTTGTAGGCACAATTTCATGCTTTGTGTGATTTATTTTTGAACAGATTTGAGTGTGCTTCATATGTGTTCATTCCTACCCCATAATACACCTACAGACACATTTTGGGAGGGGGAGTTCTGACAAATCTATTTTTATGTGCTTCCTAGAAGAAAGGTTACACAAAAAAAATCTGAGGATGTAATTAATTCAGTAATATGTGACACACAGAGAGGGAACAAATAAAATGTGTGCATGAGAGAATTCATTTCCTTTCTTATTGATTTAAGAACATGTTTGTACCACCTTTCAAGCACATTTCAAAGTATACAACATGAAAGTTTAAAATATGAAACCAATTAAAGTGACATAAACACAGCTTCAACAGAACAGAGACACAGCAGAGCAGAAAGATCAGTAACTTACAACCCAAACATATGTGTGTCTACTCAGAAGTAATCCTGCTGAGGGGACTTCCTCACTTAACTATCTACACTTACCTGGGAGTAAGCCCCATTGTCTATCACTGGGTTTACTTCTGAGTTGTACTTCTGACATACTATTTTTGCTTTTGAAAGGACAACAGGGAGGAAGGTCATATGTACCGGCATCTCCATGGGGGTTTCATTTTGCCCCCCCCCCCCGCAGATATGAAAACTGTGGAACATTTTCGCTTCCCTGAAGAACATGACATGCAGGCAATCAGCCTGCATGCGATAGATGGAGACTAATAGAACGTTAACAGGAAGCAGTACAGTTCAGTTAGTCTACCCCTAGAGTTCAGGCTGGCTTCCTGCACATTGCATTCTTCAGCGAAGCAAAAATGTTCTTTGTTTAAGCAAGAAACACCCATGCGTCTCTTGCTTCTGCTGAAAAGCAATGGGTGTGAGGGTGTGGGGGTCCTTGGATCTACGGATACGTGAAATAGCATATACCAGACCTTTGGATGTGGGGGTACCTGTACTTATTCCAGTATGGCATGTCCTAAGACATGGGGGCTGTGGCAGAGAAGGCCTTGCTTCTTAAGAAGGCAAATATAATACTATACTATTAACAATAAAAATAGTCATCATTGTCATCAACAATGAGTTTTATATAAAGCAGTTGAAACACATCTGCACTTGCTCCCAGTGTGGAAGGGATTGTCACTCCCGAATCGGCCTTTTCAGCCACACTAGACGCTGTTCCAGAACCACCTTTCAGAGCGCGATATCATAGTCTTTCGAGACTGAAGGTTGCCAACTGAAACACATCACATGCATTATCTCGGTAATTACGGCAACCAAAATGGTGGGTCAGTGTTGTCTGCATATTGAAAGACTGAGGGCTCAATCCTGACCCGGGTTTGGGCCGGCACAAGTCCCTTGCGCTGGCCCAGGAGGAAGTCGCATCGGCACAAGGAGATGCGCTGACACACAGAGGCTGAATCCAGCCTCCGTGGTGGCTTCCCCACCAAGTTTTGTGTCAGCCCAGCTGGCTGACGCAAGGAAGAAAGGTAGCTGGGGAGGAGGCAGGAGGGAGGTGTTCCTGGGTGGGTAGAGGGCGGGTGTTGAGTGGCCCCGGGGGTGGGCGGGCAGGGAGTGGGAGGCGGGGCTGGGATCCAGCAGTTTTGCTGGATCCCAACCCCCGTTCCTGCAGAGAACGGAGAGGATTCAAACCACTCCGCTCTCCTCTGACTTGTGCTACCTCAAGAGGTGGTGCAAGTCCAAGGAGACCTATAGGCGCAAGAGGCCTTTACCTGGAGGTACGAGGAAATGTTTCCCCTTGCCACTGGCTGAGCCGCTCGTGGCCACAATCCTGTGCTGGATACAGCACAAGCCTCTTGGCTTGCCTGTTCCAGCGCAGGATAGGATTGCGCCCTGAGGCTGTAAGTTGCCCAAGTGCAATCATACTCCTAGGTGCAATCCTATTCAGGCATCCCCTTGTATCTGCAGGGATCAGGTTCCTGCTACTTCTGCGGACACAGGAAACAGCAGAGATTAGCAAACCCTACTCAAATCTTCCCCCCACCCCGTTGGGCTCATACTCACCTCTCTTTGTTCGCCAAGGCTTTGCAAAATGCAGCTTTTTGTGTGTTCTATAGAATGCTGTGAAAATGAAAATGAAGACATAGAGCTGCTAGACTAACACTACAGGAGGCCACAGAGAAAGCACTAACAAGAAGTGGCCAGCAGAGGAAGCAGACAGCGAACACTAGACTCAACTTCCTGTTAGTTCTCTCTGTCCCCTCCTGGAACGTTAATCTAGCAGCTCATGGTGTTTTCAGTGTTTGAATTTGTCTTAATAGTGTTCTGTAGAAAAGCAAAGACAAACAAACCTGCACTTTGCAAAGCCTCGGCAAACAAAGAGAGATGAATCATGAGTGCAAGGGGGAGAAATTTGTGAACCGTGGATAAGTGATACAAATTCCACGGATATGGGGGGAAATGCCTGTACTCACTTTCCTGGAGTAAGCCCCATTTAAAATAATGGAACTTCCTTCTGAGTCAACAGAATTGCACTGTTAGCCACTACACTAACCCACAGTAGTATTCTTGCCTCCACTGAGTCTCTGAAGCAGACATCTAGTGGGTTCATGGTAGAGACAACATTTAACGGGAGCTTCTGAGTTCACTGCTTAGTTTCCTGTGCTACACTAGTTCTCCAGTGCAAGATATATTCCAAATACAGGTCCCCAAACTTGCTTTGGCTGTAAAGTACTGTAAAGTACCTCTCCATATACTGCTTTGGTAGACAATATAACCCTCAGCGAGGCTGGGACTCTAGGTCAATTTTGCCTGTTCATGTGACTCATGAAATTAGGTTGAATGGGACCCACCACATCAGAACAGATCAATGACAAAGAGCCCTCTTCTATTCTTTCCTTCTCCATCAATGCAGCCATGCTAAAAAGGCATGCTCTGTATCAACTGGGGGGATTATTTCCCCTTACCTCTCCATAACACTACTGCTCTTCAATGGGTCTCCTTGGTCCTGTGCCAGCTCTTTGGCTAAGTCCAAGGAGAGGAAGGGGCAGCAGAGGACCTTCCCAGCCCCACACCTGGGGCAAAGGTCCTTGATGGCGCCTCCCTGTGGGCTATTGCTGCCCGCCCCACACAAAAATCCGCCCCCTCTACTCACCTGAGGCTCACAGAGCTTTGCATAACCTCCACCCACATTGGGGAAACCTCCATGAAGTTCCCCAACACTATAAACTGTGCTTTCGGGAAACCAGAAGGACAGTTTCCACCCCTGTTTGGAGCCTCAGAGAAGCTTCTGTGGCCCTAGCACCTCGCACCTAGGGCTTTTGCCCCATTGGACCTTATGATAGGTTCGCAACTGGAAGGGGGCTGCTGGTGGTAGAGATTAGATCTGGTGCACAGCACTGCAGCCTCCCCACCCTGTTCCTCCCCATCCAAGCTTCCCCCCCTTACCCCCACCACTGCTTTACTTGCTCTGGCGAGTGCAGCGAGTTACAGCCATCAGTTCAATGGTCAATGAGTAGCTTTGATATTATTTATTCTGCAGGAGATAAATCTGCCATCTCCTGCGGCAGTGCTCCCAAAATGGCAACAACCCAACAACCTTTCCCGCCTGATGAAAATGTAGTAAGGGGGGCGAAACCAACCCACCCTATTTGGAGCAGTGACATGGCAAGGGACATTTCACTTCAGCATATCCCTGGCATTGTCACTTTCTGGAAGGAGCCATTGAGCAATTCTCAGTAAATAGAGTCCAGGCATGCAAAATATCATCATCTCCTCCCTGATTTCCCTGACTACGTTCCAGGTAACAACTTGCAGAGGGGAAGCCATGGTAGTCTGTTGTAGCAGAAACAACAGACAGCCTTGTAGTGCTTTGTAGATGAAAACTGTTGTCTCAGTCTAAGTGTTTGTGAAGGAGTGTACATTCAACAGATGCATAAAGTGTCATTTTCAGTTGGCAGGTGAATATGCACACGTGTTCTCTCTCTCTCTCTCTCTCTCACACACACACACACAGAGAGAGAGAGAGAGAGAGAGAGGAGGAGGAACCAACTGCTCCAGGGTTCTGAATCTGGAGGAATTGCACACTGAAACACAGGCAGGTAGCATAGCTGGGGGGACAAAATGGTGTAAGAATCTCCTCCACTTGCCATCGAAGCTATTCCAGGCAGTGACATGCAGGAGGTGTCATTTAGTTCAGCGAGTGCCTGCACTTTGTCGTCGCCGCCTGGAATGGCTCAATTGGTGAGTGGGAGGCGCTGCTTACATGGCGTGATTGGCACCTGCGGTACTTACCGTTTTGTTTCCCCCCTCTAGCTACACTACTGACACAGGCAATTTTCAATTTAGATATTTATCAAGAGCAATTGCCCAGTGCATACCGCCCTCAACCCAAACACAGGTTAGTTGTGAAAGGATGCATACCCTAACAAAGGTGCCTAAAGCTTTTATACCTATTATACATATAATATTCATAAAATACGCACAGCCTACCATCAAATTTGGCCATATTCCTGTTACCTAAAATTAAACATGTGTATTATCCACATGAATTATAAGAATTCAGAGTGCAATCCAGAGCTTGTGCTGGGTTGGTGTAAGTCCCTTATGCCGGCCTGAGAGTTGCAAATGTGCTATAAGGCTTTACATAGGGAACCATAGTTATTATTGCAGTATTTTCCATAATTAGCATAGCCCAAAAGATGTTATCTTCTTGTAGCTTTATCTACTATTCCTACTGCTGTGAATCTTTACTGCACTTATCTCTACATTTTTAAATGTACATCATAATGATTGCTGACAGCACTTTTTCTATCCCCATAGCCCTTTGACACACTTTTTGCATATGTGTCAAAATCAAAAGCTTATTGCAAGGAGAAGATGCTTGTGAGTTAGAAATACTTTACTTGGAAATGTGCCTTGGCATTGTCTATTGTTTAACAATACATTGTCTCTTGTTTGGCTGTACCAAACCGTAGCAGTTGAGATATACATTGGTTGGCAACCTTCAGTCTCGAAAGACTATGGTATAAGCCTACAGCACCCAGTATTCCCAGGCGGTCTCCCATCCAAGTACTAACCAGGCCTGACCCTGCTTAGCTTCCAAGATCAGACAAGATCAGGCATCTGCAGGGTAACAGTTTATGTCTGAGGTAAGTCAATAAGGTTTCTGGAGGTCATTTTTTTTAAATATCAGGTGATTTTCAGAGATGGAGTAGCGAGGATAGTTCCTGCACATGTCAACACTATAAAATAGACAGCCCATTCCTAACCTGTGCTGGAACGGGGATGCCGGCTGGCCTGTCCTATACCCAGAGTAGGGTTGGGGCTGCCTGTTGCTCAGTCCAGGGAGAGGGGAATGCTTTTCAACCTCTTCATAAACGACCTGGAGACAGGGTTGAGCAGTGAGGTGGCAAAGTTTGCAGACGACACCAAACTTTTCTGAGTGGTGAAGACCAGAAGTGATTGTGAAGAGCTCCAGAAGGATCTCTCCAGACTGGCAGAATGGGCAGCAAAATGGCAGATGCGCTTCAATGTCAGTAAGTGTAAAGTCATGCACATTGGGGCAAAAAAATCAAAACTTCACATATAGGCTGATGGGTTCTGAGCTGTCTGTGACAGATCAGGAGAGAGATCTTGGGGTGGTGGTGGACAGGTCGATGAAAGTGTCGACCCAATGTGCGGCGGCAGTGAAGAAGGCCAATTCTATGCTTGGGATCATTAGAAAAGGTATTGAGAACAAAACAGCTAATATTATAATGCCATTGTACAAATTGATGATAAGGCCACACCTGGAGTATTGTGTCCAGTTCTGGTCGCCACATCTCAAAAAAGACTTAGTGCAAATGGAAAAGGTGCAAAAGAGAGCAACTAAGATGATTACGGGGCTGGGGCACCTTCCTTATGAGGAAAGGCTATGGCATTTGGGCCTCTTCAGCCTAGAAAAGAGACGCCTGAGGGGGGACATGATTGAGACATACAAAATTATGCAGGGGATGGACAGAGTGGATAGGGAGATGCTCTTTACACTCTCACATAACACCAGAACCAGGGGACATCCACTAAAATTGAGTGTTGGGAGAGTTAGGACAGACAAAAGAAAGTATTTCTTTACTCAACGTGTGGTTGGTCTGTGGAACTCTTTGCCACAGGATGTGGTGATGGCGTCTGGTGCCTTTAAAAGGGGATTGGACAAGTTTCTGGAGGAAAAATCCATTATGGGTTACAAGCCATGATGTGCATGTACAACCTCCTGATTTTAGAAATGGGTTATGTCAGAATGCCAGATGCAAGGGAGGGCAACAGAATGAGGTCTCTTGTTATCTGGTGTGCTACCTGGGGCATTTGGTGGGCCGCTGTGAAATACAGGAAGCTGGACTAGATGGGCCTATGGCCTGATCCAGGGGGGCTGTTCTTATGTTCTAACGGGGATAGCCTGATCTGTGAACAATGAGACCCAGTGGCTAGTGGGGGACTGTATTTATGGGAAGCAAAATGCTTGGATTGGACTGTGAGTGTATCTAGGATATTTCTGTCTTTGCCATGATACAAACATGAATTTGCTTGGTCTTTTTGAGAGTCCTTGAAGTCACCCTTTACTACAGCTCTTTGTCCTTTGAATGTCTCCCCCTTTTCTTTCTCCATATCAAGATCATCCTGTTTTTTTGCTCAAGTCCAAAAGATAGACTCATCCAAACCCACAGATCAAACAACCTGATAAATTGTAATTCAACAGTTTCACAGGGGAGTCTCCCTTTGAAGTTCTTTTGTTGCTAAATTTGTTGCTAAATTGTGACTTTCAGGTCAGCGATGGAATGTCCCGGGAGAGAGAAATGTTCTCCCACTGGTTGTCATTATTTAATACAAGATGTGTGGGTTATATCCAATATTGCTTGAATTCAGTGTGTCCACTGCAGCAGCGTAGTGCGGGGTAGCAATTGTGCCAGACTGCAGGCTGTCTGGAGGCAACAGTCTGGTCGCCCACCTGTGCAATTGCTCCCCTCCTCTGGGATCGCTGCTCGTGCCTCTTGCCCAAAGTGCTGGAAAAATGGCACTCTTTGCAAGTGGGGCAGCAGGGATCACATTACCTGGTTGCTTGTTCCCCTTGCTCCGGGGGGGGCCTGGGGGGCAACCAGAGGGCTTGGGGGCAAGCAGGAGGGTGCTGGGGGTGGGAGAGGCAATGGAGCAAGGGGAGCAAGTGACCAGGGACTCCAATTGCCGCTTGCACTTCTTGGGGGTGAGGAGGAGGAGGATGGCTGGGGATGGGGGGAAGTGGCAGATGTTTTTATTTTTCTATATTTTTTTTTAAATTGTGGGTGTGATGACTCACTGAGAAGTGATGTCACTTCTGGGTGTGACATGGAGGAGCATCTTTTTTAACTTAGGCCCGGGCTTCAGGGTGGCCCGGGCTTCAGGGTCTACTGTTCTCTAAGGCTGCAATCCTAACCACACTTTCCTGAGAGTAAGCCCCACTGAACAAAATAGGACTTACTTCTGAGTAGAACTGGTTAGGATTGTGTCCTTTATGCCTCATTGTTCAAGCTAATTTCTAACGCAGCTACATCCTTGTCAGGTGGGTCAAAGTTGTACCCTGTATCAGCTCTTACCCACTTTACCTCTTTAAGCATGTGCAAGAAACCAGAACTTGAAATAACTTGTTAGAATGCCCTGAAAATTGTCCTGTAACCATACAGTCTAGAACACATTTAGCAACATGTGCATATGGAGAAACAAACGTGTGTGCAGGGACTGTATCCATAGACTTTATCAATGGAGCTTAGCATTTAACAATGTTGATGGAGATATAGGTGTAAACCTCTTTATTTAGGTGTTTATTCATTTCAGTGACATACTAGGGGAGACGATAAGAGGGAGAAGGAACAGAAAGCAATAAAATAAATGAGGAGTAGTGATTTTAAAAAGTTAATTCACACACACACACACACATATATACAACTGCAACCTAACTTGGGCTGAAGATGCTAAGATGACAGAGGAGCAACAGAAGAATTGTGTTGCCCCTTGTTAAGATCTAACAAGCACACAGAGAGAAATAACACACGTGTAGGGGCCACAAACATTTAGCAAGTGGATAGAGACTCTTGAAGAGGCAGGAGAATAAACACTAAATTGTCATTAATATGAATGTGCCTATGGAGGAAGAGGGTGCCAAGAGTGCTTCCCCAGGGGAAGGTTCCCCAGGAGGATCTTCAGTGGCCAACTCAACTGGTACTGAGTTACAGTTTATCCAGGAAAAAGGAGAAGGCATAGGTAGGAATGAAGAAGGGGTTACAGAAAAAAAAAAGAAGGGGTAACAGAAAAAGAAGCAAAGCAGCAAGGCAGGAGGTCTGGTCTAGAGGGTAGAGCCTCCATATGCTTGAAGATAACATCCACAAGGTCACCAGTTTGAGGCCACCGGCACCGTGCGACCTTGAAGCAGCTGACAAGCTGAAGCCGAGCTATTCCATCTGCTCTGAGCGTGGGAGGATGGAGGCCAGAATGTGAAACCAGATCAGAAAGAAAAATCTGAATGTTGTGGTTCTTGGAAGATAGAACCTTCTTTCAGTTGTAAAAATTCCTACGGGGATTTAAATAGCCTGCCTTTAAACCGCCTTGAATAAAGTCTTGAATAAAGACCAAGAAAGGCGGTATATAAATACCTGTATTATTAATATTATCTGTTCTGTGTTTCTGATGGCACCAGTGGCATCACTAGGGTTGGTGTCAGCCACTGCGGTAACTCATGGTGTCACCCCCATTGACCGCATTTGCCCCTGGAGCTTTGGGTACACCTTATCTGCTAGGTTGGCCATCTCCCACCCTCCTGTCAGGTAGATCTAACCTTGCAGAGAGCGAAAGGTGGAGTCTGGGCTGACTGGTAGGGCAAATCTACTGGGTCGGTAGACCTGGGCTCCGTCTTGGGAAGCTTGATAGACCTGGGCTCCATAGACAGGTAGAGCTGGGTTTGCAGAGGAAAAGTCCAACAGGGTGTAAAAGTCTACCAGGCAGATAAATCTGGATTCTGGAGCTTTTGGTATCATACCCCTGATGATGTTATCCAGTGCAGTCTGCACCCCCCACTCCCCCGCACCCCTAATGACACCACTGGATGTTACAGCGATTTCTGGGTTGTTGATTGTGTTAAACATAGCATGAACCACCAATCCTTCAGCACACCGAGGCAGGCAGAATGCACACTCGGGCCAGTGACCAGTTCTTTTTAAAAGGATTTTTTAAAATTTTTTGCTATAGACAGATATGGAATCATTTTGAGCTTTTAGAATCAATCTCAGGCAATCTTTTGAAACTAGATGGCTGTTGATGGTGGATTCCTATTTCTCAGGGATCTGGTTAAGAAATTCCTTTGTATGCTGGGAAAGATAATAGCATATTTAGGGAAATGAGTGATATCTTCCTTCCAAGGTACAGTTGCAGTAAAGCATTCTGTTTTGGAAGAGCCTGGACAGCATATTGCCATGTGACCGTGTCTTGCATATGAATGGAAAGGATCTGTGGCCAAGGCAGGAATCCAAACAGCTGGCTTTCCCTTAAAGGCATGATACTCCTAAGTTATCCCAGTGTCCTGAAAGGACTGATAAGATGGCTGTGAACAAGGTGCAGTTGCTTGGAAACTTCCAGGAACGCTTTTCCATGTAAACAACAGGGGAAGGAGTTGAAGGGGGGGGGGGGAGGGAATGTAGTTTTTTGGAACTCAGTTTGAGGACTGAGAGTCTCAAGTTTTGGTCCAGAAGACTTTGGCTCTGCCCTGGGTGTCATGCCAGCCTGGCACTTGCTTTGTGTCAGGTTGATAGCAGGGCACCCGCAGCATAATGAGCTGCCTGCGCCTGTTCCTCTCCGGGGGGGGGGGGGGAACCAGAACAGGAGCCATGTTAAGTGTGTAGACCATCTATTTGTGCTTCTCTGAACTGGGGCTATCAACCACTGCTCTAAAATTCTGCAGGGCGGCACTCTGTTATAGCAGAACATACCTGGAAGCCCATTCATAGCTGTAGGAAACACATGATCATGTGTGCATGAAGATGAAACAAGAGAAAACCACAAACCTCTACAATGTGTCTGCAATGCAAGGTGACAAAGCATCTCAAGTGACCCCTCATTTTCAAAATGATCTGACGGTGGAGATTTTTTTTTTAAACATCCCCTTATCCTTACCATGTCCCTAATCCTTGCATTCATTTAGGGTGTGTTTGTTTGTTTGTTTGTTTGTTTGTTGCATTTGTTTACCATTCCAGTTTTTCCTAATGTCTACTAAATACGAAAGCTGTGAATGAATGCCATCCTAATGGTGAGGCGGCCTTTACTCAGCCGCTTTCCTAACATGCAACAAGTAGGCGAAGTTACAGTAGGAGAAGCTGCACTACCAGGCGCAAAACTAGCAATCTGGGGAGACAGGATCTGAGCAGATGAGGATACTGAGAAGAAACTCAGCCCTGAGCCTCCACCACTTTATAGTGCAACCAGGCATGTAATCACCTAACACTAGAACTCTCGAAAAGGATATTTTCCTTTCTCACCAATACCAGCTCACTTCAAGCGATCTTATCCCCCCCCCAGGTAATGCATGATTATTAGATAGCATGGCTGAGTGCTGAGGTATAGACCATGCCAGCCGAATTTGTGCCCACCAAGCTGAACAAAGTCCCCTCGTCATGTATGGCAATATATCAGGGGCTGGACTCTGCTTTTGCGGCCTATTGGAAACTCTAGAAAGATAGGGAAAGGGGGTATCAGCAGGCCACAATACATGGTTGGTGGGTTTTATTTGGCTTGGTGAGTTATAAGTGTGCAGACCAGATAAGATATTCTCCTGAGCTTGATGCCTTTCATGCCTATCTTTTAGTGCTGCCAATATTTATTTCGGTACAGTGCTCATTCAAGAACTTTCCTAAAAAATAAAATAAAAAGTAAAGCAAGCTTCTAGCCATCACGGTTGCAGACACATATTTGAAAACACTGCAGCTTTGTCAGATGAAGCCCTGAAAATAAGTGGGTATTTTTTAGTGCCAGTCTTCCCAATCATCTCTTGCATGGGCAGAAAGCATCAGTCTGCTGTCAGCCGATTCTTATTTGCTTACCGGCCTTTGTTGGAATGGTTTGAATTATTAAGAACTAGATCCACCCAAGGTTTGAGAGAAGAAACAGACCTTACAAGTCAAGGAAGAGAAGCGATGAAACAGCCAGGTATGTTTTGCCTGAAGATCTTTTCTCTCTGCTGGAGACGGCAAGCTACATTTCAAGGAACAAAGGAATCGATCAACCTGGGAAGCTATAATCATGTTATTACTATGGCACGAACGTAGTGCAGAATGCTAAAAGATACCGACAAACTGAGTGGATTCGAAGAAATTCAAGAGTGCTGGACTTGGGGAGAATGTTTCCCAAGCAAACAGCAGAAGGGCTAATTAAACATAGCTAGAGGCTAGTGTAATGTTTGCTGCTACTAACTTTATCACAGAAGACTGGAGTGTGAACCAAAGAAACAGTGCAAAGTTTCTAATGGTGGGAAATGACTGCAGCTTTAGGAGTCTGTTTCTGGGTAGAGAATTCCCCAGAAATACTCTCCCAACTACATTCGCTTGTAGAAGGCTTTGATTCTCAGTAGGAATGCTAAATATGGACTTGTTTATTACGTTGCTTCTTGCTACCCTCATCATTATTGGACAACACCAGGAAGTATCAGCATAATGAGATTGTCACCCCATGCTTGTGCTTGGGGACATGTGTACAAAGATGTGGCAAAGACATATGTGAGGGTTTATGACCCTTGGAGACATGGCTGCAGGCTGCCTCACCATGATGAAGAAACAAGTTTCAAAATGCACACAGTATAAGGTCTCTAACAAGCGCAACACTAATTCACTAGCCTCAGTGGCTGAGCTTGCTTCCTATGTTATAGGACTGTTAAACCACTGCCCGAATACCTCTGTATGGGATAAGGTCCTGATTCAGACACAGGTTTTCACAGAGGGTTTGATAGATTCGTTGAGGAGAACTCCAGTTAAGGAAAGAACACCAGGCTCCCATCCAATCTTGATTAAAAAATTGATTGAGCTACAACCAGGAAATGATGCTGAAAAAGGGAGGTCTGAAGTAGTGCACTGCATTGCAAATCAGTCAAATTTTTGGAAAAGGGAAGACGGAGAATGGCTAGAAACAAAGTACAGTGGGACCTCAGTATCTGTGGGGATTCAGTTCCAGAACCTCCCAAAGATACAAAAATTCATGGATACTGTGGTCCCAGTGTAAATGTGTTTAAAAACAAACAAAAAAAGAGCACCCAAACCAATGTTCCTACCTTAGTGTGGGAAAACCACACTGTTTCCAAGACTCTCAGGGCTAAACTCACCTCTAGAGACCCATTTCCAGGTCACACAGAGGTTCCTTTCTCCTCCCAGAATGCTTTGGGATAGACTCCATACTGCATCCAGTCATTAGATGGGGCTGAATTTAATGGAATAATTTCATTCCATTACATTCAGCCTTTTCTAGTGGCTGAATGCAGTATAGTGTCTATAGTACCAGTGGATTCTAGGAGATGAGAGGAACCTCCTGCAACCCAGAAGTGGGTCTTTAGAGCTATTTTTACCCCGAGAACCTTGGAAAAGGCACAGTTTTGCCTTGCCAAAGTAGGAATGTCAGTTTTGGTGGGTTTTTCTTTTTAAACAAAACAAAACAAAACAAAAAACATGTTTACACTGGGACCTGAATATCTGCTGGCATCCATGGTAAGTCAATTAATGGATGCTGGATCTGCATATATTGGGATCTCACTGTATGTGTTGGCATCCTTCATTCTCGGAAGGCTATGGTATCGCACTCTGAATGGTGGTTCTGGAACAGAGTGTCCTCTCCAGTGCGCGAAGCCTGGGTAAAGTAGATATGGAGGATAGACTGTTACCCATGCAGCAAATCCCCCCTCTCCACGTCGCTGGAATGGTCCAATGGAAAGGCAGAAGCCAATAAGGTTGGTTCCAGCGACGTCGCAGGACTGTGTTCAGCCATGAACTGCCTCAGGGACTCTGGCTCCGGATTTTGCCTCGAGGTTGACTCCTGAAGCCTTTTCCATAACTGGATGTAGCCACAAGGCAGTGGAGGTTTGGGATCAGAGTTTTCCTTCTCTCGGATGAGCTACCTTCCCAGGCTGACGAGTCCCATCTACCCAGTGGCTGTTTAGTCGCCTCTTACAACAAGTACAGCCAAACTAAGGGCCTATTCTTATCCCCCAGCCCCCAAGGGAATCTCACTGTATATGACTTTATATACTGTCATATGTATGTATAGGTGGACCCTCGTTATCCGTGGGTGTTCCATTCCCAGAATCCCTGCGGATACCAAAACTGTGGGTAATGAAATCCACAGTTTAAGGCACCTTTATTTCTCCAGAGGGCAAGGGGAGCTGTGTTTCCCTCACCTCTGAAGGGTGTTCTGAGCTTTGGGTAGGCTGCACGCAGCCTCCGTGACACTCAGAAGCCCTTCTTGGGGGCCTGGGAGGCCTTAGAAGGTCATTTCTAATTTTTGGTGAAAACCAGAAGTGATGTTTTAAGGCCTTAAAAAGTTGGGTACCCAGAGTTCTTGAACAAAAGGAATCCAAGCAGTCCAAGCAGGCACACCTGGACAGCAATCTAAGTGGGCACCTGGGCGCCCTTCTGGAGATAAGATACCTGGCTGGGGATAAGATACCTGGGCGGAGCAGCACCATGCCATGTTAAGACAAAGTGAAAATCTAGACCGAAGTCTCAGGGTTTCAGTAGGCCAATTATAGAACAATATAAAGCAAACGGATCCTGAGGCTGAATGTTCCAAAGTGACCAAAACAATGGAGTCTCAAGACAAAAGATTGGGATGAGAAGCAATTTTCCAACCCAAACAAAAGCACTCAGGTTTGACTTGCAATGGCTAGAGACTTCTTTCCTGCTCATGGCCTCTCCAACAGCTAAGACATTCCCTCAGGCGGATGCTAACACACTTGTGATTGAGTTTAGTGGGCCAGGGAATCAGAGGGTTTCATATGCTTAACTGGATTGTGGCTAGAAAGGTGCTTCTGCAGGTAAAATAAGACTTTCACATTGGAGGTGAGGATTCCCCATTCTTCCACAGTTCCTTGGTTTGGGCCAATGGTTCCCAGACATTATAGCACCAGGACCCACTTTTAAAAATGACAGTCTATCAGGATCCATCTCGTTTTATGAATCTTAAAAAAAAAAGTTTCACTTTATCAGCCTCTTAAGCTTCTGTTTTTATCCTTCTTACTACGGTGGGCAGGGGGACATTCTGGAACATTCATTGAGCTCCATGTTCATTGGATTGGAACAATTCTGGTAGCCTTGTGCTCCCCTTTGCCTGGCCTTTGATAAGAGCTGAGGCATGTTCATCTGTTCATGAGTATGAGCTCAGTTCGCTTTACATAGAACTCAAGATATTTTCCTTATCAGCCTGGGGGAGGACTTTCTCCTCGAGGGTTTTTGGAGGCCTACGTTGATTGGATTGGGACTTTTCTGGTAGCATTGCATTCCCCTTGAACTGCCGTCTGAGGTGAACCTAGGCACATTCACATACTCGCCAGTATTCATGTATGTGCTTCTCCTTTATGGTTTCTATAGGGCTCAATACATGTTCCTTGTCAACTATCAGCTTGTCCGTTTTGCAACTCACCAAAAATTGGATCACAACCCATAGGTTTAGGCACTCCTGGCTTGACCAAACTCTGGCCAAGTGGATTCAGATAAACCTCATTCAGATGTCCATACGGAATACAAGGTCACAAGATGGACTCCAACTCGTGAAATTAAATCTCAAATTCCTGTGAGTAGGTGATCCGGCTAGGGGTAAGCTCCATTTTAAATAGCAATGAAGAAAACATTCAGGCATGATGTGGAGATGCTCTCACTTGATACACTGAGGACTAGATCTGAAAAAAATATGTTAGTAAAAAAACCACCTGCTGAAAACAGTTCAGCCAATTATGTCCCTGTTTCCAGAAGCTGGAGAATAATTTTGCATATAAGAACGAATCGGTAAGTGGTTTGAACTTGCATTAAACATGTAGTTTGGTTGTTGGAACATGTTCCCTATTGAAATAACATGGGCAGCTACATTGTTTTTTATTATTTCAGTTTGATTTTGACCTTTAGGGAAGGGGCTGGAATGTGGTGGCAGAGTACCTGTAGAGGTGGGGGAAAGCCCCTGCCTGGCATCCCAGACAGCTGCTGCCAGTCAACGTTCACAGTACTGAACTAGATAGGCCACCACTCTTACTTTGCGTAAAGCAGCCACATATGTTAATCAAGGCCTTGTCACTTGTCACAAGGAAGCTCCCCACCTCACACACACTAGTGTACAGAAATCATATTATACTAAATTAAATTATATTACACTTTACTGATATTATATAGTACAATAAAATTAACCTACAACCCTAAGGGTCTAAACCGCTGTGCTAAATCACTGGTGCAGATCTGAGCAGCTTGGAGCTAGGCTGGCCTGCTTGGGAGCAGAATGAGGATTTAGCCTAACTGCCAGAGGCTGGTCCCACCGTCCTGCCAGGCCCAGTCCACCCACTGGTCCATGTGCTGCTCACCCCCCTGAATGTCCCTGAAACACCCTCCTCTCACCCTCCCCAAACCTCTGTGCCTTCGGCCTGCTGAAGGTGTGAACTTACCTCCACCGTGGCTTGCTCCAACTTGGGGAGTCTGGTGTGCATCCTTGCACTGGCCTCCCTGACTCAAATGGAGGCGCAGATGTGCCTTACGGCACGTTTAGGACTTATGCTGGCCCAGCGCAACCTTTGGATTATGCTCTAAGCCTCTCAACATTCATGATGTGCTGGCTATGCTCTGGAACATGTCCTCAAATCTATGTTGCACTCCCTTCCTTCCATTATTGCTTCTCATCCAATATGCTTACAGGCCATATCAGAAAGCACAGTCATATCCTAAGCAGAATTTGTAACTATTTTGTGGGTTTGAGAAGGGACATTCAAGCTCCAAAGTCTTACAGTTGGCAACCTTCAGTCTCGAAAGACTATGGTATCGCGCTCTGAATGGTGGTTCTGGCACAGCGTCTAGTGTGGCTGAAAAGGCCGATTAGGAAGTGACAATCCCCTCCACACTGGGAGCAAGTGTAGTGTGTCCCTGGTCTGTCTCCCTGGCTATGGGCCTTCCTTCTTTGCCTCTTAGCCTCAGTCTGTTGGCCAAGTGTCTCTTCAAACTGGAAGAGGCCATGCTGTACAGCCTGCCTCCAAGCAGGCCGCTCAGAGGCCAGGGTTTCCCACCTGTTGAGGTCCACTCCTAAGGCCTTCAGATCAGTCTTGTATACTTTCTAAACAATGTAGCAATGAAAATTTCAGAGGCCTGGCACCGTGAAGCCAATGCCACTGTATTTCTAGGCCTAGTTGATCACAAAACGATATTCAAGTTTAGCAAGAGTCAATAAATTACCAACACTACATCTCCTTCCTTCCATTCATTTCTCTTCTATAAAAGCAAAATTTCATTTCAGTCTAAGTGACATATACCATGAATTTACTTTTCTTAACAGCCTGCCTCGATTAAGGCTGAACTTTTGGTTACATTAGGGGTCATTTTTATGCCTCTTGAACAGCTCAGCCTCACTTTTATATGATCTATTCTAAGGAATGGTAATTTGGTCTCCGCTTTGCGCATTCACTTCCTTGCACACTTTCAATCACTTCTCCATTCTCTGAATCCCGCTGAAATAAGTGTAATGCCTCCCATTTCGTTTAATTTTAAGGCACCTGGAGTTTTTACAAGCTTTTACGCCAGAAATTCAGCATCAGTGAATTTTAAATTTTTTTTTAAAAAAATACAAGTCTCTGAGCAAGTTACATGATATGGTCGTATCTGAATATATTGTGTTCTGATACAAAAACGCCTTGCATTTCTTCTCAAGTTAACTTTTCTCTTCCAAGTGTCTATAGGACACATATCTGTAGTCTTAGTGTCCATCACCAGAGTGGCTTACACACAGTTTTTGAGAAAAACCTAAGCTCATAAGGGATTTCTCAATAGGAAGATTCATACTGGCATACATGCTTCCCTAAAAGACAGCTTGGCTGCTGCTACCAATGGGACACTTCTAACCAAAGTTTCAGGGACATGTTTAACTGCTCCATTTCATGCATCTATACTCAGAAGCAAACTCCAATGTGTTTCATGAAGCTTACTCCCCCAAATTGCAGTGGGCCCCTGCTTTGCTGGTATTCCGGCAGTGCTTGAAGACTCTTCTGTTCTATTCTGTTTTCTCCAGATCTTCTTCGATTTCTTCTTTGTTAAATTTGGGTTGCTGCCTGGATTTTTGTTAAATTTTTTACAGTGATATTTATTCTGTTTTTAAACTGATTTAATAATGGTTAGCCACCCTGAATGCCTTGAAGGCGAGATAGAATGTTTTACATAAGTACATTTTAAATTGATAAATAAATGTGCTTAGAATTGTTGTCTTAACAAGTCTGTGGTTTCCTTCACAGTGGATGCAAGGCAACGGTGATAGCCAACAGGTCTGGCCAGTACCTCATATGTACTGTGGGTTATAGAAAATGCAACAGAACCAATGGCAACTGACAAAGCTGATTAGCATGTTCAAGAGTGTGCATTGAGGGGAAATGGGTGTGGGAGTGAAGCTCCAGGATGCAGTAGCGTAGCTAGGGGGGTGCAGAGGGTAGTAGGTGCACCGGGCTACAGGGTGGGCAGGGGCAACAACATGGCTGAGGGGGCAACAACTTGCAGGCAACAGCACCTGTGTGCAACAATTGGGCTGCTGTCGGCAGCCCTGCCAGTGCCAGGCACTCCGGAGGGAGGAGGGGCAACATCACATGAAGGCTACAATGCAATGCAAATTTATCTGAGACCACTGAACAAGCTGACTGTTACTTCTGAGTAAACATGTGTAGGCTAACATCTCTATTCTATTTACAGGCATGACCCTATATCTGCAGGGAATCAGTTCCAGGGACCCCCTACAGATACAGAACCAACAGATACCAGAAACCCAAACTCTGCGACCCCCTGCATGCCAGTTAGCATTGTTTAAATGCTTAACCCAGTGAAAATGTTCTTCCTTTGCTATAAGCATACAAGCTTATAGCAATACTCAGTCTGCCTCCTGCAGCCTGAATGCTTGAGAGGGCTAGATCAGGAAGCGGAAGTTATTTTCCTTTAGTTCCATCCAATCTCAACCTCTCTCCTTTGCATCCCTGAAAATGACTTTCACGACCAGACACAAAACCGCTAAAGCTCTTTTACAGTCAACTTTCCCAGAAACAAATAGAATCACTCAAAACTACTGTAGCCAACGATTCATTCAGCCCTTAGGCAAAGGTCACTCAAGGTCTTTGGTTTCTTCTGTGCTGTCTCAGATACACAGGGCAGGTCTTCCTTTACACTCTGAACTCACTGAAGCAGAGATGTTCATTTCTCTTTCATTACATTTTCAATGAGATGAAATCTCACCTGTGAAGAAGGCATAATTAATCATTTTTCTTATTCTTAAACCATGAAAGTAGTTTTCCCACAAGGCGTTGGAAGAATTGGGAGAAGTCGCTTATGCCCTGTTTATTCTATTCCTATTAACAAAAAAGTCAAGCTTATCTTAAATGTCCTTAACCACCTAATATGATCTTTTCCCATCATCTCATGTCTATGTTAAAGGGTTCTTGATGAGGACATATTAATTAGCATTAAGAATCAAACATGGATACTGAATACTTTAGAGAAAGACAACAACATTAGCAGCACAGTCCTATGCATGTCTATGCATTATGTTCAATGGGACTTACTCTCCATTGAGTAATGTGTGCATAGGCTTGTAGCTCATGCTGCATTCTGGGGGGATGTGGCAGTCCAGAAAGTTTCCTCTGAGTGTGGAAACATCTGTTCTGCAGCTCTGCATGCTGCTGGAAAGTTTTTTGTAATGGCCGTAAAGCACTTCCTGCCGTTGGATTGCTAGCTCTGAAGGTTGGGGATGCGATTAGGATTGGGCTGCAGCTTGCTAAATGTCTACCTCCACATGACTGACTGCTCCAGGAAACAAAAATCTATTAGCTTTTTTATGGAGCTGAACGCCTTTCACCTCCCTAGTTCTGAGTTGGAAGTGCCGGATTTCAAGAGTTTATGTACAGTGACTGGCTCTAAAAAAAGTGTGTTCTGTTAAGTTTGTATCATCAGAAATTGAAAAATGTAGAGCCATAGCGCTATGTGTCTTCCTCAAAGAGAAACGGCGGTGTTAAAACAATTTCTATTGACTTTCCCTGTTAAGTGCGACAGTGACAAACACAAGGTATTTTAGCTCTGAAATACTAACACAAAGAGTCCATTAATGCTTAACACTGCAATTGAGACACAAAGGTATTTTAGCTCTAAAATAGTAACAGTCACAGTACATTAATACTGCTGTTAACATTGCAATCCCAAAGCCTCAAAATCACTCCTATAGATCAAGGGTGCCCAAACCCCGGCCCTGGGGCCACTTGCAGCCCTTGAGGACTCCCAATCCGGCCCACGGGGAGCTCCCAGTCTCCAATGAGCCTCTGGCCCTCCAAAGACTTGCTGGAGCTCCTGCTGGCCTGACATAATTGCTCTCAGCATGACAGCCAACAGTTCGACCTATTGCATGAGCTGTGGGATGAGGGCTCCTCCACTGCTTGCTGTTTCACGTCTGTGATACAGCAGTGGCAGCAAAGGAAAGGCCGGTCTTGCATTGTGCAAGGCCTTTTATAGGACATGAGCTATTGCAAGGCCTTCATTCATTCATATAAGTTCTATCTCTATTATATTCATTTATGTAAATTTATTCTAATTTGAAATGTAAATTAGTTCTTCCCTCCCCGGCCCCCGATTTAGAGTCAGAGAGATGATGTGGCCCTCCTGCCAAAAAGTTTGGACACCCCTGCTATAGATGGATGTTCCAAGATATGCATATATAAATAATTACCAATACAGTCATGGATATGTAAAAAGGATGTAAGGAAAACATGCACCCTGTTTCTCTGGCTACTATCAAGCTACCCTGGCCATGAACAAAACTGGTGGATTTTAATCTGTAAATTGTAAACGTCCTGATCTTAGGTTTTGTTTGATTTCCTGCCAGCATGAATAACAGATTCTTCCACATGCATATGTGAAATGGAAGAGTATTATGACGGCACTTTCTAAACAGCCACCGTAATGTTGCTTGCTTACGATGGAAATTGTATAATAAGTGCATTTGCAATTAAAGTCTCACTGCTCATGTATGATGTAAGGTTCTGCTTTAATCTGTTGTGCCTTCCTTTGCTTGCTGAGAACTGCTATCCTCAAGGGAGTCACAACAGAGGAAGCCATTTTTTTTTAATCTCAGCAACTATTCAGAATAATTGTGCTTAATAACCAGTACACGCAATTAAGGAAGGAAATGCATTCAAGATATTATTCCACAGATGATTTTTTTCAACTGGAAAATGAAACTCATATCCCTAGAGCCATTTATATGTGTGCTGTTCTACTAGAGTTAATGGAAGTACCTTGGGAATAAAGACTGATGCTTGTTTCCCCTGACTAAATTTGTGTGGGGTATGGGGGGAGGGTGTGTGCGCATGTGTAGCAAAGCCCAGTGGGATAAGCTGCAAAATTACAAGAACCCAAGGGTAGATATCTGATATTATTTATTATGAAATGCTGCCTCTTGGCCATGGATATGGACGGAGTGGTCCTTTGTCAGGTCCTAGCCTGTATGAGGCCTGGGCACCTGATTGGTATATGAGCAAGACAAGGGTGGGGCCAGAGACATACAGCTTGCATATGGCCTCTTCCTCTGCATTCTGAAACTGGAAGACCTCATGACATAGCTCACCTACCATTATGATAATCTAGGATTCACTGGTTGCTGTTGGGGGCTAGGTTGGAATGTTCTTTTTTCTTTTGCTTCACTCCTGATTGGCCATTGGAGTGAAGTTTTTTGTCTATTCCAAACTGTACTTAAGGTATGGTGTTTGTTTAGCCTGAGAGGCCATGACTGGCAGGTATAGTGCAGGACAGGGTGTAGGAGTAGGGATGCAGTGTCTGCCCTTAGGCAAGTGACAGTCTAAAGGAAAATCAGAACCAATCTCAAGAGTCTGTCTGGCATGAAGATGCAGGCTGGTGATGTGGGCTGGTGATCCCTTGGGCTTGAATTGTGATGCCTACCTTAAAGGCTGTCTGGATGGAACAATCCAGCTTCCTTAACTCTCTTTCCAGGAGTTGGTAGTGAAAAACAGGGGGTGCCAAGAAGTGATCCTGGGTTGGGAGCCAGGGTGATTACACACAACAGTGGAAGAGTTTTTGCAGTTTTAAATTGATCAATTGTTATAGGACAATGAAGGTGACCCATTTTAGTCCAGGTCAGATAGTCGTGTCTTTAGTTACAGGCACCTTGGCAAAGCTACTTTCTGTTGTTCTCTTCCTTGCCATGATTACTCTCCTTCTGTTTCCATCAAGAAACTCCATTTATAATTTTTTTTTTCCCATAGGAAACTTGTTAGGATTGCACTAGGACAGTGTTTTCCAACCTTTTTCATTTTGTGGCACACTGACAAGCTGCTAAAATTGTCAAGGCACACCATAAGTTTTTGGACAGTTGGCAAGACACCCGGCACTACTGGTGAAGGCTCACATCCCCCAATGGCTCTACCAATAAATGATCCTCCCTGACTTACCGCAGCACATCTGAGAACTATACATGGCACGCTGGTTGAAAATCGCTGCACTAGGAGCTCATTCCCTAACTTAATAGGTTGAGCCAATGCCCTGCCTGAAGAAGCTAACCGGGATCAGCCTGGGTTGTCATATTGGAAGGGAGACCAGAAAGTTCTTGACTGACCTCACGAAGGCACTGTGAGAGGCACAATGAGAGTGTGTGGAATGTGGAGGAGTCAGCTAGAGACAGGTAACATCCTGAGAACTGAAGAAGGGTGAACTGTGGCTGCTGTGAAAGCTTGGACAGTGCAGAGCACAGCCAGGATGATGGCTCCTGCACTTGGATGGAAACATCTGGTGTAATGGAAGGTTCTGCGAGTTCATTTGCAGAACAAAGATTTGTAAAAACTGCTTTTGAAAAATTGGGGTTTATGAATAGCTTGTCGAAGTAAACTGCCTTGAGTTCTACAGAGAAAAACAATGAATGAATGAAATGTTTCTTTAGAAAAAATATGGGTTGTACCATAAGGACTTCTTCCGTTAATAATACCGTCCATGCACACAAGAGAGGGGTGCAAATTTACATTGTTCCCTGCCTCCTTCTGCAGCTCTCTACACTCCCCCAAAATTGGGTCTGGAAGGCTGGGGAAACTTGGGGGTGGGGGGCACAAGGGAAGGAAGGAATTACCCTTGCTAATTGGGTAAGAGGCACTTTTTAAAGTGGGTGTCCTCTTTTTAGCAGGGGGAGAGTAACTGGCCCTCCTCACCCCAGCAGTGTCTTTTCTAGTGGCTATCTGCTGGTGTTCTTTTGCATCTTTTTAGATTGTGAGCCCTTTTGGGACAGGGAGCCATTAGTTGTTTTTTTTTATTTTCTCTATAAACTGCTTTGGGAACTTTTCGTTGAAAAGCGGTATATAATAATAATAATAATAATAATAATAATAATAATAATAATAATAATGGAAGGAAATAGGGATCGGCAAGTGTGAGCTCCTTACACAAGTGGAACTTCTGTGAATGGAAGGTGTTCTTAGGCTACTACTGTGCATTTTAAAACAAAAAGAAAAGGTGAAAACATATACTTCAGGAACATTGTTGTAATAAACTATAGCTTCAGCTTCAAATACACACTGTATACTATAAGAAAGGCTCGTGAACCCGGCCATCAAGTTCATAGTTCACCATCTGTAGTTTAATCTGCAGCTCCATTTTGTTCAAAATTCAAGGTCAACTGTCCATTTATTACTTGCTGAGTGCAGTGGCTGTCGCTGCTTGGGATGTTTGGCATTGCCTGGAAATGAGTTACTCTGCAGGCAATGTTCTTTTTCCCGCTGCCCCTGCTCTCTACAACCTGGCACTCCCTTTCCTGGAGAGTGTCGGCTGTGATCTGTGCTGCGCAAGAGAGAAAGCAATTCAAAGAATTCTAGGAGAATTTGCACAGTGTCTCAGGGGAGTTCTGTACATGTTTCATTATGTTACTTCTCCTCACAATCTACAGCCTAGCCTGATCATCTGCAAATGATCGTTCTTTCTTGTGCACCTCATTTTTCAATGCACAAAGAAAGGGCACACGTGGGCATTGCTGGTCTCCAATCTGTTCATGATTGGATTCTCTGTGAATATTTGCACTGGGTTTCTCTAGTCAGTCGGTTTTCTCGAAAGATACATTCCCATAGAGAGGCTGTGAAAGAAGGGCTTTAAGACAGACTCTGATCTTTAATTCAGGAAGTAATGATTGGAAATTGCCTCACGTCACAGCATTATAGGCTTTTGTATAGCCTGATAAGCACTTCCACTTACTTTGTAGATGATGTTGCATTGAATTCTGGGCTTCATGCACAGGCAACGGATTGACAGTAGACACCCAACTTTTCATTTCATCACCATGCACTGATTAAGCAAGCCAAAACTTCATTTTCCTGCTGTAGCCTATTGTGGTGGTTCCCACACTTTTTGGACTGGTGGCTGTCTTGACTTACCATGTCATTGGCTGTGGCTCCCCATTTGGGGTACAATCCTATACATTGTATAGGGTGGGGGTTTTTCACCAGGATTCTGTGGCTCCCCTGACTGATTTCCACAGCTCTCTAGGGAGCCATAGCTCACAGTTTGGAACCCAGTTGCCGAAAGTGTTAGATCCTTACCAGCTTCTATATACGAAAGGACACCAAGGGCCCAACCTTATCAGGTGGCTCCACAGTCAGAACGTTCTGGAAGTGGAGCACGCTTTTGGAGCTACAAACGTCAGTATTGAAGCACATGTAGCCACACACTTCCAGAAACTGCTGCAGACACCAAAGAGAAGCACACATGCAGGTGGAATCAGGTGAAGTTCCAACAATACTGGTACGTTGGTGGAGTGAGCAGAGAGGGGTGAGAGGATCAGGGCAGATAGGGGAAGGTATGAGGGTGTATTGGCAATGGGAGAGGGTATATCCCAGTGTGAGTGACTTGCACTAGGTCCTATCCCTTCTGGAGCCTCCCAGCATGTTCCCTTTGTATTTTCAGATTTGTGCCAGCTAAAGTCCAAGGATATCCCTTGGTGATGGTGGAGCTTATGGAAGGGTAAAAGAAAATGTTTTCCCTTGCCTCTTCCAAACCTCCTAATTTACCTCCCCCCCCCCAACTATAGCATGCATTGCAGTCTATTTTGTCAGGGCTGCATGCTAAGGCAGGGGAAAAGATAGGTTTGCGCTGTAATTTACTCTACATCCAATGAACAAATTTTCCCAATCCTCTGGATTTGAAGTTACTGTTATCTTTGCTATGCCATTTTGTCCTACAACAGGGCGCAATCCTATACATGTCTATTCAGATGTGCATCCCATTGTGTTCGATGGGGTTTATTCCCAGAAAAGTGTTATAGGATTGCAGCTTTATTTATTGGACAGCAGCCTATATCACTATCCAGGCACAAAATTCAGTGGAAACTCAATCTTCAGTCCTCTTGAAGATAGTCCTCTTGATGTTATCCCATTGTGTTCGATGGGGTTTATTCCCAGAAAAGTGTTATAGGATTGCAGATTTATTTATTGAACAGCAGCCTATATCACTATCCAGGCACAAAATTCAGTGGAAACTCAATCTTCAGTCGGTTGAAGATAGTCCTCTTGATTTTAAAGGTGCTAAAGAAGCCTGGAAGCTCTCTTACATGAGATGTATATCACATTTTAGTTGTTGCAGTTATTACCTAGCTGTGTCGTCCTTTCTTTGTTAACATAATTTTGTTGCTATTATTCTAATTTTTATAGTACTTTTCAGGTTGGATCATGTGTATTTTTATTTGGAAGTAGGCCTGACAGAATTCATGCAAAGCTCTTCCATACACAAGAGATGCCACTGAAAATGGTATCCATGTGCTGAATTTGTTTAATTGCATGGGATTATATAGGTTAGATTCTCTAAGTTTATTTAGCCATGACTCATGAACTAAGGAAATGACTAAAATTGATGTTTGGAGGATTTTGTATCCTACTGTGATCCTATTTCCCCCTAAAAAGAATCTACATTTGCAACTTATCAAGGACTTTGGTGGTCACACCAAAAACCTATAACAGTTGTTTTTACCCAGAATTAATGTTCCTCTGAAAAAGATTACAACTGAATTTATGATTATCTGATCTAGCTCTTCTAGCACAATCATGCATATCTAAACTTTTAAGAGAGAGGGAACAAGCATACAAAAAAAGGAAAATGGTGTTCAGGTTATGCCTTCAGATAGCTCCAGGCTCTTCAGAGATGAAAAATGTCAATGGACCTACTTTGGATTATTAATGTTGAACTAAATAGGCTACATTTATACATGTAATGATGAGAATGAGCTACAAATTCTGAGCAGATGGGCAGATTTTAATATTAGAGAAACTTAGTATGAGAAAAAGTACGTTTTAACCTACAGACACTTTTCAGAAACATAAATTTCTTGCCATTTCTCTCTTGCTGTTTTTATGGAGTATTTTCAGATACTGTAAAATTAAAGCGCAGGACTCTAATGGATATCAAATTACCATTTAATTAGAATTTTAACATCTGAATATATAGCATTTTCTTTCTCCATCCTTGTTCCCTCCCCAAAGTCATTTACACTAATAAAATAGTATTGTCTTAAAACTTGTGTTTGGAATTACATGAAGATAGAATGCACTTCATTCATAATAGAAAGATTCTCAAAAATTAAAGAGCTGTTTTTTCTGTGCTATTCAGGGACCAGAAAAGACAATCTATGTAGGGGCACATTGTTTATTTTGTGCTGAATTTTGCAAATCTCTTGCATTTGTGATTTTTTAAATGTTTGATGTCATGCTTCCCATTGAAAAACATTGTCTTGATATTTTAATGAAAATGAAATGGAGATATTGCATATTACCTCAAGGTAACATGTTGCCTCAAGGCATTGCAGGTTTCAGGAGGAGGCAGGGCCAAGCAGTACATGAGCAGCAGGTTCCAGAGCTCTTGGAATTAGTCTGTTTTTCTCCTTATTTTTTGCGGATTCAAGGAAATCCGAGGACAAAGCCAGGAGAGGTTTTGTCAGCCTGATGGTATAAAGTGTCTTGAGAAGGTCAGAGCCTGGCCGGGGGGCTTTCCTCTCGGAACACAGCCGTTGAGGCAGATAAGGAGAAATGGCAAAATTCGTCACTAAACTGTGAAAACCCCTGCGGTGATACCATTTACGAAAGAAGAAAATTGGGAGATCAAAGTAAGTGCTGACTGTATTATGCAAATCTCAGCTTCAGAGGATTGATTTGTGTTGATTTGGGTTAACGTTCTGGAGAAAAAGGAGAAAAGGGGGATATTCCCTCGACTTACTGGTGATTTTTTTAAACCTGAGACGATACGGTGTGATTTTGATATTATATGGACTATGATTTGATTGATATAACTTTACAAATTTTGCAAATTGGTATTGGATACAAATTTTACTAGACTTTATCTTGGACTATTTTGGACTATTTAAATATGCGGAAGCATACTGAGCGGCGAATTGACTTTGTTTAGTCTGAAGGTCTTGTATTTCACATTCCACATTCCACAGTAAAAAGAGCTGCTTATGACATCTAGTGGATTAAAAGAGAATTGCAAAGGGAAAAATGTCGGAGGAAGAATGGGGAAGAAAAATTACAAACTTTAATTCTATTGAGTCGTCAGCAAGAAATTCGATTTTTACAAGTTCAAATCAGTGTGGAAATCTTAAGTGAAAAGATAAATAAACTGAGTGACATGAAAGAAAAAAGCGTAATGGAGGAGAAGATTATTGATCAACAACCTGGAAGAGGAACTTTGATAGATTTGCAGACTGATGGAACAGCTCAGAAGACAAGTATTCAGATGTCATTGGATCAGGGCGGAGAAGA
The DNA here is from genome assembly GCF_035046505.1 of Tiliqua scincoides. Classification (NCBI taxonomy): domain Eukaryota; kingdom Metazoa; phylum Chordata; class Lepidosauria; order Squamata; family Scincidae; genus Tiliqua; species Tiliqua scincoides. Next base: position 118,040,095 of record NC_089821.1, read on the forward strand.
AACAATTGGACTGACAGGCATAGAAATGGATCAAGAGAAGGAGAGGATCTGCCAGAATTTGGATTTGATGGAAATAACGAGAAGAGGACACTTATTAAAACACCAATTGTGGAGAAAGATTTATGTGAAGTTTACTAGGAAAAAGAGATGGAAGAAATGTAAGATATTAAGATGAGTGGACAGAATTTGAGATAAGGAGAAGATATTTTGATATTCAAAATAATGTAATGATTTGGTAGATATTTTTATATTTGAGAAAAGAAATATGTTAGTATTTTATAGGTTAATTTAGAAGAATTAGAATTGGAATTAAAGTGTTTAAGATTGCTTTGGAATGATGTAGTAAAAATGGTTAAATTTCTATGTTAAAAATATATATGTAATTGAAAATATACTTGGGCATGTTAAGTTTAGAGATAGTTTAAATGGTTATTAGTGTGGTAAAATAATAAGTGTTTAATTTTTAGAAAGGGAAAGGTAGATAAGGATTATATATATCATATAAAGCAACATATATTAATAAAACATATTTTGTATGTTAGGTATTGGAAGGGGTCTAGAAGGTTGATGTAAACAGGAACGGTAGAAATGATGATATAGAAGGTATAAGAAGTATATATAGTATAAAAGTATAATATAGAATATGTAGAGATAATTATATATTTTCTATTTTTTTGTTTATTTAATTTTCTCCCTTATTTTTTAGGTTAATGAGGGTTAAGATGAGCAGATCAGGAATGTAGAATGATGTATTAAATAATTTGGTAGATGATGTCCTACAACCTCTATTGTTTGTGGAGTATGTGTTTGTAGTGTATGTTTGTGTGTATTAATAAAAAATTATTTTAAAAAATAAAAAAATTAAAAAGTCATTGCAGGTTTCAAAGAAATTATGCTGCACTTGAAATACAAAAATTTAACATTGGGAATATAGCATGACATGAGCTTCCCACTTCTCCAACCTGGTCGAACACCTCCATTATTCACCATCTAAGCCTGTACTTCCCAGGCTCCATTACAGAGCTCTGAGTCCTTTGCCATCGTCCACAGCAGTCACACCTCCAGCAGCAGTCACCTTTGCCACCGTCAACAGCAGTCACACCTCCACCCATAGTATGCAGTATGTGCTCTGTCGGCAGAAGAGGAAAGGGATAGGATTGGGCTGCCCATCTCTCTCTGTCAGACAACTTGCAAGCATTTGAACTGCTGACCTGGACTAACAGGCACTAGAACTGAAAAAGTTAAAGGTACCATAAGTGATGGAAATAGAAGGAGATAATGAAGATTACACTAAAGAAGACATGATCTAAATGTAGGCAAGTGGTTTAGCATGATGCAAGAAAAATGGTGGAGCTTGAAGACAAGAAAGGAAGGAAGAAAGAAAGGAAGGAAGGCAGGATTGACAATTGCCTGGACATGAGAGAAAGAAACAAAAATGTTGAAGATGAGGTCAATGGGTTGGAGATAGTATCAGAGGTCAGTTGGGTTAGGCAGTAGCTGATAGCCCATGATTGGATTGTTGACCTGGCCAAGCTGACCTCTGAACTCTCACTACCAGTGGCAATGTCCAGCGTGCCATCAGGAGGATGCCATAAGGGGTGTAATAACAAGCATTGCCCCAGGGCTACCAGCAATCTACACCAGCACTGATTAAAAATACATTTGCCGGAACCAAAGAATGTGGATGAAAAGAGCTAAGGAGCTCTGCCTTTGTTAGGTTCGTTCTGAAACATCAGTGTGGAATTCAGGAGAAAATGTCAATAAACCTCAGAAAAGTGAGACTGGTAAAATGTGCAAAAATGGAGTGGTAAAAGAGAGACCAAGAGCCAACGACAGAAGGGTGATTTTTGAAATCACAGGAGTGAATAGAAGTACCCAGAAAGTATAGTGTGACATAAGACAGGGGTCAAAAAGAGACAGAGAATGAAGAAAGAGAAGAAAGGAACCAGGAGAGGACTAAGGACATCCGCTCAGAAACTCAATGGCATCTGTATTTGTGCAATAACATTTCAAGAAATATGCTTTTCAGATCCAATTCAGAGAAGGTAATTACAAATAAGTGCCGCAGTTTGACATAGAACAGAAGGACTGTTTTGCTTTTAAAATGCCTTCGCAGAGCACAGTCAAAAGGAATGCTTGATGGGCAACTTTGTCTTGCTGTGGGAAGATGTAAGTGCCTCGTGGCTGCCCCAGCAAATTGTCTACCTCCACCTCCTTTGCAGAAGGAGCAGGGTGCCCTTCACAGCTGGGGAATGAGCCACACTCAACCTCTCACCCCCATCTCAGTCCCAGGAGGAAAGAGAGAGGAAGAAATATGTAAATGCACCTTCTCCCGCGGGGAGCAAGGAGCTCCTTGACCCAGTTGTTCTTATTGCGGAAACAGGACGGGAGAAATGAAGGAGAAAAGAGGAAACAGTCACTGGCAGAAATTACTGGAGCTTTCAAGACACCAAAATTAAGGGCCCAATCCTATCCAACTTTCCAGCACCAATGCAGCCACAGTGCAGCCCTGAAGTAAGGGAACAAATGTTCCCATACCTTGAGGAGGCATCTGTCTGTGACTGCCTCCCTGCCATAGGAAGCAGTGCAGACCCCATTGGCATAGCAGCCCTGGCACTGGAAAACTGGATAGGATTGGGCCCTAAGGCTGCACACGCTTACATAGGAATAAGTACCACTGAAGTTAGTGGGGCTTAATTCTGAACAGACATGCATAGGATTTCACTGTAAGAGTAACCACATCAACCCTCCACTTCCTGCCCATTAAAGAGGCATGTGCAGGGCAGGTGAGGGCAGGCAAATGCTACAAAAAACCAGACTGAAAGCATAAAAACCATGTTATAAGTGGAAGTGCTCAGGCAAGTAGAGGGGGAAGATCACCTCTACTCCTTTTCCCACTGGCACCCAACAGTATTATTGTGTTTGTCATTTGAAGAGTTTAAAAAAAAAATGATTTGTTAACCAAATGATTCCCATAGCAAAGACCTAACCACCATTACATTCTTCAGTCACTCGGTTCGAGGGAACTGAGTAACTGAACTCCCATGATGCACTTGGTGGACAAGAATAAGCGTCTGCTTCAGGCCATAGCCTCTTCTGATGGGTTTAAAGGACGTGGCAGTAATGGATTCTTATTAAAGACTTTGTGAATAATACATGTGCCTGCCTGGAAGTATCCCATAAGAACACTTTAATCAGCACACCCACTTTAATTTGCCACAGAAAAAAATAAATGTCTTTATTTTGTGCATGAAAGCAGCATATCAGTTTATTAAAATCTGAATGCTTATTAAAAAGCTAAGTCAAAGTTAAGTGATATCAAGTTCCATTTGTTTCAGTGCAAGAGTAAAGAGGGCGCTTACACTGAATTTCTCCCACTGAAACAAATTGGACTAAAATCAATTGGACCAAATAGTGCTTTGCTTTGGTTAGATGGCACTAGTTGTTTTGAATTAGTTGCTTGTGACATGTCATAATGGCTTCCAAACCAGAGCTTGAAGAATTTTAGTCTGGCCTTACCAGCCAACCCCAAAAGCCTTTCACGTTTTACTTACCCAGCAGCAGCTGAGTTGCCTTTCTTCCCAGGGAGGAAGAAGGAGGTAGGGGCACAGAGAGAGAGAGAGAAGTTGCCCAAGAAGGTTGGCTGACCAGCCCATGCTGGCTTCCAGCGGTGGACCTCACCAGCCCTGCACCCCAGGGCAAAGGTTTGCGATGGCGCTCCCCCCTGCAGGATGCTGCCATCCCTCCTGCAAGCAAATCTGCCCCCCTCCACTTACCTGGAGCGCACAGAGCCTTGCGCGACTCCAGGATGCTCCAGGGAAGCCTACTGAAGCTTCCCCTGGCTCTTAAACTGTTCTTCCAGCAAACCAGAAGAACAGTTTCTTACCATGTTGGCAGCCTCAGAGAACCTTCTATGGGGTCTTAGAGGCTCACAAGACTCTGTACCTGGAGCATTTGCTCCTTTTTGTTAATGGCAGGTCTGCCAGTACTTACTTCAGTAATTTGTTGGCACTCGGGGAAAAGGAAGACATATAAGAAAGGGGGTTGAAGAGTGTTAATGTCTTGGGTGCTGGCCGGCATGGTGGTTCTCAAATGGAGATTGATATGGGGGTGGCTAATAATGATCCACACTGTAATGGAAGATCAGAAGATCATCAGGTGGATGATGTGGTGTTGACAGCGATTCCATGTTTTGACAGCTGGTTGACAGCTCTGGGAAGGGAAGGGCTGGCTCCACAGCTGGAATCAATCAAGGCCAATGAAGATCTGGTTGGACACCTGAGCTTCATTTGACCTTGGTGGGACTTTGAATGAACATGGACTGAAGGGATGGCTCACCTGAACCTAATTTGGATTTAACAAGGAACATACAAGGATAAAAGGAGCAGGGCTTCAGAAGGAGCAGGGCTACCTGTCTAGACAGGCTACTTGACCAGATAGTACACCTGACCCAGAGGGTACCAGACCAAGTGGGCTACCTGACCCAGACCTATGGAAGAAGGAGGCTGCCAGGACTCTGCTGGAGGACTGCCAGGACCCTGCTGGAGGAGACACTCTGCTGGAGAGGACTCAGAGGAGGGACTCTGCTGCAGAAGACTGGACTGGAAAGACTGGACTGTGCTTTGGAGACGGATTGGACTTGGACTGGAGGCTTTGGACCTTTACCCACTAATTTAAGTGGCGTTTTGGGAAGGGGAAAGCCTCTGGACAAGAGGAACTGCTGGGAGTGTGTTTGTAGCAATAAATTCTTGTTAATTGCTCAACTGATAAGGAGTTCTGTTCATTTCTTTGCACACCTGTTCTTGGAAAAGGAGGGCATTAATTAGCCAAAAAGTGGGCATTAGAAGAGAGTTGGAATATTTGGATGGGACACACAGCAAGGTAGGATACAAATAATGGAATGAAGAACATGAGACTGAAGCCCAAGTTTTTTATATATTTTTGGGTGCAATCCTAACCCCTTATGTCAGTGCTTTCCAGCACTGGCATAGCGGTGCCAGTGGGGCATGTGCTGCATCCTGCAGTTGGGTGTCACTCACGGAGGCCTCCTCAAAGTAAGGGAATGTTTGTTCCCTTACCTCAGAGCTCCACTGTCCTTATGTCAGTGCTGGAAAGCACTGACATAAGGCGTTAGGATTGCGCCCTTTGCCCCATAAAATCCTGTGGGATTCTTAGGTGGGCTGACTCAGAGCCCAATCCTGAGCTCGGTGTGCTGACTCACCATAAGGCACATTTGTGGGCCCTAGTGCCAGTGCTTCGCTGGTGCGAACCCAGCTAGCGCTGGGCAAGCACCAGAGCTCTGCCACTCAGCAGTCGTGTGAACCACTGAGCTGTGGAGAGGTAGGTGGAAGCATGGGAGAGGCAGGGAGGAGGCTGCCAACTGCCGTGGAGGCTCTTGGTTGCTGAAGAATTGAATAGCTCCATTGTGGGGTTACTTGCTTTACCTGGGGGAAGGGAACAACAGTCCCCTTCTTTCAAGGAGCCGGCGGCGGCTGCCTGGAGCATGCTGGATGCAGCAGCAGCTATTTTCAGCGCCGCTTCAGCCTTGCGCGCTGGGCAGCTCAGGATTGGGCTGCCCATCAGAAAGTCCTCTCTTTTTAACCAACAGAGAGTTCTGCATTTTGCTCAACACCCAGTTGAGGATGTGGTAGCTGCTGGATACCTGCTTCCCAGATTGAGCGTCTTGAGGTTCGTGAGGCCTAGTGGTGCTGGAGGTGTGAACCTTTCCTTTATCTTTCAAAAAGTTTTTTTTTCTTCCAACGTAGGGAAGTGTCATACACCATAAAATCTGCTGTTTTAGCAGGGCTTAGAGCTGGAAAGCTTCATTTCCATTTTGGAGGTATGAAACAGCATTAACATTTCAGCAGTAAACAAGCTCTGTCCCAATCTGGGGCGCTGAATTCTGCCCTTCCTCCAAGGACTTCAGGGTGGCTTACATAGTTCCTTGCCCCTTTTTGCCTTCACAACAACCCTGTGAGGTAGGTAAAGTGTGTAATGACTGGTCCAGCTCACCCAGGAAGCTTCATGGTTGAGTGGGGATTTGAACCTGGATCTTTCAGGTCTAAGTCCAACTCCAGAACTGTTATATTGTTCTGGATTTTCTTTAAGATGTGAAAAGACAAGTTATTACATGGTTCCAGTGCAAGATAAAAAATGTGGCCTCCCTGGCTACATCAGTTCTGTGCATCGCACTACTTCTACGGTTGCAAGACAGATCAGATCTTCTGACCTCTAGCTGACAGTCCTTGCAATTGTCACATTACCAGTCAGGTCCTTTGCTCACCAGGCAGGTGCCCAGGACCAAGTAAATGTGATTAACTGCATATGTCCTGCATGCCTTGAATTAAACATAAATAAAGCATTAAATTTGCGACAGGAGTACTTCTGGGAGTCATTGCCCCATTTTGATTGACTTGATTCAATAAATGTGGCCTAATTTAAATTCCAAATGACTTACCTTGTGTGTGTTTTTGGGAGGTGTGAGGGCAATGGTTGGAAATAGGTTCAAGACCAAAAGAAGGCATACATTTCACATTATTAACTTGCACTACACTCCTGGAAGTAAGTCCTACTGTGTTCAATAGGGCATACTGCCAGGGAACTGTCCATATGATTGCAGCCTCAGAGAATGTACTATGCTAAAATGTGGTGACAACCACTTACGTAGCTTTAAAAATATTTATGTTTAGACTCATTCAAGGTCTCTTATTCTTCCTGAATACACTTATCCACAAAAATATACCACTTCTCTAAGCATCTTTTTGCTTTTGCATAGCAAGCACCATAGGAAGATTCCCTATCCCAGTGCAGTTCATTTTGGGTGGTGCCCCAGACCAGTCAAGTTGAGCGCTACACCCATTGGAGGGCCCATTTGTCTAGCAGCCTTATTCTATGCATGTCTACTCAGAAGTAAGTCCCATTGAGTTCAGTGAGGCTTACTCCCTGATAAGTGTGCAAAGGTCTCCACCCGAACCTTGGCATCAGTGGCAGAGGTAGCACCCAATGCACCATAGAAGCTTTTGTCTATGACCCCAAGCAACCTGGCATCAACATTCGGGTCCTTTGTGGTTGCATCACTTCCTGTAGGTAAGTGTTTGTCCAGCACTCATCATTCTGGTAACTCAGCCATGTTGATTCAATTCTTCTTTGCTTCATTTCAGCACTGTTTCAGGAAGTGTGAGGAAGAGGCGTAACTGGTGCAGAGCCTCAGGGGCAACTGCTCTGGGCTTGGTGCCAAGGGGGGGGCACAATTTTCCCCCATCCCTGGAGGAGGAAGTGCTCCCCAAAAAGTACAAAACAAGCCCTATATTGACTAGATGGGCGAAGCAGCAGGAAACCCACTGGTTCTTTAAGGAACCTGGGTGGTGGAGGTCAGCTGCAAGAAGCTCCTTAGAGCCTGTCAAAAGGGAGGGAGGGGTGTGTTGATGCCTTTAAGGAGCCCACGCAAAAACAAGTGCTGCACTAGCTCTTTAAGAAGACCAGTGCCGCTTGGCAAGAGCAGGTGCTGCAGGCAAGCTCCAGCTGTTGCTTGCTTGCCAACATGCACTACCTTCATCAAGGGGGAGCAGTACAGTCCCAAACCGACAGGGGCTATACAAAAGGGGGGAGAAGGAAATGATCTTGTAGCAGGGAAAATGTGAGTGGGATCACAGTGCAGCTCTGGGCTTGTGCACATACAAGCTTCCGCCCAAAAGGAAAGGTGCCTCTGTTGGCAACAGGGAAACCAAATGACTCTGGAGGCAAGATTGCTTGGATGGCAATGACATGGTATCATGACATCATGTTGTGATGTCACTGCTCTGGTTGCTGGGGTAATAAGTTACAGCTCTGGTGTGAGGGGCAAGGGATTTTAATTGTAGTGGAGTTAAAAAAAATAACCTTCTGATGTTCATAAAGGTCTGTGAGCTACCAAGGCACTTCCACAGCAAATGACCACCATACATAACCATCCTGAAGAGGCACTGTCATGCTGCTTGCTGCTTTGTGAGTGTTGAGCAATACCTGATTAAACGTCTGTTTGCTTTCAGTTGAGTCTGACTTGGCACTTCCCTTCTTCCTCTTTCCTCCTAGGTACTTTAATCATTCCTCCACTTGTACAGACGGTGGGTTTCTCATGGTTTCTCTTGAGGCCCAACATTTAAACTTTTGAAGATTGGCTGCTTTAGAACATGTGGCTGCAGCATTACAACTCAGGCAGGTTGGGGAGTCCCTGGTGCTTTCAGACAGCAATCTAACAGGAAAGGCTGTCAATTCGACTAGGCTCCCTCAAAAGAAAAAAAGCTCAGGTCAGCTTTTCTCTGGGGCAGAGCTTCATCCTCTCATCCAGCCAAACCCTTTTATAAAGATTTGCTTTTGATGTGTAGCCAATTGAGAGTAGAGGTTCTGAGTTCAGCAAAGCTCATTGTAAACATTAGCACTTTCAGTTTCGGGGAAAAAACAAAAGTGACAGCAAAATAAATCAAGAGATCACTTTTGAAGGCTTACCAGTAGGAAGCTACTAGCAATGTTAGAAATGGACTTTGATGGAAATTTTGCTACTTGGCAAAGAAAGTGGAATCTTAAAGTCTAATGAATCAACGCGTATATCTCCTCAGGATCGTTCACATCTTCATCTGTATAGAGATGAATGCATGAAGGGGCTACAGAAAAATGCTTCCCATAGGCAGTGCCTCTGATCCATTTTCATTCATCAAAACCTGTGAACAGAGCCTACGTGTATCGTCCTATCATTATGCCTTCTCCTCAGGAGAATAGTTGTACTTCTAATTACTATAGTTAATACCTTTGTGATTAGTCCTACATCATACTCTGTCTACAGTTATTTAAGGTGAACCCCTTCAAGTTAATTTAGAGTTTTCAAGGAATAATAGGAACCAATAATATTGTAAATGAATGCATTAGCAGTGCAATCTTATACATGTCTACTCAAAAGTAAGCCCAGCTGTGTTCAATGGGGCTTACTTCCAGGGAAGTGTGCATAGGATGGCATTCAAATTCTTCACAAATCTGTCATCCCCACCATCCCCAAAAAGGTTTTGCCACATGAATTTAAAATGTCCAGCTTGGTCCAGCAATTTGGAGTACATGGCTTATGTATCCTAAGCAGCTGATTGGGTGCAAGAGGCTCTGAAGCATAGCAATGTGGCAAACACATAACTCAGTCACTGACTGACTGAGGGCACAATCCTAACCAACTTTCCAGCACTGAGGTCAGGGCAATGCAGTTCCAAGGTAAGGGTACAAACATTCCTCTGCCTTGAGGAGGCCTCTGTGACTGCCCCTCAACTGCAGGATGCAGCTCATGCCCCATTGTTACAGCTATGGAAAGTTGCTTAGGATTTGGGTCTGACTGAGCACTGTGTTTGCCACATTGTCTCAGCATTCTCTTCTCCATGCTAAACTCTCAATTTTTTAAAATTAATTATAAAATTCAATTTTAAATTTAACTTTAATTTTAATAAAAGGAGCTTGTGTGGCTTGTGTGGCTCACAGACTGTGGTGGGGCAGAGTCCTGAGCCCTATCTACCTACTCCCACTGTGGTTGCACCCTGAATTAATTTCTGATATTAGCACTTTTGAAGAAAAAAGAAAAATGTTCATTTCTATAACCTGCTTACTTCTGCTTTGTACCAGCTCCAGACAGCCACACATAAATCAACCCTGCATTCAACAAAACTCTCTGTTGTGCCCTGATTCCTCTAAGAATATTCTAAAAGGGCTCATTGCAAGGACTGGATTTTTTCACTGATGAATGTGTAAAAGCTGAAGAACCTGAAGGGATCAGGTTAGGGCTATAGCATTACATGAGCTCTTCTTCAGCATTTGTCCCGTGTGGTGGCGGGGTCTGCTATTTTGGATCGGAGTCGCCATTTCTCTCGGTTGCGGGCTTGGTCCGGGTGTAGGCGGGTGATTTTTATGATAGCATTATATGAGTTTATGTCTTTATTTGCTGACTTTCTCATCAGATTTTCATCAGACTTATTCAAGGCTGTTTACACTGGCTAAGGCTGTCATAAACTCCATAAAGGTCTTTACAATATTGCTGTATATTATCCATATAGACTTCATTCTCTAGACGTTATCCTTCTTGGTGTGGTTGTCTCTCTGGCTACATAAGTCATGCCTTCCTAGCTTCCTGCAGTTAGTTACAACTCAAGCCAGGCAGGATCAAATTGTTATCATTCTTTCCGACTGACTCCTTCCACCCTCTCACTGTGGCTCATCAGTGACCCCCCCTTACTCACAGAGGGTTATCACAACCTGTCAGTGACTTCTGGTCTCCCCTCCAGGCACAATTGTTCAGATTAACATACCTGTGTAGACAAAGGAATTATAATAAGCTAAGATGAATTTTGGGATTTTTTTTGTTGTTGTTTTGTGTTTGTATTCCACAGAAGAAGAAATAATAACAGAAGGAAAAGTCATCAAGAAGTAGTGTTGCCATAGCGACATTCAATTGCTGGTGTCTTTTAAGCTGGAACTGTGAGTCAGAACACTCTGGCCACAGTGGTTGTAGGAACCCCAACTGCCCTGTGAGGAGGAGAAAAAGGAGGCACCTATCTCCTCCTTTATTTTTGAAATACTTTCCTATTAAATGATATCATGTAAACCACTCTGTTGACCAAAGCGCAAGATAGGGTGCAAATGCTTAAAACAAATAAGGGACTAAAACAATAGAAGGGATAATTGAATTTGGAACAAAAAACAACTAACAGCAACTCTCTTTTGTGCCTGAAGAGCTGTTTATACAATCACGCTTTCATTTCAATATCCTGTTACTTTGCATTCTGTAGATTAATTCCATGCTGGGTCAGACGGATGGGCAGCCCAGTCCTAACTTGCAGTGGAGCAGCAGGGCCACTCAGCCAATGTTGTATCCATCACTGGGAAGCAGCAGGCTAGAGGTCTTCTCAAGACAAGGGGACATTTGTCCCTTTACCTTGGGTAAAGCCCCAGCCTGCTCAATGGGTTATACGGATCGGCACCAGTGAAATCGCTGGTGCATTTCTTTCACCCAAGGAGCCTTGTGTCAGGCTTTCAAGATGAGGAGGGGGAAAAGGATTCCATGTGCACCAACTCTGCCAGTTCCACCCTCCTTCTGGGCCCAATCCACCCCATATCTGCCTGCCAGATAGCTGACACAGCTTTGTGTGGACCCGTGTTATGGGATTAGGTCCATGAAGGATGCTAGGATTTGGTGGCCACCAAACCAGCCCACTTTCCCAGACCTGCTCTACTATTCTACTACCCTGTTGCTGCCCCATTCTGTCCTCCCCCCACCCTGTCCCACCTCACCTTCCACCTTTTTTGTGATTTTGTGAATTTAAAAGACATTTAAATTCAGCCAGTTCTTTCAGGGTGATGGCCTTTGGTCATAATCCCCTGGATGTTGAACTGCTCCCCCCAGGGGAGGAGGGGCCTGTGACACTGCCTTTTGCTTTTTCCACAAAGGATGTTTTTGCAGTGTTCAGCAAATTGAAGTTGCTGCAACAGATTGTCAAGGGAGGTAGTGGACTCTTCTTCAAGGGAGATCTTCAAGCAGAGGCACTTGTTGGAGATGCTCTAGGACAATTTCCTGCTACAGGCAGGGGGTTAGATTAGATGACCTATCAGCCCCCTTCCAGCTCTATGATTCAACATTCTAAGTTCTTGCTCTTTGAAAAGGCCTAATCAGGTACATACAGGGTGACCCCCCCCCCCCGCAAAAAAACAAAAAAAAAACAAAAACCAGAACCCACAAATCTTTGAATAAAACTGTTAATTTTAATTTTTCTTCTTTTTTCTTTCAGGGTATACAAGTCAACTTTGTGCATGAAATATTGGAACAATAATCTTCCCCAATATGTCTTGGTCAACCAACCCTGAAAGAAAAAAGAAGAAAAATTAAAATTAACAGTTTTATTCAAAGATTTGTGGGTTCTGTTTTTTTGGGGTCACCCTGTATTTAAAGTATGCCATTGAACTGCAGAACCTTTATTATCTTTGTGTAGCTCACAAAGTAACTGTTTCAATCTTGCTTCTAAAGCGCGAAAAGGATAGAATAATGCATGATGAATAGGAATGGATTTGTTATCAGCTTTGAGAAACATCATATACAATACCTCAAGTCGAAACAATAATGGGAAAATATTAAAGTTTCCAGAATTACCTTCGTGAAGGGTGGAATTCACAAGGAGACGGCAGAAAATGTATCAGAGCTGTGTAATAACAGGGAACAATGGCAATTGCATTTGAGATGCCGTATGGAGGTTTCAGATATTGATCTTCAAGGTTTGGAACAACATTTAAAATTTAAAAATATTTTAAATCCTAATCTCCAAAAGAATGATGCATGGGGAGGGGAGAGAGAGAGAGAGAGAGAGAGAGAGAGAGAGAGAGAGAGAGAGAGAGAACATTTTACCATTGTCTTTCCCATTGCTGTACATTTTCCTCTTCCTGCAATTGAGCATGTGAGACCCCATATTGAGCAAAATCTTTGTGAAAATAACCCTTTGGTAGTATCTCTGGATTTAAGTAACTTCTTCATTAGATGCCTTATGCCCAGATTCTAAAGGGCCTAACCTCTGGCAGAGTAAGCATTCTGCCACTAGAGATTGGCAGTAGCAAATGAAAATGTTGGCAGGGAGGCCACAGTGGCCTCACACATGGCATTGGCTTGGCACCAGCCTGCCAACCCAGTTAAATCTGCAAGGGAGGTGAGAGGGCAGGGAGAGCGTGGAACGGGATGCAGGAGGACAGAATGAGGTTGCAATGAGGATGGGGAGGAGGATAGATTTGGTGGTGGAAGAGGGTGGATTCAGTGGCAATGACGGCTGCTAAATCCAAATCCCCTTCCCACACCCAATCCCATGGCCTGGGTCCATGCGAACCTGTGCCAGCGATTTTGTTCACACTGGTCCAAATAAACCCCTCTGAGTCTGGGACCACTCTCCTGTGCGGGACGCAGTGCAAGCCTTTTTGGTGTAGCTGCAACAGTGGGGAGATGGAAGGATAGGATTGGGTTATAAATCAGTGATATTATTTGTCCCCCCTCAACAATGATCTGACTGACAGTCCAACTTTATCCCTTGCCACTCCATAGCACGCAGCACACAGCCGTGCCAATGGAGCATCTGCTGTGTATTCTTGGGGGGGGGGGGCAGAATGCCGGAGAGAGGTGAGTAAAAACTTCTCACTAGGCTGCCTGATCTCCTATGGACCCGCACCTATGGATCACCTATGGATCTCTTTGGACCCGCACCAGCTATTTTGCTGGTGTAAGTCTGAGAAGAAAAAGGGGGTGGGTTGGAAAATCAGGGATTGTACCCAGCATAAGCTTTTGCCACTGAGATCCACTCCATCAGCCTACTCCCTGCCTCCTGCCAAACCCCTCCCCATCACTGAACCGCCCACAGACCACCCCTCTGCCACATTACCTGGATTGGCAGAGCAGTTCTCTCACATAGGTGGAGATATTTGAGCATATTAAGAAGCATGCATAGCTGTTGGGCTATGGAGCTGTCCAGGAGCCAAAAGGATTGCCTGGTTCTCCTTTCACTTTCTCCCTTCAGGACTTAAAAGCAAGGATGGTGCAGAGGGTCTGATATACATCCTGAAGATGTCAATTCAGGATGTAAATCAGATCAGTTCAAGGCCTTTAGGGTGGACGTACAGTCAGCTTTTAAATGTCTGACTGAAATTAATTGACAAATTGGCTCTTTATAGCTTTGTTTTATATATTTCTGCTTAACTGGTAATTGGAACTTTCTCTACACACACACAATGATATGCTATATATAATTGCTCTTGGCTACAACTCAAATAATGTTTCAAGGTCATTCCACCAGCTGTGATAGCTCTGCTTTACAAGTCACCAGTGCAGCCATCGCAAATAGTGCCACCTTGTCTGGGCTGCCAAGTGTGGACTCCTAACCTGAGGGCACAATCCATTGGAACACCAACACCTATGCATGCAGTCCTGGAGAGCAGTATGTGGGATGATGAACTGTATGAATGGGGAAGCTGATAAACCTCTCATAGCAAGTAACCATCATCAAGATGGTTTAGCATGTAACCATCATCAAATGCCTGGTCATTACTCGCTATGCAAGAACAGATAACTCTGCTGCAGGGACATGTGGTGGGGGTGAGGCAGAACCACCACAGCTGCTCTGCCTGCTTACACCCAAGGAGGCTCTCATTACACCAGCTTTGTTAGGTGTAAGGAGAGTCTCCTCAGATGTAAGCAGGCAGGGCAGCTGCGGTGCTTTTCCATGGACTATGATGGAGTGATTCTGCCTCACCTGCTGTCTCTGCACTGCACATCCCTGCTCTGCTGAGACCACATAGCTGCTAACTGCCCTGCAAAGAACTGATAGCCCAATCCTATGCATGACTAGTCAGAAGTAAGTCCATTAGAGCTAATGGGGCTTACTCCCAGGAAAGTGTGGATAGGATTGGGCTGTGAGAGCTTGATCCTGTGGTGAACACCGTACCTCTGGGGCGCGGACCACAGTTGCAAATGTGCCATAAGGCACGTTTGTGGGGCTTACCACCGGGCTCCCGCCAGAGCTACCCCTGCTCCGGCCAGCGCTGAGCCAGCGCGCAGCAGGCGCCCAGGTTCCATGGCTCAGCGGTCTCCGTGACCGCCGGGCTGCGGAATGGGAGATGGGGGCGTGGTCGTGGGCATGGGGGAGGCATTCCGGGGAGGGGGGAGACATGGCTGGGGCGTGGGGGAGGCATGTTGGGGGTGGGTGGAGGAGAGGCAGATCCACAGAGCGGAGCTCCGCAGGATCCAAGGCGCTCATGCAGGGCTGCTCGCCCTACACAAGCGCCTTTACTTTAGCGGTGACCAAACAGTCATCGCTAAAGTGAGTAGCCCCATTGCAGGGCTGCTTCCCTTACTCGGGGGAAGGGGACAAATGTCCCCTTCTCCTGAGGAACCTCCTGCGGTAGCGTGGGAGGCGCTGGATCTGGCGGGAGCCCTCCGTGGAGCCGCCAGGTCCCACAGCTCCGGGCAGCTCAAGAGTGGGCTGTCAGTTTCTGCAATTTGCAAGATAGCTGAACTCCTGCAGTTTCCAAGTTTGTGTAAATAGAGGGAGATAAATATGTGAGCGTCTTTTTTTGCTGTGTTTTTCTCCAAGTCCATCAATGACAGGTTGGGGGGCAGGTGAAGGCTGGGGCACATAACTAGACCCTTCAAGGCTACTCATTAGGACTCTTGTTAGGAGAAATGAATCAAGATTTTTCTGCAAATAAATAAACAAAATATTACTTGTAAATAAAAATAAATAATAATATTCATTTCTAGATCACCTTTTTTTAAAGTCACATAAATCTCAGCGCGTCCGACAGAATGTCATTTTAAAAAGTGGTTCCCCCTGCTAAAATGTTTTTGAACCACTGATCTAAAGGAAAATTTACACACTATACCAACATCCTATATCTTCCAATAATTGCAACTATAGGGTGTGCTGTGGGGGGACAATTGCAGGAAATTTGCAGGGCAAGTAAACTCCTCTTGCACCACTAAAACTTCCCAGTAGTTGTTTCCCTCCCCCCTGCATCAGCTTTTTCCCCCTGTGGCAGGATATTGTTCAGACTCACAGCCCAGATTTTTTTTTTTTTTTTTTTTTTTGGGGGGGGGGGGATAGTTACAACAAATCAAAAGGGAGTATTTGCAGAGAAAAAGCTCTTTGCATAACCCCCTTTTGTAAAATCACCTCAGCAACTACAGATCAGTGTTACTAAGGGAATATAGAATTTGGAAGCCCGGGTTTTCTTCATAACATGTCTTCTCACCTTAATGATTTGCTCCTTACAGTCTCTTAACAGAGGTTTACTTAATTTGTAGAATACCCAGTGACTAGACCAAACTATCTGAGGCAAATTAATGAAACTTTTATTGCCTGAAATTTCTGCTGAAATATCTTTACAACACAAAGGAACAGAAAAATCAATGCCAATGTAGAAAGTGTACAAATCACTGAAAAGCAGCTTGGGTGATTGAAAGTTCATCAGCATCAGAGGTTAAAAAAAAGTTTTACTTAGGCTTTTCTCATCATTATGTACAGTAAAGGTTACAGTATAGATCTATTCCTTACAGCAGTGATTTTCAGCCTTTTTCGTCTCATGGCACACTGGCAAGACACTAAAATGGTCATAAGAACATAAGAACAGCCCCACTGGATCAGGCCATAGGCCCATCTAGTCCAGCTTCCTGTATCTCACAGCGGCTCACCAAATGCCCCAGGGAGCACACCAGATAACAAGAGACCTCATCCTGGTGCCCTCCCTTGCATCTGGCATTCTGACATAGTCCATTTCTAAAATCAGGAGGTTGCACATACACATCATGGCTTATAACCTATAATGGATTTTTCCTCCAGAAACTTGTCCAATCCCCTTTTAAAGGCATCCAGGCCAGACACCATCACCACATCTGGTGGCAAGGAGTTCCACAGACCAACCACACGCTGTGTAAAGAAATATTTTCTCTTGTCTGTTCTAACTCTCCCAACACTCAATTTTAGTGGATGTCCCCTGGTTCTGGTGTTATGTGAGAGTGTAAAGAGCATCTCCCTATCCACTTTATCCTTGCTATGCATAATTTTGTGTGTCTCAATCATGTCCCCCCTCCGGCGTCTCTTTTCTAGGCTGAAGAAGCCCAAACGCCATAGCCTTTCCTCATAAGGAAGGTGCCCCAGCCCAGTAATCATCTTAATCACTCTTTTTTGCACCTTTTCTATTTCCACTATGTCCTTTTTGAGATGTGGCAACCAGAACTGGACACATTACTCCAGGTGTGGCCTTACCATCGTCAAGGCACACCATCAGATTTTGGCAACTGACAAGGCACACTATGCTGTCAATTATGGGTTCACATCCCTCAATGGTCCTATTGATAAATATACAGCACACCTGGGAACCATTTGTGGTACACCAGTGTGCAATGGCACAGTGGTTGAAAATGGCTGTTTTACAGTATATGGAGCTATACACATTAGTGGACATTTATGGTATTTCACAGAATAGCCTCCTTCTGAATTCTTAAGAAGTCAATAGTTTGTATTTTGAATTTTTTTACTGTACTTGAATTACATAATATGTTAATTACAGAACAGCATCACATTTATTTCTCTGAGAAAGTTAAAAAGACAAATGTGTAACTATTTCCTTTTCAAAGGAAATCAACACATTTTGCTTGGTTACCTGTCGGCTAGCATGTATGCAATTTTATATTAGAATGTGCTTAGATCCATTTGGTTCATTAACCAACGTGCAACTTTTAAGCACACATTTTGATTGCTTTTCATTCTACCATAGAGATATACAGTCTATAATAAATTTATCTGTAAGGCTTGACACACCTTGGCTGTGACTCTGGGGCCCCATTAAAATTTTTTTCCCAGTGGAGCCCACAGCTCCTAAGCCTTCAGCCTTGGTCTTCAGAAAAGTGAGGCCAATATTCACATTCACCTTGTCAGTTGGTCAAAGAAACACCTTCAGAATAATGTGCCTCTTATGCAAAACAGGGGACAGCAGCTCTCCAGAATAGTATCCCTCCCAGTAGCTGTTTACTGGCTAGCACAATCCTAACTGGGATTACAGTGGGCCTGCGCTGTATCCAGCACAAGTTTGGGGCTGACTGCGGGCCAGCTTGGAGCAAGGGGAAATAATTCCCCTTACCACGGATAGCACCACAGCAGCCCCAATGGAGCTACTTGGATTCACGCTGGCACAAATCTGAGCAGCCCGGAGCTACCCCAGGCTGCCCAGGAAGGGGGCTAGAATCTGGCATTAGTGCCTCTAGTTCCCCACCAACCTGCCCACAGGCCAGCCCATTGCCTACCCTCCCCTGAATCACTTACTCCCTGCCTCCCTGGAAAGCCTGGTGCAAACTCACCCATCCTGGGGCCCACAGCGGCCCAGGGAGGCCAGCACACATCCTTGCCTAGCCTCCCCAACTGGAATGGAGGTGGAAATGTGCTTTTCGGCATGTTTGCAACCCTCCTGGGCCAGCGCAAGGGACTTGTGGTGGCCGAAGGGCACTTTAGGATTGCGCCCTATGCATCCCTTGTGTCTTTTCTTTAAGATTGTGAGTTCCTTTGGGAGCCCTTCTCATATTGTTATGCAAACTGCTTTGAGAACTTTTTGTGGTTGAAAAGGAATATATATAAAAATTCATCATCGTTATCATAAAATAATGATGACTAACCTGATTGACTAACCGCACAATCCTACATAAGTCTACTCAGAAGCTAACCATACTGCATTTCATAGGACTTATGCTCAGGTAAGTGTGTATAGGACTGTAGCCTGAGGCTACGAAAAAACCAACCAGTCAAACAAACAAACAAAAACCCTATTGTACACTCCATCAATTACTTAATTGAGGGCCCAATCCTATCCAATCTTCCAGTGCTGATGCAGTTGTTCCAATGGGCATGCACTGCACCCTGTGGTAAAAGGGCAGCCAGGGTAGCCCTTTTGATTGGGCCCTAAATGTGCAGATTGAACAAAGTACTTTTTTAAAACAAAACACAGGTAAAGGGCATGAAAACATAAGCCTTCCCATTGGGGCTTTCTCTGGCATAAGTATGCCCAGGAGTGCAACCTCGCAGCGCATGTTCAGTTGGAAGTAAGACTCATTGAATACTCTGGGTCTTTCTCTAAGACACTACAAATACAATTTCTTTTTCTAAAGCCTCGAAAGACTCTCTTATGCCTTTAACCATCAAACACTGGACAGGAAACAAATCTTTGATTAGTGTCTGTGCTGCTGCTACTGCTAAAATGTGTGTGTCCACTGGATTTCAGATGCATGACTGTGGCCTGGGTAGATAGCATGCCTGACCTCTCGTGATAATTTTTGCATCATCAAAAAGGTCAATGGCATTTTGGAAAACCCAAAGAGCAGAAAATCTTGCTTCACTAGAGCACAGGAAAGGTACCATCCAAATGTGGCCTGTACCTAACTTGAGTACATTCTAATTTTCTCCTGCTGTCTTCCTCAATGGATGGGAGGCTTCTTTTAGCAGGCTGCTGCTATCTAAGGGAACCCAATAGCCATCGATTATTGTTTCCTCTGTCATGGGTAATAAGAGAGCGAGATAGACTTTTAAATAGAACATCCATCCTGGTAGCAAATGCTGCCTCTGTGATCATCCAACCTTAAGGATACCACCAGAGCATCTCTCAAAATAAATAAATAAAGGTGATCCTTCAGGTAGCAAGTCCGCAAGCAATAGCCATTATGGGCCAAGCGCACTCTATTGCGTTGGGTTGATGCACGATGTGTTTGTGGGTTTATTTCAGGCCAGCCATTTAGAAATTAAGTACCACCTCTTGGATAACAGCCGCTGTTTTGCTATCCCTCTGTACTTAAAAGGCAATTAGAAATAGGCACTAGATGAATCAAGGTAATGGTGACAGGACGCACAGTGTTTGTTTTGAACAGATGAAACACGAATACAGAAGCCTAATGAATTCCCTCTTGGAGTCATTGAGATATGTGGCTTTGCGCACAGCTATAGAAACATATGGTCAGGGCATAATGTACATAAACATTCATGTGAGTACGTTCACATGTACTCACGTGTGTACTTTAGTGAAGTACTGTAATAGCATAGGTATGGCTGAAATACAGGTGTGCCCCAGTATCCACGGGGTTCCCTTCTGGACCCCCTTCCCCCGTGAATAGCAAGTATCCGGAGATACCGGGAACACCCCAAAACCCCCCTCCCGCTCCTATTAGCATAATTTTAGTGGAACTTAACTGCTTCCTATTACCCTCTGTGTAGTTTTTTTTTAAAACAACCAAGATTCTGGGAGGCAGCCTGAAGGTTCCTATGAGTAGCTCATAGGCTTAGGCTTATAGCAACCTCATTTAAGGAATAATTTTAACAAGGGTAAGTCTTAAAATCCCACTAATAGGCGCACAGAGGGGCAGGGGGTTCCATATTCGCAGATAAGTGAAACGACGGATATGGAATACACAGATACTAGGGCCTCCAGGTAGTAGTGAATGAAAATGTTCCTGATTTGGAGGATATTTTTCATCTCTCCCAGAATGCCTTTCAAACAATGATGCCATGTCCTGTGACATGAATATGCCCCCATATTTATACTCTGCGGAGCCAGTCTGAATCACAAAGATAACAAAGAGTCTGCTGTTTTCCAAATGCTTACTTTATCAGTGTAGAATTTTCACTGATTCCACCCCCCTTAGTGACCTGATTCTGGTAATCATATTGCTGCCCTCACCCCCCCCACCCCTTAAAAGGAATGGGGGGCCCTTTACACAAACTGGTGGGTCACAACCCATCGGTTTGAGAACCACTATGCTAAAGCATTGGTGATCAGCAGTAAAGGGGCAGGAGGTAGAGCACTGATTTGAATGTGGAAGAGTCCAAGTTTGATCCCTGTCTCTTTCAGGTAGAACTGGGGGGAAAAGTGCTCAACTGAAACCCCAGAGAGCTGCTGCCAGTCTTTGTAGACTGTTGTAAACCAAATGGATCAATAGTTTGACTCCGCAAAATGCAACGTTCTATTTTATAAAGTCAGAGAAAGGAAACTTCACTGAACTTCCCCCTTGACGCAGCCCCACCCCATCACAGTCTCCACCCTGTTTCTTCCCCTCAACTCACCATTCTTCCCATTCCCTGCCCCTGCTGCCCCTGTGTTGACGCTCCTGTGGTGGCCACTGTCACGCGGCTCTTGTTGCTTGTCTCTTGCGGTCACCACCATGCTGTGCTGTGATGGCCATAGAGTCACCAGAAGCATCACCAGAATGTTTGGTTCATTGAACTGTGGCTACTGAACACTGGAAGCCAAGATCCATTTCATTGGACAGCTCTCTGCAAAAAGCAGCCCCTCTCCTGCTGAGCAGGGAGCAGAAGGAACTCTTGACATTAATGTGAAATAAGGAGTCTTCCTGCAATAGATACACTTTATGCTGTGACTTCTGACCCTATAATGACTCAGTTAGGTCCCTCAGGTTTTCTGGGGCAGATTTGGAGGTCATTTACTGCAACCCCTTGCCACCTAGGAATCAGATCAGTCCTCTCTTCTTTCCAAACTGACAATAGCTAATAGATTTTATCATGTGCTTGGTCTCCTTCTTGATGATCCCTATAAAGTCTTGCCCTGGCAGCCATTTTCTCAGTCTGTGACACTCTCCTGTGTGACTTTTTTCTGGTCACCTGTATATTCAGTTTGGCTTGTTGTTTTTGCTGAATAATGTCCAGAACACGATGATGCCTCTAGAACGAATTTTACATGAGCGGCTTCGCTCCATCCAGCATATTGGCTTGCTGTGCCAGTGTTAACTTTGATGGATAGGAAAAACAAGCACTGGATTTCTCGGATTCGCTGGTTTGACCCAGATACAAAGTAATGAACTCACTCTGTCAAAGAGAAACTGGAGAAGGAAAGCTGGGGAGAAAATTCAAATTTCACTGTCTGTTTATTTTGGCATTTCCTTTGCCATTCTCTGCAATTCCTCTGCATCATTCATGAAATCTGAAGGATCAGAATAACTTCTTAAATAGGTGAGTGGGTAAATGATTCTGCTTAAACCCCGCTTACAAGGAGTGTTTGAACCCATTCAAAACAGCCGTCCTTTGTGATTGCGTTTTCTTTTTAAAAGAGCCTCTCTCAGCTGATCAAATCAGCAAAAGACAAACATTTCCCACTGCTTCTACTATACTTGTTTTATTCATATGATCTACAAATAATTCATTGAAGACTTCTTGTTGCTCTGGACTACATGGTATTTGCTAGCTTCCAACCACAATCCCCTAGCTGTTTCCTATCCATGGGCCACTTGTAGTTTGGTAGTACAGGGTGTCTAAAAAAAATGTACACCCATCTTAATGAGCGCTGATTCATATGTATTTCATTGCAAGAAAACTGCAACAGTCGAACATCTAAGGGAAGCAATTGAAGAGACGCATGAAACCATCCCAGCATCTACATGGGTAGATGCCTACAGATCCCCAAGTCAACAATGGCAGCAGCGTACAGACGCCAACGGGGAACATGCCAAGCACTTTGTCGAATTAATTCATTAGCAGTTTAAGTAATTGGCCTGGTCAAGAAACCACTTCTGTGTACATCATATGAAGTGTATGTGTGAATTACTGCATAACAACTTTGACACTACAGTGTGTGTAGATTTTCTTGAGACACCCTGTAGTATACATACTTTGCATGCAGAATGTCCTGGTTGAAGCTGTGGGTGTGCCAAACAGGGCTGTGAAAGATCCCAGCTTGAATCCTGGAGAGCCACTGACAGTCAGTCTAGCAGGGCTGGCCCCAAACCTCCTGATGCTTGAAGTAGCATGCCAAACGCTGCCTCCTGACCCCATGATGTGCCAGCCTTTGCTCTTCCCCACTCTCCAGTGTTCTTGCTCAGCGCTTTCCTCCCCTCTACGTATCCTCTTTCTCTCTGTACTGCTCTTCCTTTTCCAATCTGGTGAGTGGAAGGAGGCAAGTTTGCGGACAGAGATGGGCACACACGGGCACCTCAATCTGCTGCCCGAAGCAACAGTTTCAGGACCCAATCCAGCACTGTGCATGCTGGCCTACTGCCAGCGCACGTTGTCATAAACATTTCGTAAGGTACATTGGCGAGCCTTACTGCAGGCCCAGTGCCAGAGCTAGCCCAGTGCGAGCCCATGTTGGGCCACCTCCTCGCACAGGGCCCGTTTAGGCATGGGAACCTGCTTCTTAGCTAAGATTGGCTCCCAGAACATTTTACAGTTACACAGCCCATTCCAACCTAAGTCTTCTCCCCCCACTGAGTGCAGCCTATGCTGCATCCCATGGGGGGGGGGCAGTCTCAGAGTCCTCCTTGAGATAAGGGGAAATTTGTTCCCTTGCCACAGGGCAAGCCTCTGGTATCCTAATGGGTCTCCTTGATTCTGTGCCAGGGAAGGAGGATAGGATATTGGTGGAGCTACTGCCATAGATAATTCTTCTCCCCAGTCCAGCCCTTGACACATCCCCTATACCAGCCTTGAAACAACCCCATCCGTGCCTGCCAGAAATTAGACCAATTTTTATCCATAATAATTCTGAAAGTGTTTTTTTTAAACAGTGAAATGGTATTTATAGGCAGCTGATATTGCCAGTGTGGTGTCACTAAGTGGGAGCATTTGGGGCAGACAACCCCAGGTGCCACAGCCTAGGGTGGGGGGGGGTGATGGGCAAGCTGCCTGAGACCATGGCAAGAGGAGCTCCGTGCCACATTTGAGAGCAGATGGATTCTCCTGTCTGCTCATGGTTCTGAACAGTCACAAATGGTGGCCCCAGAAGCAGTTTGGCAGTGCTTGTGATGATGCAATGATGTCACTGCGTCGCCATCAAACTATTTTTGGTGGGATGTGCAGTCATGCCTGTGTGCCAGGCACTGGCAGGCCTGGACTTGCCACTACACTGCATTGCAATGGTAAGGGCGGTGTTGTGTGGCTGGAGGTGGGTGTCACCACCCCAGGAGCAGGAAGCTCCAGCATTATACCATTGGTTATTGCCCTTGTAATGTCATATCTAACATATTGGTTGATGGTATCATGTGGCTCCTAGATCTTCTCCCTTGAATACTAGTGGTGGTAACCAAGACAGTTTTGGGAGAGAAAGAATTCTCTGAACATAGTGCATATCTTTTCTGTGTTGCTTGTTCTTCTCTGTTCTTTTTTCAACACATCAAACAAAACTGGATCCCGCCCAAGCATATATTTGCATTTACTGCCCACTTCCTTCCTGAAAAATAGGATGTGAATATTTTGGCCTACAAGTGGAGTTGTGATTTGGTGGAAAATATTTTTTCATCATGTCTTCCATATCTTACTTAATAGCAGTATTGCTTTCCTGGTTATCTTTGGTTCAGACACCGAGGATCAAAATTAAGATGGTCTGCTTTTGTTTTTCCTTGTCTTACATGCCTCTAGGATCAACAAGGATCAGCCAAACAAGGAAGATTTAAGCTGTTCGAGAGCACAGACCAAGTATGTGCGGAGAACTGCAGCTGTTAAACCATCCCCACTTATAAAGCTGAACTTAATGTAGTGTTTCCAAGCTGTGGCGAAAGTACTGCTCTCTGATACACACCACCCATGGCTAGAACACTTCATTTTTATACTTCTATAAAACATTACCTCCTCTTTCAATATGACAAGAAATAAGAACTGAAGAAGGAAACAAACACTTCCTGCTGAAATACTTAGGCTGGTGCTGCCCTCAAGGGCTTTACTTATATCTGTGACCCTATTGAACCTACGTGGAATCTATTGTATTCCATGTGCACAATTGCCTATGGCCAACGTAGTAAGCACATTCAGCTAATCACTTGCTATACCCTCTGTCTTCTGTGGGAGAGTAGCATTGAGTATACTAATATCCTACTCTGCATTTTCTTGGCACTTTTGTATGTCCAGGACATATGTTAGGGAAATTCTTCTTGCTGATGATGAGTACACTTCCTGAACACTCACAATTACAATTCTTTGCTTTTTAAAGATATAGTGCACAAAATGTACAGCCCATTGTTCTGGCACCTTGGCGGCCATCTCATATACACATGGATCTTCTTTGGGAAGTGGTTTCTCCTGGTGCCAAAAGCTTTCCAAGGTGAAGCAAAGAAACCCCCCCCCCCATCACCATATATGCAATGCTCTAGGCTGGATCAGTTCCATGAGCATATCCCTAACAGATATTTGGTTCTGTGGACAAATGTTGCACTCCCAATTATTTCATTTAGAGGCATTCAAGGAACAGAGCAAGGGAGGATGGCGATGGGATGGATTGGCCCCAGGAGGGGAATGGGATTGGCACCAGCCAGCCATGCATGTCATATCCTATCACCTTTTCTGGGTCAGATCTGCAGACATAGAACCACTCAGACTTCCACCTGCAATTTAGCAGGTGCAGGTCCGAGTAGACCTGTTGTCATTTTCAAATGTCCCCTTACCTCGAGGAGGCTTCAAGACTACAAAACGCCTCCATGGAATTCAGCACAAACTGTGCTGGCCCCGCTGCATCAGCATGGGGGACTTTCAGTAGGATTGGTCAGCCTGTCAGTCCTTTTCCAGCCAGCTCCATGCGATGAAAGTTGTGTGCATACATGTCCTGGCCCCTCCTGTTGGGTTATGCTCCTGCTGCCCCATTGTGTGAGGTTTATCTGAACTGCTCCATCCATGGGCAACTTAGGCTGCAATCCTAGCCACACCTTCCTGGGAGCAAGCCCCATTGAACAAAATAGGACTTACTTCTGAGTAGACCTGGTTAGGCTTGTGCCCTTAAAGTCATAATGATTTCATGCTTGCATAGGATGAGTAATACAGATGACCCCTTCCCCGCACACGATTAGACTATGCAAGTGGACTGAAATCTTGGTTGGTAAATATCATCCGTACTACCCCATTGATCCTTCAGAAGCATTGTTGTAAGCCTCTTGGGAATGAAATCTTGGCTGAAAGGTAGAGACCAAAACAAAGAAACAAGCAAACCGAATCCAGGTTTAGAACTCATGATCAAACCAAGTATGGAGCAACATGCTTTTAGTTAAGTGGGGTCTTCTTGCTTGGTGTTAGTTTCCAGCTGTGCTCTTTCAATGCCTGATACTTCCTTGAAATTTTCTGTGGCAGATATACTAAAAGCTTATTGACCCTCACAATAGGTAAAGAGTTTGATTGCCAATAGGAATCATCAACCAGGAAAAAAAAAAAGGGAATCAATATCACTTAGCTGTACAAAAACTGCTAGAGCTGTTAAATGAGTAACTCTGAACTGAAATGGTAACCACAAGCGGTGCCTCCCGTTGACCTCTAAGTTGGACCAGTGCACAGCCATCCATTTTAACAGTCCCTGGAGGCCATGAATAGCAGCCTCAGCTGCTTAGAGGAAGAGTTGCCCGTCCTGTTTTTAATCAGATACAAAGGAAGACGCATATGCTATTACCACAGAAAGTCAAGATTTCTTCACTAAAGTGCTTCAATCTCAATGGTCAGAAAGGGCATCTCTGGAAAAAAAAAAACTGAGGGAAATTAGGTACTGTATATATCAGCACATGTATATTTGCTGAATTGGAGCATAGAGTATTTTGTGGGACAAATCTCCAGGGGCAAGAAGGGTGTGAGTCAGAGCAATAGCTGGGAGGCACAGAGATTTATACAGCCTGTGCAGTGGCATCATTGCCACTCAGCTTACCTGGCCAGTCCTAAACACATGCAGTGGCATCCAGTACCTACATTCTCTTGGCATGTGCAGGGCATGTTCTGATATGCCTAACAATGCTTCTGACATGTTCAAGAGAGCCTTCCATTTACAAGAGCAATCAGGAGCAGCTCTGTGCCTGCGCGATATTGCAGTGAATGAGGAAAGGTACTGGGAGAACACTGGAGCATTTGCACCAGTCTGAAGGAGCTAACACCTGGGGGCCTCATTCAATTTGGTTTGCTTCCAAATAATGGGCAGAATTTTGCCAAAATTAAACATGTCATTCAGGAGTTGTCCCCTTATCTGAAGGTGGAGAAAATATGGATGAGGGAGAGCCAGAGTGGTGTAGAGGTTTGGGAAGTGGACTTAGGCCTGGAAGATCCAGGATCAAATCTCCCCCTCAGTCATGAAACTTCCTGAGTGACTTTGGTCCAGTCACTTTCTCTCAGCCTCACCTACTTCACAGGGTTGTCGTGAGGACAAAAGGAGGGGAGCAACCGTGTACACCACTCTGAGCTCTTTGGAAGAATGTGAAAAATAAACAAAATAAATTTAAAAAGTAGGAGTGAAGGAGATTTTTGGTACAGGCCTAGTCTTTCCTAGTACCAGCTTAGCAACTATTTTTGGCACCCAGAGAGTAAGCTACCTGGGTGGGACTGGTGGGACTGGCCTATTTCCTTCCAGGCCTGAAAGCCCAACATGGGGCTTCTAAGATTTGAGCCAGCAATTTAGCTGGACTGGGGCTCTATACAAGGTAAAGGAACAGATGTTCCTGACCTCCAGCCTGCTCCTTCTGAGCACAGGATACTGACCTGGCTGCGCCACATCACTAAATCACCCTACAATCTCATAACTATAATGGTATATACACACTGTACAAACTTGCCAGGAAGACACAGACCGAAGTGAGGAGCAGCTTCCAAAGGCTGCTGAATTTCAAACTCCAGCTCTCCTCCTGGAGTTTAAAAAGGAGCAAATTGTTTGTGAACAACGGAAGCCCTTGTTTGGTTTGGCACTGCGCTTTTGCAGAGAGCCTTTTAAAGACATATAATAGCTGTACGAAGCAGAGCATAATCATCACTACCATTTATACTGCCATTTTCCTCTTCAAACATGCACTTCCCCAGGTAAAGCGAGTCTTTGTTTGAAAGGGACTAAAGAGATGGACATCAAAATGCAAATGATATATAGGAGGGATGTACATAAAGTGAGGTAAGTTGGTCCTTGTCTTTCCTTGAAATGGGACCAGATGGCCTGGTGCTGGAATAAAGCGATGTTAATTAAATCACAAAATTAGCACCGATTCTCTGCTATTTGCTAATTCAACACATCAATTTATTTCTTTTTTTTTAATTTTGATTTGGTGCAGCACAGCACATTTTAATTAAGTTTCACAAAGCCAATTGTATCAATAATGAATAAGCAGAGGCAAATAATATTCTGCTGTGTTGTTTTGATCACAAGCAAATGGAGGGCGTGCTGGAATGTTCCAAGGCTGCCCCTTTGCCATGCGGGACAAAGAAGAAGGGGATACAAGGTATTTAGAATTGGAATATGTGCTACAAATATCTTGGAATAAAGATTATGTGCTACGGGCTGGTAGGGGATAGGATTGGGCTATAGATCCATGTGAGTGTCAGCCCAATCCTATTGGGCACTAATACTGGCAGAATGAGCATTCTTGTGGCAGTTGCCAAACACAATTTTGCACACAGTTGCTGAAACTGTGTGCTGCTGGTGAAGCAATGGTGCTAGACTGGCCAGGTCTAAGTCAGGAGAGGGGGCAGGACTGGATGAGGCGTGGACAGGGAGGAAAACAGATCAGGTCCAGGAAGGGCTTTTGTTTGATGGCGACCACTGAACCCAAACCCATTTCTCGGAAACAATCCTGTGGATGAGTCCACATAGGTCTGCACCAGTGATTTTGCTGGTGCAGATCCAAGTAGGCCCCTCTGTGCTACTGAGGCTTACCCTTGGATAAGAGAACAAACATTCCCTTACCCAGAGGAGACTTCCAGGACTGCCCCACTCCCTGCAGGATGCAGTACAATCCATTTTGACATGGCTGCATTGGTGGGGAGGAAGCATAGAATTGGGCTGTGTATGTTATATTGCATCCTAAGAGTAGCAAGAATTTTAACCAATTGCAAAACAGAAGCTCTCCTTAGGGAATGTGTCCTGTTTAAGTTTAACCTGGCAATTAAGCTTCATGTCTGCATTTTAGTTACACTTCTCAGTTCCCTCAGGAGGCCTGTAATTTAATGCTTGTGTGTGTGTGCGTGCGTGCGTGTGTGTATTTATATATATCTATATTTTCTTTTATATTTGTGCCATATTTCATCTATAAACTTCTGTACAGGATTTTTTTTTAATGCATCCTTTAATGTGGTTACAGCAATGTCTCTTTCGAAAAGGCTAGCTAAGGGTGATATGAATTGATCAAACTCTCATAATGGACTAAAATGACTTCTTGTCAAATAACATTATTGGGCAGAAAACATAGTGGAGTTAAAACACCAT
Source organism: Tiliqua scincoides (assembly GCF_035046505.1). Classification (NCBI taxonomy): domain Eukaryota; kingdom Metazoa; phylum Chordata; class Lepidosauria; order Squamata; family Scincidae; genus Tiliqua; species Tiliqua scincoides. The sequence goes on from NC_089821.1 coordinate 118,068,811, forward strand.
TCTTGGCTAGAGTACGGAAAAGTTTCTGGATTCGTATGAAAACAGCTCCATCTGGACAGATCACCTGCTACTGTGTGTGGGCTGTACTGACAAATATCATCGTCGTGTATTGTCTTAACCAGAAGCCATGGCAACAAGTGTGTGTGAGCGTATGTACATGAACACATCAGATTGTATACAAAAGCTGAAGTAAATCTCATCTACCACCCTGGGGACAGTACCATGTGAGAAAATAGTCAATGAAGAATCACAGGCTTGAATGCTCCTTCACAATCAAAACCCAACTTATGGTTTTTCCCTACCACACTATGTAGCCATATTAAAACGTGCTGTGCTGCATTCTATAGTGGTGGTGGTGGTGAAACTGGGAGGCTTGGAAGGGGAAAGGGAAAATATTTTCCATTACCCCTTCATAAGCCTCTTAATTGTGAATGGGTCTCCTTAGACCAGCTGTTTACTTGGTGCAAGTTCAAGGAGACAAATGGGGTGTGTTTGCTGCTACCAGAGGCTATAGCATTTGGTGCAAATCTGGGTGCTACCTCTTCCCACCCCTCCCGCTCCTCCCACCCTCCCCCTATACTGTTCTCCTCCTCCCTCACCTTTATCAATAGGTGCTCCTTTCCCTGCCATCATGTGTGGGATCGCCTCTCTGCAGCAGGCTGGGAGTGAGCGGTGCTGCACACTTCCAGAGTGTCATTTACAATGGCCATAAAGCACATCTTCCTGTGCCAGAATGCTGGTTCCAACAGCAGTAGAGCCCAATAGGATTGGGGTGATAATCTCCTTGCACATAGAAAGCTAGCATGTCAAGGAGAAGACTAGGCTGGAACATTTCTCCCAGAAGTGCTAGCTTTCTGTGTGCACGCACTATTGAAATACATGATTCCCCAGCTGCACTCCAAACTGCTACAGTCCAAGGAGAGTATGGTGTTTCTGAGTGGGTGACTTGGCTTGGTTTGGCTCTTGCTTTATCGCATATTATGTGCCAGTCTCACAAACTGTGAACTTAACCCTGAATTTTACATCTGTTATGGCAAATAATGCAAGGCTTTGTAATTGCAATAACTACATGGTTTTTGTTTATTGGCCAGTTTCAGCTAAGGAGACAGGAGACTGTAGCCCATTTCTAAGAGTTGTACGTAAAGGACACAACCAAAAGACAGTCATCCAGATCTTCCGTGGCTCTCTAGGCATAAACACATTCTTTTTTAAAAGTCCATGTTTTTTCAGTGACCCAGCAAAGGTGAGAATTCCCTTAATTCACACACCGCACACCCAGTGTGCTACCTATCACAGCTGTGATGCTGTGGGGGACAGTCTATAACACTGGTACCCAAAGCTTGTTATTTCATATCTCTCATGGTCCTAGACTTCTTGCTCATTCAACTGATTTGGGGTTGAATAGGTACAGAAATGAGACACTTAAGTAAATTATTTAAATCATATCATTTGCATGTCTGATACCTCTAGTATATCAGAGTCTGAAGACCCATTATAGTAATAAGGAACAAATATGTCTTAAATAGGACTACTGTCTCAATTTGACTTTTCTGATGTGTCTACCATATAATTTCTGTGAGACATAATTACGCTTTTTGTGCTTTTAGCAGAAAACCCATCATGTTTCAGTGTCTACTGCTGAGTGCTGCAACTGAATGCAGTTGAATTCTCCAGGCTGAGCAAACTGTGGGCAAATGTCGCTCCTACACCAAGAATGTCTGTTTCCATCTGCAAGCTACCCCGTCCTAAAAATACAAATTATAATTAAAATAATTTCTCAGACCTGGTGCTTTTGATTGCATTGTAGCCATTTGCATTATTAATCTCTGATCCTATAAGCCCAAATGTCACCTGTTAAATTAGCCGACTTCTGTATCCCGCTGGTCCAATTGTCGGAGCCGCAGACTTGCCTTTCTTTTTTCATGGTGATTTCAAATGGATACTTCATACACTCCGATGAAAGAGTTCAAAACTGACAAAAATAGAGTAAGTGCAGCTCTGAATTATTCATTGCCTTCGTGGTTTCTATGCCAAAGAAATATGAGTCAACATAATTAATGTCATTTGTCAAAAACAATTATGTGAAATATATCTGTTAACAGACTGTTTTAAAAAATGCAGCAACAGTATAACAAAGCACAGCGTGTTTTACTGGGAGAAATCTTCTACCATGTTATGAATCCACACACAACACACAGGGTCTTATGCTTGCCAAACAGCAGTTAAAGGGTAACTGCATTAGGCTAGCCAAGGATGCTCTAAGTTCGCTCTTTTTGCCTTATACAGGCTTGCCCCTTTATCCATGGGAATTCCGTTCTGGAACACCCCCCCCCCCATGGAAACCTGAAACTGTGGATATGGGTGAACGCCCATCTTCACAGTCCAAGGGCCACCTCCCTCCCGCTATGAGGGAAGCTCTGCCTCCAGAGGGGGGTCTGAGCTCAGTAGAGGTTCAGGACATCTGTCCCCAGGCTCATACTGAGCTGTATAGCTCAAATAATGAAACTTCTTGGGTCATGGAGAAACCAGAAGTGAGAATATTAATGCCTTATAAGGCATTGGAAAGCCCTAGGAAGCCCTCCAGGGGGTGCATAAGTTGAGAGGACAGATGTGATTCACGGATAATTGAATCCGTGGATACAGGATCTACGGATAACTGAATCTGTATTGTATTGGCAACCTTCAGTCTCGAAAGACTATGGTATCGCGCTCTGAAAGGTGGTTCTGGCACAGCGTCTAGTGTGGCTGAAAAGGCCAATCCGGGAGTGACAATCCCTTCCACACCGGGAGCAAGTGCAGTCTGTCCCTGGTCTGTCTCCCTGGCTATGGGCCTTCCTTCTTTGCCTCTTAGCCTCAGACTGTTGGCAAAGTGTCTCTTCAAACTGGGAAAGGCCATGCTGCACAGCCTGCCTCCAAGCGGGCCGCTCAGAGGCCAGGGTTTCCCACTTGTTGAGGTCCATCCCTAAGGCCTTCAGATCCCTCTTGCAGATGTCCTTGTATCGCAGCTGTGGTCTACCTGTAGGGCGCTTTCCTTGCACGAGTTCTCCATAGAGGAGATCCTTTGGGATCCGGCCATCATCCATTCTCACGACATGACCAAGCCAACGCAGGCGTCTCTGTTTCAGCAGTGAATACATGCTAGGGATTCCAGCACGTTCCAGGACTGTGTTGTTTGGAACTTTGTCCTGCCAGGTGATGCCGAGGATGCGTCGGAGGCAGCGCATGTGGAAAGCGTTCAGTTTCCTCTCCTGTTGTGAGCGAAGAGTCCATGACTCGCTGCAGTACAGAAGTGTACTCAGGACGCAAGCTCTGTAGACCTGGATCTTGGTATGTTCCGTCAGCTTCTTGTTGGACCAGACTCTCTTTGTGAGTCTGGAAAACGTGGTAGCTGCTTTACCGATGCGCTTGTTTAGCTCGGTATCGAGAGAATGTGTGTCGGAGATCGTTGAGCCAAGGTACACAAAGTCATGGACAACCTCCAGTTCATGCTCAGAGATTGTAATGCAGGGAGGTGAGTCCACATCCTGAACCATGACCTGTGTTTTCTTCAGGCTGATTGTCAGTCCAAAATCTTGGCAGGCCTTGCTAAAACGATCCATGAGCTGCTGGAGATCTTTGGCAGAGTGGGTAGTGACAGCTGCATCGTCGGCAAAGAGGAAGTCACGCAGACATTTCAGCTGGACTTTGGATTTTGCTCTCAGTCTGGAGAGGTTGAAGAGCTTTCCGTCTGATCTGGTCCGGAGATAGATGCCTTCTGTTGCAGTTCCAAAGGCCTGCTTCAGCAGGACAGCGAAGAAAATCCCAAACAAGGTTGGTGCAAGAACACAGCCCTGCTTCACTCCGCTTCGGATGTCAAAAGGGTCTGATGTGGAGCCATCGAAGACAACAGTGCCCTTCATGTCCTTGTGGAAAGATCTGATGATGCTGAGGAGCCTGGGTGGACATCCAATCTTGGGGAGAATCTTGAAGAGGCCGTCTCTGCTGACCAGGTCGAAAGCCTTCGTGAGATCTATGAAGGCTATAAAGAGTGGCTGTCGTTGTTCCCTGCATTTCTCCTGCAGTTGTCTAAGGGAGAATACCATATCAGTGGTGGACCTGTTGGCTCGGAATCTTGTACCGTTGTACCGTTTACAACACCGCCTTGTCCATATTCGGCAAGAAGACCAACAAGGCGGCAGACTGGTTTGAAGCCCACTCTGAGGAGTTGACACCAGTAACTGAATCTACAGATACAGGATTCACAGTTATGGCTCCCACCATATATATTTATCCCTCTGTGTATCCCATGAAGTCAAACATCATTTCTACAATTTTGGCTGTACTCTCAGGGCATCCCATACATGATCCTGATATGATCACATGGGGACTGTTGATATTTGTTTTTTGAGTGTATCATATCTGCAGTTCTTCTTGCTCCTGAAGTCAGAATGCAAAATTCAAACCAAAACAGGATTCTCTTGCCCAACAGCATCTGAGTGATATATGCCTATGGAAGTGGGCTTCTGCATATGTCTCCCTAGATAAGACCCTCCATGCTCACATGGGTGTTCATTCACAGTCCTCAGCAGATGAGCTACATGCACACTAGCCCATCTGCTGAGAACTGTGAACGAACACCCATGTGAGCGTGGAGGGTCTTATCCAGCTAGGGAGTCAGAAATCAGAAAAATCAATGCCAGTACCAGTCGTGCATGACTGCTTTGGAAAGTGGGGGATACAACCCATTCTCTTGTTTGAGACCACATGTTTGGTGGCATAAAATAGGTGGTCTAAAATAATACCACAACAGACGCAAAACAATGATGGTGCCTGGGGACATGAAGCACCTCCACATAGAGCTAAAGAAAGGCTGCTCTCAGGACCTTGGAGAGTGACTGGTGGTCATGGGATGTTCTGACTCAGTAGAAAGCAGCTTTCTATGCGCCTAACAGCCTGATCCTTTCCTCTACCACCCCATAGCACACAGTACAATTGATGGAGCACATGCTACATGGTATGGAAGGGCAGGTATGGCCAGATGGCCTGGGGGCGGTAAAGTAAACATCTTTTGTCTTACCTCCTCCTAGGCCGAATGGCTTCCAATGGGTCTCGTTGGACTTACACCAGTTATTCAGACGGCAAAAGTCCAAGGAAAGTTAGGAGGCATTTGGAGTGAGGAGAAGGGGGGTAGGATCCTGGTGTGTACTGCTGCTGCCAAGATCCTCCCTGCCCTGAACTGCCCCTGACATGAGCTGCGGTTCACCCCAAACTGCCTACAGTTCTCCCCCATTCTGACCCCTGCTGACTTACCAGTGGTAGCAAGGGATGGAGGACATTCAGCAGGCCACTGCCATCTGCATGTGGCCTCTGGCCATTTGCCCTGGCAGCCTGCAAAACAACACAGCAACTTTTGGGCCATCATTTCAGGACTTACAGTGATAAGATCTGAAAATCTGTCAGCATAAGTCCTGGATAGGATTGGGCTGTTAATGAACCCCAATGTTAGCTGGGTCCCTTTTTTCAATGGGCTTATAATTATGCATGATCAGCTTAGAAGCTTAGAATAGACTTTTCTTTATAAATGCAGCATAAAGAAGGGTCAAGTGAAAAAACAACAATAACAACAACTGTACAAGTAATTATGCCTTAGGATGAACTATCAGAAAGAAATCCTGACAACTTTTTCTTAATTAATTGGTTCAGCGATCAAGCCTTAATAAACTCACCTATCTTCTGCAGCAGTGCCCACCAATTTCTAAATGTTATCTTTTTCTGATTTAAATTGACATTGCTTAATGGGATTTGTGCATCTGTTGTGACTCCAGTGTTGCTATGCAGCTGTTTATTTTTCTTGGTGCTGCCCTGCTAGAAGCTAGGAGAGGGGAGACAATTCCTCTCCTAACCACCATTCATTAATGGATGCAGGCAGTGTCATCTCTTTATGAGGGATGCATGAGAGGTCAACATTCAGAGAACAATTTTCCAATGGATTATTTCAGCAATTACATGAATGACAAAAAGAGGATAAAGATAATACTTTTTTTAATGGACAGAGCTGGGGTCAACAGGAAGGTCACCTGTGCAGTTTGATCCTATCCAAACTGCTTATTTGAAAATAGGGCTGCTCTGAACAGTCTCCCAGTTCAATTCCTGAGCAAAAATTAGGCATTTTAGGGAGAAATGTACATTCTGAACAATAAACTGCAGCAATATTTGCCTTTTTCAATTCTGCTCAGTGTGATAATTCAGTGAATTTCAACCTTTTTCATCTCATGGCACACTGAAAAGGTGCTAAAATTGTCAAGGACACCATCAGTTTTTTGACAATTGACAAGGCACATCATACTGCTGGTGAGGGGCTCAAATTCCCCAATGTTCCTACTAATACATGATCCCCAAATTCCCATGGCACACCTGCAGACCATTTATGGCACACCAATGTGCCACGGCACAGTGGTAAAAAATGGCTGCTCTAGTTACTACTTCATTAGTGCTAAGTGGCCTTCCCTGATTTGGAATTTTCTCCTTCCGGCAGTATTCACATAGGTGATCCCAGAGATCACCTAGTATAATATGGCATAGCCAATCAGAACATCTTGCAGCAAGGGGTTCCACAGACTAACTACACGCTGGGTAAAGAATTATTTTCTTTCGTCTGTCCGAACTCTCCCAACACTCAATTTTAGCAGATATCTCCTGGTTCTGGTGTTCTTTGAGTGGGAAAAGAGCATCTCTTTAACCACTCTGACCACCCCCTTGCATAATTCAATTGCTGCTGCTTGACTGGGAAGGAAACCCCCTTGAATTTAGTAGCATACCTGCATACGATTGGACTGCAGAAGTGCTTCACTTTAACAAGATTGTGCTCTGTGTTTATAACAATTGCTACAAGAGTAATATTTTGTGATGCATGGAACTCATCTGAGAGATTTTGCGAGGCTTAGCATTTCTTTGGGACTGAAATGTCCCCTTGAAATGTTCTTTGTGTAGAAATCCAGTGACAACTCTAGTCCCAGGTCTTACCAGCTTTTTTTCCGACTGCACTGGGAGTTTCTTCCTAACCCCAGCCTTCCAACAGGGCATCTGGTCCTGCTGAGAGGCAAAGACAATCACAGAGTTTGATTGTCTGTGGGTTCCATCACCCCATGCACACTTTCAGACAGATGCAGAAAGCAACAGCTCAACAGCCAGTGGAGCAGTGATATCATGGCTTGGTGCCACCCACAAAGAGGATGCAGACTGCAGGGCAGCTCTGGACAATGAGGATGGGGGTGAAGTCAAGCCAGATGTGGGGAGGACAATGAGGAGAGGGAAGCCGGTTTGTCTCACCAGCTTGCTGGAGGTGGCATCATTTGCTGGTAGGGATTGGAGGAGTTCAACTCTGGTTGGTCATGCTTTGCCTCTCCAAACAGCTCCCTCTTGCAGGGAGACCCTTTGCCAGTGTGTGACTCAGCAAGTAGGCAGCCAGCCAGCCAGCCGTTGAGTCTTCAAGCCTTGATCCATCTACAAAGTCAGTACAACTACAGATTGGAAAAAATTCCCCTCACTTCCTCTCTGACTCAGGGCTGTTCCATTACACAGAAGGCGGAATGACACACAGTACTGCACCTTGTTAATGTCTTCAAAAACAGTGGCACGGCTCCGATTCTTTATCCCCTTTCAATCAGGCTCCAGGGCCAACTGCAGCTCTTCCTCACAAGTGCCTTTCCCTAAGTTTTACTCCCCAACTTATCTGAGGGTCGTAGAACAGTCCATGATTTTTGGCCGAAAACCTGTCCTCGCCTTGTCTGTGAGATCGCCTTATGGGTGAGCGTCTGCGGTAGTTCCATAAATTCTACAGAATTGAAGACTGATTATTTTTTTCTGAATCATAAGCATCTGTCCAAGGCTACTAGCAGGTTTGCCTGAACCTAAGCAGTTTCTTGGAACTTGACCATTGCATTTATACTAATTTAAGACTACAATCCTGTGCATAGGAGTGCAAGTTTTACTACGAGCATAGAGAGTGTCTACGTTATATAACACTTTGAGCGTAATGTGGCAAGGGTGGGACTCACCAGCCAGTGTTCTGGAAGCATGGAAGCTCCCTGCATTGACAGTAATGTCTGCACATGGCTTAATTAGAGAACAGATCCATTCTGTGGGACTAACTTGCCTAGTATTGTGCCACCCATGTCTTAGCCCTCAGAATTTATTCAAACAAACCAGAGCCTGAAGTATGGTCTGAGATCATCTCCAGTTACATGATCATGTAAACAAGCTTTCCCTCCAGCATGCAAGAGGATTCAGAATGGAGATGTCTCTGGAGGGTGATATGACAGTGTCCATGTTTCCTTGATTTGTCCTTGTCTTTTATATTTTGAAATCAAAAAGACAAAGAATGTGTCACAAGTCTAACCAAACATTTGTCAAAATCTCCATGCAGTCATGATATAATCAGATTTCTAACTAATTAAGCATGGGATCATATGCATCTTATAATTTTCTACCTTACACTAATCTTTTATATATAAAAATATATGTATATATGCATGCAGCTCCCTTATCTTCCTCTTACATTTTTTGATGTAATGCCCAAATAATCCCTTCATCATTTCCTTTGGATTCAGCTAGTATAAAACACACATCAAATCCACCTTGTTTCTCTTACAAAGAACAAAACTGCACACAGCAGGTTTATTTGAAGTTACAATATACTTTATGACTTTTAATAAATCAGCTCAGGCATTCTGGGACAGGGAAGGGCAGGGGGAAGCCAGGAAGGGATGTAACTGGATGGGGGGAGTGTGGCCCAGGAGGTGGTTCAAGCTAGGGAAGGGGCAGGAATGACAGCAGAGGCTGCTGAATCCTGTCCCCTCTCCCATGCCTGAAAGCCCTACATGGACTACTCAAATCAGCTTCAGTATATGAATCCTTCCACATCTCTGTCACTTACTGGATGAGGAACTGTGGTTTGAACACATCCAGATGTGGTTGCTTCCCTTCTGCACTACATGACATGAATGGAATACACATCTGGATGCACATCTCCATCCCAGAGATGAGCATCTAGTTGGCCATCCCAGCCATAGCAATAGATAGAAACCATCTGCCACTAGATGTGCATTTTGATGTGTATCTTAAGCTATGTTTCCTGATCCTGTATGTGACTAATGTGCAGGTGCTTCCACACACTAATCTCCTTAGGGCGCAATCCTAACCCCTTATGTCAGTACTTTCCAGCACTGGCATAGCGGTGCCAATGGGACGTGTGCTGCATCCTGAAGTTGGGTGTCACTCACAGAGGTCTCCTCAAAGTAAAGGAATGTTTGTTGCCTTCCCTCAGAGCTGCATTGCCCTTAAGTCAGTGCTGGAAAGCACAGACATAAGGGGTTAGGATTGCGCCCTTAGTTGGATCAGGGCACTCTGTCTTGCTGTGTTGTGCCAGGCTTTGTTGTCTATTAGAGCACTGCAATAAGAAAGGGAGCATCCGCCTGGTTACCTTCACAACTGACCAATATGTTCCCCCTTCCTCTGTTATGCCCTTTCTCCCTGGGGACAAAAAAAGTCAAGTTATGGGATTGCTTTGTAGTGTGCATGAAAATATTTATGAAACAGTACCCCTTTCTGATCAGATCTGTTAAAAACACATGCTGTCTTCTTTAAGAACTAGAACATTTGAGGGAAGTGGGTGGGGGATTCATACAGTAGTTTGCTTTTAGCTCTAACTTCACTGCATAGAACAGCGAGTATAAAAATGATTATGTATTCAGGTTCTAATGTTACTTTGTAGGGTCTTGTTTCTGCAGTGATTGCCATTTGCCAGTGTGTGGCAGGGATGGGCACTCGATCCAGGTTCACTCAACTCGAATTGCACAAAAATGTTGCTTTTGAATACTCGAGTCATAGAAATCACTGACACTGACTCGACTTGTGACTCAGGGCCAGTGACTCAAAAAAAGTCTAGAATTGAAATGATGAGTCTCTATTTTGAGTCCCTTGTGTGTCCTTGCTTACTTTTTGACCACTTCTGTGTTGTGCCAAATACCTCGTGGGCAATCTGGAAGCCCATCTTCAGACTGACAGCAGCAGCACATGTGGTGGGAGATGGGTAGGTTGTTTCTAGAAGGTGAGGGCCGGGGGGGGGTGGTTGAAGGGAGGAGGAAAACTTAAAGGGTATTTTTGACTGTGAAGTCATGCTCAAGGAAGCCCTTGACCTGTGAATTGACACATTTCTCAAAATGAATAGAACTCAGAACACTCATAATTTTTTGTGAGTCGAGTCACGACAGCTGTATGCTATGACTTGTGAACAGAGTCAAATTGCGGGGTCTTTGACTCACGACTTGAGGTTCAGTGACTTCAGCACATCCTGGTGTGCGCTCTCTCTCTCTCTCTCTCTCTCTCTCTCTCTCTCTCTCTCTCTCTCTCTCACACACACACACACACACACACACACACACACAAAAGGACCGTTGCCATCTTCCAGGAACGTGGCTACATCTTGACTCAGTTTTTTTCAAAAATCCCCAGAAATGCGCTGGTCTTCCACAACCCCTGGTAAACCATGTGGTTTGAAGACCAGCTTCTCCCATTGTTCATCCTGAAATAGTTTGCATAGAAGCACTTTGTTAGCCCCAGAGACATATTTATTGACTTCAGCTAAACTGGAGACCATTAAAACCCTAAAACATTAATCCTTTTGATTCAGCAGTGACTTTGGAAAGTAACATAAATAGATACCTGAGTAGAAAAGATGATGTCGTTTGTGGGCTCTTCAAGCACAACAAAGCCCATTGAAAATCATTAAAGCAGTGGCTTAAAAACTCAGGGTGAATTCACTTTTATTTACCCAGTTTGTTGTACGTGGGCAGGGGAATTGCTAAGAAAACAAAAACAAGAATGCCACCCAAGATTAATGGCTGTGTTGAGGCCCTCCTAAGAAAGGTAAATGAGATCATGCAATATTTAGGTGCAACAAACACACATGCTATCATATTTACAGTTTCTGAACTCGGCTTTTCAATACCAGACTGGTAATATTTTCTCCGAGGAATGGGGAGGCAGTGCAAGAGGAAGGAAGCAGTGCTTTGTCCTGGGATTCTTGTCCTGATTGCAGAGGCCAGGTGTTCCCCAAATAGGCTGCAGCAAGCAGCCTTCTCAACGCAGGAAACAAATTATTTTCCCCAAGGTGTAATTTGGGTCAAGGGCTCTCCAAGACTCAGGACTCGACATCTGTTTCCAATGCCAGGTTTCAACACTGCAACGCACAAAGGAAGAATAAATGGAAAGTGCCCCACAGCACCTGGGAAGATGCATTTCCCTCCCCACTGAACTGAGTCACAGTTCCCAACAACAGGGATTAACGGGAAGAGCTTTCAGTTCAACATTGGGGTTTGGTGCTGTGGTTTCCAGCAAGACCTGATCCTTGGCATCTTTGTCCCCCTGGAACAGTGGTTTTCAACCACTGTGCCATGATACATTGGTTCGCGGCAAATGGTCCACAGATGTGTTCTGGGAGTTTGGGGTAGGATAATTTATTAGTTTATTTATTAGATTATTTGTAGGGTTGGGGAGCAAGAACCTGTATCATTCTTCAGTCAGCCATTGTTTGGATCAGGTGTGTCATTCTGTCTAAAGCATTTTTCACCAGTGTGTTTGTTATTTCTGCAGCAACTGTTACCCTGCACATGCCTCATCTCGTCTGATCTTGGAAGCTAAGCAGGGTCAGGCCTGGTTAGTACTTGGATGGGAGACTGCCTGGGAATACCAGTTGCTGTAGGCTTATACCATAATCTTTCGAGACTGAAGGTTGCCAACCATTGTTATTTCTATATCTTCATAGTCGTTTTGTTGCCATAGGTTAGAGATTCCCTGATAGTTCAAGAGTTCCAACGGGGCGCTGTATGCTTTGACAACAGTGAATCCATGTTTAGAGACAAAAGTAAAGCTAAATGCTTGCTAACCCTTTGCTTGCTAAGTTAGTGAAATAGCTTCATGCCCTCACCCAGTGCTTTAGCCTCAATCACCCAGTGCCTTGGTCCTTGAAGATAACCACAGGGCCAGTCTGCAAAAATACCTTTATACTGCAAGACCAGCAAAATGTGTCCAGAGAAAAGACATCACTACCAAAAGGAGGGGTAGAAGGACACTTGGGTGAGGCAGGGTGGAAAGGTACTGAGCTTTTGCCTGTTGAATTATATTGCTTTGAACTGAGTATAAAAGGCTGGTTGCTTCCAGCTGAACTATACACATGATCTGAGAACCTTTGTGCTTTGCTTGGTTAAACTGCAATGAATAGCTGTTTCTGCACCTTCTACTCAGCGTGTTATTGGATCGGGGCACATCTTCATGCTGCCCTCAGGTTTGGGGGGCGAACAGTTTTAGAAATGATAACAAATTCTGAAAAAACTGATGGTGTGCCTTGACAGTTTTAGCTCGTTATCAGTGTGCCATGAGTTGAAAAGACTGAACATTGCTGCCCTAGACTGAAGCACTGGGGGTTCTCTGAAGGGCCGCTCAATCCGAAAGCATGCATGGAAGAAAACCTCACTGAAATCGAGGGGACTCAGATGGAAGTGTTGCCATCATTCTACCAGGGAAGCATCCCTGATCAAATGAGCTTGTGTTTGGGGCTAGGGGCAATAGCTCAGGGGCTAAGGACAGCATCTGTAAGTAGGACACAGAAAAAAGTCCTGTCTGAAACCCTGGAGAGTCGCAACCCAGCCAGCATCACTGGTACTGAACCAGATGGATCCTTGGCCTGACTTAGCAGAAGGCAGCCTCCCATGACTCAAGAAAGCATCTTCAAAAAAAGAACAATTGGGAGGGGTTGATTCAAACTTTTGCAGCACAAATGCACCTACAAATGTTTGAATTAACCTCTCCCAAGTGTTCTTTTTCTGAAGACTCTTTCCTTGTAAACTAGCATTAGTGGTTGAGACTCACAAAGTTTTGGCCTTTGGTGGCCACATACGAGCCTTTGTGACGAGCATCAAATGGTTGGTTTGCCAAGGCTCAGACTTTTGTAGATGTTCATTCAAAACACATGCAAAAGATCAACTCTGTTACAAGTCTCCATAACAAGTGTCAAAAACATACCGTAGTTTTATGCCCCTGGACTCTAACAGGTACCTCTATCCTGAGTTCCTTGAACTGGGGTGGCAGAACTATTAGGACATGCTTTTTGTTCTGTTGTTGGAAGCACACCTCCCATTTATAACATTTAGCAAGAGAATGAGATTTCTAGTTTCCCCTGGATCTATAGGAGTTTGACTTAATTAGGAGTCAGTGAGCCACTAAAATCATTAAAGTCCTCATGCCCGATCATTCATGTGATCAGCAGTCAGCAGGATCTCTGAAGCGATTGGACTCATGCTGGCAAACCCCCTGGAGCTAACATGACCCAAGGTGATAAGTCTATGGGTTCCCAGTGGATTCCTGGTGATCTGTGCTTTTGTGTTTGCTTGTTTTTAATGATCAATTGATTTGCACATCTCCTGGACTTATAGAAAAGTTTGGCCCTTCTCAGACTGTATTCCCTAAATGATCAGCAAACACATGACGGATAATGGCCCCAATTCACCACAACTTCCCATGAGGCAGTGCAGCAGCAACAAGCCCTCTTCAGGTGAAGGAACATTTAGTCCCTTGCCCTATGGTAAACCCCTGCGGGCCTTGGGGGTCAACTAGGACATGTGCCTGCAACAGGGCCTAGGAGAGGGGGGTAAAGGGGGTAATTTGTACCCAGGCCCAGGGTCAAAAAGGAGGCCCAGGAACCAAAGGAGGGGACCCAGACATTTCCTGGGATCTGACATTTTCCTATCTACTCAGACTTGTTGCTCACATGGGTAGACCCAGGCTCCAAAGACTTTTCCAGCTGTCTCCACCCTCTGTTTCCTTTTCCACGCTGTTTTGCCCCTCTCTGCCCCCATTCTGCTCTCCCGTCACCATCCTCCCCCATTCTGTTTCACCTCTCTCCATTTGTAAAGGGGCCCAAAAGAAACGTTGTACACCCTGATAAAATTCCTCTCAGAGGTCCTGGCCTGCAATACCACGGCATATGTCTTTGTTGACCCATGAAGACAGATCAGGCAAGATTTGTCATGCACCACTTCTGCTGTGCCCACCCCCTTCCCAGGCCTGATCTGCCTTCCTCCCCACACTGTTGCACCTCATTCTGCCCTCCCCATGCCTGCCTTCTACTCCATATACAACCCTACCTGAGCTGGATTATGTCCAAGGAGAGGAAGGAGGTAGAGTGGCCTGGAAAATAGAAGCTAGGATAAGTTCTGGCATGGGCCTTTGCTGCTGAGATCCACCCCCCTCAAGATTACTTCTGCCCCTGACTTCCCCCTTCCTTGCCCTGGAATGCCCCAAAACCTCCCCTCCCTTCCATCACTGTCAATGTACCAACACCAGCTTACATGCTGTATTTCTGTACCAGCAGCCCAGAAGTGTGTGACTGTATCCCAGCTTTCATGCTGCTGCAAAGGTCCTTGTGCTGCCAGACCACAAGTTTTAGCAGCACAAGGCCCAGATAGGATTGGGCTGTAAGAGTGCCTTATCAAAAAAATTCATCTACATATCTACTCGCCAATAGGCAAGGTCGTCTTGTTCGTTAATACCATATAAATTTAAGACAAGAGAGTCCCAAAAAGAAAGAAAGATACACCCATCAACAACATTGCAGAAAACTTTCAGAGGAAGAAAAAAAAAATACTTCAGTACAACCTTCCTCCTGCAATTTGAAAGTAAATGCCATAAAATATATATTTGATTTGGGCTTATTAGGTTTCTGTTGGAAACAATTTTGTTCAACCCAAACAAAACATAAGCACATGCAGTGTGTATCCAAATTAAAGTGGTGTAAATAGAAGTTAATGAACACTATTGCCCGAGTTATTAGAACTTTCTGCATGAAAAAGTTTAATCCAATTTGCCCATATTTCACATTGCCAGCAGCGTTGGTGCATGCAGTTCAACTGTTCAGATTTTTTCCAGCTTTCTAATTGCTTTCAGCAGACCTTAAAAAAGCATTTATGTTTCAGGATAGGACTAAATGGAATAAATCACCTGCAATCGCTTCAAATGCAAGCAGGAAAGTGATTATTGTATGCTGGGACACAGGGTGTTTCCCCCCTTGGAGGAACATGTGGAAGAATTAAAAAACATCATTAACGAAGAAGTGAAACAAACCTCTGTGATCTAAGCATTATGAAACCCTAGGCATATTCCGCTTTACTTAATTGGTATATTTAAGAAGGAAACCATCAAGCTGACATTTCTATTCATTTATCTTGACAGCAACTAATTCACTGAACGGTGGCAGTCTAAATAATTCATAAATAATAAAGTGTGTGCATAATTTTGTTTTATATAGTAACATGGTGTATTTGCAATACACCTGCACAGAACGACAGAGGAATGTTTCCCATGTTAAAGAACAGAAGCGCTTCCTTGAACGAGTTCCTGAATTGGAAAGTTTTCAGTTAAAGGTTGGCAGCAACTGTTATCCTGCACATGCCCGATCTCGTCTGATCTCGGAAGCTAAGCAGGGTCAGGCCTGGTTAGTACTTGGATGGGAGACCGCCTGGGAATACTGGGTGCTGTAGGCTTATACCATAGTCTTTCCAGACTGAAGGTTGCCAACCAGTTCAAGGTTTCATTGACTCCAAGGCACACGCATAGAATAACTCAAGAATTCTTGAAGTGAATGTACTGTACTAAGAAAAACAGATAAAGTAACACAGACAGAGTCACAGACACACCAGCACCTACAAGAACGTACCTTCCATTATGCAGAACTGTGTAATAGCCTCCTGCAGTGGCATAGCAAGAGCAGGGGGTGATCCACCTAGTTTCTAGACCAGGAAAGGTGCCACGTGACCACAGTGCAGTCATCCATGTGTGCCAGAGTTTTAAAGAGTCTGCTTTAAAGAAGAAGCAGCCGAGTTGGGGGGGGCGGGGGCGGGACACTCAAGCAGGGGTGACACCCTTACTCAGCCTTGGCCATCTCTAACCACTCTGAGTTGCTTCCTGTTTTCATGAGCTACATTAGCAAGAACAGGAAGAAGCAATGTGGCTTGAGTCAGGTGGGCTCAGAGCACCCAGCCTCTGCAGAACTTAGAGCAAAGCAAAGTGAGTCAGTTCCACTCTGAGTACTGCAGTGGCTGTATCTGACTGTACAAGAAAGGGAATGTTTCTCTGAGCACTAGGATCAGCTTCCCTGTTGCTACAACAGGATTAATATTAAGGGGGTAACGCGCCACTTGTAGTGCTGTGTCGGTGTCATAAAAGCCTAGCTCTTGAGGTTGGCTCCCAAGGGAGAGGCCTCGAGAGTAGACTAGAAAAGAATATAATCTGAGCTAAGCTGACTCTGCTGCATGTCCAGACACCAAAATGACAACAGCTCTTTAAAGGCAGGCAAAGACCTTTGTGCTTAGCAAACAATGGTGACAGTATTTGAGAGTACTGTACGTGCCAAGTTATTTTAACAAACGTGCACGAAGAAGGCAAAAGATAAAAGGGACATTTGAAGTGTGAGGGCAAGGCATTGAGACTAGGTTTGCTCTGGAATTTTGTCCCCATCAAATTTATCCATGAAATCAGCTGTCCCGATTCACGAGTCAGGGGTGGATACAAGAGAAGGACCATGGGTGTATGCCCCCCCAACTGTCTGCCAGCAGGGAGGGATACCTGCCAGGCTGGGAAACAAAATCAGGTGCTAGGGGACTGCCCACTAGTTGAGTGCCAGTAAGATTAGCTGAAATGGGAGCCCAGGTCTACCCAGCCAGTAGACCTGTGCTCCAAGGCCAGGCAGAAGCCCTGGTCTACCCAACCAATAGACCTGGGCTTCAAAGCCAGGCAGGAGCCTAGGTGTACCCAGTTGCTAGACCTGGGATCCAAAGCCAGGCGGGAGCCCAGGTCTATCCACTCAGCCCCTTGGCCACGGAGGCCAACCTGAAGCCCGGGCTACCCACCTAGTTGACCTGGGCTCTGCCGCCCCCCAACATAAACAGCGGATCTGCCCCCTGTTGCGAGTACAGAACAGAGCCACATGCAGTGGCTTCCTCCTTTTGATCATCTCCACACTTCTTGATGAAGATACTTCTCATCTGAGTTCATACTGGCACCTGTTTTTTTTCCCCCAGAGGGTATGCTGCTTACCATTCATAGACAGATGGCTAATTAATAGTCTTAAATAGTAAACCGAGAAGAGCTAATAACAGGAGCTTCCTATTGAAAATGCATGTTTTCTTCTGATGTCCCCAGTGTACCAGCCAGTCATTTTCTGAAGCAGAGGGCTTCAATCCCAATGTTGTCAGGTGTTTTTAATGTTGGGGGGGGGGGGAAGGAGAGTGGAGTGGCATTATGTTGCACTATTCTCAGTTCATCTGCTCTGCTGATCAACAAAGCCTTTCTATGTAATAGCAGTCTACCTTATCGTAGGTTGCTTGTAGTATCTGCATTCTGCCTCACATATCTTCACATGCACACACTCTCACACATGACATACAACTTCTTGCAAATGCCTATACAGCAGACTCCAGAGACACAATTACTGCAGACATTCCCTGCTTCTCTATCATGCGATATGATTGTTCAGTACTTTTTTTTTTTGTTACTTTGGGCCCAAGCCTATCCAAATTTCTATCCAAATTTCCACACTGCTGCAGCCCTGCCAATGGGGTATGCGCTGCATCCTGTGGTGGGAGAGCAGTCACTGAGCTCTCCTCACAATAAGGGTGTACTTGTTCCTTTAGAGTGGAGGTCTCCTTACAGCTGCATCAGTGCTGGAAAGTTGGATAGAATTGGGCCCTTTATCATGTTTCAAAATTGGCGAAATCTTTTTGGGATGACAAGTCAAGCTCATTGATCATCCATTCCTCATTCATTCTCCCTCCCTTCCTCACCGCCCATTCATTTGAAGCATCCAGGATAACATCACTTGTCTGTAATCAGCTCTAGGGACAGGCAACACCCAGCCTGTCCTATCAATGAAGAGCAATTTGCACTTGATTTTCCACTGGGAAAGCTCATTTCCTGTACAGCAAACCAGCTTCTCCCTCATTTAAAAGACAGTCTCTGCTGTCATTTGCCTCTTTTCTCTCTGTGTCTTTTATCTGGTTGTGCTGTGGTCTTTGAAGACTCACTGTGTCTGGAGGGCTGCGTGCATTCATCTTACCTGCTGTAAATCATAGTTTTTTTTAGACGCAAAGCCATTACATGTATGCCTTGTTTTCTGGCATAAATTTTTCTTTCACCCATCATTCATCCTGTACCAGCACAACAAAGCATCTTAAAGACTAACAGATGCCATACGGTAACAACTTCCAAAGGGGACTCTGGAATGTCTTTTAGTCTGTTGCAGCAAAAACAATGAAGAATCTTCACATCCTTGTGTAAGTTTAAAGAGACATGTGCCACAACACACCATCCTGTGGTGTGCTGTGTTGTTTTTCTGCAGCAAACTGACACAGACACCCCTCGGAAAGCTCCTCCTCTCCAACAGTGGCGGATCTCCCATTATAGACAATGGGGCAAATGCTCCAAGAGCGAAGCCTCGCATGCCTTTAGGACCCCACGGAAGCCTCTTTGAGGGGAGGAGGCAGGGGCGCGATCCCCAGGATTGTTCTGCTGAGAGGGTAGCAGGGACCCGGGTGCACTTACCAGAGCCTCCTGCAGCCTTAATGCAGTCCCAAGGTAAGGGAACAAACATTCAACAAACATTCAACAAACAAACAACATACAGTGACTAACCCCTCACTGTAGGATGCAGCACACACCGCATTGGTACGGCTGTAAAATTGGATAGATTTGGGCCCTAAAGGAGCAGAAAGAACAATTCTAGCCTACTGGTATTTTCTTTGATGGAAAGGGCTTATTAACGGGGAAGGGGGAGCACATCCAGATATGCTCCCCACCTTCACTCTGAAACAAAGCAGTCTGTAGCATGTGCTTTTTTTTTTTTTTAAGAAGTTGATCAGCACTAAGAGGTTCATAGGATACAGGACTGTATTATCTCCATGGGCACCTTTACCTGTGACAGTTTTATGACACCAGCCATCTCAATTATTCAATCTTTGGTGACACCATCCTCAATATACAGGCTTTTATTTCTCCCAGTACTGCCATATGAACATGCTGAACATTGTGCCTGCTTTTTGTCACCCACACGCTATTATGCAACAATGTGACATCGCTGATCGTACTGGACATGCCAAATCATTATAATGATGCCCCAAAGTGAAGGACTTTGCGGCACTGTGGCAAGGGATTCACTGCAAATGGATTGAAATAATGATCTCTCTCCCCCAAAAGAAACACAATCTGTTTCCAAGCAGGTTGGAAGCAGAGCAGACACTCTGGGCAAGATGGGAACGGTGTGATTGCAAATGATTTTCATCGTTGAATTGTGACAAAGTTGTCCGGATGCTCAGATGGTGATCACTGATGATCCCTGACTTCCAAGTCTCAGGCAGAGAGGTCTTTCCCAGTTCTGCTATGGGGAAAGCCTGTTGCTCCCTGGCAGAGCACATTTTTGTCATGAAGAAGGACCAGGTTTCAGTGGGGTAGGTAAGGGGGCAGAGGGGTACATTACCCTGGATACCATGCCTTGAGGAACAACCTGCCATACTGCACCCCCAGCAATGGAACCAAGGCATGAAAAGAAACCTTTCTAAGACGTCTGGGAGGCCTTTGGAGGAGAGGAGGTGTTAAAAATTTTTGTGTACATAGCTATGCTACTGCCAGGGTTCGGTTCATAGCAGCTCTGATTAAAAAGACATTTGGCAACAGGGCCAGGGGAAAATCTGAGGAAAGCTTGCCAGCCAGAGCCAACAATGAAGGGCTAAATGAGACCAAAGATCTGGATCCCTACAAGGAAGCTTTATAGGCTTATAGGAGATCTTATTAACTGTAGGAGTTTGGATGTGCGCTGCCACTGAGTCATAGTTCTCCTCTCCACAACAGACAACCAAAGGTGGACATAAGTGACATTTTCCAGTGGAGGAAAGATAGCCAGGGTTGGCCTGAGACCTCACAGTGCCTGAAGTGGGAGTGCTCAGTGCTGCCCCTCTTTTACCTGGTAGTCTGTCAGCCCCCTGCTACTCCCGTTCCCTAGACTGGAAAAAGAAGAGGAAGATGTAGTGGAAGAGAAAGTGTGGCTAGCTCTGGTCCATTTCCTCTTCTGCTCCAATCCATCAGTAGTGAACCTGCCATTAACTCAAGGGGGCAAATGTCCCAGGCACGTAGTTCTGCGCCCCTCTAGGACCATGCAGAAGCTTCTCTGAGGCTCCCAACGTGGTCGGAAACTGTACTTCTGGTTTGCCAGAATAGTTTAAGACATTGGAAGCTTAAAAATGCTTCCCTGATGCATCCCAGAGTTGTGCAAGGCTCTGCAACATTTTGGTGAGCGGGGGGGGGGGGCAGATTCACACACGGGGTGGTGGCATCTCACAGGAGGACACTATCATAGACCTTTACCCTGGCCGCCGCAATCCATGGAGGGGAAGCAGTGGAGGTAAATGGCCTGATAGAGATGCGAGTCCCCTGCCAAACAGTTGCCTGAGGTTACTTCCTCAGTCATCCTCATGGATGCACCCCTGAAGATAGGGCTCAATTCAGCACCGGCCATCCACTCTCCAGTTCTACTGATTGCAATTGGGGGAAGAGAAGTACAGGTGTAGTGGTGGTTCTGGTGTTGGACTTAGGCCTGGAAGATCCAGGTTCAAATCCCTGCTCAGTCACAAAACTTCCTGGGTGACATTGGACACTATCTCTCAGCCTCACCTATCCTGCAGGGTTGTTGGAAGACCAAAGGAGGGCAGGAACCATGTACAGCACCCTGAGCTCTTTGGAGGAAGGGTAGTATAATGATGTGAAAAATAAATCTGCTGAATGCTTCTATTGACATCAGTAGGCTTCAGTTTATGCCCACAGTTAGAGAGAGAGAGAGAGAGAGAGAGAGAGAGAGAGAGAGAGAGAGAGAATAAAATAGTAGCCCGTGAACAGGAGCTCAATGTTTCAGGAGTCTGTTTTTGTGTAGAGCTCTAATGACTAAGTTTTCATAACAGAGTTTGTGAAAGACAGCAAGAACAGCTGCTGCCGTTAATTAGCTTTCAGGATGTGAGCTATCCCCACGACTGCTGGTTCAGCTTCCCTCCCATCAACGGTTGCTTTTCTACCCGGCACCTTGCAGTGATGAAAATAGAAAGCTGTGTTTAGAAGTGAACCAGGTTAATTATTATTTGTGGCATCACAGTTAAAAACCCAGGCCCTGGTCCAGCTCTAGACATGGGTGACTTTCAGATGATGACAGCCTGTGGTCGGGTAGGAGGATACACATCCTGAGAATCAACAAACGACACATTCAGACCAGGAAGTTCAGTGGGTGCCAGATGAGCACTGTAGTGTGGATAGGGTGATATGGACATCCACGTGCATTTGTGCATCTATACTGACATACATGCTGATTTAGCATGGGTTATTAACAGCCAAATCCTATGATTTCTCTCACCCTGTTGATGCAGCAATGCCAAAATGGCTATGGCTGCATCGTGTGGGAGTCAGTTGCAGAGGTCTCCCTTTTTTCCCCCTTACCTGAGGGTAAACATTTGCTGAGTGGAGGGGCATACTCGGACCTATGCTAGAAAAATTGCTGGTGATAGTCTATGTATACCTGGGCCAAAGGATCTGGGAAGGAGGCTAGGATTCAACCACCACAGCTGCTGCTGAACCTGCCCCCCCTTCCCAGAGCAGATCCACCCATTGCCTCCCCACCATATCCTGCCATACCTGCCATCCTACCTGCCTTGGTGAGGTTCCTCCAAGAGGTTCCTCCATTGCATGTGGAAAGGTTTCAGCCTTCCTGCAAGCACCCTGGCAGCACGTGACTCTGTGTGCCATCAGAGTATCTTTCACAAGTGCCATAAGGCAGTTAAGTGCTAGCAGAATGCTCATTCCACCAGCACTAAAGCCCAAAGCGATTGGGCTGTAAGACTTGTCTTTTTAAGTAGGCTTTTAACCTCAAGTATGATGGAGTTTCACTTATATTATTCTCCCTGCTGTGAAGATTTTGCTGATGATGTATAATGAACCCTCAATGTAATGGACCTCAATTTAACAGGCTTCTGAAACAGTGGACATTTTCTGTTTCATTAACAATTAGCCATGTGTGTTTTGTGCATGTGCATCTCCACTGACTTCAATGTGTTTCTTTTGATTTTCATGGACTTTCAGCATTAACAGATACCCCTTTTCCCCATTAAATTGAGAGTTCACTGTAATTGCTGCTTTTTCTTAGATGCTGTGTGTGTATTTGAGTTGCAAAGCGGATCACAAATCCTTGGCTAAGTACTACATGCTTAGTACATTTCAGTACCACAGGGCACTGAAAGAGACTTTGCCTTGATCAAGACTTCTGACAAGTTGACTGAAAGTATGTCCCAGGGGGGCCAATATACGGCATGCATGCCACTAGTGGTACATGGTTGGTTGGTTGGCAACCTTCAGTCTCAAAAGACTATGGTAGAAGCCTACAGCACCCGGTATTCCCAGGCGGTCTCCCATCCAAGTACTAACCAGGCCTGACCCTGCTTAGCTTCCGAGATCAGATGAGATCAGGCATGTGCAGGGTAACAGATGACACTTTCTGAATGGCATGTGCAAGGTTGCCATATATTTTTGAAAAATATATAAATTTTCTGTTTCATTAACAATTAGCTGTGTGTGTTTTGTGCATGTGCATCTCCACTGACTTCATCTTTGAGGTGCAAAGAAAGCACCACAGCAGTTTACAGTTTGCTTGATTTCTTTGGTACTCCTTACACAGCACACCCTCAAGTTTCTAATGCTGAAGTGGGCACTCTCAGGGCAGTCAGAGCTACTCTGCTTGATTTGCTCAGTTTGGAAGACAGGGAGAAAGGTGGGAAAAGAATTATGGACAGGAAAGTCAATAGGTAGATGCTAGAGAGCTGCATTCTACTAGCGGGTCACTCACTTACCCAAGAAGGCCTGGGGTGGGCTGTGCAAGATGGTGGGGGCTGAGGAAGGCAGCACAGAGATAGCTGATAAGATCAGCAAAGCCCTGGCGGCCCAGCTGGGTAGAGATACCATCTTCAGGAATATCATTCGTGAAGAGATCCCAGCTAAGATCATCCTGGAAGGACAAGAAGGTGGGCAGGCAGAAATGGCTGGGCTGTGCAGATGAGCAATGAATGCACCTTATATGGACATTGAAATGAGTCCTGCTGAACTGGACTAAAGGGCCATGCAGGACACCTTTCCGGCCTAATCAGCACCCAGCCAGGCAGGTTTAGAAAGCTCCAAATAGGCAACAGCACTCCAGTGTTTCTTGCTCTGTACCTTCTGAGACTTGGAGATACACCGCCCTTGAACTTGGAGGCTCTATTTAGCTATTGTGGTAATAGCTAAATGCAATATTAAGGTGGAGGGTCGAGTTCAAGGTCCTCTACATAAAAAGCGGCACATGACATGCTGTGGGTTGGCCACCCCTGGTAAGTCCTAAGCTGCTAGTCAGATGTTCCTATTGGACAACACATTGCCTATGCTCTGTTTCATAAAGTAAAATTCTTCTGCTCAAGTTTGGGTAGCTGAAACAAACTAAAAGAAAAACCACTCTAAGTAGCAAATTCAAACAGAATGAAAGCAATGTTAATTGAAATGAGAAACTCTTTATGAATCATAGAAAAATCCTCAGGTTAATGAACATGAACCTGAATTTATCTCTATTGTTAATTAAACCCCTTTTGTGTCAGTCCCCAGTTAGTTTAAATTGATGCAACACTGTTGGAGTCAATGGATATACTTGAAACTAAAAACCCATCATTTTCAAAAGTTGTTATCAAATCAAGTCCAAAATAAGTTGCAAACTAACAATGCACACACTGTTGTAACTTAATTCTCCATGTTATCCCTGACTCTGTATCATTTTTTTCTTGTGTCTAATGAAGTCATTTCTGTGCAAAATGAATTTCAGGTTTTCATCTGTATTTGTGTCCGAGTATTGATGACATCTCCTCAAACACACTGTGTGTCTGCTTGATGTCTCTGAGTTAGGACTTCTAGTATTTCATCTTTTTTTTCTTTTTGTGTGTGAAGAGTTCAGTTGCAGGAGTGTTCCTTTTTAAGAAAATCTTGACATTTCTCAGTTTGATAGTTTTTAAAGTGTATGTTGCAGCTGATTACTTTGGAACTAGTTAGTTTTTTCATATATTTGTGGAGTTTTGGAGGTGTTTTTTGTTTTTTTGTTTTTTAATGAGTGGAAGCCATAGTAAGAGGAGATGTGATTTAGGCCTTCCCATCTGATTTGGAACCTGATCCAAACCCTATCCTAACATGAGAAATCATCCCTTTCCTCGAGAAAGACTCTGGTCCTATTACATCTATAGCAAACCCAGGTCTAACAGCCCAATCCTACTGAGTGGACATTTGCCATAGTTCCTACTGAAATGAAAAATTGAAAAAAATATAATTCTTCCTAAACCATAACCAGATCATTCCTAAACAAAAACATATCTTATAGGACAGTGCATCCCAAATGTTTTAATCCCACAGCCCACTTTACATAAATAATGTATATAAAGCTGAGCATGGTTTCCAAAGCTTAATTGACTGTGTCACTGACCAAACCTGGGCTGCCACGGCGCCAAAATAGCTGCTGCAGCATCCAACACACAATTGGGCAGCCCACGGCAGCTCCTTGGGGGGACTTTTGTCCCATCCTCCAGATAAGGGAAGTAGCCCCACAATGGGGCTACTCAATTCTGCACTGGCTCTTGAACTGGCACAGAATAGGAGAGTCCTGCGTTGGGACACATGGCCCAACATGGGGCTCAGGATCTGGTGGAGCCAAGCTCCATCAGTCCTGCCCTCTTTCCGCCCTACTCCCTTCCCGCCATGCCTCCCTCCTGCCCTCTCCCTACACACCCCCACCCTGGAATGCCTCTTTCCTGCCTCCCTCCACACCCTCACTCACCTCTCTGCTGCCCAGCGGTCTGGGCAACCACTAGGCACTGGAACATGGGCCCAGTACCATTGCTGGTCCAGCACAGGCTCATGCTGGGCTAGCTCCAGTGCTGGGCAGCAGTAAGGGCTCGCAAACTTGCCTTATGGCACATTTGCAACAGTAAACACTGGCAGTGAACTGGCACGCACTGTTCAGGATCAGGCTGTTAGCCAGGTAATGTCCTAGAAAGCCTGGTTGTGTCACTGCTGATGCCTGCCCTGCTCCATTGTGTTTGGGCATGGGCTTGGCTGGCACAACTGACTCAGGTCTCCTACCCGATCCAGAGAACACAGAATGCTTATCTGGGAGGTCTCATGACCCATCAAAAATTGGCTTGTGTCCCTTTCTCCCGAATAGCACTTATAGTACTCACCAAAGAAAGGACTGCTATTCCAGACTTCATTCAGTCAGAACATCTCACCAAAAAGCTACCTGGGAATTCTTGTTTGCAAGAGCTCCTGATAACATTTCTTCAATGTTCTAGAAAAGCTGGTGTTCCACTGGTGTTCTGTGTGCCTCTATGTGTGTTTTAAACTTGGCCTGCTTCAGATTGGGCTATATTGACATTACCTTGAGCACTTGAATGGAAGAGCAGCAAATACGTTTTTAAAGTACAAGACAATAAATTCCTGATTGCCTTATTAATATATTGTGAGGAGAATACACTGGATGTATGAAGGTCTTGCAAGGGATCAGACATATGGCACTTTGAAACAGATCAAAAGATTTCACTCTGAAGGCATCTCTGATGCAACAAATGGTTATTTATAGCACTTTGTAACTTCTTAATAACTAGGTGCAAATGCAGGGACCTTTTCCATTGGTGAATTAAAACAGAATTTAAAAAAAAAAATTAAAAAGTCTTCCAGGCCATAAATTCAAAAGCAGATCTACAAAAAGAAGGGCAGTGTCAGAAGGTGGGCCAACTGGGCATGAGCCAGAGGACCATGAACTTCAAGGGGCTTCTCAGTCTTCTGGCAGGAAGGAGCCAAAAATCTAGAGCTGCATCACCTAGATCTAGAGGTAGATCACCACCCAATCATCCTAGAGTTGCATGCAGAGGGCCTCTGGAACCAAGCTTGTCCAGGGCTTCGGGGAGGAGCAATGGCTCGTCTCATATGCAAAAGATGCAAATAGAAAAGGTTCTTATTATTTATGACCTATATACTATATCTCCCTGCAAAGCATATACAAAAAGAGTTCCTCCTGGACTCACTTATGTTTATGTTTAGGATGGCAGCATTAATATGAAATGCCCATTATTTCTTTCTCTTCTCCCCCCCCCCCCCAAAAAAAAAAAAAAAAATCTAACATGATTTAACATGAGATAAAGCATTTTGTCCTGCCTGGGCCTTTCTATATTTATTTATTTTTCACATTTTTATAGCACCCTTCCACCGAGGAGCTCAGGGTGGTGTACATAGTTCCTCCCCTCCTTTTGTCCTCACAACAATCCTGTGAGGTAGGCAAAGCTGAGAGATTGTGACTGGTCCAAGGTCACCGTTGAGGGGCAAACTGCCCCCACAGGATGGGGGGATGGCTTGGGTAACCCCACAGCACTGTCCAGGGGCTTGGAGGTGCCAAAAGCAACATGGGGCTAGCCCCGAGGTTGTGTGGCTGGCTAGGAAGTAACACTTTAAAAGTGCAGGAGCCATCTCAGAGGTTTTTAACCCAGCTCCCCTCTTGCCATATTCATTTTCAGGGTCTGGCATTCCTGACAAATGACAAGTTTAGGTCTTCTTTTCTCATAAGAAAGAATTGCATTGTACAGTATTTCTGTGAAGAAGGATAATGCTTCTGTTCCTAGACAAGAATGCTCATTCAAACTACTTACCAAGAAGGGGAAACGGCAGGTGAATATGTCAAGCAAAACTCAGTATTCATAAATTTGGCATGGCTGAACAGTGAGAGTAGCAGCAAGGGACCATCTAGAGAAGAACAAAAAAGATTGCAAACCTACACAAAATGTCTAGAGAAACGGGGAAGTGGAAATATCAAAGATATACAGGCACTTTGGAACAGATTGGTGGATATGTTGTGACGATCATCTATAATGTACCTGTTTTTAGAAGAAAGAAACATGATATTGCTCTTTTTCTTTTCATTGTGATGCGAACTAGTCTTATTCTTTTTATTGTGTACAATAAGGCCAAAAGAAACCAAACCACTTCCACCTTGAGTAAGGGAAAACCTCTGTGTGTTAATGAGGATGAGCATCACAGTGTGCAGTTCCAGTGCCATGGTTATCTTGGCCCATCCAATTGCCAGGATACCTCTTTCAAAGAAGATGGAGATGTGTACCTTCTTTAGGACTTTTATTGACTTACTGGGCTCAAGAACGAATGCAATTCAAGAGCCTATTCAAGAGTCCTGCCAAATAGGTTCAGAATTAACTAAGGGCACAATCCTAACCAACTTTCCAGCACCTAGATAAGGACAATGCAGCTCCCACGTAAGGGAACAAATATTCCCTTACCTTGATTAGGCCTCCGTGAGTGCCCCCAACTGCAGGATGCAGCACATGCCCCATTGGCACAGCTATATCAGTGTGGGAAAGTTGGTTCGGATTTGGACTCAATCAAAGAATCCTCTCCCTTCTTTTAGGATACTGATGTGATACATATATGGTACATACCATGCTTATGGTAGGAGCAATATTATCATCAGTGGGTCAACCGTTGGCAAAATCAAGTCTAGCCCTTCCCAGTCCTGAGAGACAATCGTGAAATTGCGTCCAGGTGCATTATGTTTAGCTCCACTCATGTAGAGATGCACAAGATAGAGCTGAAATAAATTGACTTTGATCTGTTCATAAAACAAAGCTATGAGCCCCTGCTAATTGGGTAAGAGGCACTTTTTCAAGTGGGTGCTCCTCTTTTTAGCAGGGGGAGAGTAACTGGCCCACCTCACCCCAGCACTGTCTGTTCTAGTGGCTGTCTGCTGGTATTCATTTGCATCTTTTTAGATTGTGAGCCCTTTTGGGACAGGGAGCCACTTAGTTATTTGATTTTTCTCTGTAAACCGCTTTGTGAACTTTTAGTTGAAAAGCGGTATATAAATACTGTTGATTGATTGATTGATCCTATATACACTTCCCTGAGAGTATGTTCCATTGATCTCAATGGGGCTGACTTCTGAGTAGACAAAACACTGGCAGCCTGCTTTGTAAGGACTTTCAGAATTTTCCAACTGCTGCACATTCTTTATTATTCTATATCAACATATTCCATGTCACTGCACTGAAATTTCAGACCATCCTGCTGTAATTCCACTTTTATTTCCTGAAGAATCCACTCACTCTCACTTATAGAAGCATTCAGCAATTTTGTTTTATGGATGCTTTTTTTCTTACTTGCCTTGAGGCATATTCCTGTGAAATCCATTTTTATTTATACATTTATATCCTGCCTTTTAGTATAAAGTCATTTCTATGGAGTATCTAATGAGACTCAAAGCATAATGAAAACAGAATGGCACAGACGACCCCACAAAAGGAAGAACAGCGGACTCCACCACTACAGGACACACCAGCCTCCCCAGAGGTGAAAAGCCCTGGGAAAATATATAGGGCTTTGTCTGGCTTAGGGAAGATGCACAAGCAGGCACCAGGTGAGCTTTCCAGGGGAAATCAATCCATAAGAGAGCCAGGATGGTGTAATGGTTTGGGAGACCTTTAAGACATCACTCAGTCATGAAGCTTTCTGACTGACCTTGGGCCAGTGACTCTTGCTCAGCGTCACCTACTTCAGGAGTTTGGGAGTTGTGAGGACCAAAGGAGGCAAGGAACCAAGCACACCATTCTGAACTCCTTGGAGGAAGGGCAGTAGGAAAATGTGGAAAAATAACAAATAAGTAGGATACTATATGTGAGGAATCCCTCTCTCCAGTGACCACCCACCTTAACTCAGATGATGAAGACACCTGTGAAGATCACCTAGGCATCCAGGTAAGTTAATGTGGAAGCCACTTTGTTGGTACAGAACTTTGTAGGTACAATGTTTTGATATGCTTTCTAGGAACTCCCACCTTTTTTTAAAAGAAGGGGAAATGAATTAAGGGACCCAAATGGTAACACAGCATGATTTATCATTGATATCAGAGGTAATGCAATGAACCCAAATGCTGCCACTGCTTCTACTAAGGAGACCAGATGCCAAGGAGTGAAGAGCTTCTGTACAACACTGTGCATTTGACTCTTGTGACTTAGGTCTAGTCCTGCATATCAATCTTCAAGTATTTGCCTACGGCCATTGAAATCTAAAGAAGCAATACTTTGGGGATACATGAATTCACTGGCAAGTCAGAACACAAAATTTAATTCTCCACTTACTTTTGTTATATATTTGCTGTCCTTAGCAGCTCCAGGTTTGCTTCTTGTTTCTTCAGAAATACCTTCTTTTTAGTATCCAATTCCTTTTATACTACTGAAATAATAAAATCTAATTAAATCCCTTCTACGCTACTGAAGGCACAAGATATAGCCCTATTCTTGTCTGGTCATCCTAGATACTGCAGAACTCTTGCCCATCGGCTACAACACAAGGAGAAAATTGTCCCAAAGTACAGTTTTTACTTGGGTCTTTTGGAACTCACTTTTCTGAATATAATATTGGGCACAATCCTGAAGTGCCCTTGGATCAGTGCAAGTCCCTTGCACCAGTCCAGGTGGAACACAAATGCCATAAAGCACATTTATGCCTCCATTTGAATCAGGGAGACCAGCACAAGGATATGTGCCAGCCTCCCCACGCTGACGCTGGCCCTGGGATAGGCCAGCATGGGGGTCTAGGGGGCGTGGAGAGGGCAAGGAGGAGGTGTTCCAGGGTGGGGGAGGGCAGGCAGTGGGTGGGTCTGTGGGCAGGGAGCAGAAGGTGGGGCCAGGATCTGGTAGTTGTGCAGCCTGGGCTGCTTGGATTTGCACCACCTCTATAGGTGGCATGGATCTGAGTAGTCCCATTGGGGCTGCTGTGGTATTACCCAGAGTAAGGGGAATTATTTCCGTCTGCTCCAGGCTGGCCTGCAGTCAGCTGCAAACTTGTGCTGAGTACAAGCGCAGGGCCAACAGCCTGCTTGTTCAAGTACAAGTTAGGATTGCGATGCCCATTTTTAAAATATCAAACTAAGCAAGACAGATTCTGCTTGTGTATGTGTGTTTTGTTTTATATTACAAGTAGTCATAAAGGGGACCAAATCAGCTGCAACATTGGGGTGGGGGTTAACCCATTTCCCACACTGTATCCCAAACTCAAATCCCCCCCCCAGTTGCTATTTACCCAGGCTGCTCATATGCATCCTGGCTTTCTAGCTCTGCTGATTAGACCAGCTTGGATTGGCTCCGAGTGGTCATAAACCACCCTTTTGAAGACGGGATCATTTAGTTTTCCGGCATCTCCTTTGCCACACATGGCCTGGTACTATCATACCCCTGCCCCGAAGGGCAGAGCCAGTTGGTAGACAGGGGTGGGTTCTGTCCGGTGCCACTGAGACCGAATAAGCAAGACACTGGAAGGTGGAAGGCTATGAAGGCTGTTTATTGTTTCAGCAAGGCATGCCTCAAATCCAGAAGGCACCCTTCAGTCGGGTGGGACACATTGTATTCATTCTGCTCGTAATTCAAACAAAGCGTCTCCAAAAGGGGAAGTTCTCTGGTACTTTTCCACTTTGTTCCTCTCATGCACTCGCCCCCTCCTCACTTTCTTAAGGTAAGTAGCCTTGTCTCCTTTTGACCATTTCACCTATGTTTGCTTTTCTAATTTTATCTAGCATCTAAGGATATGTCTGGCTTGTGGTTAGTAAAGCACTTTGTTAACCTGTCAGCAAAAAGGTTTGCTATTGATAAGATTAGCAAAGCAGTAAGTTTTAAGCTTTCCCCTAAATTCATGCTTTTCCTGTCTTTGTTTCTTTCTACTCCCCCTCCCTCTCTGTTACTCTGTATTGATGGTTGCTACAGGTTCTTGCTTTGGAAGGAGAGAAGGGGTCTGAGACAGGTACGCAGGCGTCAGTACTTTGCAGCCCTAGAGCCTCATGTTCATGGTAATGTACGACAATGCCTCCTATCAGTTAGAACAAGGCTATCAGCCAAAAGTATTGCTCTTCTACCCAGGCTGCTTGCAAACCAAGGCACAAAAATACTTAGGCCAAAGGTTAAGATTGAAAGGAAGCTTACTTACAATTTGATGTAAGCTCATACAGACACTTACTCACATCAACGTTCTCAACACTGAAAGACCAGGAGTAGCTGCCCCTGGATGCATGTAGGTATATAATAACTAAAACCAGAGACTAGGAAACACACAACTGTAGTACAACAAAGGTCAGTAAAAAGGAAGCTATATATACACAAAGATGAAATCAGCAAAGAACACACCCTTTATGATGATCATTAAAGGGACCAGATACAATATTACTTTAAAGCAGGGGTGCTCAATAGGTGGATCGCGATCTACCGGTAGATCGCGAGGCAAAGTGTGTAGATCACGGAGTGCCGACCCCCCCCCCTTCAGGTGCCTCTGGGAGGAAATGCCGGGAGTAAGGCCTATTGTACTCAATGGGGCTTACTCCCAGGTAAGTGTGGCTAGGATTGCAGCCTCACAGCCTAATCCTAGGCATGTCTACTCAGGAGTAAGTCCTGTTATACTCAGTGGGGCTCAAGGTACACCAACATACATTGTACACATAAATGTTATATGTTATGATGGCGCAAACATTGTAAAAAAAACTCTGGTAGATCTCTGCGCCTTGCTGGGTTTCAAAGTAGCTCTCGAGCCAAAAAAGTGTGAGCACCCCTGCTTTAAAGAATTAGATGCTCCTTCTACTGGTGGATACTACTCAGTTACTGTTCCCAAACACTTTCAAGCCAGATCACTGGGCTATTGAGACCCATATTGTCCACTTTGATTGATATCAGCTCCCCAGAGACTTTTTTCCTTGATCCAAGATCCTTATAGCTGAAGGTGCCAGACATGAAATCTTAAACGTTCTAAATTGTGCTGTAGGGTCAGTGGATTCAGTGGCATAGCTGTGGTGGGCCCCGGGGGACTACATTGCCCCCCTCCCCCCGGGGCAGAAAGGCAGTTTCCTGCCATCTTATCTGAGGGAGATGACTGTGCCTATCTTGCTCACGTGGCAAATGCCGTGGAATTGGTCCTCCTGCCCGTCCTTTGTCTTCATATGGCTCCAAGTGGAGCCATTTTTGGGCAAGGGCCATACATGCACTGGGGAGGGGGTGACAGAGCAGGTGTGGGCAGGGGAGGGTGCCCTGCTGCTTCACACCAGCTCCAGGAGCCACCTAGCCCCAGGAGCCACTAGGCCTGGCAAAGCAAAGCATTTCAGGCAAATTGCCTGAAATGAAAAACAAGAGCAGAAGCTGAAGATTTGCCTCCTCTTGAGTCTGAGCGTTGACCCATCTAGCTTGGTATTGTCTTCAGTGATTAGCCGCAACTCACCATGGCTTCAGATAAGAGTCTCTCCTAGCCCTACCTGGGACTGTTTGCATGCACACCATGTGCTCTGCTACTGTGCTATAGTCTCCCCCCAAATTACTCCAGAAGCAGCTCTTATCACCATGCAGGATCTCACATTTGCAAGCACCTATCGTTTGGGCTGCCCGGGTCCAAAGAAGTCAATCTGGAAAGTTTTTGTTCAGGACCATGGCATTCTGTCTTATTTACAAATTGTTAAATGTTCTTGCTCCACTTCACTGGCATCGCTAGGGGGGTGCAGGCCTCTCCGGGTGACGCGCCGGGGGAGTGACGGGCCGGGGGGGTGACGCGCCCTGGCGGTAGGATGCACTAACTTTGTCGTTTTCGGAGCTACCCCTTTGTGCCATACACCGTTGGATGCGGAATGTCCAGCAGAATGCACTGCAAAAAACAGAATTGAAAGAGCTCCTTTTGTTCAAACGTTATGGCCAAAAAACCGGAAAGAAAAAATGAATGGATCCCTATGGAAAGAGAAAGTGAGCCGTATCACGCGTTTACTCGTAAGTAGGCATACTTGCCATAGTCCATCGGAAAGGGCAGTCTGAGAGGAATCCAGAATGGTCCCGATCTAATGAATGCAGCCCCCAAAAACACGAGAAGGAGGTTCCTGTCTCCCTCTCAGCTACGTCTATTGAGACCAAAACGAAGCCACGTGGCTGCGTTTACTCGCGAGTAGGCCAACTTGCCTTAGTCCAGGCAAGGACTGAGAGGACTCAGGGCAGGCTGAGAGGACTCCAAGGACGTCAGAATGGTTGTGATCCAATGAGTGCAGCCCCCAAAAACACAAAAGGGAGAAGGAGGTCCTTCCTTCCCAGCCCTATGGAAAACGAAGCAGCCTCACGGTCATGTTTACTTGCGAGTAGGCAGATGTAGTGGCGTAGCTAAGAGCATGCAGGGGGTAGCAGTCACACCAGGCATCAAGCTTTAGGGGGGCAACAAGCTGAGCTTACCTCTAGTGACCAAAATTTTGAAAATCTTGGTATGTATGAATAATACCATCATGTTATATATCACTGGAAAGGTAATTTAATGCAGAATGCTATGCAACAAACTGCACTGGAATTTCTGTATTCTATCAAAAGGTATGGCCAATTAACCAAAAATTGAAAACACAACCGGCTTGTGGAACAAGTGCCAATATGTGCCAATGTGATATTATTATAATACAGCATGGAACCTATATTTTTTTTATTTATTTACTTAATTAGATTTGATTTTGTCATGCAGGGGGGGCGGCAAAAGCCCAGGCGTGACATCACTTCCAGTTGTGAAATCACTTCCAGGGCAACATTTTGAACTTGGCACTGGGCTACATGATCATTAGCTACACCACTGGGCAGATGAGCCTTGGCTGGGGGTCAGGCCAGGCAAAGGGGAATGTGAGGACACCAGAATGGTCCCGATCCGATGGAACTGAAGCGCAACATATGTTCCAGAAGGCAGCCTCTTCCCCCCCCCCCACTAAAAAGGACAAAAAAAAGAGGCTTGAATGGGAGGGGAAATAATAATAATAATAATAATAATAATAATAATAATAATAATAATAATAATAATAATAATATACAGTATTTATATACCGCCTTTCTTGGTCTTTATTCAAGTCTTTATTCAAGGCGGTTTACATAGGCAGGCTTATTAAATCCACGTAGGGATTTTTACAAATTGAAAGAAGGTTCTTTCTTTCAAGAACCACTACATTCAAGGTGTTACACTCCGATCTGGTTTAACATTCTGGCCTCCATCCCCCCACGCTCCGAGCAGATGGAACAGCTCAGCTGCAGCTTGTCAGCTGCTCCAAGGTCGCACGGTGCCGGTGGCCTCGAACTGGCAACCTTGTGGATGTTAATCTTCAGGCAAATGAAAGCTCTACCCTCTAGACCAGACCTCCTGCCCTGGAAAGACCTCCTGGAAAGTTTTCTATTTTGCATTTACAAAGCCAGATGGGTCTTTATAAGGATATGCCTGAAATAGAAGAACTTTAAACTCGGCACTGGGAGGGCTGGAAATCTCACTGATTCTTTTTGGGGGGTTGTTAGTGCAGGCACACTACAGAGTAAGCCCCATTGACCACTATGGGACTTACTTCTGAGTAGACATGCATAGGATTGGGCTCACAGGCTGCAATCCTATCCACTTTCCTGAGAGTAAGCCCCATTGACCACTATGGGACTTACTTCAGAGTAGGCATGCATAGGATTGCGCTCACAGGCTGCAATCCTACCCACACTTTCCTGAGAGTAAGCCCCATTGACCACAATAGGACTTACTTCAGAGTAGATTCACTTGGTGGAACAGGACTGGCTCCCCCATATTTAATTATTTCTTTAATTTAATTTAATTATTTATAATTATTTATTTTAATTTGCTTGATGATGTCACTTCTGGCCATGACATCACTTCCAATGGATCCTGGACAGACAGTCATTCTAAAAAGTGGGTCCCAGTGCTAAAAGTTTGAGAACTGCTGCAATAAGTTGTTCGCAAGTTGACATGGGTGTGTGTGTGTGTGTGTGTGTGTGTGTGACTCTACAAGTTTTCAAAATCACTAAAATCAGAGTTTGGAGGAATAATCCCATCATGTTATATATCAATCAATGTGTAATTTCATGCAGAATGCAATGAAACAAACCACATTGAAATATCTGTGTTCTAACAAAAGGTACAGCCAAAAAACCAGTGGGGGCGGGGTGATTGTACATCACCACGCCCACCACCTGGGGCGTTGCCCCGCCCACTGCATGGGGTGATGTGCAGGCCTCCCGCACCGGGTGATGCGAATCCTAGTGACGCCACTGCGCCACTTTGGTCTGTTTTGAAAACCTTACAAAGATCTTCAAACAGCACTTGGTGCCTGTAATCATGCTTTCAGTGGAGGTCTGACTGCCTGCCACCCAAATTGTGTTAACCTCTAGGGATTTCACAATTAAAAACAGCACCCCTAGAAGTCAAACTTTCATTCCGTTTGCCTAGACACATTCAGCGCTACTATTTTGGTTCATTTTCCTCCTGATGGCTGCAAAAGCAAATCTCATTTCATTTCTTTTCCTTTCTAATTTTAATTCTACAAGTTTTGACAGATGACAAGCAATCTTATCTACTTGCTTTCCCTGATTTCCATTTCTTCGAGTCTCGAAATCCTCAGGGCCTGATTCTATATCAGCTTGACATGTAACTCTTCCATTAAAATCTTCTACCAGCTGATAAAACAGGGCTGGCTAATGATTTCTTTCAGTTTACAATGCAGCCATCTGCATACAAGGCAAAACAATGGATCCCAAGGCACATCATCTGGGAATAAGGCCTTTTTTTTAACTCCAGGCAAATTTCAGCTTTTGCGAGATATGTCTCAAAGCTGATAGGTTGCATTTTTACCTAAAGCTGAGCACAGCGAGTGGCCATCTCAAAAAGAAAACAAAAATAACACTCTATTGGTTAGGCCAGGAGTCTCCAAATTGCAGCCCAAGGACCACATCGTGCCCGCCACAAGATTTTATCTGGCCCACAGCACCTTATCTTTTTTTGTCAGAGCATTGGCTAATGTTTGACATTTTTACTCATTAAATATCATTTCTTTATCATTTCAGTTTAAGGATGGCATTTTTTCTTTGTAATGGTCACATTTCTCTTTTGTTCTGAATGATATCATGAAGATTACAAAAAAAAAAAATCCAAGTAAAACTTATTCATTTATTTAAATTTCTTTCATTCATAATAAAACCAATTTTTTCAGCCCAAGAAAATGTACAACATACACAATGTGGCTGTGATGTGGCCCTCAAACCGAAAAGTTTGGAGACCCCTGGGTTAGGCACTAGACTTTGTACAAAATCCCGAAATAGTTGTGTTCATGTGGTTCACATACATGATCAGGGAATTTGTCTTAGAGCACAATCCTATCCTCTGCCGGAACAGGCAAGCCAGGAGGCTTGCACTGTATCCAGCACAGGATAGTGGCCAGAAACAGCTCAGTCAGAGGTAAGGGGAAATATTTCCCTTTACCTCTGGTTAAGGGCTGCTGGCCCTATGGGTCTCCTCAGACTTGCACGACCTCTTGAGGTGACACAAGTATGAAGAGAGTGGAGTGGCTTGAAGCTGCTCCATTCTCTCTGGGAATGGGGGTTGGGATCCAGCATAACTGCTGGATCCCAGCCCTTCTTCCGCTCCCCACCCGCTGACCCACAGGACCACCCACCACCCGCCCTCCCCCACCCAGGAACACCTCCCTCCCGCCTCCTCCCCACCGCCCCCCGTCTTCCCCTGCCTACCTTTGCTGCTTGCATCAGCCCACCCGGGCTGACGCAAACCTCAGAGAGGAAGCTGGCATGGAGGCTTATGTCACCCTCTACAGACTGGTGCTCCGAGCTTCTTTGTGAGGAGGCACAAACGTGCCTTATGATACGCTTGCGACCCTCCTGGGCTGTCATTTCTAGGATTGTGCCCTTAGGCCCAAATCCTAACCAACTTTCCAGCACTGGTATAGCAGTGCCAGTGGGGCATGTACTGCATCCTGCAGTTAGGTGGCAATCATGGAGACCTCCTCAACGTAAGATAATGTTTATTCCCTTACCTTGGAATTGCACTGCCTTTATGTCTGTGCTGGAAAGTGGGTTAGGATTGTGGCCTTAATTATCTTTCTACCAAATTTTTCTTTCTACCAAACAAATCTTTCGCTTCAATAATTTTAAGTGACTTGTCTCTTTGGCTGTTTTTTAAAGGACTAGTGGGGAGCAAAGAGCACAATGTCAGGGTCACAAAGGAGGTATATGGCAAAATAGTACTGGGTAAAAACAGGCACCATCTGCAAACTGGACGGGATGTTACTTGTGTTTGAAAGTGAGGGACAAGCTCTCATGACCCCTGCTAATTGGGTAAGAGGCACTTTTTCAAGTGGGTGCTCCTTTTTTTTAGCAGGGGGAGAGTAACTGGCCCACCTCACCCCAGCACTGTCTGTTCTAGTGGCTGTCTGCTGGTATTCTTTGGCATCTTTTTAGATTGTGAGCCCTTTTGGGACAGGAAGCCATTTAGTTATTTGATTTTTCTCTGTAAACCGCTTTGTAAACTTTTAGTTGAAAAGCAGTATATAAATACTGTTAATAATAATAATATAAACCCTGAAAGGAGTACAGTTGGCTGACAGAGGAGGTGATTTTTTCTGGAGCTAAGGATTGATGAAGAGTAGTGTTAGGATTCTGAACAGGGCTGAAGATACTGAGGACCTGACCCTGTATGACACATCTTGAACAACAGATATATACCATTGTAGGCACACCTGTAGTAACCAAAGTTTGGGTAACATGGTCCTAAAGACTTTGATCTAGGATTATTCACATAAAGTCATTTGGTATTTCCCTAGAATGACTGAAATTTATTGCTACAAAGTAAAATAGCATGGAATGACAGCGTAAAAGAAAAATCTTCATATGAACTAACAAATGAAACATATCAAAAGTCATTTTCCCTCCCCCTCACCTGAGAAAGCACTGTATTTTGTTTTGGTGTTACATTATCCAGAGCTGACAATTTACTGCCTTTGAGAGTGTTACCTACATTGGCAAATTGTCTTAAAGATCGTGATGGATGACAAAGGAAGAAAAAACATTAGAAGTGTCAGATTCTCACAATCATGCGCAGGGTAAATCATTTTCAGTGTAACTGCAGATCTGTCATGCGTGATCACAGGAACAGCAGATGAGACTTACTGTATCAGTAGAAGAAAGAACTAACAGGCCTGGCTGCCATAAATAGCCAGCGATGACAATGAGCTTCTACCTCTGACAATTGGCACTGAAATTTAAGTGGGACCATAATGAGGTATTCCATCTGAGAATTTTAAAAGGGGGGAGGAAACTGACAGACACAGGAGGCTTGTCAGTTTCATGGAATAAGCTCCAAGAAAAGAGGAAACTATGTGGTTTCCCACAATGGTATATCACTCAGATGATGCCTTAAAACACAAGCCCCCCCTCAAAGCAGAGTAAATACATTTGTTTGAGATGCTGTTTCTCAACATCTCAGAGAGAATCCGCGTGAAGTAATTTATTTGTTTTCCTGCTTCCCAACACCATCCCAAAGTGTGCAGTGGCAATCAAGAAAAAGTTTGAATTAGAACAGGGGTGCTCACACTTTTTTGGCTCGAGAGCTACTTTGAAATCCAGCAAGGCCTGGAGATCTACCAGAGTTTTTTTACAATGTTTGCGCCATCATAACATATAACATTTATGTGTACAATGTATGTTGGTGTACCTTGCATAACCGCATGAGCCAATATTGCACAACACAACATAATTAACTATAAACATTTTTTGTAATTACTTGAATTTACTTTGATGACTTGCACTGAAGTGAATCAGCCAAGGATGCATAGTCCGGACAGCAGCTGCTGACAGCCAGCTTCAAGCACACTTCCAAATGTTTATCAGTCATGGTGGACCGGTACTTGGACTTAAAGATCTTCATGTAGGAAAAGGCTGACTCACATAAATAAGTGGAGCCCTTCTTGCCTCAGGTGCTCTTATATCCCTGAGGGCCCTATTGCCTTCAAGTGGCTGCAGCTGTGCAGCACACTCTGCTGGATGCCCAGGCCTTACCCTTAAAGGGGCCACTGCTGACACCACATCTACCTCCTCACCAGATCTTCCAGGATTCCAATACAAGGGGGGGGGGAGCAGATCTCTATACAGACCAGTGCAAAAGCAGGGGAAAAGTGTGGGGGAGGGAAGATCTCTGTATAGACATCACAGCAAGACCAGTGCAAAACCCCTTGCACACAGAACCAACAGATGGAAGTTGGGGGGGGGGGCAGATCTCCATACATACCAGTGCAAAAACAGGGGAAAGGTAAGTCATCCCAAGGAGAGTCAACGGGGCTCACTCCCAGGGATGCGTGGACAGGAGAGAAGCCTGCCAGCGGCTCCTCTCCAGGACTACTCACGAGTCAGCCCCAGTAGAGTCAACAGGGCTCGCTCCCAGGGATGCGTGGACAGGGGCTCACTCCCAGGGATGCTTCACTCCCAGGGCGGGGCTCACTCCCAGGAATGCGTGGACGGGAGAGAAGCCTGCGATCGACTCATTTTGCCTGATGATCGACTGGTAGATTGGGATCTTATTGAGCACCCCTGAATTAGAACATAGAGTCGCACTGTAGTGTAGAAAGGAATGATGCACAAAAAGCCCATTGAGTGTCTCTCACAGGGCAACAGCAGCCACAGCGAAAGAGGACTCTTGGATTGTAATCCTATACAAATGTACCTGAGAGCACATCCCACTGAATGCAGTAGACTTACTTTCAAATCATGTATAAGATTGCATTGTTAGTTAGTTGAGACTGTGGTGGGGGAAGGATTAGAGCTTGACCTCGTGCCCTGGTTTCAATAAGGTGCTGAAGTTTACCACTTATCTATGGACAAACAAACAAAAACAAGCACACAGGGCCAAACTAAATGTTTAACTTAGGTTTGAAAGCTTGGCTTTCAGATATATCTGACCAATCACTGTTTCAGAAAACACATAAAACTAACAACCCAATCCTAATGAAATTCCCCTGTGCTGATGCAGTGATGCTAGCATGGCTTATGTTGCATTCCAGGGGGGAAACCTGCAGTCTGGAAGTCTCTTCAGGTTAAGGAGACATTTGTTTCCTTAAATTGCTGGCACCAATCTGAGTGACTTTTTGTTGACAGATCATGCCTGGGATGGAAGTTAGGATATGGTGCATGCCAGTTCTGCCAACCCTGCTTCCCTCTAGAGCCCAATCTGCCCCTTTGCTGCCTACCCATGCTGCATCACAACCCCTCCCCACCTCTGCACCCTTGCCTGCTCCTCTGCTGCCCAGCGCTTGCCTTACCTGCTCTCATATGTGGTGTCTCTTACACTGGCACCACTGGGCTGATGCAGGCCTTCCTGTAGGTGCCACCAACTCCTACACTGTGCAAAAGCACTTGAATGTGCTTTGGCAGCAGTCTGAGCTGGCCGAGTTCATGTTCTGCCAGGGCAGGACACCCTTAGGATTGTGGTGTCAATGAATCCAACCAGTAACAGCATCACGTAGTTCTTATCAGTCTGATATTGCATGGATTTTCCAGAGTAGCGCCTACATCTACTACAGTTGTACAGAAAAGGAGAACGATGCATGCACCAAGGCTGGTTTGGACATTTGTGGGATGCTCAATTTGCTGCAGCAGGAGTGACTCATGCTTTTAGGTACCTTTTGAGACAGGGTCTCAAATCACTCACCTTTATGCATAGTTTTTACTGAAAAGGTTTTAAACAAGAGCACCAGTTGGTTGTATCACATGAATGAAAACCAGATAACCATACTGACTGCCTTAAAAGCATAAATAGATACATGCTTTTTTTTTTTTTTTTTTTAGTGTTTGGGTAGGGAGTCAAGGATCCTACCCAGTGACATCAGATTTTGCGTCACCCGGTGCAGGAGGCCAGCGCGTCACCCCCATGATGGACCTCCTCCCATGCAGTGGGCGGGGCAACAAATCAGGTGGTGGGCATGGTAATGTACCATTGTCCCGCCCCCGCTGGTTTTTGGCTATAGCTTTTGATCAAACACAGATATTTCACTGTGGTTTTTGTGTTGCATTCCGCTGTAAATTACACATGGAACGGTATATTACATGATAGTATTATTCCTACAAATCGTGATTTTAGCTCTTTTGTTAGTAGCGGTGTCACCCACCCGTGGTGCCACCTTTCTAATACCTTATTGGTTCCATACTGTGCCATAATAGCATCCCTGGATGCGGAAGAGCAGAGCTCCTCTTGTCCCGCCTCCCTCCCATCCCGCTCCCTCCCCCGGCATGTCTCCTCCCCATCCTATCCCCGTCCTCCCCCTCCCTCCACCCTGGAATGCCTCCTTCCCACCTCCACACACAACCCCATCTACCTCTCTGCTGCCCAGCAGTTTGGGCAATCACAGAGCAGTGGAGCAGTGGCAGTCCACAGGTGCTAGCCCAGCACCAGGTGGAGCTGAGCTAGTGCCAGCACTGGACAAGTGCTAAGGGCTGCAGACATTCCTTACAGCATGTTTGTGACATTCAGCGCTGCCGGTGGACCAGTACTAAGAGTTCAGGATTGGGTGCTGTGTAAGTAAGTAAGTAAGTAAGTAAGTAAGTAAGTAAGGGTGCAATCCTAACCCCTTATGTCAGTACTTTCTAGCACTGGCATAGTGGTGCCAATGGGACATGTGCTGCAACCTGCAGTTGGGTGTCACTCATGGAGGC
Source organism: Tiliqua scincoides (assembly GCF_035046505.1). Classification (NCBI taxonomy): domain Eukaryota; kingdom Metazoa; phylum Chordata; class Lepidosauria; order Squamata; family Scincidae; genus Tiliqua; species Tiliqua scincoides. The sequence continues at coordinate 118,110,513 of NC_089821.1, forward strand.
CTCCTCAAGTAAGGGAATGTTTGTTCCCTCCTCAGAGCTGCATTGGCTGGAAAGCACTGACATAAAGGCTTAGGATTGTGCCCTAAGTAAGTAACAGCCCAATCCTATGCATGTCTACTCAGAAGTAAGTCTCATTAGAGTCAATGGGGCTTACTCCCAGGAAAGTGTGGATAGGATTGGGCTGTGAGTAAGTAAGTAAGTAAGTCAAGGTATTGCTGTATCTTAAGGGACAACAAACACACTGTAGCCATCAGCTTTCATGGACTACTACAGACCACTTCAGCAGATGCATAAATCATTGTCCGCATTAACGGATGCATATATACAAATATACATGTACATGTGTACAGAGGAAAAAAGAAATGGGGTCAAAGGACCGTGAAATGCAAAAGGCACAGTCTGGGAAGCTTCAGTGTCTAAGGCAAGCACGTGACAATTTATGATAGCAGTAATTGGTGATAACACCATCTGCCTTGCTAAATTAAATTAACGCCTGTAAAGTGACAGGAAACCATTGCCCTGATTCCAGCCAAAATAAATAGACACTATCAACCCTCTTGACAAATTCTAACTCCAGCAGTTGCAGTTCAGATTTCCCTGTGATGGTTCTTCTATTTCCAAGCTGCCCCATTTTGCTTTCCCTCCAACAAGGGTTGCAGCAGAAGTTCAGCCAAAGCCAAGTCAACCTTTAGCCAAGGACAATGCCGAGGAGGCAGCAGTCATCTCACCTCCAGCCAAATAGCCTCCGTTGCTCTCTGCTTGGACCCTAATGAAGCACACATGGTCCCTCGATTGTTTCACCTCACCTCAAAGAAGGAATTTTGCTTTTTGCCCCCACCCCAGGCAGTACCTAAGGGGTGCCTTAACTCATGGCACAATCTTATTCGGTTTGTGCTGGCAGAGCGCACACTCTGCCAGAGTGCGCTGTCATAAATGTGCCATAAAGCACATTGCACTAGAGAACCAGTTACTTGCACGGGTGGGAAGGGCAGAGCCCTTGGATTGGTGCTGCTTCAGTTAGCCTCATGGATGGACTGGCCCTGAGCTTCATCCACAGCAGACTGGTAGGAGGTGGCAGAAAACTTAGGGTGAAAGGCACCATGGATTTGCTACTCTCCACCTGAAACCCACTGTTTGACATGAGCTGCATTGTTCTGTGGACACAGAGGTGGACTAGAGGTGTGTCTTTGAGGACTAGAGGTGTGTCTTTGTCGGGGGCCTTGGGTCCTCAATGACTGCTCAGTGATGCTGATCCCTGACAACAGCCCTGCAAAAAGCCGTACGCCATGTGAAGCTGTGCTCTGTTACGCAGTTTTCAACCACTGCGTTGCCATGTTCTAAGAAAGGACAACAGTTAATGTTTTATGAATTATTATGATTTGTTTTGCAATGGATCTGTCTGCTGGGCTGCTGGACATGTCCAGCACACCACGTGCAAAAGCCTCCATGCTGTTTGGATTTCAAACTGTCCCCACGCAGCAGCTTGCCGTTCAGATGAGCTGAGCTCTGGGCCTGTCAGTGCTTGTTTTAATTACTCACTTTTCCCAGCAACTGCTTATTTGTTTCAGATTGTCATTTTGCATTTGGAGCATCATTCAATACAAAAATTTCCTCCATCTCTCTTATCCATTACAGATAGCATCTTTCACCATATTTAATGTACTGTAACACAAAGTCAAGTAGCAGCGGTTGTAAGATGTATATTGATGAGAGGCTTGTTCCTGTACAGAAACACCTCTTTACCCTATTAAAAACTCTTTATGTTCCAGTTAATGTAGCGTTCTAGTAAAGACAAGTGTAATTGCATTATGCTTTACAATAACGGGACTTAGAAATGATGGGTGACTGGGAAAAGCCCTCTTCATAACGAGATGGGTATTTTGCTGCTTTTCCAGAACTCTTGCTGACAATATTAAGTCCTTATAAAGCTGCCAAGATCACTTTGCAAAGTTATTAAGATGAAAAACGATTAAAAAAAAAATCCAGTCTGAGTTTTCTTTCCATCAAACCAGCATCCGCATGGAATCCCTGCCACCTTTCTAACCCACAAGCAGCACAAAGAGGCAACATACTGGAGAGCTCTCCAAAGTCTAACAATAACAATCTGATCATTTTCATAATTTGTTGGGGTCTCTAGTACTTTGCTAGTTAATCCAATATAAGCACAATCCTATCTTGCGCTGGAACAGGCAGGCCAGCACGAAATTGGGACCAGAAGTGGCTCAGCTGGAGGCAAAGGGAAATGCATCCACTTACCCCTGGGTAAGCCACCACAGCCCCAATGGGTTTCCTTGGACCTGTGCCACTTCAGGAGGTGGCACAAGTCTAAGGAGAACAGAATGGCTTCAAGTCACTCCACGCTACTCAGGGAACGGAGCTGAGATCCAGCATAACTGCTGGATCTCAGCCCCGCCTTCCATTCCCTGCACACCTGCCCTGACATCACCCTCTGCCCACCATCCCCCACACCAGAACACCTCCCTCCTGCCTCCTCCCTGCCCTCCCCAGACCCCTGCATCGGCCAAGCTCAGCCAACGCCACCCTCCCTCACCAAGTCAACACAGAGACTGAATGCAGCCTCCATGGGCTGGCATGCATTCCTGCACCAGCCCAACCAACTCCTGAGGAGGCGCAAACGTGCTTTATGGCATGTGTGTGACCCTCCTGGGCCAGCGCAAGGGTCTTGCACCTAGACCAGCCTAGGGAGCATCTATCTATCTATCTATCTATCTATCTATCTATCTATCTATCTATCTATCTATCTATCTATCTATCTATCTATCTATCTAATTAATTAATTAATTAATTCCGCTTTCTCCCTGAAGGGCACCCAAGGCAGCTAACAATAAAAACATTAAAATACAGAATAAAAACAAATAAACATTAAAAATAATGACAATTAAAAACAAGATAAAAATACAGAGCAATCAGCAATAAAAAAAGCACAGTAAAAAATTACAAAAATTTATAAAAGCAGTCCTTATAAGGCCTCGAAGCCTTTCCTAAATAAAAGTCTTCAGGCCCTGCTGGAACGTCAATAATGAGGAAGCTGTTCTCAACTCAAAGGGGGAGGGAATTCCACAGTACAGAAGCCGCCACCGAGAAGGCCCTGTTTCTGGCCGCCATCCCTTTCACCACTCTCAATGACGGCACAATCAACAGGGCTCCTTCTGATGACCTCAGAGAATGGACTGGACTATACGGAAGAAGGCAGTCTCTCAAATACTCTGGTCCCAAGCTGTTTAGGGCTTTAAAGGTCAGAACCAGTACCTTGAATTCAGCCGGGAAACGAATGGGTAGCCAGTGCAGCCACTGGAGCAGCGGCATGACAGAGTCAAACTGCCGACCTGCAGCAGACTTCTGTGTGTTCCTCCTGATTAGTTGGTGGGGTCTTATGGAGAAGACCCCAAACAACATGGAACAGTTCCACAGGCCGGCTCTGTGCGGATGCGATGGTGGCAGAAAAGAAGGAGCGCTTCACTGGCCATCATCGCCACAGAGTAGGCCCTTTAATGGGCCTTATAATGGGCCTGTGTTCGATTGTTAGGATTGTACCCTAATTGTAATAATAGTAATGATAATTACTACTTTATTATGGTGAGGGGTAGAAGACATTGGAAAAATCCAGATCAAGAGAGGCATTTTTCAAGAAGATTCACTATCACCACTGCTTTTTGTCCTCACATTAATACCATTAATGATAACACTCCCCCCAAAATTTGTTCTGTTACTTCAGAAGTTAGGTCTATTTTGGGATATATTTGGACTGCTGATTCAGTTTGGCTGTATCAGCTATAGTTTGGGAGATATAGCATACTCCATCTGAGAAGCTGATGTGCAGGTGACTGGTTGAATCAGCATATAAAGTGGTTGTGCCATATCTCCAAAACTAGAATGGATATGGAAACACTGATGCCATTTTATGAATCAGTGCCTCAAATCTATCCAAGAATAGGTCTAACTTTTAAGGCACCAAAATGTCTGTCGGGCTGTGTAATATTAAACAACACAGGCCTTGGATACGAACTCTCAAAAACCAGTCCAAAAATATCACATTTGCTATACATGGACGATTTGAAGATATATGGAAAGTCACTATCGGAGATCAATTCCTTATTAAACATGGTTTGAATATTCAGTAGTGCCATTGCTGTGGAATGTGGGCTTGATAAATGTGCCATACTAGCATTGAACAGTGGAAAGATAGCAAGAAGAAATCAGGATGCCAAGAAATAATATCAGAGGACTTGGCTTTGAAGAGCTGCCAAAACTCCACCTTCAGAGAAGTCCCATTGCCAGCAAGTCAGCGTGAGAGGTGGGTGGAATGGGGAGGAGGAGGAACAGGGTAGAAACTGGGGTGGAGGGTGTCAAATCTGGGAATGGGACAGTGTTGGTGGCAGCAGCTCTGATGATACCCACTTCTTGAACTGGATCCACCTTCCTGGGTCTACTTGGACATGTGCCAAAATTGCTGGCATAGGTCCAAGTTGACCCATTGCAGCAGTGGAGGTTTACTCCTGGGCAAAGGAACAAGTTTTCCCTTACCTGGAGGAGACCACTGGGACTGCCCCCACCCCCCACAGGATGCAGCATGCTTCAGGGGCATGGCTGCATCAGCTCGGGTGTGTGTGAATTAGATTAGGTTGTGTTAGAGTACTGACATCTCCATATTTACTTGTAAGAAAGTCCCACTGAGTTCAGTAAGACATTGCCAGGTAATAGGGACAGGATGGGTAGCTTATTATAATACAAGCTGCACACTGTCTATCAGGTAGTCCTAGACATTAAATATGCAGTATTCCCTTAGGCAAATTTCACAGTTGACCCATGCAAAGCCTGATGCTTCCTTCCTGCTAAGATGTCTCAGGAAAAGATGCAACGGCAGCACCTGAGTGATGATGTCACCATTCTGGCTGTAGGTGGAACCCCAGAGCTCCTCTCCCCCTTACAGCCCCTCAACTCCACCTTTCCCTGATTGGAAAAAAAAGGAAAGGAAGCAGTAACTAGCAGCTTCCATTCAGATGCTGTTTGCCTCACTGACAGTTTAGAACTGTTTAATCTCATTGTCTACTCATTGTCTACTCATTGTTAGTTCAGAACAGTTAGTCTCCCCCTTAACTGCTTACAAGCCACTTTCCATACATGGAAGAAAAGGCTCCAAGCAGTTAGAGACACACAAAGAAAAGAGGAGGTAAAAGTCAAAAAAAAAAGCAGCCACCCACCCATCCCAAACAGCTTTGGATGGCGCTGCTTTGTTACAGAGTGTTTTAGAAGGAACTTGCTTCATTTAGAGCTCTCTCTTTTGGAAGCAGCTCCAAAGCAAGGTGATTCAGATTGAAGTGTTCCTTCTGAACCAAGCATGCACTTTCCTGGCGCGCTGTTGCCAGAACAAGTCACAGTGATCTGTCCAGGGTCCTGAATGTCCTATCCAACTAGTCTCGTTCTTGATCCTGTCCTTGGCTACATCCTACTTGACTGTGCATCTTCTCTCATTGCTCTTCTTGTTTCATACATTCTGGACCTGCTTCCTCCCCACCCATTAGCAGGCTGCACCTCGCCAAGCCTGGACAGTTTTGTATAGAAGCAAACCAGCAGCAAACTTGCAGAAGCATTCATATTGTCACTACATGGAGTTGGTTAGGTGCACACAGTCAGAGCTGAATTTATTCCCAACAGCCCAGCCCATTCCCTGTTGAAGAGACCATCTGGCACCCTCAGCCCAGTGTTTCCAAAATCTAAAGCACCATGGAGTCATGTGGGTGGGGGGAAGGACAATGTCAACTGCAGAAGTGTTGCCTCTGGATAGGTGGTCCAAAATCTAAAGGGATCTACTGCAGCTGGAGTGGAATTTTCATGGAAGCCTTCTGCAGAGTGGGGAAGGAGGTGAACATGACAGCAAATGATACTAGCAGCTCAATCCTAATGTTCTGGCAGCTCAAGATCCTTATACAGAGGGTGTGGCCACAAAAAAGAGGCCACTGCTTTTGGCAGTACTGCATCAAAGTATTTCTAGAGCATACCTAATAGCCCTGCTAATTGTACCTCCTTTGTGTTTTCATGGCAATTGCATGGGCAAATAGGTGACCAAAACATGAAAGTTACATATTGAAGGTGCATAGGTTTGTATTCTTTAGAAGATTGACAGCCCCATCCTATGGGCCATTTACAACAGCACATTGGTAGCTGTCATCAATAGCCCTGCCATGGTGCAAAATGTTGAGCCATAATCGCACATGATGGAGCCATTGCCAGAATCGGGCAGCGGCTTTGTCCATGCGCCTATAGCACCCAGACATTCTGCTGGCCCAGGTGAGATGGCAGAGGAGGTGGTTTATGGTTGGTTCAGGGGAGGTTCAGGACAAGGAGGAGGAGGGCAGGGATCTCCATGGCAAAAAGTTCACACTGGATCCTATCCTTGATTTTCTAGTCTGCCCCCCCCCCCATCTTCCTCTCCTTGGACATATGCCAGCAAAATAACTGGTGAGAGTGCAAGGGGACCCATAGGCAAGCAGGAGGTTTACTGTGAGATACATTTCTTTTTCCCCCATGTTTTTATTTTATTAAACCCAAATACAAACAAAAAAAATTAAAAAATAAAGATATTACAGGTTGTGTGGCAAATGCGGAAATCTCAGACGACAGTTCTTTGTTCTACTATAAAATCTTACAAAAGATTAGTTATCAATTCTTAAACAATCTACACTTATTGAAAAATACATTTTCAATGCAAAAGAAAAAAGAAAAACATAAAGGTTAAGTCCCCTATCTACTCATCAAATCCATAGATTATTTGGCCCATTATATCGAACTATGTTTCTTTATTCTACTACAAAATCATACAAAAAATAGTTATCAGATCTTAAACAGTCTAGACTTATTAAAAATTACATTGTCCACAAGAAAAATAAGAAACATGAAAATTAACTTCCCTGTAAACTCATCAAATTCATAGGTTATTGGGCCCATTTTCCCCTTGGTGCACAGGAAGTCCATGAATGGTTTCCATTTATCCATAAAAGCTTTTACTGACTTATCTTTAATAACAATTGTAAGTTTATTCATTATGCATCAAGACCTCTTTCTCCTGACATTGATCCTGTTGTATATCTTCTAATTTTTCCTCTTGTCCTCCTAAGTCCTCCTGTTCCTCTTTAAATTTCTGCATAAAGTCTCTTGCCTTTTGGACTGTATCCAGCCAGTAGATTTTTTGTTGTCTATAAACCTGGTCAACTTCTGAGCCAATGATTTGTTCATCTGTTTGTAAATACCAACCTAGGACCTGTACCATTCGTTGTCTCAAATCTTCTCCAACTTCTCCGAAATTCTTTGGCACAGCCCTTAATCTCAGTGTTTTTTTCTTTATTTGCTTGTTCCATCAAAGATATCATATCCAATGTTTTCTCTTGTTCGAAACTCAGGACCTCCATACTACAATCAATGATATTGACTCTGTTCTGCATCTCCTGTGTCTCTTGTTTAATATCTTTGACAGATTCTTCCAAATGAGCCATATCTTGAGGTACATTTCTACTTAACTCTCATTGGCCATCTGATTGCCCTTCCCATAACATGCAGCGCATGCTGTGTTCATGCTGATGCATGTTATGGAGTGGGAGGGGATAAGATTGAATTGCCAAAATTGCTTAAAATTGCTTAATTCTAATTTTTTAAATAAAATGTAATATTTCAAGTTCCATTATCTACCATGGGACTATTCCTATAGAAATATGGACACTAATACAGTTAGGATCAGGCTATAAGACAGTGAGGAAAAGATACAACTGCCTTAGTATCTCCTATCAGCTGCAATCCTAACCTCACTTTCTTGGGAGTAAGTCCCATTGAAAACAGTCTGACTTACTTTGGAGTAGACCTCCTTAGGATTGTACCCTTAGTTAGATCCAAAGCAAATGTTGGAAGTATGTCAGCACTTTCAGCAGGAGAGCCATAAGAACAGCAAAAAGGTGTGTGAATGAATATTCCTGCAGTTTACAAGTGAAAGCTGTAAATCCATAATATATGTTAGGAAACCGATCATTTTTATCTGTAACGTCCCAAAAGTTTTCTTCCAGGACCTGTATTAAAAAGTTTTGTTGACTTCTGAAATACTTTGCAAGCTGTCAGTATCTCCCTGCAATACAACATGTGTCAGTAGTGCTTTGAATGAACTACACATTCTCAGGTTCCTTCCACTCTATGAATAAAACAATAGGTGCCACATCATGGATGTGAAAATTCAAGGAAGGCTTGCTGAGCCTAAACCCATTGAACACGTTGTTTTCCTCCTGTGGATAGTCATGGAATGGTGGTTGTTCAAGAACTCTCAGAAAGTAAGTTCTGATTTAACTCAAACTGAATAAAGGATGAAGAGTCAACAGGACCTAATGTGCTGGGATGTTAAAATGCAACAGTGTTCAATGGTGCTCCCAAAGGAAAACACCGACTATATTGGATGTTAAAATAAAGGTTAACAGTTGGAAAATGGTAAACTTGATCTTGCATTTGATATGCTTGGAGCACATGTTGGAAAAGCACTATGCTGCATTCACAAGATTCCTCGTCCATGCTCGAAAATTCTCTGTAAGTCCAAAATGACTGAATTAATAGGAACAGACCTTTGTAGTGTCATACAGAAACTCTACGTGCTATCATCACAACATTCAGTCTCTATTCCAACATCTCTCCTCTTATTCCAGAAGGAAACAACCATCCTCCAGAAATGAATTCCTTCTTGATTAACACTACCGGTGTGCGCATTTGTGGGCCTCAGCTATTTCAACTTCCCTCATTTCCAAGAGGCACAAAAGATCCTTCTGCCTTAAAATGAAGGGACCTCTTTCTCCCCACTTCTCAGAGGCAAGATGAAATATCTGTCATTGCATAACTTCCCATATAGTTGGTTATAATGTTTGTTCTTTATATTTTTCTATGTTTTAACCTTAGCCAGTGATATCCCCTCAAAACCTAACTTTCATTCTATTTCTTTGTCCCATGATCTTTTTATTCACAAAACTTCTACTTTGTTTTTAAGTTTGCTCTTTCAGTATGCTTTTCAGCTAACTGGTTTTAATTAGTTTCCCCCACCCCCAACAGAATTACAGGTTCTTATAATTGTTATTTTTAGCCCTTGCTGCCATTCTCATGCACCTCCCGGGCCTGATGCTCCCCCTCCCCTCCCTCAACCTCTCTCCATTGCACTCTTCCTATCTCCATTCTGCCCACTCTGTTCCCCCTCCTTTGTGGGAGCTTACCTGCTTTGTCGGGTGCTCCACTTGGACCTTGTGCCAACAGGAGAGTCAGTGTGCTTTCTTGCACATTTGTGACAGTGCATGCACTCGTTCCGCCAGCCCTAGGGTGGTTAGGATTGCTCTGTGACAGCCCAAATCTGAGCTGCCCGGGTTGCACAACTGTGGCGGCACACAAAATGGCTGCCGCCACATCCTACACACCCAAGACAGCCACCTGCAGCACCTCGGGAGAAGGGGACTTTCACCCCCTTCCCCTGGTTAAGCACAGTAGCCCCACAATAGGGCTACTCAATTCACTGCCAACCCAAAGGTTGGCGGTGAATCAAGAGCTTCCATGTACGGTGGTGAGCCCTACACAGAGGCTTTGGATCCGGTGGAGTAAAGCTCTACCACCTCCCTCCCTCCCTGCTCCCTCCCCATGGAATGCCTCCCTCTGCTCTTATCCCGCCTCCCTGACACACCTCCTCCCTGCCCTTTGCCCACCCTCCACTCGCCTCCCCAGAATGCCTCCTCCCTGCCTCCCCCTACACCCCCGCTTACCTTTTTGCCACATGGCAGTCCATACAACCACCAAGCGGAGGAGGTCGGGTGTAGCCCAGTCACCGGCACTTGCCCGGCGATATGACCTGCAAATGTGCCTTATGGCACATTTGCAAAAGTGCACCCCAGGGGTGAGCCAGCACGCCAAGTCCAGGATTGGGCTCTGAGTCAGGTTCAGTGAGAATGGTTTTGTTGGGCCCTGTTGCTTTCCATAGGGGACTAGGCTGAAATGGTGTTGTGTTAAATTTTTTAGCAAGACAGCCAAAGCTGAAACCAGACGTGAAAAAAATGAATTTTAACTCAAAACGTTTGTTTTACTCTGGTTAAATCAGGCTCAGCTATGGAGAAAGTATTTGAGCAGGATTTATACAGTCTATGGAACCAGAATCTCTTCCCAGAAGACTGAAGGGAGATAACTCTGAGGTGTCAAGTGTATTGATTTTACTTTTTGCTAAACATGGAGTGAATGTAGAGGGACCTTGTTACAAAAAGGGAAGGACACCTTGCTTTCTGAACAATTGGTGAAGAGTTGCACTGAAAGAACTAACCTCTCTAAATTATTATGGACCTAGGAGCCAAATACTTCACATTCAGCATCTGTTTATGACATCCAAAAGCATTTAACTTGTGGCAGTATGCAATATTTGACTACTAATACAATTTGACAGCTGATTATATTTAACATTTCATTTCCAATATTTGATCAATTATGGTTTGGACTCAGCAGTGTTTGCTATTTACAATAAGGGCACCTTGGGGGTCCACTTTTCATGGATGGGCCTTACTCTTTCATGGATGGCCTCCTTACTCTTCTCCTCCATTCCAAGCTCAGCCCCAGCAACCTCCAACCTTTTGCTCTCTCAAAACCGTCTCCTCTTATCTACCATTTTTATCTGTAAACCAAAAACCATTTGGTTTTGAAATTTCAAGACTTGCCAGAGGTGTAGTTCATTTCTGAACTGCAGAACCCTTCCCGCAGACCATGCTCAACACTGAACCAGAGATAGCGGACTTGAGCCACGGTGCTCCTTACCAGGAACTAAGGATACTTTTAGGGAAAAAGTCCTGGTCTTTTTCACTGTGCTATAGCCCATATTAATGATAAATCAAAAGTGACATTAGAATTTGCGTCTAATTGTGCACAATTGAAAGATCATAGAAACAGGGCTATAGAAAAGCTATAGAGATACATAGAAATACAGTGTTGTCAAGTGATCCCACTTCTTTAAGTGGAGAAAAAATGCAGAGCAATGGTACAAGTTTTGATTTTCTTTGGCCAAGAGAGCACTGGATGCTTTTTACTTATTGATTTTTCACATTTTTATAGTACCCTTCCTCCAAGGAGCTCAGGGAAGTGTACATGGTTCCTTCCCTCCATTTGTCCTCCTTTTGTCCTCACAACAACCCTGGGAGGTAGGTGAGGCTAACTGGCCCAAAGTCACCAAGGAAGCTTTGTGGCTGAGCAGGGATTTGGATCTTCCAGGTCTTACCCAACCCTCAAACCACTACACCATCTTGGCTCTCAGGTACCTGTTTACAAATAGGAGCAGAGCATATTGGGAGCAAGGAAACTCTTAAAAGAGAGGCTGCCTTGCATCCAAAAGAAACCACTACACAAAATCAACCCTGTTGTATCAGATGCTAGCTAAAAATGTATAGCTCTTTCCAGCCTTCCCCCAGCACAAGATCAGCCTGCCACCATTTCTCTGTCCCTCTCACTAGTTGAAGTTGGCTCTCCTTTTGAGAGAGATTTCCAGGCACTCACTCCCATTCAAAGGAGCCTCAACAGTGTTCCTTCCTCTTGGTTATTAGCAAGCAATCTGCTTAGCAGTCATTAAATCACTACAGTATTTGTGTTTGTTCTAGCCAACACAGTTTTTAATTTTCAAATTACTTCTAGCTCATGCAGGTCATATTTGGGTTACGGGAAACAGAGACGTCAGTGGAAGTCAGTGCAATCATTTATGAAAAAAAGCCTATGATACTGAAAGACGTTGTCAAAAGCTTCAACATTCTGCTATCATCCAATTCCTTTTAAATGGGAATGCAGCTGCAGCCTCCCAAAGGCTGACCTCTGATCAATTGTGGGAATCACTTCCATCTTCCTCTGGCTCTGTTTATCAGTTTCATTTGTGCATTTCTTTTGTCTGTGCTGCACAGTCCTATCTGATGGCATGATATATATTGATTTACTTTTAAGGCTGAATAACCTTTTCCATTGTGGATGGTGCCTGGAGGTAAACAGAAAATATCCACCAGTTGTCTGGTTAAGAAATAGCAAAGACACATAATGAGATTTGGGGGAAAGAAATGAAAACCATATGTATTGCTTTTCAAAATATTTTTAAAATGCTAATCCATGTCCTCTCTGTTTGTAATTTGAATCAAGTCCCATGTTTGCTTTTTCTAAACATTTATCAAATCTTACTCTTATTCATACACTTTGCAGTTGTTCTTACTGAGGCAATCTGATAGGAGGCAGATAACCCTCCTAGACCAGTGGTTCCCAAACTTTTTAGCAGCCTTAGGGCCCAATCCTAAACTCACCCTAACACTGGCACTGGGTGCCATAAACATGCTGCAAAACTTGTGTATGGCACCTGGCGAGTAGGGAGCTCTGTTTCTCTGCACTGGGAAGAGGAGGACATGCTGCCAGCATGGGTATGTGAGACCACCAGGCTTCTGGGGGGGCAGGGGAGAGCAGAACAAGGTCTCTGGGGTGCAGGCCTCTGAGAGCAGAGGAGGGTGGACTGAGGGTAGGGGAGGGTGGGAGGAACTGGGGTGGGATGGGGTGGGACCAGTGGAGCTATGCTGTGCTGGGTCCTGAAGGCCTGACACAGTCTTTCAAGTCTGCACTGGCAAAATAGCTGGTGCAAACTTGAGAAGCCCCACTGCAGGGCTTAAGGCTTTCCCTAGGGGGAGGGGATGAAAGTCCCTTCCCCCCAAGGAGATTCCCGGCGGCTTCCAAGTCTGCAGTTTGATGTGTGGCTATAATGGCAAGAGGTATGGCTATAATGGTAATTGTGCAGCAGTGGTCTCCCCCAGTAGCAGCTTGTTTAACCCTTGATGCATATAGCCTAATCTGCCCTGTCAGTTTTGTGACCCAACAAGAATTGGGTCACAACCCACTGGTGGGTCCTGGATCCCCAGTTTGAGAGCAACTATCCTAGACTGCTACCTCTTCTATCACTATCCTGACAGGCACAGTGTTTTTTGTTTGTTTGTTTGTTTTGTTAATATAAATGCCAACATAAAGGTATTGAGATAGTAAACCTTTGTCGGTGGTGTACCCCTTCAGACTGCAGGTGAAGGCTCAGATGATGGTATATCCCTCCACAGTGCCAGATGAACTTCTGTTGGGAGGTGTTCTTCTCCACACTTCTGTTGGGAGGGTGTTCCACCAAGTGGTGCTTATCATCAGAGAAGGTTCTCCCTTCTGTCATAATCAGCATAACTTCAGGTGGCAGTGGGACCCAGAAAAAAGTCTCCGGTGTTCAGGAAAGCTCATTTCCGTAGACTTTCCATCTGCTTTTCCTATCATTTCTCTCCAGTTGTTTGTCATCCTTATGTTTCTCTCCCTCTGTTCTTTCTTGCTTCCCGCTTACATAGTTTTAATTGAGCCTGAAAGTTTCTAATAGGGTAGACTGTTGGTTGTTTTTACAGATGAAAACAGGGATATACTCTATTTGTAACCCCCCTCTTCTTGTACCAAGGACAATGGTCTGACAGTCCCCTCAGATTATGAAGTGCTAAAGTCATTACTCTGTCTACTGTATTCATGTTGTTCACAATAGTCTGTCTTGTGGTGCTTGTAAAATCAAGAAGATGTATGTTCTGGTTAAAGATCTGTGAGGGAAGAAAAAAGACACAGTTACTGTACCATCTGTTGTCCACAGTTCAAAGTGAGTCTCATCAATGTCTGAAATGAGACACTGTGCAAGAAATGGCCACCTTAATATCCTCACATGTGCATTTACATGTATGTGCATTAGAGACAAGATCTATTCCCAACCAAAATACAATAATTTTAACATATATAGACTTGAGATGGGAGGCTGTCACTTGATCAACAGCAATTGCCCACACATTCCCAATAAAAACACAAGACAAGCAGATTGGGAATAAAACAGGCCACAATATTTACATATCACAACCTCCTGATTTTAGAAATGGGTTATGTCAGAATGCCAGATGCAAGGGAGGGCACCAGGATGAGGTCTCTTGTAATCTGGTGTGCTCCCTGGGGCATTCGGTTGGCCGCTGTGAGATACAGGAAGCTGGACTAGATGGGCCTATGGCCTGATCCAGTAGGGCTGTTCTTATGTTCACAAATGTGCAGTGGGTCCAAACTTGTTTAGCTCTCCACCTCATTTTTTGGGCAGGTCCCTGCCTCAGAGGAGACAGCCAGCTCCCCCGTCTGGACATTCCCATCTTGACTCCAAGCTGCAGATGGTTGTGACCATCTAAACTTATCACTGTCAAGACTGGTATGCAGTAACAGACCTGCCTCTTGCCGTGTCCTGGGGAAAAGGTCTGTGATGTCACCCGCCCATGTGGTGCCATCCCCATACTTACCCAGTGCAACAGAGCCTCATGCGATGCTAGGAATGACTGAGAAAGCCTTCGGAGTCTTCCTCGCATTCTTAACAGTACTTCTGGGAAATTGGAAGTACTACTTAAGATCATGTCGGAAGCCTCAGAAGGCTTCCCACATGGTCTGGAATGCCGCCCAAGGCTTTAGCCCCCCTGCCCCTCTCCAGGCCTGCCACTGTTGGTATGGAGGAAAATCTAGTAGATTGTAGCATTTCCCCCAAGCAAAGCAGCCTTCAAGGTAAACCTCAGAGAAGGAGCTTCCTTTAAACATCCTCTGAAGATTGGTTCTAAAAGCCCCAACCCAATCTACTTCCTCAGGATGCACACCAAATCCCCTATTCCTATTCTTTTCCCCACATTATGCCTCTTAGTTGTGACCATCCTAGCTAAACAACCACCCCCCTTCTTACAGTCTGGCATAGGTTTGAGGGGAAAAAAACAAACTCCCCATCAAAGACCAATCAGGTGAAGATCAAAAAACTTCCTATTTGGTCTAAACTGGTGACCACTCAAGAGCCAAATGCACACTGAATGGCGAATCCAGGGTGCAGCTTAAACAGCCAGGTATGCTCCAATAGCATAGCAAACTAGGGGCGGCTGATGCAGTCTGCTTCAGGTACTGGCCAGAAGGGGGAGCCATGGGGCAGTGTCACTTACCTGTGCTGTTCAGTGATCTTTGGGCCCAGCCACCTCTGAACCTGTTGATGATAGTATTTATGCCACTTGCCGGTGAGAACATAAACCGATAAGGCCTGAAGATTGCTGAACAGAGATGATGGGGGGGGGGGAGGCTATCACATTAGTGCAATGCAATAGCCTGGAAGGTTGGGGGTGAAGAGATGACATCATTACATCACCCCTGAAGTTTTGGTCACCGAGTTGCAGACGGTAAGCCATGCACTGGTTGACGTTCTCTATCGGGACTCTTCTGGTATGCTCCACCCTGTTCCCCAGCAACTTCAATAGGTTGCCTTCTCCCCACTTCTCTCTGTGCCTGGGGAAGCATAGGAAAGGGTCATATGCCCCATTGATGAGGTGAAATAAAGGAAATGTAAGAAGCAAGAAATAAAAAGGCAAAATGAGGCCCAACCGAAAGTGGAACAGAGTCTGATCTGGACTTGGAACCATCTACCTGATGGCTTAGAAAGTCAAATAATTCATTATGTCACAATCAAATGCAGAAGGCACCTTTGCCTCGGTGCTCTTTTGGTGGGGGCCGGTTGACTTTATGTACAATTGTATCGTCGAGGTTTGCAAGACTGAATAGCCTGCAGACACGGAACCTGCTTGCAAGCAATAAGGAATTCAATACTTTCTAAAGGAAACTCAGCTATAACTGGAATGAGCCATTGTGTTGTTCTTTTCCATCATTTTTATGGAAAAAAAAAATGTATTTTTCTGCACAATGGGCAATTTATAGATTCAGATTCAATTTATAGAGCACATTCAGGATTTGAGTCTGGAGTCTGTTAACTGAAAAAAGGGCACAAGCGAAAGGAAGGTTAGGAATGCGAATGGGAAAGAGGTAAGTCCATGGGATATTTATGTAGATCTGAGCTGAGATCAACGGGGGACAAAGCAGCCTTTCGAAAGGAGAGAAGGAAGCAAAAATAATATATTTATTATGCACTGATAATTATTGCTTCAAATGGGAGCCACCATAGACCTGCAGCTGGTAACGTATTAAATCAATTATAACCTGTTGTAAGTGCAGCTGTAAAAAGACACACGTCTTTTAATTTCTGCAGATATAAGCTAATATTTTCAAAATAACTTAAGGAGCTGTATTTATGACTTATTTGGACCAGCAACTGGAACAAACTCTTCAAAAGGATATATAATACCGTAGTGAAGATCTGCGGTTTTCAAACTCTTAGGGAGTTTGAGGACCGCAGTAAGTCCTTGCAGGGAAGGGGAGGGAGATAGTGGGGTAGGGGGAAGGCAGCGATGCGATCCCCAGGATCACGTCGCTAAGGGGGGCTCGAAGGACTGGGGTGTACTCACCAGTCCCTGCAGCAGGCTCCTGGGAGTGTGGGGAGCCCTGCACGAGCGTCTGCAGGGCTCCCCAACGTTTCAAAAGCGAAAGTGGAGCAAAAACAGAAATGGAGTGCAATCGCTCCACTTTATTTTATTTATTTATTGGATTTATATTCCGCCTTTCTCCCCAAAGGGCACCCAAAGCAGCTAACAATCAAGATTAACATACAAAGCAAAATAAAATACAAATAAGCATTAAAAAGAACAATTAAAAACAATTGCTTTCACTTTTGGAAGGCTGGGGAGCCCTGCAAATGCTCACGCAGGGCTCCCCAAATCCCTGACAGGCTGCTGCAGGGACTGGTGAGTGCATCCCAGCCCCCTGCAGCCCCCCTTAGTGACACGATCTTGGGGATCGTGTTGCTACCTTTCCCCTGTCCCCACCCCTTAAGGGGGCAGAGGCCAGGGCTGTCAGGCTGGGACATTGTGACACCCCAGTTTGAATAGCTCTGGTGAAGATGCTTAAAGGACACCAATGGCTTTTTTTAATCGTTTATGTTAGTGATGTGCCACCTAGGCTAGGATAGAGAGTGTCGTCCCCCATCCCCCCCGCGCAGAGATAAATTAGTCCTGTCTCATAGAAACCCATTTGGCTTTCCTTGAAAATTCACAGGTGTTTCACATTTGCTGCAATGTGTTTCACTTTTCTGAAATCTTGGTGCCAATCAGACAGACCTTTTGGGTATTCGATGTGAATGTTTGAAAAGCCCAAACGGATGTGGCTTTCCCTTTCCCTGCCAGATCTGCCATCTAGTTGAAAATTACAAGTCCCATGATCCCCATCAATAAATGACATTTCCCATGTTATTTCCTGCAGAGGAAAGGCTTTGTGGGACCTCTCCTGCATAGTTTTAAGCTCTCCCCACCACCTGTTACATCCATCCCTATGATAAGTTTTTTTTCCTGGTGCGAGTCTCTCTTAGGGTTGGGTGTAAGGACCCCTGCATGAGGATGACTTTACAAGCCATTTGCACTGGCCATGGTTTTGGATGTAAGAAAGTTTAGGGCCACAATACTAGTCTAGTCTATGATGTTGACCATAAACCAGAGGACCATAAACCAGAGAACCGAGGCGATAAACCGAGGCTATTTCTTTTCAAACACCCACTCATGAGTTAACCATGCAAGCATAAACACATAATATGGGCCAGGGTATTCATTCTTTAGGGCTGCAGTCCTGCACACGGGCTGTGCAGTATGGGCAAGAAGTCTACAATTCTGCTCACACTTATCTGAGAGCCAATTCCGTTGAAGTCACTGAGATTTACTTTTGAGTAGACATGCATAGGCTTGCGCTGTAAGTTCTCTACTAGCACATTTTAAAGAAAACAATCAAAAAATTGTAAAAGACAGATTAAATGACAAATTACTAAAAGTGTGGAATTTTAAAATCAAGTTATAATGTCTCCAATTCTTATATAACTAGAATCAACTAAAATGTTGCCAATATCTTCCTTTCCTTATCCACTCAAAGTGAAATGATTGTTTAATTAGTTATCAAATTGCTTAGAAATTGACCAATTTAGTTTTTAAGTGCCATTTCCATTGAAATGTGCCACATTTTTCTCACGGCAATTTTAGAAGGATATCAGAATGCTGGTATTTAAAATAGGCACAAGCAGCCTCTATACAAGAAGGCATCTACTAAAAGGGAAATAAGTGCTCTAAGCAAATTTTTTTAATGGAAAAAAAGGCAGATTTGGTAGGAAGTTTACATATCAAATTGTAGGCATTTAGAAAAGTTGATCAGAGTCGATAAAGTATTAAATATTCCTCTTTGTGGCATTCCATGATTTAGAAAGCACGGCCAGGGGAAAGATATAGCAAGTCTGGAAAGACCAATTATAGCACACACACACACACCCCTCGATGGGAAGGAAAGTTGCCAGATATCTGCTTTTACTACAGCATCTACCATATACCACAAACACCTCCAATACTGTGGGGGATATGTTCCCCATATATTGAGCACTACGCAAAACAGTGCTGGAAGATACACGTTGAATAGGCAGGAAATGGATGCTTATTGGCCCAGCGTGCAGTACTCCATTGGCTCGAATGGCTGTCAATCATACAACAAAAAGACCACTGTAATGACTCAGTGCTAAAGGAAACTGTTATTGGATGCATGTCTGTACTTTGTGCTTCCTGAACAATAAAAAGATATCTCCCATTCAAATGTGAACCTAAACACTAAGACTCCCATCGAGGATTCCATTTTTGCTAATATTCCCAGGCAAACATAACATAGATATTCTATAAAGAGGGCAGAATGAGAGATCTAAGAGCAAGTGAATATCAGTGATACGGAACTGATAAATACAGATGATCTTAACCAACTGGTATAGTTACCATTGTGTGTAACCACCTGGTAAACCTGTTGCTGGAGCCTATAATAAGGCTCTCACAGTGAAGCTAAGTAGGGTCAGGCCTGGTTAGTACTTGGATGGGAGACCGCCTGGGAATACCGGATGCTGTAGGCTTATACCATAGTCTTTCGAGACTGAAGGTTGCCAACCACAGTGAATCATCTCTCCTCTGAGAAGGTTTGGTTGTTTTTATCACCCTTTCAAATGGTATGAAGATTTTAATGTCAAATCACATATGAGGCAGCATATTTGGCAAAATGGTCATCTGAATGAAATTTCTGTATCAATGTGCCAAGTAGGAAAGAGAATTATACTGCACTTCTACAGCAGATCTGAAATCTGAGGAAGTGGGAAAGTGATAAAATTCTGGAGATGTCCTTTGAGGTAATTGGGGGGGGGAGGGCCTATGAGAGGAATTTTATCAGGGGGTACAAAGTTTCTTCTGGGCTGCTTCCCAAAGGGGGAGGGGGGGCAATGGGAGCAGGCAAACCGGGGGCAAAATAGCATAGGGGGAGGGTACTGACAGCCACAAAAGTCTTTGGAGCCCAGGTCTACTAAGCTTCTTAATGCAGAGCCCAGGTCTAGCCAACCATGTGTTGGCTGCAAGTTCAGGTGAGATAGGAAAATGTCAGATCCCAGGAATTTTCTGGGCCCTCTCCTTTGGCTCCTGGGACCCCTTTCTGACCCTGGGTACAAATTACTCCCTTTACCCCCCTCTCCTAGGCCCTGGAGGGGCTTTTAACTGTGCTGCCAGTGAGGGAGGTATGGGGTGTAGCAGCAAGGGACAGGGCCTTCTTGGTGAGGGCACCCCGATTGTGGAACACCCTCCCCCTAGAATTAAGAACAGCTCCCTCCTTGGAAATCCTTTCATTAGGGCCTTAAAACCTTTTTATTTAGGACAGCATGTGAAGGCTGACATGATAAGCTGGCACTTTTAACCAACACAATTTTAATTGGTTGGTTGGCAACCTTCAATCTCGAAAGACTATGGTACAAGCCTACAGCACCCAGGCGGTCTCCCATCCAAGTACTAACCAGGCCTGACCCTGCTTAGCTTCTGAGATCAGACGAGATGATTCCTGGTAAGCTGCCTTAGTAAGCACACCAGAAGAAAGACGGGGTATAAATCCTTTAAATGAATGAATGAAGCTGTTGTAGGGCAAGAAAGCTGCTCTGGTGGATCAGCAGAAAGGCAGCAGGCTTCAGAGCTGTTACTGGGTACATTTTCAGAGAAATGGATACAATCTCATCTCCCTGGGGTACTCCATGAATAGAGAGAAAAGGAAAACGCGTGCAAATGCTTATGAAGTGGGCTGATGCAGACAAAGGAGAATTTCTTTGCAGGGTCATATCTGCCGCAAATGTGTGTTCTGCAAGTGAAATTAAGAGGTTGGTTGCTGTGTACGTCCTATTTTGATCCCGTTTCAGACAAATTCCACCACTGCAAAATGAACAAATAAATTCCCACACAGAAGGGCAACCAGGGAAATTCTAAAGAAAGAAGGATCTAATTCAGCAGAAGCAGAAGAGTTGAAGCAAGAGAGTTGGATCCCTTCAGAAACTGAGGAGGTTAATTAAAAATGTATATCACTTTAGGAAAGACACCGACATA